>NC_053500.1:108366728-108966728 GCF_905171775.1 Rana temporaria
ATTGTGTCAGCATGGAGGTGGAGGCTAGCACTCAGCATCATCAGCAGTCTTCAAGGGATCAATTACAGTTCCAAGGAACCCATCCTGTTGTCCTCAGTGACCCAGAGGACTCTGCACCGAATGCCTCAGCAAACCTACGTTGTATGGCCTACCTGATCCTGCAAAGCCTGCGTAAGGATCCTCGTATTCGTGCTATCAAGGAGAGGGATCATTACTGGCTGGCAACTCTCCTTAATCCACGTTACAAGAATAAGGTTGCAGACCTTATTTTGCCGGTGCAGAGGGAGCACAAGATGAAACATCTTTGGGAGGCCTTGCAGAAAGGTCTGTGCAACGCGTTCCCAGAGACTGGGGGGTTACAAAATCTAGGTCCTGGACAACGTGTTGCTGAGGCTTCGGTCAGTCACAGAAGGAGCGGTGGAGAAGGTGGCCGTCTGACCGATGCGTTCAGACAATTTTTTAGTCCGCAGCCCCAAGGTATGACCGGTTCCAGCAACCATCGCCAGCCTCTGTTTTACATGGTGTGGGAATACCTAGGGGCAAGATCAGACTTGGACACCTTTCCCACCGAAAACCCTTTGGCTTACTGGGTCTTGAGGATGGATCACTGGCCAGAGCTTGCACAGTACGCAATTGAGCTACTGGCTTGTCCTGCATCCAGCGTTCTTTCAGAACGCACATTCAGTGCTGCTGGAGGCTTTGTAACCGATCACGCGGTGCGCCTCTCCACCGACTCGGTCGATCCACTGACCTTCATAAAAATTAATCAGGCTTGGATCACCACCAGCTACCAAGCACCTGATGCTGATATAACTGAACCACCATTCCTGCCTTAAGCTGGCGTGGCGTCAACCAACTCTGAGCCTGCCCCTGCAGAGCTGACAGAACCTCTGGCCCAGTGTGGCTCCTGTCCCCCAAGACCACTACTGTACCTTGTCCTGCATCCTTCCCAGCTGCCAGCAGAGTCACCCAATGCGCCGTGAAAGATAGGTAATGTCCCTGTCCATGCCTGCTGGACCATGAGTCAGCGGTAATATGCACCTTACCACTGACCGCCCTGACAGCGAGGCATGGACATTGCCTTCCACATGGCGGTAAAGAGCCGGAATAGCCTTCCGTGAGAAAAAGTGGCGTTTGGGAACTGAGGTACCGCACATTCCACAAACTTACGGAAGGTGGCAGAATCTACCAACTGAAAAGGCAGCAGTTGAAGTGCTAGAAATTTAGCTAAGCTAGCATTCAACCGCTGGTCATGTGGATGGCTGGGAATTTTGCCTGGTACAATCTGCCATCGGTGTACCGATAGTAGATTGCCCGCATGTACTAGGCTGTGACACACCTAATTCTACACCTTCAGTCCTATCAGTGCAGGCTTCAGAGAGAACTGAGGGTATAGTGGGGTTGAAGATCCCAGCTGATGAGGGGCAAGGGGAGGTCCGCTTTGTTATTTGGTGTGGGTCTTTGATGTACACTTGCCAAGGAACTGCATGGCAGGTCGACATATGTCTGGTCAAGCATGTGGTGCCCAAGCGGGTGATGTTTTGGCCACGCGAGATACGCTTGAGACATATGTTGCAAATAGCAGCGGTGCGATCTGATGCACTCGTCTCAAAAAAGGCCCACACCATAGAACTTTTGGAATAACGCTGAGACTCAGCAGCGCCATGCATATGCGTAGTTCTGCATTGTGATGCAGTCGGTGTTCTGCCCTTAAGCTGGCCCCTGGAGGGCATCCTGCCTCGTTGGAGATGTGCCTGTGCCTCCTCCTCCTCCTCCTCTCTTCTATCAGGCACCCACGTAGAGTCAGTGACCTCATCATCCCCTCCCTCCTCATCACTGTAGAAAACCTGGCAGTATGCTGCAGCTGGGGGAACATGACTGCCATATTACTGTCCTTCTTGGGCACCCCCTCTCTCTGGGCTCACTTTACTGCCTTCCTCTAGCTGTGTACCATCATCGGAGCCTTCAAAACGCTGCGCATTGTCATGCAGCATGTACCCAACACTGTGGTCAAACAGTTCGGGGGACTCCTCAGGAGGACATGGTGGGGCTAGGGAAGAGGACGCCTTGACAGCTGCTTTGCCAGACAAAGTACCCTGAGCCTGGGTGAGAGAGGATGAGGAGGATGAGGACGGCTTGGTCATCCACTCTACCAAGTCTTCGGCATGTTGCGGCTCAACACTGCCAGCTGCAAACTGCAGAGGACAAAGGCAGTACACACACACTACGTAGCTTTAGGTGCAAACTGCAGAGGACACGGGCAGTACACACCAAGTAGCTTTAGGTGCAAACTACAGAGGACAAAGGCAGTACACACACTACGTAGCTTTATGGCGCACACTGCAGAGGACACAGGCAGTACACACCAAGTAGCTTTAGGTGCAAACTGCAGAGGACATGGGCGGTACACACCAAGTAGCTTTAGGTGCAAGCTACAGAGGACACAGGCAGTACACACCAAGTAAACATACAAACAAAAAAAATATACAAACAAAAAAAGCAGCGCACAATAGGTAAAATTATGATCACACTTTATAGTCTAAAATAAACATTAAATGACAGGGGTATAAGCACAGATCAATATAAAAAGTACAATTGAATAACATGTATATTAAAAAATTGTAAAAACAACCAGTCCACAATGAGTCCACTTTGACAAAGCGTCAGTGACGCGAAACATGTCAGTCACGGCTCTTCCCAAACATTTACTGATGTCCACCATTGCATCTTATTGCATCTTTATCTTTAAACCGACGTCCTGTTATCCATTGCTGTCCGCTCTCCTGATTGGCTATAGCAGTCACGTGACTTTAGGAGGTCGGCGTCCGGACACCGAATCCTCCTCCTTCCGTGACGCTGCGGGTGTTCCGCCTTCCATCTGAACAGCTGACGCGGCTGCGTCACAACTCTAGCAGCGCTGTGTCTGGGCTTCCCCGCCGATTCACATTGCGGCGGTGACGGGGATTCCACCTCCATCTGTTTCCTGCAGACGTCTGGGACCATTCTGTACCTCATCAACGTCTTACCTCCCAATACAATGCAGCGGTGTGTTTTTTCTCCCCCGTACAGTGTTCCTTCTGATTGACTGACTCCATCTCTAGTGGTATATCGATCCACAGCACATCAGATTGGACATTTGAGAGTTTCTCGGTTGAGGTACTGTATAACAACTTCCCATACTGCGATTTGCCAACTGTTCTGGTGTGCACCTTGCTATCCAATCATAGCGTGACCATTATATTTAATCCTTCCATCATAAGATTGTTTTTGTGGACTCATTGTGGACTGGTTGTTTTTTAAAAAATTTTTAATATACATGTTATTCAATTGTACTTTTTATATTAATCTGTGCTTATCCCCCTGTCATTTAATGTTTATTTTAGACTATAAAGTGTGATCATAATTTTACCTATTGTGCGCTGCTTTTTTTGTTTGTATGTTTTTTTGCCCATTCTCCAAGTGGTTGACATCAGCACTGGGTTTCATATACTATTTCTCACAGATATCACTGTGTGTCGCTATATCATGTTGCAGCGCTATTAGGGGGATGTGTGTATTTTTTCAGTACACACCAAGTAGCTTTAGGTGCAAACTGCAGAGAACAAAGGCAGTACACACACTACGTAGCTTTATGGTGCACACTGCAGAGGACACAGGCAGTACACACCAAGTAGTTTTAGGTGCAAACTGCAGAGGACACAGGCAGTACACACACTACGTAGCTTTAGGTGCAAACTGCACAGGACAAAGGCAGTACACACACTACGTAGCTTTAGGTGCAAACTACAGAGGACACAGGCAGTACACACCAAGTAGCTTTAGGTGCAAACTACAGAGGACAAAGGCAGTACACACACTACGTGGCTTTATGGTGCACACTGCAGAGGACACAGGCAGTACACACCAAGTAAAAACGTCAATCACGTCGGGTCATGGTTTATTTACATAAAACAAGCCCACCTCTTCACAATTTGAATTTGGCGCGCTTACGCCGGCCCATTTACGCTACGCCGCCGTAACTTAGGAGGCAAGTGCTTTGTGAATACAGCACTTGCCTCTCTGACTTACAGCGGTGTAGCGTAAATACGATACGCTACGCCGTCTGAAACATATGCCGCCCTACGTGAATTCAGCTAATAGTGTATAAATATATGTACAACACCTGGGATGCATAGCCTGCCTGCTCTATCTACCTAGAAAAAATGAAACTCTCTCTCTCTCTCTATCTGTCTTTAACCACCGCCCCAACACACTACACAAGGCCGACCTGCAGGCGGCCTTTTATTGTGTGGGGCGTGTACTAAACCCCCTGAGCCATAATTGGCCAAAGCCACCCTGGCTTTGGCCAATTATGGCTCTCCGTTTTTTGCGCGCTGTGATTGGCCAAGCATGCGGGTCATAGTGCATGCTTGGCCAATCATCAGCCAGCAATGCACTGTGATGCCGCAGTGAATTTTGGGCCGTGAATTTGGCGCGAACGGCCCATAACGTTCGTATTTCGGCGAACGCTCGAACATACGATGTTCGAGTCGAACATGGGTTCTACTCGAACACGAAGCTCATCCCTAGTGGTAATTTCCGCCGGTCATACAATGCCAGTGGCTGGCTGACATTGAAAGGGAATGCAACCTGCCCACCAACTGCCTCATTCGTGACATGCCCACCAGGTGGAACTCAATGTTGGCAATGCTGCAGTGGCTGCACACTACTTGCACTCGGGTACTCACAGCACTCGTGTACTCACAGTACACGTGCACTCACAGCACATTACTGCTGTTCTACCTGAAGACACAAAGCTATTCATTTGACAGAGTAAAGAAGTAAAGAAACCAAAAAATATATATATTTCTAGGGGTTACATGCATGTTATAAAAAAATATATTAACACATAAAACAAAGAATGAAAGAACATATGGAATTTTATGCAATACATTTCAAACAAAAATTACTGTCAGTATTTAAATGTTGAAAACAGGAATAGATTTTAATGTGGGAGGATAAAGAACCAGGAATAGATATTACTGAGTATTATTGGTTTGTGCGCATATGCACATTTACAGTACGGGGGGAAATGAGGAGAAATTGTAGGAACAGATGACCTCTCCACCTTAAAAAAGAATACATGGGGTAGATTCAGAAAGCAATTGCGTCTGCGTAACCATAGTTACGCAGCGCAATTGCTTAGTTGCGCCGGCGTATCGACTGCTCCTGATTCAGAGAGCTCGATACGCCGACTGCAGCCTAAGATATGACTGGCATAAGGCTCTTATGCCGTCGTATCGTAGGCTGCATTCTTACGCTGGCCGCTAGGTGGCGTTCCCGTAGTGGTCAGCGTAGAGTATGCAAATTGTATACTAACGCCGATTCACAACCGTACGCACGCCCTACGTACGCAGTTTATGTCGTTTACATTCGTCGGGTTCCGCGTAAGGCTGCTCCTGCTATTAGCAGGGGCAGCCAATGCGAAGTATACCCGTCGTTCCCGCGTCGCGATGTTTGAAAATTACGTCGTTTGCGTAAGTGAATCGTGAATGGCGCTTGACGCCATTTATGTTCACGTTGAAGCAAATGACGTCCTTGCGACATCATTTGCCGCAATGCACGTCGGGAAAGTTTCCCGACGGAGCATGCGCACTACGTTCGGCGCGGGAACTAATTTAAATGATCCACACCCCCTACGGGATCATTTAAATTACGCGCCCTTATGCCGGGCATTTTCAAGGAGCGCCCGCGCAAATTACGGTACGCTGCGCCTCCGTAAGAGGGTGAAAAAGGTACCTGAATCTACCCCATTGCTTTTTTCAGAGTGTTTTCTGGCTTACTTTTTATTTCCTTCCTCTTTTCTTCTGAGTGTGTCGGTGAGTAGTCCCTACTGCTGAACCGAACAAGGTGATGATGTGTAAGTGCCATAACTTGCAGTAATACTCTGAGCCCAAGCTGCATGAAGGTTCTGCCCCAAGGGGCGTGTCTTTGACCGCTTAGAGGAAGGGAGTTGATGGATAATGGTGGTCACTCGACCTGCAACACTAAAGACATCTAGTGGTAAAAAATTGGTAGGCCGAGGACAGAAGTAGGCTACTTATTTTACATTTAATTAGTTGGCATTCAGCTTTAACACATGCTGATATAAGAGCAGAATGTAGCTGTACAGTGACCAGACTAATTATTGTATTGTCCAACAGCCAACAGAACTTGTCTTTGCTAACATATATAGTATGTCACTACAAGGGTATGTTTTCTGGAATGACTATTATTATATTATTATTATTGGAATGACAGGGCCGCTGATAAGGGGGGGCCCGGGCACACAGGAGGACCAGGACAGGGAAGGGGATTGGTGGAGCGGGGCAGCAATTACAGGAACTAGACAGACTAGAGGGGGAGGAAACTATGGAGGAAACAGAAGGAGAGTATAATGGGCGCAGGAAAAGGACATATTCTCTTAATTTTCTTAATGGACACAGTGAGCGATCGGAAATGACTGCTCCTGTGTCCATTGATAACTGAACATAGTAAACTGTGTTTACTCTGCTTCGGTTTATGAATGAACAGGAGCCTCTGTCTCCTGTTCATTCTTCTTCAATGCTGAGGCTGCAGAAAAAAGGAATTGCAGAATCTGTGTTCTCAATTTCTTTTATCTGTCTCAAAGGTGAGATGTCAAGGATCTGTTTAGACCCCTGATATTTCACCCTCCCTAACAGTGTTGAATTAAAAAAAATAATTAAAAAAATGTAAAAAAAATTTTTTTGTAAATTGCAATATTATTTAGAATTAAATGTATTACATTTATATTTGGTAATTGTGAAAAATTCTTAAAAACAATATTCACATGGGTTCTCTGGCCTATACAGTGTGAATGAGTGATTTGTTGCCTTCTGTTACTATATGGGGATACAGCAGCTAATTTGATAAGTGTACAGGTGTAGGCGTGTGGTCCCGAATGCACACTGTCTATGTTTGGGGCTGTACACCTGCATCCACATGCCTGTTAAATCAGGACATGTGGCTGTGTTCATACAGCTGCTGCATCCCCATAGTGTACACTGCCAGGGCCGATCCTAGGGTCACAGGCGCCTGGGTGCAGAAATATTTCTGGCGCCCCCACATGGGCGTCGTAATTTTACCAACTCCTCCCACTTACAAATGTTTCTATGGCAATGACTCAACCACAGAGAGGCTCCCCCACAAAGTCTTCATTAATCTGGGATCCTTACGTGATCTCTTAACAATAAACAAAATACAGGAAGAGAAGCAGAGTACTTTATTGGGACCTGTGGGGGAGGGGGGGGGGGCACTGATGGACATAGAGAGGGCTTCTGTTAGAGAGTCTGTTAGATGTTCGGCGCCCCCACCTCTGCAGGCGCCTGGGTGCAATGCACCCTGTGCACCCTGCCTAGGATCGGCCCTGTACACTGCACACAGCAATAGCCACATTAAAAAAAATTCACACTGTACAGATGTGAATGAGTTCCAAGACCTCATTTACACACAGAACTTTATTAACTGAATACAGGTTTTATCTTTCAGATTTATCAGGAATTTTGTGAGTTATGTTATGTATGTGCAGGCCCGTCGGAACAAGACAGGCAAAACAAGCAACTGCTTGGGGCCCCCGAGCTGGCCTGGGGCCCCCAAACAGGAGCCAGTTCATTCCGCCGTGGGGATGGGGGCTTTCGTTTGCTGAGGGGAGAGAGAGAGAAGGCAGAGGCAGTCTTTAACTGTGGACTGCCCCGCCCTCGCCTATGCAGGAACAGAGAGAATGTAGGGAGGCGGGGCAGACACTGCTGACACCAAGTGAGAGAAGGTCGTGGGGGAGGAGCTGCAGAGACACGTGGAGCAGAGGGAGCCGAGAGACATGGAGCCATGCAGGGGAAACCAAGAGGACACTGACAGAAAGTAAGTGTCTCTGATTCCGGCACCCAGCGCTGCCAATGTACCCAGTCAGTCCCCACCATCACCACCGCTGATTCCATCCACTCAGTCCCCCCCACCACAGACACTCATCCCTACTCCCCACCAGCACAGCCACTCATCCCTACCCCCCACCAGCACAGCCACTCATTCCTACCCCCCACCACTGACACTCAGTAATAAGTATGTTGGATTTAGTTATTGTGCATATTTTTTATGTATATTAATTGATTTTATGGTACAGTGGTGTTTTTTGCAAATGTTCAATTGTTGAAAATGTTCAAATTGTATGCACATTATATGCAACAGCAGTATTTGCACTGTAAACATTTTTTATTTGTATAACGTGTGGGTGAACTTAAACTGTATTGCTATGTTGTGGTTCCTGTAGGCTTTGCGTGCATGCGCGTGGGGGGGGGGGGGTTGGGGGCCTCCATGTCCACTTTGCTTGGGGCCCCCAAATTCCTTTTAAACGGCCCTGTGTATGTGTCTTCTAATAATAATTGTAGTGTTTTGCTTTGATATTCTCTCAGGTAGGCTGTGTGGGGCCTGTGACTTCTAACAGCATCCCTGCTGCTGCAACATGTATTCGGATCATGCTGGCTTCCTATGATCTAGTCATGTGAGGTACAGACTGGTATTAATGGCAACCAACCCAGTACTTGACTGAGAAGTGGAAATCCGCCAACGTGTATTGCTAAACTCTGGGGTGGGTATTGAGGAGTAGTAGGATCACTCAGAGGTCCTGTTTAAATGTTTATTGGTTAATAGCATCAAACACAGCCAACATTACAGGCAGTTAATAGTGTTCTGAGTCTTTATCAAGCTCTAACATACAGTATCTCACAAAAGTGAGTACACCTCTCACATTTTTGTAAATATTTTATTATATATTTTCATGCGACAACACTGAAGAAATTACACTTTTCTACAATGTAAAGTAGTGGGTGTACAGCTTGTATAACAGTGTAAATTTGCTGTCCCCTCAAAATAACTCAACACACAGCCATTAATATCAAAACCGCTGGCAACAAAAGTGAGTACACCACTAAGTGAAAACGTCCAAATGAGTCACATGACCCTCCCCGGTGTCATGTGACTCATTAGTGTTACAAGGTCTCAGGTGTGAATGGGGAGCAGGTGTGTTCAATTTGGTGTTATCGCTCTCACTCTCTCATACTGGTCACTGAAAGTTCAACATGGCACCTCATTGCAAAGAACTCTCTGAGGATCTTAAAAACAAATGTTGCTCTACAGTACATGAATATGGCCTAAGCTATAACAAGATTGCCAAGACCCTGAAACTGAGCTGCAGCATGGTGGCCAAGACCATACAGCGACCATAACAGGTCAGGTTCCACTCAGAACAGGCCTTGCCTGCACGTGCTCAGCGTCATATTCAGAGGTTGTCTTTGGGAAATAGACGTATAAGTTCTGCCAGCATTGCTGCAGAGGTTGAAGGGGTGGGGGGTCAGCCTGTCAGTACTCAAACCATATATTGCACACTGCATTAAATTGGTCTGCATGGATGTCTTCACAGAAGGAAGCCTCTTGTAAAGATGAAGCACAAGAAAGCCTGCAAACAGTTTGCGGAAGAAAATCAGACTAAGGACATGGATTACTGGAACCATGTCCTATGATCTGATGAGACCAAGATAAACTTATTTGGTTCAGATGGTGTCAAGCGTATGTGGTGGTAACCAGGTGAGGAGTACAAAGACAAGTGTGTCTTGCCTTTAGTCAAGCATTGTGGTGGGAGCGTCATGGTCTGGGGCTGCATGAGTGCTACCGGCACTGGGGAGCTACAGTGGCAACCTGTGAAGCTCTGGTGAACTCCATGCCCAAGAGGGTTAAGGCAGTGCTGGAAAATAATGGTGGCCACACAAAATATTGACACTTTGGGCCCAATTTGGACATTTTCACTTAGGGCTGTACTTACTTTTGTTGCCAGCAGTTTAGACATTAATGGCTGTGTGTTGAGTTATTTTGAGGAGACAGCAAATGTTCACTGTTATACAAGCTGTACACTCACTACTTAACATTGTAGCAAAGTGTAATTTCTTCAGTGTTGTCACATGAAAATATATAATAAAATATTTACAAAAATGTGAGGGGTGTACTCACTTTTGTGAGATACTGTAGGTCCTCTAATGCATCCTATTGTTGCTCTAATAATCCACTGCTACATAGTTAGTCAAGGGTCCTCTGACCCTGGAGAATAGGGAGGCCTTTCCAAAATGCATAGGATGTATTTGATGCTCTCAACCAATAAGCACTTAACCAATAAGATCCTTAGTACCCACCCCAGAGTTTATCATCTGCTTAGTACTCTTTGTCACCCTCAGAAAAGTAGCAGCCTTGGACCAAACAAGGTCCATAATACACTATTGCCGCGTACACACGGTCGGAATTTCCAACAACAAATGTTCGATGTGAGCTTGTTGTCAGAAAATCCGACCGTGTGTATGCTCCATCAGACATTTGCTGTCAGAATTTCCGACAACAAATGTTTGAGAGCTGGTCCTCAATTTTTCCGACAACAAAAGTTCTTCTCGGAAATTCCGATTGTCTGTATGCAATTCCAACACACAAAAATCTTACGCATGCTCGGAATCATTTAACCTAACCACTTAAGACCCGGACCAAAATGCAGGTAAAAGACCAGGCCCCTTTTTGCGATTCGGCACTGCGTCGCTTTAACTGACAATTGCGCGGTCGTGCGACGTGGCTCCCAAACAAAATTGGCGTCCTTTTTTCCCCACAAATAGAGCTTTCTTTTGGTGGTATTTAATCACCTCTGCGGTTTTTATTTTTTGCTCTATAAACAAAAATAGAGCGACAATTTTGAAAAAAATGCAATATTTTTTACTTTTTGCTATAATAAATATCCCCCAAAAACATATATAAAAAAAATTGTTTTCCTCATTTTAGGCCAATACGTATTTTTCTACCTATTTTTGTTAAAAAAAATCGCAATAAGCGTTTATCGATTGGTTTGCGCAAAATTTATAGCGTTTACAAAATAGGGGATAGTTTTATTGCATTGTTATTCATTATTTTTTTTTTTACTACTAATGGCGGCGATCAGCGATATTTTTCATGACTGCGACATTATGGCGGACACTTCGGACAATTTTGACACATTTTTGGGACCATTGTCATTTTCACAGCAAAAAATGCATTTAAAATGCATTGTTTATTGTGAAAATGACAGTTGCAGTTTGGGAATTAACCACAAGGGGGCGCTGTAGGAGTAATTTTTTACCTAGTGTGTGTTTACAACTGTAGGGGGGTGTGGCTGTAGGTCTGACGTCATTGATTGTGCGTCCCTATATTAGGCCTCGTACAGACGAGGGGATCTCCGCTGGAAACGGTCCGCCGGACCAATTCCAGCGGAGATTCCTCCTCCGGATTTTGATCCGATGGCTTGTACACACCATCGGATTAAAATCCGCGTGGAATACATCCGCGGTGACATGTCGCGCCGTCGCCGCGACGATGACGCAGCCACGTGCGCGACGCTGGAAGGTAAGTACTTCCACGCATGCGTCGAATCATTACGGCGCATGCGAGGGAAGGGAGCGGACGGATTGATCCGGTGAGTCTGTACAGACGACCGGATCAATCCGCTGGAAACGATTCAAGTGGATCGATTTCTTAGCATGCTAAGAAATTTCTATCCGCTTGAAATCGATCGGCCGGACGAATCTCTGTGGATAAATATCCGCTAGGCCGTACAGACGACCAGATTTGTCCGCTGGAACTGATCCGCGGATCAATCCCAGCGGATAGATCCGGTCGTCTGTACGAGGCCTTAGGGAACACACAATCGATGACAGCGCCACAGTGAAGAACGACGGAGCCGTGTTTACACGCAGCTCTCCCCCCGTTCTTCAGCTCCGGGGAACGATCACGGGACTGTAGCAGCGATCGGGTCCGCGAGTCCCACGACCGAGGTCACGGAGCTTCGGACCGGGGCGCGCGCCCGCGACCCACCACTGGGCTTTATACAATCACGTACAGGTAGGTGATTGTGCCCAGCGATGCCATTCTGCCGATGTATATCGTCGTTAGGCGGTCCTTAAGTGGTTAATTTTTCTCGGCTAGTGTTGTATGTGACCGCGTTCTTGGCGATTGGAATTTCTGACAACATTTGTGTGACCATGTGTATGCAAGACAAGTTTGAGACAACATTCCGTCAAAAAAAACCCCACAGTTTTATTGTGGGAATGTCTGATCGTGTGTACGCGGCATGTATCGTTATTATGTATCCCTTTGAAGGAAGATGCATTCCATTGTATATCCTTCAGAACCAAGCCTTGCTGCTATCTATCCACCGCTATCACACACATATATCAGACACCAATAGGGACTTGTCCGACCAGAAACAATACACATAGACATAATAAGCTAGACTTTTTAGCTGGGCTTTAAAAATACTCAGAGAATTTGATATGCACTTTGGATGAACTGAATCAGAAAAGCCTCTGCATGGTTCCTTCCTCCAGCACTCTATATCTATTATATGAACTTTGTTATTTACTCAAGCACTTTTACATAATTACTTATAGCAGAAAAACAGTATTCTTGTCTACTGCTGAAAAGCTATTACTGAAAGTTCCCCGCCATCATGGTATTTATGCTGCCTTATTAGTTGCTCGCTCATGACTTCTTCTGACCACTTTCTCCCAGGCTGTGTCTTTTCTCCTTCCTTGTGTCTATAATTTCGCTGCCGGTGACCTTTTGCCACACTCTTAAACGGACAACCACTTATTACACTTAGACCAGCCTTTATAGTCACCCTCCGGCACCCCTAACATAACTCATCGATATTCTATAAATATCTTGCTGGCAACACCTCACTTAAGCTGTAGTTTAAAAGAGAACAAATGAAAAGAAGGAAACCGATTTCAAGGCTTCGTGAAATATGTTGCTCTATTGTTACCAAGGCTGTACGAAGATTCGACTTTTTTGACATTAAAGAATAACTGTATTTTTTTATAGTTCTTCTTTAACCACTTCGCTTCTCACACCCGTTCACCCCTTTGGAACAGAGCAATTTTTACATTTCTGCTATGGACCTGTTTATTTTTTTAATAACTTTGGGCCAAATTCTCAAAAAAGCTGCCTAACTTAACTTTCAGCAGTTAAGTTACACAGGCGTTAAATTTCTACCTAAGTGCCCGATCCACAAAGCACTTACCTAGAAATTACACGCCGTGTAACCTAAGTGCCTCCGTCGCAAGGCGGTCGTCTGCTCGAGGGGGCGATTCCTATTCAAATGAGGCGCGCTCCCACGCCGGACGTTCGGCGCATGCGTGTGACGTCATTTTTCCCGACGTGCATCGCGCGAACGTACTTTACGCCGGGCTTTGTGGATCGCGACGGGACAATAAATTTGCGTCGGGAAAAAAAAAAAATACGCGCCGGGAAAAAAAATTCAAAATTAAAAAAAAAACGCGGCGATCGAAAAAAAGGTTTGTTTTTACAAGGTCTAAACAGTTTAGGCCTTGTAAAAGCATCCCTAATTTTACGTATGCAAAACGTAACTTACGCAGAAAACACAAAGCTAAAAAGCTTTGTGGATCTGCTTAAGTACTCATTTGCATACGCAAAGCGGCATTTCGACTCGAAATGCCCCCAGCGGCGGATGCGGTACTGCATCCTAAGATCCGACAGTGTAAGTGTCTTACAGATGTCGGATCTTCTGACTATCTTTGGAAAAATCCTTCTGAGGATCGTTTCCAAAGATAGCCACAGGGATACGCAGGCTGAACAGCAGTTCCGCCTGCGTATCTCCTTTGAAGATTTGGCCCTTTGTCATTACTAAAGTTAAAAGGAAATACATATATTGGCCCAGATTCAGAAAGCCCGGCGTTACTTTGTGCGGGCGTAGCGTATCTCAGATACCTAGTAACCTAATGAGGCAGGGTCTGTATTCAGAAAGAACCTTCGCCCTAAGTTACGGCGGCGTAGCGTATGAGGCCCGGCGTAAGCCGGCCTAATTCAAAATAGGAAGATGTGGGCGTGTTTTATGGTAATTCAGTGTGACCCCACGTAAATGACGTTTTTTACGAACGGCGCATGCGCCGTCCGTGGACGTATCCCAGTGCGCATGCTCCAAATTACGCCGCAAAGCCTCATTGGTTTCGACCTGAACGTAACTTACGCATAGCCCTATTCGCGAATGACTTACGTAAACGATGTAAACGACGCAAAATTCGACGCTGGCCCGACGTCCATACTTAACATTGGCTACGCTTCATATAGCAGGGGTAACTTTACGCCAGAAAAAGCCTTACGTAAACGACGTAAAAAAATGCGCCGGGCGGACGTACGTTTCTGAATCGGCGTATCTACCTAATTTGCATATTCAATGCGTAAATCTCCGGAAGCGCCACCTAGCGGCCAGCATAAATATGCAACTAAGATACGACGGCAATGGAAAGTAGCAAAGGACGGATGGACGGCCGCACACCAAAGAACTCTTCATCAGAAATCAAAAACAGCCGACGCGTTTCACACTTAGTGCTTATTCATGGCCATGAATAAGCACTAACCAAGTGTGAAACGCGTCGGCTGTTTTTGATTTCTGCTGTGTATTTGCGGTATTTGCTTATGTTCCTTCAACTCAAGAGTTCTTTGGTGTGCGGCCGTCCATCCGTCCTTTGCTACTTTCCATTGCCTAGTGCATTGCCAGCACCCACATCCACCTGGATTTATCCACAATTGCACAGGGATTTCCCTGGAGCGGTGAACCCCACCTCGCTAAGATACGACGGCGTAAGAGACTTACGTCAGTCGTATCTTAGCCAAATTTCGGCGTATCTTGCTTTCTGAATACAGAAAGAAGATACGCCGGCGCATGCTAGAATTTACGTGGCGTATCAATAGATACGCCAACGTAAATTGTTTCTGAATCCGGGCCCTAGTTTTTTAATTCCAAACAAGGATTTATTTTCATGATATTATCTTGCAACAATTATTTTTTTTCTCAATCCTTAGACAATAAAACACAACAGAAACAAACTAAACAAAAACACACTTTTTTTTTTCCGAGCAGTGTTAGTTTAAAAATAAATAGTGTTACTGCACATAAAATGTGCACATTTTATTCTTTAATGTGTCCTGTTTAACCACTCACATACATATACGTCGGCAAAGTGTCTCGTTCCCGCAAATCGCCGTATGGGCTCCTTTCAGAGCCATAGCACGGGCGGGGGGCCCCCCGATGCGCGTGGCGGGCGTGCGCGATGACCACCCGCGATCGTGGGCACGAGAGCCAGATTGTAAACACACAAATCCCTGTTCTGACAGGAGAGGAGAGACAGATCTGCTGTTCGTAAAAATTATGAACACCGATATGTCTCCTCCTCCAGTCAGTCCTATCCCCCCACAGTTAGAAACACACATGAGGGAACACATTAACTTCTTGATTGCCCCCTAGCGTTAAGCCCTTCCCTACCTGTGACATTTTCACATTAATCAGTGCATTCTTATAGCACTGATTGCTGTTTAATTGTCAATGATCCCAAAATAGTGTCAAAGGTGTCCGATCTGTCCCCCGCAATGTCACAGTCCCACTAAAAATCACAGATCACCGCCATTACTAGTAAAAAAAATAATGATAAAAATGCCATAAATCTATTCCCTATTTTTTAGACACTATGGGGAAGTTTTACAAAAACTGGGGAGTGCAAAATCTGGTGCAACTGTGCATGGTAGCCAATCAGCTTCTAAATTCAGCTTGTTCAATTAAACTGACAGAGAAACCTGGAAGCTTTTTGGTTTCTATGCAGAGCTGCACCAGATTGTGCACTCTCCAGTGTTAGTAAATGAACCCCTATAACTTTTGCGCAAATCAATCAATGCCCAAAAGATTAGGTGGGAGACTGGACCACATGGCACACTGTTCCCGGAGCAGCGAAAGTAATGGTAGCAAATTGTGAGCAGGAAACATGGGACAAATTGCAAGTCACCTAAACCTCGAATAGCAAAATTCATCCACCCACCTCAAAGGAGAGGGGTGAGCCAATGATCGGGTCTGATCTTCCAGCGGAAAAAGAATGGATCTGGACTAATTGATACGTATTCCAGAAAAAGTCCCAAAGGCATCAAAAGTTTCCAAAGCCACCAAGAGTGAGGGACCAGCATCACTCAAGTAGAGCAGGGCATTGTCTACATAAAGGGCCCCGCCCCCACTCTCTCCTCATTAGCTCACTGGCTTTGATTAACAGAAATGGGAGCTAATGGCTCCCCCTGTTGTGTCTCAGCCAATGAAGAAAGAGAGACGTGGGATAGCCAAGGGTCCTGTGCACATAGCTGGATTGAGAGGGTGCTCAGGTGAGTATTATAGGGGCTTTGGGGGAGCAATACACAGAAAGTTTTTTACCTTCATGCACAGGAAAATTCGTTGTGTGTACGAGGCATAACACTGTGGCGCCTTGATCTTCAGAATGAAATAAGGTTTAGGCATTCTGCCAGTTGGTGCCCAACTTAGATGCAGCCACTGTTAGGCCAACAATTTTCTACACAGCTCCTTTTATCATTGGATGAAAGTATGTCTGGTAGGGGGGTGCTGACAAGGCTACACCAAAGGCTGGAATTTCAGTCGCCTCATCAGGAACTGGCCAAAATTCACTGGACAGCTTAGGATTTTGTATGTTTAGTTTCTTCAGGTGTCTGTTCTCAGATGCATAGTACTGCACACATAGGGCTAGATTCAGCAACAACATACGGCGGCGTATCTCCAGATACGCCACCGTAATTTCAAATCAGCGCCGTCGTATCTTTACACCGATTTTCAAAGGCAGATACGTTGAAAAAATAGGCTTCCTCCGCCGACGTAACTTGAATACGGCGGCGTATAATTGTGTGCAATTTTACGCTGGCCGCTAGGGGCGCTTCCGTTGTTTTCGGCGTAGAATATGCAAATGACCTAGATACGGCGATTCACAAATGTACGTACGCCCGGCGCAATTTAGTTACGTCGTTTACGTTAGGCTTTTTCGGCGTAAGGTTACTCCTGCTATTAGGAGGCGCAGCCAATGTTAAGTATGGACGTCGTTCCCGCTTCGAATTTTGAATTTTTTACGTCGTTTGCGTAAGTCGTTCGCGAATAGGGCTGGACGTAATTTACGTTCACGTCGAA
The DNA here is from genome assembly GCF_905171775.1 of Rana temporaria. Classification (NCBI taxonomy): domain Eukaryota; kingdom Metazoa; phylum Chordata; class Amphibia; order Anura; family Ranidae; genus Rana; species Rana temporaria. The sequence goes on from NC_053500.1 coordinate 108,383,791, forward strand.
AGCAATGATGATTTGCGGCGGAATTTCGAGCATGGGCACTGGGATTCTTTCACGAACGGCGCATGCGCCATTCGTAAAAAACGTAAAATACGCGGGGTCACCATTAATTTTAGATAAAACACGCCCCCTCATCCTCATTTGAATTAGGCGCGCTTACGCCGGCCCCATTTACGCTACGCCGCCGTAAGTTAGGAGGCAAGTGCTTTGTGAATACAGCACTTGCCTCTCTAACTTACGGCGGCGCAGCGTAAATACGATACGCTGCGCCGCCGTAATAATGCGCGCAGCTACCTGAATCTAGCCCATACACTGTATCCTTTTACCCAGTCACATATAAGCATTATCGCTGAGTTACAGCAGAAGGACAGACACCTACACAGCTATAAATATTCAACTACACAGACAGACACTGTTCTAAACACACCCACACCGTTTTAAAACAAGCATATGTGATAATAGACACACACATTGTTTTACACACATACACACGTGCATATGCACTCACTTACACAATAGAGCCGAGCATAAACCATTGCTTTATAACAGCAACGTCTTTTCCTTTTTTCTGGTGACAGTTGATTTGTAACAGGTCAATCCAATGAAATATACGGGAGAGGTTAATGAATGTGTCACACCAGGGCATTGGATGATGTATTATGCTTGTTGCCTATTTTTGTGAACATATTGTCTGGGAAAATTATACCAATAATTAAAAAAATTCTAAAAGAACGAAATGTCATCGTCTTGCAAAGGATAATTGGTTGACGTATGCAAAGTAGGACATTTTGCTAGCATCCATTAAGCTTTGGATGTATACTTACGGCAATGTTCTCCTGTGCATGGAGATTGTATAGTTCTTATAGGAATTACCGTTAAGGTTTACCCCACTTGCTATGGGGGCTATTTGACCAGTCTACCTCTATGGGGATTTTTGCCGTATGTTCTGTCAATGGCGTTTTTCCTATAACATTCCTCACATTTCTAATGAGCAGGGCCCTCTGATCAGTGGTGAGACAAGATCATCAAGCGCCCAGGGTGAAGATGGCAAATGTTGCAAACCCCCCCCCCCCCCCCGCCTCCAATGTATGAGTATTGGGGTGTGTCAGCAAAAATCCCCTCCTTCACACCTAACTCTTATGCCCTGTACACACGATCGGGTCGTCTGATGAAAACTAACCAATGGATTTTTTCATCAGATATCCGATGAAGCTGACTTTCATCAGTCTTGCCTACACACCATCGGTTAAAAATCTGATCGTGTCCAACGCGGTGGCGTAGAACACGACGTGCAGAGAAAAATGAAGTTCAATGCTTCCGAGCATGCGTCGACTTGATTCTGAGCATGCATGGATTTTTGATCGATAGATTTCCCCACAGACGATCATTTTTTTCTATCGTTTTTTTAACCATACAACATTTTTAAAACAGGTTCTATTTTTTTTCACCGATGGGAAAAAAACTGATGGGGCCCACACACGATCGGTTCGTCCGATGAAATCGGTTTGTTTTCATCAGACGAACCGATCGTGTGTACAGGGCATTAAGCAAGTCAATAAAGCAAAAAAGTACCCTCTTCCAGTGCAAATCCCCCCTCGCAGCTCAAATCCACTCTCTCCCCAAATCTCTCCTACTTGCACAAATCATCTAACCCTCAAGTTTTCCCTCTGAGAATACATCCCCCCCAAAAAATCCCCCCTCTTAGCACAAATCCCACCCAAATTCCTTCTCCTAGTGCCAATAATTCCCCCAATTTCCTCTCCAAGCACAAATCCCCCCAATCATCACTACTAGTACAAATCCCTGCCTCCCCCAAATCCTTCTTCCTAACACAAATCCACCATTCTAGTACAAATCCCCTCAATCAACCCTACTAGCACAAATCCCCCTCCCCAAATTCTTTTTCCTAACACAAGTCCACCATCCTAGTACAAATCCCCCCAATTATCCCTACTAGCACAACCCCCCCCCCCTAAATCCCTCCCAAATCCCTCTTCCTAACACAAATTCACCATTATAGTACAAATCCCCCTCCAAATCACCCCTTCTAGTACAACCCTACAAACCCCCTCCAAAACAACCCTCCTGCCTACCCCTTGTTCCAACCCTGCCAGATTCCTACTGTATTGAATGGTATTGTAATTAGTGGTGACTGGGGCTCCATTTTTTTTTCGGGGGGGGGGGTGGTATTTTGTTTGTTTGAGTGCTCTGTACCCCAAACCCACCCTTTGTAAAGCCAATTAGAGCCTCTGGCTCTAATCACGTGCTTCACAAAAAAACAACATGTAGACCTCTATGCGACCGGCGCCCTGCATGGAAATTAGGGGCTGGGCACACAGAGATTAGGCGGGCGGCCCCTTATGGATGGGTCACCGCTGATTGTACTGGTACCATCTGCCCTTATGTTGTAAATAGGGATGGGCTCGTGTTCGTGTCGAATGTAAGTGTTTGGCGGTTTGCCAAATACCGAAGGGCCTGGTATGGATATTAAGGGGAATGGCCGCAGACCCCCACAACCACCCAAAGGGCCTGGTATGAACTCGGGGGGGGGGAACCCATGCTGATTTTTTTTCCTTGATATTTGTCCATATTACCGGGAGCCGGCAATACATTACAGTGGCAAGCAATTTTAAATGCCATTTTTTCCTTTAGAAATTGTATTTTGCTGCGGTACTGTAAAACACATCAGACAGATGCACCACTTTACAGGCAGACTAAGGGGACACCCCAGGCACGATATTTAATGTAAAAATATTTATTTTTTTCACTTTAAGCATTATTAAAATCACTGCTTCTAAAAAAACAGTTGCTTTAAAAACGTTTTTTGCATTGATACGTCTCCTGGGGCAGTTTCCAGCCCCCATCCACTTTTTTGGCAATAATTTGCATATAAGCCTTTAAAATTAGCACTTTAGAGGGGGGGGTGGTATTGTTCGGTCCATCCCTGGTTGTAGAGCTTGTACAAATAATAATTTGTACAAGAGGATAACTGTATTGAGTGCATGAAATGTTGAGAGGGGTCACAAGGCTCTTAAAGCCCAGGTTCACACTGAGCTTCGGGAATGAAGCTGTGTGAGTTCAGCTGAACTATTCCAGCATCTGACACCAATGATGGGGCACTATTCCAGCATCTGACACCAATGAACGGGCACTATTTGAACAACTGACACCAATGATTGGGCATCATTCCTCCTACTCACCATCAATTGGGCACTATTCATCGCACTGATAACAATGGTGCACTATTCCTCCCATTAAAACCAATAATGGGGCACTGATGCTGGGGCATTATCTACTTCTGCAGTCCAGCCCCTTTAAATCCTTTAAATCCTGAAGAACAATTAACTGGCCCTTTGCTTGGAAAGTTTGGAGACCCCTTTTTTAGTCTATTTTGCTGTTTCTTTTTCTGTAGTGGGATCTGAGACTGCCACCATCACAACCTGGTGGCAGCAGTTAGATCTGGCACTGCCATTTTCTCAGCCAGCAAAGCAGGAGGTAAGGACCAGTGGTGGACTGTCCAAACATGGCCAGGTAACTAGCATTTTCAGAAGCAGTCCATCAATGCAGCTCCATATTTATCTCATGACAGTCTTACGTTAATGCTCAGCTCTTTGTTCTACCTTCCCACCATGGTTACCAAACTCCTGCGGCATATTTTACTGACAACCTGAAAAATGACAAACCCCTATTAAAACGAAGACCGTCAATATTTAAACAGTATAAATATGACATTGAAACACTAACAATGCACTAACAATGCACATAATAAGTAATTTGCTTGGTTTACACTTACAAAAGTCAACACAACATGACAAATTATCAGCCCCTGATATTTACGCACAATTGTAAAAGTCACTGGGCCAGATTCAAGAAGCAATTGCGCTTGTGTAACCATAGGTTACACAGCGCAATTGCTTACTTGCTCCGGCGTAGCGAATGCTCCCGATTCAGGAACATCGCTACGCCGACTGCAGCCTAAAATCTGCGTGGCATAAGGCTCTTATGCCACGCAGATTTTAGGCTGCATTATTCCGTTGGCCGCTAGGGGGCGCTCCTATTGTAATCTGTGTATAGTATGCAAATTGCATACTAACACCGATTCACAACGTTGCGCGAGCCCTGCGTATGCAAATTACGTAGTTTGCGTACGTCGGGTTTCGCGTAAGGTTACACATCCTAATAGCAGGCGCAGCCAATGCTATAGGATACCCACGTTGCCGCGTCGCAATATTTAAAATCTACGTCCTTTGCGTAAGTGAATCGTGAATGGCGCTGGACGCCATTCGCGTTCACTTTGAAGCAAATGACGTCCTTGCGACGTCATTTGCCGCAATGCACGTCGGGAAAGTTTCCCGATGGAGCATGCGCTCTACGCTCGGCACGGGAGCGCGCCTAATTAAAATGATTCCCGCCCCCGGGGGGATCATTTCCATTGCGCGCGCTTACGCCAGGCAATTTTGCCGGCGCGCCCTCGCAATTTACGGAGCTACTGCTCCGTGAATCGAGGGCAGCGCAAAATATTTGCGGGGGCGCAGGGCAAAATCGTTGCCCTGTGCCTCCGCAAATAAAGCGCAAATGTACCTGAATCTGGGCCACTGGTTTTTACTACCTACTAGTAAATTTACTGACGGTTGGCAACCCTGCCCTCTGCCCCCTTGTCAATTATACTAAACATCATTTAACACAGATGGTGAGGACATTTTGTGACAAAAAAGTAGTACTGTGGGGGACAGCTCCAAATTGAAGGTGAGTATTACAGTCTGCGCAGATTTTCAATTTTAAACGTTCTCAGGATGCCCATTGTAATTTATAAAAAGGCCCAGGGTTGGGCTTTAAAATTCCCCAGTGATTTTAATCTTTCTCAAATGAATTCCAAACCAAAAACATGAATGGGCTAAAGCTTGGTTTTACTAAAGCTGTACGAGTTTGTAGATTAAATGAGTGTCCACCGGATCAATATTTGTACTGAAATATTTACTGTGTAAAGGGTACATTTTTGGCACAGATAGCCCCAGTAGTAGATTTCTGTAGTATGCTGATTGGTCCAGGTAAGTGTTAAATATTTCTCCATTTGCTAACACTGCTCTTTTTCAGACTGGAAATCACAGTCATTTATATCTCTGTGTTTTCTACATTATCTGAGATCTAAATTGCTTTCGTTTATCGGTCACACTCTCTACTGATGTTATGAAAAGGAACATGAGGGATTGGATTGCAGGGGAAACACTCCACTCTTGTCCTCTCTCTGCTTTTCTTAAGCTTTATTCTAATAATTCACTTTGAAATGATTATCAGGACATCACAGCACTGGTTAGAGTTTTTTTGTGCAAGAATGGAAATGCAGTTAAATCAGTATGGTCCACTACTAGATTTAGATTTACTATTCCCCTAGGCCAGTGGTTTCCAAACTCAGTCCTAAAGTACCTTAACTTCTTGCCGACCTGCCGCCGTCATTCTACGGCAGCAGGTTGGCTCTCCTGCGCGAGAGCCCGTAGCTCTATGTCGGCTCTCTCGCAGGCTACCAAGGGCGCGCGAGCACGCCCCCGTTCGCCCCCGACTCCCGTGCGCTTGCCCGGCGGGCGCGATCGCCGCCGGGCACACGCGATCGCTCGTTACAGAGCGGGGACCGGTCCTGTCAGGGGGGGAAATGCTGATCTTCTGTTCATACAATGTATGAACAGAAGATCAGTGATTTCCCCTAGTGAGGCCACCCCCCCCCCCCACAGTAAGAACACAACCAGGGACATACTTAACCCCTTCCCCGCCCCCTAGTGTTAACCCCTTCACTGCCAGTGGCATTTTTATAGTAATCCAATGCATTTTTATAGCACCGATCGCTATAAGAATGACAATGGTCCCAAAAAAGTGTCCGAAGTGTCCGCCATAATGTCGCAGTACCGAAAAAAAACGCTGATCGCCGCCATTACTAGTAAAAAAAAAATATTAATAAAAATGCCATAAAAATACCCCCTATTTTGTAAACGCTATAACTTTTGCGCAAACCAATCAATAAACGCTTATTGCAATTTTTTTTAACAAAAAATAGGTAGAAGAATATGTATCGGCCTAAACTGAGGAAAAAAATAGTTTTTTTTATATATTTTTGGGGGATATTTATTATAGCAAAAAGTAAAAAAATATTCATTTTTTTCAAAATTGTCGCTCTAGTTTTGTTTATAGCGCAAAAACTAAAAACCGCAGAGGTGATCAACTACCACCAAAAGAAAGCTCTATTTGTGGGGAAAAAAGGATGCCAATTTTGTTTGGGAGCCACGTCGCACGACCGCGCAATTGTCAGTTAAAGCGACACAGTGCCGAATCGCAAAAAGTACTCTGGTCTTTGACCAGCAATATGGTCCGGGGGTTAAGTGGTTAATAAGTCATATTTTCAGTCTTTCTTTCACCTTGCAAATGTGATTCGACCATGCCCAGGCCTTTTTTTTTTTGCTATTTAGCACTGCGCTACTTTAACTGTTAATGTACCCAAAAAAATAATATAATTTTGGCCTGGTCAAGTGGTTATGTAAACCCTAATGCTTTGTACACACGACCGTTTTTCACAATGAGAAAACTGTAATTTTTTATATTGGTCGTGAAAACCGCTCTTGTGCATGCTCCCTAGCAGTTTTCTCGATGAAAAAAATGCCTGCAAAAAAAAAAATGAAAACAGCTCTCTTTTTTCTCGTAGTGTTTACCGTCAGTTTTATTATCGTCTCGAAAAATGGGTGTGTGTATGCTTTTCCGAGGGGAAAAGAAACGTGCATGCTCAGAATCAAGTATGTAGCCCAAAGGGTGGTGCCATTTGAAAGGAACTTCCCCTTTATAGTCCCGTCGAACGTGTTGTACGTCACCGCGCTTTGGTCGGACGTTTTTTTGCATGAACGTGTGTATGCATGTCAGGCTGGAGAGGAATCACTTCGGGAAAAGCTTCATTTTTTTCCTGCCGAGAAAAATGGTCGTGTGCACGAGGCATAATAATGAACTTCTTGCTCCCTATTGGTCTGTTAAATATAACACTGAAAGCATTTCGTTATATCAGTTTCACTGGTGCAAAAAAATTCTGTTTTTAGAAATCAAGAGATTTCCTGTGCCCTCTGAATGTGTAAAAGATATACATTTAGCTGTTAATGCAACCCTACCCTTTAAAAAACTGCTGTATGTCCACAGGGGCTGTCCCAATAAATATTATAAGGTATGGGACAGGTGGTTGGGGGAGGCCTCTGCCTGTGCTACCCCTGATGAGTAGGGCTCCGTGCTTCTGCCTATTAGTCTACTACTGTGTATTTCTCCGCATGTATCACCCTGCATATGTGGCTTATTATTTTTTTGTTGTGTCCGTCATGTGTGTATCCCTGACATTGCCTTGTATCCTTGCTTGTGGTGCATGTTGCACCGTTTATTAATGTGTCTGTCATCCTTTTTCTTTATGCTCAATAAATGTCGTTTTTGATTTAAAAAAAAAAGAAAAAAGATATACATTTAGACCTATCTGTTTTTTTATCTTTTGACTACAAGTCAATAGTTCCCTATGCTGCTTAAAAGAAGATGGTGGAAGTGGTTGAGTAGTTTTAGCTAAATGCGCTGGGCTGACACCATTTAGTTCACAAAAATGCTGTGTGTTGTCAGACCGCAATGTGAAGAAATGAATTGATTTGTTGCAAATCGAGGGGTATTGTTCTATTTGTAAAGTGTAGCGAAAACAAAACTTATTTTGGTTTACAGTAAGTTTTTTTTTTCCCCATGTGTGCCCCAATTAGGGACATTGTCCCTCTCCATTTGTTCAAGTGACCATTAGCTAGATTCAGCAAGATTGCCTTAACTTTAAGGCGGCGTAGCTTAGCGTGTTTAGGCTACGCCGCCGTAAGTTAGCGAGGCAAGTACATGATTCTCAAAGTACTTGCCTGCTAAGTTACTAAAGCGGGCGGGCGTAAGGGCGCCTAATTCAAATTTGTCTGAGGGGGCGTGTTTTATGATAATAAGGCTTGACCCGACGTGATTGACGCTCTTCTCCTGAACTGCGCATGCGCCGGGCGCCTACATTTCCCAGTGTGCATTGCGGCTAAGTCCGCCGCACGGGCCTATTGATTTCGACGTGGACGTAAACTATGTAAATCCCTATTCGCGGACGACTTACGCAAACGACGTAAAAATTTCGAATTTCAAAGCGGGAACGGCAGCCATACTTTAACATTACTATTCCAACTATTTGATGGAATAACTTTAGGCCTGCTAATGCGTTTATGTAAACGGCGTAAATGTACTGCGTCGGCCGGGCGTACGTTCGTGAATAGGCGTATCTACTGATTTACATATTCTACGCCGACTGTAATGGAAGCGCTACCTAGCGGCCAGCCTAAATATTGCAACCTAAGATAGGACGATGCAAGCCATCGTATCTTAGATATTTTTAAGCGTATCTCTGTTTGAGAATACACTTAAACATAGGTCTAACTCTACCTGAATCTAGCTACATGTCTCTGAGAGGTAATCCAAAGTTTAAGTTGAATGATCCAATGGGGGGGGGGGATTTTCCTCTTTCTTCTTACTACTTGGTATGTCTACAGAACAGGAAGCGAAGAAAAATCTCCCTAATAGGATACAGACTGCTAAGGGTAAACCTGACGGAGGTTTTAAACCTTCCATATTATGTTCAGAACTAAACAAAAGTTTTGGTTTTAAAGAATCACTAAAGGAATTTTTTTTTTTAGCTAAATAGCTTCCTTTACCTTACTGCAGTCCTGGTTTCATGTCCTCATTGTTCGTTTTTGCTTTGAAGTTGCTGTAATTCTGCTGTGATCTCCACACTTCCTGCTTGTCTGGCTCCTTATGAAAAATCTCATGGCAGCTTCTTCTCACTGTGGTCCAAGCTGTGTGTCTAAAACTCCTCAGAACCAATCAGATTCATTTTAAAAACAAAACACTGCCCTGGATTTGTTTGTTTTTGTTCTGTGTGTCATTTTACTTCACATAAACATAAATCCAGTTTAAAACCGAAAGTGAAACTACAGGCACATTATATGATTGAATTTAATCTATTTTTAAAAGGAATCAGTTAACTTTTATGTCTCTATACCCTGTAAACAGTCATTTCAGCAAAAATAATTTTTTCCTTTAGTGACCCTTTAATTTTAATGAATTGACTGTTAAACACAAATAATTCAGCTGAATCATGGGAACCAATTAATTAATTTAATGAATAATAAAAAAAAAAGAATCACATAAAATAGATACAAATGCAAGGGGGTTTTAATATGACCCCATGGTTTTACAACAGGCCCCAAGTCATTTTGAAAATGGTATGATTTTAGTTTTTAATAAAGATTTATTAGGATTTGACATGGCATAAAAAAAACAAAACAAGAGCATGTGTGTTCTCCATTACATGACATATATGAACAGGAAACAAATGTAAAGTAAACAGCTTTTAAAGGGTAAACATACCCAATATATTGTGCAGGAAATAATAAAGGGGAAACAAGGTATACCATAACTTCTCATTTGTAAATTTTACAGTGTCCCTGAAAATAACAGCCAATGAAAGGAATGGTTTGGCACTGCAGTCTAATGATAGGGCTGTTCGCATGGAGTTACTAGCTGCACATCGATTGATCACAGTGGTGGCCCATCCATTAGGGGTGACCGGTCACCGCCCCCTCTTTGACGGGGCCCCCCATATGCTTAATGGATAGATTCATGCAAAGAATAGCATAGCATTCATGGCCGCCGAGGCCACCCCCCCTATTCAGGCATCTGGCCCCTTTTAGGACACCATGTGCCTGAATTACAGCAGCGGGGGTGTTTTTTTGAGGCACCATAGGCTCTAATAGGCTTCAAAATAGGGTGCACTCCTGGCACAGAGCATTGCACCATGAGCCCACCCAGGTGTGTTAGAAAAGCAAATGAATATTCACTTTTCTAACACTGAACCGCCTCTCCGCCAATCAGGAAACGCGGGTCTGATACCCATCATCTGATTGGCTGAAAGGACAGGCGCTTGTCACAAATGTCATGTCTACCCCAACGCAGGTAGTCAGACACTATAGCTGGCTACTATGCGCTTCACCTATAGCAGCTCCCTTTTCCCTTAACGCCATCAAGCCTACTGGTACTTGGTTGCCCCAGGACTTAAACACAATGCTATCACGCCAAAGCAGATGTGATCTGAACAGAGAAAACAGGTACTCGCAGCTTAACAGAAATCGTTGTTCTAAGACAGTCCAGGTAATAAGTCTGGCAGAGTTCTAGGGTGGTCCGATATCCGATCCAGGTCATACATAGGGAAATCTAACAGCAAAGTAGTGCAGGCAAATGGAAGGTTTGATCAGAACAATGCAGGTCTCTATCACAAGCGAGGGATAGAGTGTTCAGTTTGCTTATATCAGGTGACTGACTAGATCAATCAGTCAACAGGTGAACACAGACAGGGAGGAAAAGTAACAGCCAACACCCAGGTGCTGGAATGAGGAACAGGGACACTAAGTGATCATGACATCACTCCTATTGGACGTCTAGCAGGAGGAAAAGCATTGAGAAAGCATGGGGGACACAGGAACCGCCACCTGACCCACTGCCGTTCCACAGCTCGCCGCCGTAACCCGCTGCCTGACCCGGCACCAAGATGGGGTAAGGGCAGGGGGGTGCTGGGGTCACAGTGGCTGCATTTGATGGGCACAGTGGCTGCATTTGACGGGCACAGTGGCTGCATTTGATGGGCACAGTGGCTGCAATTGGTGGCACAGTGGCTGCATTTGATGGGCACAGTGGCTGCATTTGATGGGCACATTGGCTGAAATTGATGGCAAAGTGGCTGCATTTGATGGGCACAGTGGCTGCATTTGATGGGCACAGTGACTGCATTTGATGGGCATAGTGAGGCTGCAATTGCTGTTTTTTTTTTCAATATTTTTCTTTATTTTTCAGTTTGTTTGCACCCGCAAAAAGTTTTGAGAATCAGCCGCCACTGATTGATCAAAAGAACATATGACATTATAAGTGTATGAGTCGAACCAGGAGCCATAAAAACAGTATGATTATAAAAAGGAACATACACGTGTTCCAGACTCTCAGAATAGGTCTCCTTCTCAAGTATGTCAAGGAAAATTGCATTTGCTTATTGCAGCTCATTGATCGGAAAGGCAATGAGAAGGGCTACTTGTCTTTTTTCTATTCTGATGCAGTTCTTGTATTTTTACTGTGGCACTACACAGCTGTGACCCCTGTATCTGGAGACTGCATGGGGTTTAAGTTAGTAATCATTACTAAATAATTAGTGACCAGCACACTAAATTGCTAATATTTTTTTTTTCTTGTATCTGCTGGCTAAGAAAATTATTTGTCTATAATTTAGGATCTAACTTTAACTACATGCCTACTGTGCACTTTTACCCCCTTCCTGCCCAGGCCAATTTTCAGCTTTCAGTGCTGTTGCACTTTGAATAACAATTGCACGGTCATGCAACACTGTACACAAACCAAATTTTTATTATTTTTTTTAGACAGATAGGTGGTATTAAATCACCACTGGGTTTTTAAAAAAAATAAAGTTTTCTTGGTTTCTGTCAATAACATTTTGTAACATGCACAATCCAGAACATTGCTGCACTCCTTGGTATCTTTATTGAAGCATTAAAATCACATCCAGGGCTGGACTGGGACAAAAATTTGGCCCTGGACTTCAACCAGACTGGCCCACTTTGACAGGTCTCTCCCATGGCGGCCGGACAACTCCGACCCTGAAGCCAGCCGGCCCACTGAGCCATCGGCCCACCGGGAAACTCCATGTAGTCCCAATGGCCAGTCCATCCCTGATCACATCACAGGTATGACAGGAACGTAAAAGGTATAGGGCCAGATTCACGTAGGGAGCGCGTATTTCTGAGCGGGTGTAACGAATCCTGTTTACGCTATGCCTCTGCAACTTTGACAGGCAAGTGCAGTATTCTCAAAGCAAAGTTGCGGCGGCGTAGCGTAAATAGGCCGGTGTAAGCCCGCCTAATTCAAATATGGAACATGTGGGCGTGTTTTATGTTAATGTATTGTGACCCCACGCAAATGACGCTTTTTACGAACGGCGCATTCGCCGTCCGTGAAAGTATCCCAGTGCGCATGCTCCAAATTAACCCGCAAAAAGCCAATGCTTTTGACGTGAACATAAATGACGCACAGCCCTATTCGCAAACGACTTACGCAAACTACGTAATCGACTGAAAATTTGACGTTGACCTGACGTCCATACTTAACATTGGCTGCGCCTCATATAGCAGGGGTAACTTTACGCCGGAAAAAGGCTAACGTAAATGGCATATCTGTAATGCGACGGCCGGGCGTACGTTCGTGAATTGGCATATCTAGCTGATTTACATATTCTAGGCGTAAATCAGCGTACACGCCCCTAGCGGCCAGCGTAAATATGCAGTTGAGATACGACGGCGTAGGCGACTTACGCTGGTCGTATCTTAGCAAAATTCTGGCGTATCTGATTCTTTGAATCAGGCGCCAAGATACAATGCCTCAGACTCAGAGATAAGCCGGCGTATCTGGAGATACGCCGTCGTATCTCCTACGTGAATATGGCCCATAGTGTTTCGTGCTAAAGTTAGCGCTTGCTCAAACCTCATATACAAATACATTGCATGAAATACAGTATTTTACAAAACTGAGTACACCCCTCACATTTTTGTAACATTTTTATTATTTCTTTTCATGTGAAAACACTGAAGAAATTACACTTTGCTACAATGTAAAGTAGTGAGTGTACAGCTTGTATAACAGTGTAACTTGTCTGTCCCCTCAAAATAACTCAACACACAGCCATTCTAAACCACTGGCAACAAAAGTGGGTACACCCCTAAGTGAAAATGTCCAAATTGGGCACGAAGTGTCAATATTTTGTGTGGCCACCATTATTTTCCAGCACTGCCTTAACCCTCTTGGGCATGGAGTTCACCAGAGCTTCACAGGTTGCCACTGTAGTCCTTTTCCTCTTTGATTGTACATACAGGTAAGCCTCTAATAAGGCTTACCTGTAGGTACTGTAAATGTCTCCTGAACTTGCACCGTTTAGGAGGTATTTACTGTATACGCTGCCTCTGACTTCATCGTTGCATGCGCACTGAAGGAACGGCCTGCTTGTGCCGTTTCTTCAGGGCCCGTGCCATGACCGGTGACTCCCGTGCACATGCGCAGGAGTGACGTAATCGCGGCTCTGGACAATCATAGCGTAGGAGCCTGCAAACCCGGAAGTAACTCTGGGAATCATGTTGGCCCTGCCAGCGGTGTGCCGGCGCCGATCCAGGGCTTCGTTATGCCTTTGTCTTGCAGGTTGTTGTTTTTTTTGGAGGTTTACAAACTCTTTAAATGCACATTAGAATGCAATTTAAACCCAGGGCTTGATATTTTTAATCCATTGTTAGGATAGAGAGTGTTCACATCTAGTTTGCAACTGAAAATGAGGATATGCCAGCAAGGTGTGTCTAAAAGGTTTGGTGAATGATCCAATGTCTCAATGGCAACATGGACCAGGTGCAGCTATCCAGAGACACGTTGAGAAGCGTCACCTAGTGTGGAGTACACGTGACCATCAGGGTAAACCCACTGTGGGCATTGGAACATATAGGTAGATTCAGGTAGCGTTAGGCCGACTTATCAGTAGATAAGTCGACCTAACTCAGAATCTACGCCGACTTATGTTTAAGCGTATGCTCAAACAGAGATACGCTTAAACATATCTAAGATACGACGGCTTGCGCCGTCCTATCTTAGATTGCAATATTTTGGATGGCCGCTAGGTGGCGCTTCCATTGCGGTTGGCGTAGAATATCTAAATGAGTTGATACGCCAAATCACGAACGTACGCCCGGCCGCCGCAGTCGATTTACGCCGTTTCCGTAAGGCATTAGCAGGCCTAAAGTTATTCCATCTATTAGGTGGAATAACAATGTTAAAGTATGGCCGCCGTTCCCGCCGCGAGATTCAAATTGTTTACGTCGTTTGCGTAAGTCGTCCGCGAATCGGGATTTACGTCGTTTGCGTCCACGTCAAAATCAATAGGCCAGTGCGGCGTACTTAGCCACAATGCACTCTGGGAAATGTAGGCGCCCGGCGCATGCGCATTAAAAAAAAACGTAAAAAACATGAGGTCAAGCCTCATTACCATAAAACACGCCCCCCTCCAAGACATTTGAATTCAGCGCCCTTACGCCCGCCCGCTTTAGGCTACGCCGCCGTATATTAGCAGGCAAGTACATTGAGAATCATGTACTTGCCTAGCTAACTTACGACGGCGTAGCCCAAACAGTCTAAGCTACGCCGCCACAAGTTTGCACCCAGGTACCTGAATCTACCTAACAGTCATTGTGAGAGGTAGGTTCACAGTGCAATGGACACAGCAGAGCGGCATCATATGACTGTACTGGAGCAGGCCGAAAATAGGTAGGTACACATTCCTTTTATGCAGGTTAGTCATTATAGGTGTTGGGAGGGGAGGGACATTTTTAAGGCTAGTTAGTGTTAGGCAGGAATTTTACTTTAATGAATGAGGTGAAGCTCTGCTGACTATCATCATCCAATCCAAGTATTTTTTTCTTGTTTTCTTTGCAAATGATTGGGTATTTTTTTGCAGTAAGCAAAATGACATCACATTCACAAAGCTCTGGGGAAAATTCCTCTGTAACATGAACAGCCTATTTGCCTTTAGTAAATCAACCCCACTGTCTATATTTATATGGACTGTTATACTGCACATATTGTTAAAAAAAAAATGTACTAAAACATAAAATGCTAGCAATTGAGCGCAAAATGAGATTCTCCTTCATTTGTGCTTATTGCAATTAGTTGCGGTGGCATTATAACAAAACCATTTAATTGTGTTGTGTATAAGAAATCTTTCCATTCACACTTGGCAAGATGCAATGAATGTTTCCCATTTCAATGATGATTCTATACAAAAGAACATTATTGAATATCGAGTTTTTCAAAACAGCATATTGTGGCTCGGTGGAAAAATGTCCCACATTCCTAGCTGAAAGCCTCCTTTGTAATAAGACTAGGAGGGATGGGCAGTATGCAGGAATCCATGGAAAACAATCAGAATTAATTTGTCTACAGTACTTTTTTATTTTTATTTTTTTAGTGAGTGTTTATTTTAAGTTTTTGTTTCAGTGATCACATAAAAAGCTGGGGCCAGATTCACGTAGGAGCGTGTATCTTTGTTCCGGCGTAGCGTATCCTATTTACGCTATGCCTCCGCAACTTAGACGGCAAGTGCAGTATTCACAAAGCACTTGCTCCGTAAGTTGCGGCGGCGTATCGTAAATTGGCCGGTGTAAGCCCGCCTAATTCAAATGTGGTTGAGGTGGGCGTGTTGTATGTAAATCAATCTTGACCCCACGTAAATGACGCGCTTAAAGAACGGAGCATGCGCGCGCATGCTCAGTATCACGTCAAATTTTGTCCCTAAGTTACGCCGGCTCAATGCCTGTGACATGAACGTAACCTACGCACAGCCCCATTCACGTACGACTTACGTAAATGACTTAAGAAGATACGCTTGTGCCAACGTCCACTTTGCATTGGCTGCGCCTCATATAGCAGGGGTAACTTTACGCTGGACGTAAGCCTAACGTAAACGGGGTAGCGGGCGCAAGTACGTTCGTGAATCGGTGTATCTACCTAATTTACATATTCGACGCGGAAATCAACGGAAGCGCCACCTAGCAGCCAGCGTAAATATGCACCCCAAGATACGACGGCGTAGGAGACTTACGCCGCTCGTATCTTGCCCAAATCTATGCGTAACTGATTCTATGAATCAGGCGCATAGATACGACAGCTCGGATTCGGACTTACGCCGGCGTATGTGGAGATACGCCGTCGTAAGTCCTTTGAGAATCTGGCCCCTGAAGTCCAGGCAGATAGCTAAATGCAGAGATAAGAAATAAATATGGAAGCTATCTTACCTGCCAAAGGATTTGTATTTCTGTTTGTCCTGTCCTGATATTTCCACAGCCATGACACACAGCCAGGGCCGTCTTTACCGCAGGGCAAATGGGGCAGCTGCCCAGGGCCCTGTCACTGTTGGGGGCCCAAAGCAACCCCCTTTTTTTAGGGGTCCGGAGGTCCCCAGGGGCCCGGAGGCCCCCAGGGCCCCAGATGGCAACCCCCCTATTTTTATTTATTTTTAAATAAAACATTTTTTTTTTAATATATTTTTATTTTTTATTAAAGGTCCCTATTGCCCTGGATGGCAACCCCTCTTTTTTTTATTATTTTATTTCTTTTTTTTATATATATATTTTTTTTATTAAAGGGCTCAGAGGGCCCCATGTGGCAAACACCCTTTTATATTTTTTCATAAATGTTTATTTTTTTTATTTTTGTTTATATATATTTTTTATTTTTATTTTTTATTAAAGGGCCCAGAGGTCCCCAGGGCCCTGGATGGCAACCCCCCCCCTTTTTTTTTTATAAATGTTTCTTTTTTATATATATTTTTTTTATTTTTTATTAAAGGGCCCAGAGTTCCCGAATGGCAACCCCCTTTTTTTGTAATTTATTTTTATTAAAAAAAAAAATGTATTAAAGGGCCCAGAGGTCCCCAGGGCCCCAGATGGCAACCCCCTTTTTAAAAAAAATATATATATATATTTTTTTTATATATATTTTCTATTTCTTTTTTTCTTTTTATTAAAGGGCCCAGAGGTCCCCAGGGCCCCGGATGGCTACACCCCTTTTTTTATATATATTTTACTTTATTTTTTTCTTTATTTCTTTTTTTGTAAAGGGCCCCCCTGCTTCTCAATTTCAGGTGGCAGCACCCCCCCCCCCCGGTTCTCTGCTCCAGGGGGCCCATGCTTGAAGCTGTGTAAGTGGCCCCATAATTCCTGATGGCGGCCCTGCCGCCCGTTAAGCCCCTGTGCTGCCCACAAATCAGGCTGAAAATCATCAGCGGCACGCAGCCAGTGACAGTACTGCTTGTATATAAAAGTGAATTAGAATGTGATTTTATAACATCCCCAGTTTGCTCTTCCCGAGGCTGACTTCTTCATGTCCTGCTCCTCAAAGTATGTCACTGTTTGCTAATCTATATTGTAAATAGAAGTTTTCTGTAAAAGTCTTTATAATATTTGATGATTCACTGCAGGTCTGGTCAGTGTTTTAAAAAGTTCCTCTATTTTACACATGGCATGGCATGGGGTCACAGCACAGTCTGTCCATTCTGCTTTAGCACCATGGGACCCCATGCCATGCCATGTGTAAAATAGAGGAACTCTTTAAATCACAGACCAGACCTGCAGTCCAGGCTGAGTAAGGCCTCAGAGCACATGGCATTACTGTCTGTATTTAACTGCTTGATGGGCTTATTTTGGGCCTGGCTGGTTCACATGTATGTTCACATGTATGTGTTTTGGCGGCCCACATTTGCGCAGGCACAGCAGCCCATTCATTTGAATGGGCCGCCATGCCTGCGTTTCCTGCAAAGAAAAGCGCATGCCTCATGTAATAGGCTGCTCACACGGCACCCCTATGCCCATGAAGCACTGAAATACAGCACTGTCTGTCCATTCTGCTGTCTGCTGTGACTTATCTGCAGTTCCCGCACTGTCAAACTTGCTGCATTTTTAGACGTTTAGGTCACGCTTTTAAAAACACAGTGCGTTTGTGTGTGCAAGAACTGCAGGTAAGTAGCATGGTGCAAAAGCAGAATGGATTTCAAGGCAACTTTATTTTTTAAATGCTGAATGCACCTTTTTTCTGCAGGAAACGAAGGCATGGCAGCCCATTCAAATCAATGGGCTGCTGTGCCTGCACAAATGAGGACCGCCAAAACATACATGTGAACCAGCCAGGCCCAAAATAAGCTGGAGGGGGGCCCAAAAAAAATGTTTGCCCAGGGCCCAAACCATATTAAAGACGGCCCTGCACACAGCACATCTAACCTGCTGAAATAACTCTTCTCTAGTCCAGTTAATGCGGAGATCCACCTGTAGCCGTGCACTCTGGGCACAAGTGCAAAAGATCCACACATCACCTTGTTGTCTGGCCCTCCATTCATCCATCTGTCACATTCATTTCTTTAGACACAATGAAGAGTCACACGTGCTCTACCTTGCGGTATTTTTATTATAAAAAGGATATCTTGGATAGAGTTGGGTAAGGGTGTGGATACATGGGATGCCCAAAGAAATTAACACTTAGTACATTTAGAATCTGGTGAAGGCCCATTGAGCCCCTTAGGGAAAGAGAGCCTTAACTGATGGCGGCATGGCCAGGTACTGGACAAGGTGGTGGTCACTTAAGGATTGGTTAATTTGGGGGATGGGATGGGCCTGAGCTAGGGTAAAAGGGATCGCCCAGGTAATTCTGGGTCTTTTTGGAAACGTGCTGGTAAGTGCTGCCCACCCTCCCGCCACCTTTTTCTATGGTATGTCACTGCTTGCTGCGGTTTTCTTGACCTTGCCAGCATAAAATGGATGTAATGGGCCATCCCCTTGATGGGAACCGGAAGTAGGCGGCCTATCCAGCACTTATGGTAAGGACAGGCCCCTCCCCCCTTTTGGAATTGTGTGCTCACAGTACAGCTGTGACTGGCACTGGTTGTAAAATGTTCAATGTTCAAAATGTTATGTTTGCTTTTAATAAAGCTGTGGCCTTGCCCTTTCCAACCTAATGGTAGTAAGCGTGTTTATTTAATAGGGTGAAGGGGCAAGGGGGAAGGTTTTATGTACATATATATTGCAGTTAACAGATACCTGGGCTCATTGCGCCTCAGCAGTCATGATAAGGTACAGCAAAGATTGTATTTTAGTGAGCTAAATACAGTTATCCAAATGCTGGCCCTGTGTCCGGAGCTCAAATGCACACCACACCTTTCACATATTTATTTGTAAAGAAGGTTAAAAACAATTTATCATTTTCCTTACACTTCACAATTATGTGCCACTTTGTGTTGGTCTATCACATAAAGTCCCAATAAAATACATTTACGTTTTTGGTTGTAACATCACAAAATGTGGAAAATTTCAAGGGGTATGAATACTTTTTCAAGGCACTGTATAACTAAAGGCAAACTATTTGTTTTTAGTTTTCGATAGCGTGGAGAGAAATTAGAACACCTGCCGGGTTTTTGTTTCTGTCTGTGCCCCCATCAGGGAGATTCACCCTCTCTATTTGCCGTATTGACTGTTATCACCAAGAGTGAATAAAAGACAATCCCAAATTTTGGGTTGTCACAAGAACAGGAATATAGGCAGACTCTTCCAATGGGGACACTAGTGCTGGTGACCCTGGTCACAACCAGAGATTCGCTCACTTTGGAGGCATTTCCTCTCACTTCCTGTTTTGGCTATGGGACAGGATATGAAAGGGAAATCTTCCCAATGGGACACAGATAGCAAAAAAATTAAACAAAAGGGGTTATAACCTTCGATACTCATTGCAAAATAAAAATAAAAAGTTTTGCCTTTAATTTTATTTTAAATCAAACTAACCTCATCAATATATTTCTAAAAAAAAATAAAATAAAAAACACATTGAAAAGACTCTACATTTCCTTTAGCAAATCTCTTTTCATGTATCCTCTAAGCTATGGGTTGTGTTGCCATATACTGAGTAATACGCAACATCAAGGGGCATCAGGGCATCATTTATTTCAAGTGTCTCAATGTTATATATCAATTGAAAATAACAGCCAAGAAATGATTGCCTCCATTTCAAAGCAAGATGTAATTTTTCCAGACTGCGACACACAGCCCCCATCTGTCTGTAAAGCCTTTTGCACCTGGCGTTTTAGGATATCGTGCTGCATTAATCTGAGCTGCACATTTATTTAAACAGATATAGCAGGCCAAAAATAGGAACATTGAATTTGTACTTTGTATTTCAAGTACAAAATATCTTGGCTAGAACAACTAGACCAGCATTGCTCAACCTTTTTTCAGTCATGACACCCTATAAAAGTTTGCAATATCTTGAGGCACCCGGCACCCCAGTATTAAAAATGTAAATGTTACTTAGCATCAATGGGAAACCTGAGCCTGGGATGAGGTCCCCCATCACATGTCCCCCTTTACATCAGAGTCCCTCATCCTGTCACAGTCCTTCCATCACATTACAGTCTCTAATTTAATTCAGTGTCTCCCCCATCAAACCAACGGTCCCATCACATAAGAGTTCCCCAATATATGAGTTCCTCCATCAGATCAGAGGTCCCCATTACATCCGAGTCCCCCCTTTAGAGAGACCCCTCAATACATCAGCATATCCTATTACATGAGCCCCCCTCTCACTTTAGAAGCCCCTCTATCACATCAGAAGTCCCTCCATTACATCAGAGGTCCCTCTATCACATCAGAGTCATCCCATCACAGTGTCCCCTCCTCCCAGCAGAGCCCTAACTTAGGCTCCAGCAGCATGGCAGAGGGCAGGAGGCAGAATAGGTCTGGGCAGAGGCACACTTCTGTCCTCTCCTGAATTCTAGGGGTGGCCCTGCATGCTGCTTGCACTAGATCAGCACCATGCATTACCATGGTGCAGGTATAATGTAGTGTGTTGGAGGTTCATTGCTTGTTTTGGTGCTGGCAGCTGTCCTACCTGCCCCATGGCATGCATAAAGCTGACCCAGGGCAATCTGCATCCCATATTCACAGCTGAGGCCCCCTTTAAGTGTGTAGCAAACAGTCAGTATCCAGCTTTTCATCCTTGTGACTACTGATCCCAGCACCAGCACACTGCTGTCCCTTTCACTAGCCCTCCTGGCTAATTCTCCTCAGTCCTCCCAGACTGACACAACAGTCCTCCAGATTGCTCACTCACCAGCCCACCCGGCTGACTCTCCTGGAGAACTCCTGGATGTGCTGACCTGCTTCTGCTGTCCTCTCCTTGCTCCCATGCCTACAGAAAGGATATCATCCGTGTGTTGTAGAGGGTCCCTTCAGCACCCGAGCCCCAGGCCTGAGGTCACCCCCCCAGACTAGGGGGCACCCTCAAGGGTCACTAACAGTTTTCTCAGCACTCCTTCTCCATCTTCCGCCTGACTGCCCTTGCTGTCCTGACCCATGAAAGGTACCTGCCTGCTGTCTGACCACTTTTCTGGGGATTGGCTGGGGCCCTCATGAATACTCCAAGCAGCCAATTCTAGACTGAACCCTCTACTTCTAGAAGCTTCTCCAAGGTTCCAGGGAGCAGGGGGAGTTCCCAGAGGATGCTGCTTGCCGAGTCATCCTTGAGTCACTCAGCCCTGATCCAGATTTAACCAAGGCCTGGCCCTTAGCCAGGCCAAATTTTCCTACACTAACAATTATGTACACTAGCACCTAGCTAGAGGGTGCTACAATTTCATAACTAGTAAAACAGAACTACATGTGCAAAAATATACAGAAAACAAAAAATATATATATATACTGTATATATGCACATTTTCAGAGTTCTAATGAAAAACATGCAGCTTCTGTATCCCTTTGAAATTAAACCTTTTGGATTATCACACTAAAAATGAAGGGCCAGATCCACATAGAAATGGATCGGCGCAGCGTATCAGACATACGCTACGCCGCCGTATCTTACCTGGCTTTAAGTCGAATCCAGGAAGCTTTCGCGCCGTAAGTTACGGCGGCGTAGTGTATCTCTCGGCGCGTAATTCAAATCGGCGGGTAGGGGGCGTGATTCATTTAAATGAAGCGCTTTCCCGCGACGATTGAATTGCGCATGCTCCGATTTTGAAATTTTCCGCCGTGCTTTGCGCGAAATGACGTCGCAACGACGTCATTTTTTTAACTTAGACGTGACTTACGTCCATCCCTATTCACGGACGACTTACGCAAAAAAAAAAAAAATTTCGACGTGGGAACGACGGCCATACTTAACATGGAAAGTCTATCTATACGCCGCAAAATAGCAGCTTTAACTATACGCCAGAAAAAGCAGACTAGAGACGACGTAAGAGAATGCGACGGCCGCACGTACGTTCGTGGATCATTGGAAAAAGCTCATTTGCATACCCGACGCGGAAAACGACACAAACTCAACCCAGCAGACGCCAAAGTATTGCATCTACGATCCGAAGGCGTACGAAGCCGTATGCCTGTCGGATCGAACCCAGATGCCGTCGTATCTTGGTTTGAGGATTCAAACTAAAGATACGACGTGGGTAATTTGAAATTACGCCGGCGTATCAGTAGAAATTCCTATATGCCTAAAAAGCATCTTGTCTTTTGGTGCAAACATCAGAGAAAGTCAGTGATCCAACCACACAACCTGGAAATAACATATACATTTGCAAGTTGCCATATTGTTATTCATTTCTTGACAGACAATATTGTAGCCCACGCTATAAGTCGCTGATCGCCACCATTACTAGTAAAAAAAATTAAATAATAATAAAAATATCCCAAAGTTTGTAGATGCTATAACTTTTGCGCAAACCAATCAATATATGCTTATTGGGATATTTTTTACCAGAATACATATTGGCCTAAATTTATAAAGAAATTCGATTTTTTTTTATGTATTGGATGTGTTATAAAGCATAAAGTAAAAAAAAAAATATATATATATATATATATATATATATATTTTTTTTTTTTTTTTTAATTGTCGGCATGTCTTTGTTTATAGGTCAAAAAATTAAAAATTAAGATGTGATCAAATGTCACCAAATTTTGGGGGAAAAAGAGGACATTAATTTTATTTGGGTGCAGCATTGCATGACTGTGCAATTTTCAGTTAAAGTAACGCAGTGCCGTATCGCAAAAAATGGCCTGGTCAGGAAGGAGAGTAAATGTTCCGGAGGTCAAGTGGATAATTTTATTTCTTTTTTTAATTTATTTTGGAGTTTGCTTTTAAGTCCACAAACAGATGACATTTAGCCATACTGAAAATCAAGCAATTTTTTTGTTCTTCCTTTTCTGGCAAACAACTAGTCAAACCACGTAATACACTTAGAGCCAGTCTCTTCTTGTATCTTATTTTCTCTTCTACCTGTTCTGAGCCCTATCAAGTCAGCAATCAAGTGAAGCAGCCCAAGAAGACATGTGATTAACTATAAAAGACACTTACGTCTCAGGTGACTGTAATGCCGCCTTCCCTATACTGTATTTTTCATGCTTTCGGACGACGTGCTTGTCATACTAGCTGCGTTTGTAGATTTCTAATATATTTTCAGATCAGTATTTCTCCCGCACACATATCTGTAAATGAATTAGGACTGAAATGTAGCATTTGCCGTAGCTATTAATTCAATGTCAGTAAAATACAGAGGGAATCATGCTGTATGGCTAGATAAAATTCTATTTCACGAATTCAGCACCAGGCAGTCAGTGGACAGCACCACAAAAGGTCTGACTTCCAAAACCCAGCAAAGCACAACGAGCTGAAGCTATATTAGAGCGGGATGGAAGAGTGATGGGGAATGGTTTGCTTATCTCTATAGCTTAATGTTATACAGGGTTTGTCTGACTTGCGGAGAATGTTCTATACAAAAATACTATCAATAAATAGACATTTTTTTCCCTCTATCAGGCGGCATTCAGATGTCTCACTATCAAGCCTTTCTCATGGTGGGTGATGAAATTCTCCCTCTGAAAGGTTTCCTCTGCAGCATGTTAATATGAAGCCGGGTCTGTCTGGTTCCTTTCGCTGATTGCACCATCAACAATATGCTGAAATTCAACTTTTTTGCCTTTTGATGCACTAAATTCAAAATGTACCTATATTTGCATACTATTATGCCGCGCACACACGATCATTTTTCGGCATTGAAAAAACGTTGGCCTGGATTCAGAAAGAATTGCACTCTATTTGCGGAGGCACAGGGCAACAATTTTGCCCTGTGCCCCCGCAAATATTTTGCGCTGCCCTCGATTCACGGTAGCTCCGTAATTGCGAGGGCGCGCCGGCAAAATTGCCCGGCGTAAGCGCACGCAATGTTAAATGATCCCGCCGGGGGCGGGAATCATTTAAATTAGACGCGCTCCCGCGCAGAGCGTAGAGCGCATGCTCCGTCGGGAAACTTTCCCGACGTGCATTGCGGCAAATGACGTCGCAAGGACGTCATTTGCTTCAAAGTGAACGTGAATGGCGTCCAGCGCCATTCACGATTTACTTACGCAAACAACGTCAAATTCGAACATCGCGACGCGGGAACGCCGGGTATAGTTTAGCATTGGCTGCCCCTGCTATTAGAAGGGGCAGCCTTACGCTAAACACGCCGTACGGAAACGACGTAACTTGCGTACGCAGCGTAAGTATGCAATTTGCATACTATACGCTGACCACAATGGGAACGCCCCCTAGCGGTCATCGCAAGAATGCAGCCTAAAATCTGCGTGGCATAAGAGCATACTATACGCTGACCACAATGGGAACGCCCCCTAGCGGTCATCGCAAGAATGCAGCCTGAAATCTGCGTGGCATAAGAGCCTTATGCCACGCAGATTTTAGGCTGCAGTCTGCGTAACAAGTTCTCTGAATCAGGAGAACTCGTTACGCCGGCGCAAGTCAGCAATTGCGCTGCGTAACTATGGTTACGCAGGCGCAATTGCTTACTGAATCTGGGCCGTTGTTTTTAAAAAATGTAATTTAAAATGATCGAGTGTGGGCTTCACATAATTTTTCAGGTTCTGAAAAACGACAAAAAAAAAAATTCGAACATGCTGCATTTTTAAACGTCGTTTTAAACAATGTCGTTTTTCGGGTTGTAAAAAATGGTCGTGTGTGGGCTAAAACGACGTTAAAAACCCGCAAATGCTCAGAAGCAAGTTATGAGACGGGAGCGCTCGTTCTGGTAAAATTACCGTTCATAATGGAGTAAGCACATTCATCACGCTGTAACAGACAGAAAAGCGCAAATCGTCTTTTACTAACACGGAATCAGCTAAAGCAGCCCTAGGCGAATGGAACTTCCCCTTTATAGTGCCGTCGTACGTGTTGTACGTCACCGCGCTTTGAGTGAGTGAGTGAGAAACTTATATAGCGCAACACATGCGAACTGAATCGCCTCTGGGCGCTTTGCTAGATCATTTTTTAAAAACGATGGTGTGTGGGCCACGTCGTTTTAATGATGAAGTTGGAAAAACGTTGTTTTTTCTACATGCTGAAAAACAAAGGGGCAGATTCACGTAGAGCCGCGTAAAATTGTGCGGGCGTAACGTATCAGATTTACGTTACGCCTCCGCAACTTACACAGGCAAGTGGCGTATTCTCAAAGCAAGTTGCGGCGGCGTAGCGTAAATTGGCCGCCTAATTCAAATTTGGATCAGGGGGGCGTGTTTTATGCAAAACTACTGTGACCCGACGTGATTGAAGTTTTTTCGGAACGGCGCATGCTCCGTTTGTGGAATTTCCCAGTGTGCATTGCTCCAAAGTACGCCGCAAGGATGTCATTGGTTTCGACGTGAACGTAAATGGCGTCCAGCCCCATTCACGGATGACTTACGCAATTGATGTAACTTTTTCAAATTTCGACGCGGGAACGACGGCCATACTTAATATTGGCTGCGCCTTATATAGCAGGGGCAACTTTACGCCGGGAAAAGCCTAACGTAAACGTCGTAACTTTACTGCGTCAGCCGCGCGTACGTTCGGGAATTCGTGTATCTAGCTAATTTGCATACTCGACGCGGAATTCGACGGAAGCGCCACCTAGCAGTCCAAAAAAAATGCAGTTAAGATCCGACGGCATAAGAGTCGGATATCTATGCGTAACTGATTCTAACATTCAGGCGCATAGATACGAAGGCGCAACTCAGAGATACGCCGTCGTATATTGGTTGTGAATCTGGGCCAAAGTTTTTTTTCATGCTAAAAAAATGATCGTGTGTATGCGGCATTAGTTTAAAACTGCTAAATGGGGTTATTTACTAAAGGCAGAGGCGGCTCTTTATTTAAGCGGTCGCCAGAGGGGCCTCGCGGCCGCCCAATTTGCCTAAAGAATTGGTTAGAGAAAATTCGGTAAACAGTGAATTCATAGTTCATAGAATTTAAAACTTACTATATGCAATCTATACAGTTAATTTGTATCGCTTTAATTATTTTCCCATTATGGATGTGAATAGGGGCCTCATGTCTCAGATTTGCCTAAGGTCTTACAAAGCCTAGAGACGCCTCTGACTAAAGCCAAATCTACTTTGCGCTACAAGTGCAAACTACAAGTGTAAAGTGCACCGAAAGTGCACTTGCAAGTGCAGTCGCTGTAGATCCGAGGGGGATATGCAAGGAAAACAAAAAAAAAAAACAGCATTTTAGCTTGCACATGATTGAATAATAAAATCAACAGAGCTTCCCCTCATTTCAGATCTACCCCTTAGATTTACAGCGACTACACTTCCAAGTGCAATTTCATGTGCGCTTTGCCTTTTGTAAATAAATAACCCCCATTGTCATCTTCCCCATTACCCATCCCTGACCACTTTTTACTCCTCTAGTGATCCCCCTGCCACTCTTTCTCTTTTGTAGCTGCTCAAATGGTGGGGTAACATCACCCTAGGGTTGCCACCTGTTTGGGATTCACCCGGAAAGTTTGGGTTTGGAATCATACGGGTTTCAGCCTGTATGAGACCCGGACACATTATTCAGACCGGACTATGACTTCCCAGCAGTGTTGCTGGCTGCAGTTGTCTAATCTGAGCGTGTTACTCTTTTTCTCACTGCCAAAAGCCACCACTAATATTCCCCCCAAACACACACACAGATGGGAAAGGAGAGAGGGCTCAATCTGCACCTCTTTCTCCCGCCCCCTACCCCTCTTTGTCTGCCCATACTCCAATCCACGGGTCGAAACCTCAGAAAAGGAAAGTGGGGACAGGAAATTTAAAGTCCAGCAACCTCAGATACATCTAGATGAGAGGTGCTGACTGCCAAGGAGTGAGTGAGCTCACCATCCATCCCTGTCTGTGACTATTGTAGCGCCCTGCTCCTGTAGGCGCTATTTGTAAATTTAGTTATTTGAGCTGTAGCTTGGCTCAGAATTTTATGGCAAATTATGGGTCTCTGTTCCAGCTCGGCTGTGTTGCACATCTTCCACCTGACTGTGGGTGTCGCTGTCACCAGGGGTCAAGCATCAAGGATCGTTACTGCGAGTAGGCCCTGGAGTTTCTGGGGGCCTACTGGTCCAGGGGTGGTCCCGTGCTGTCTTGCCTGAGGGAAGAAGCCGAACGATTGGGGATCCAATTGGAGGACGCATCCTGGCCAACTTACCTCACAGTGCTTCCGGCTTGGCTGAAAGATCCTGGCACCGTGAGCTGTGTAATTTCTTTGAACTTTGCAAAGTGTGTGGATGGTTGCCTGGTCCTGTGGCAAAGGACCATGTAACGACCCGACGGCACTCATCAAGTCTGTGGCAGAGACTTTTGAATGAGCTTCTCACCGGCTGCAAGGTCAGTGAGAGAGGCATATCCAGTGGTTGCTGCATCCAGTGTAGAAACGTTCTTTTTGTCCTCTGGATCTGAGATCATACCTGTGATCCGCAAAGAAAGGTACCTGAATCCTCCCTACCCCTTTACTCCCTTAATGGAACATGTTTAATAAAACCTTTGAAGAAAAAGAAACAGAGTGTTGGTGCGGACATTTGTAATTCTACAAGAAGGACCCCTTGGACAAGAATGGTGAACAGTAAGGTAACGGCAGGCCAAAATCTAAACCAGTAGCTCCTTCGGGGGTAGTGCTACACTATAGTCTCCCCCTTCTCTCTCCTGCTTCTGAGTGAGTACACTAAGGCAATTCAGGGTTCCCAGAGCACCCCTTACATCAGAGTTCCCCTTTACACCAGAGGCCACAGTGTTCCCCCTTACATCAGAGTCCTCTCCGTACACCAGAGCTTTCCTAATGTTATAGTGCCCAGAGATCTCCCTTACATCAGAGTCTACAGAGTCCCCTCTGATGCCCCGTACACACTATTGGGAAATTCCGACAGCAAAAGACCGATGTGAGCTTTTGAATGGAATTCCGACCATGTGTATGCTCCATCTGACTTTTGGTGTCGGAATTTACGCCAACAAAAGATGGAGAGCTGGTTCTCAAATTTTCCGACGGAAAAAATTCCTATTGGAAAATCCGATTGTCTGTAGCAATTCCGACGAGCAAAATTCTGGCGCATGGTCGGAAACAATTCGCTCGGAAGCATTGAACTTAATTTTCTCGGCTCATCGTAGTGTTGTACTTCACCGCGTTCTTGACGGATGAAAGTTCAGAGAGCTTTTGGGTGACCGTGTGTATGCAAACCAAGCTTGAGCGGAATTCCGTCGGAAAAACTATCCAAGGTTTTTTCCAGCGGAAAATCCGATCATGTGTACGCAACATTACAGTAAAAAGGAACTCTGCGACATTCAGATGTAAAAGGGGAACCCTGCAGACTCTGATGTAAAGGGGGAACTCTGCAGACTCTGATGTAAAGGGGAACTCTGCAGACTCTGATTTAAAGTGGGAACTCTGCAGACTCTGATGTAAAGGGGAACACTGCAGACTCTGATGTAAAGGGGGCCTCTTGTGATTAACTTCATATGATTAGAAATGTTATTTAATAGCAACATCTATGCATAGTATGAAAGAATTGCTGAAGTGTTCGGGTTTGACTTGAAGAAAAGGTAGCAACCCTACATCACCCCCTCTGTTATGTTACAGTGCTCTGGCCTAGTGGTCACATGCTCCCCATACCCAAATGCACCAGGTATTTTGCAGTGGTGGCTTCAGTTGAAAGGGTGGAAGGAGGCGAGTATAAAGTGGTTTGGGATATGGACTTTATGCAGAAACTGATTACCCCCAAAAAATCGTTCACTAGTTAAATTAAAGGAGAAGTCCAGCCTGAGCTTGTTTGACTTGACGTCTCCTATGAATCACAGGAGTGCAATCCGTTTTGCACTCCTATGACTCGTTTTCAGCAGAGATCGGTCTGAAGTCCGCTCTCTGCTGACGTCACACAGATCATTCCAGGCACCGCGTCATCCTGACTCTGGAAATCTGTATCCGCCAGGTGCCTAAAATGATAGCCATCTCAGCTTCTCAGCGAGCCGCTGAGAGGCTGAGAAAGCCGCTCCCCGCCCCTCCACAGCTCAATGCTCCAATGAGCGTGGAGGAGCAGAGCAGGAGAGCTGCTGACTGACAGGCAGCAGCTCTCTGCTTAGGGAGCTGTGAGAACCGAGCCATCGGTGGTGTTCGATCGCTCGGTTCTCAGTGAAGGGGCGCTGGGGACAGATGCAGCATTGGACCATAGCTGTATCCACCTAGGTAATTCTGAATCTGAAAAAAAAAAAACCCATACTTCTCTTAAACAAATGTTCTTTTTTTTTCCGTCTGGTAAGTTGTTATTCCCCACCAAAATTAAAGAAAAACTCCACGTTTGTAAGGGAAAAAGCATTCCCCTCTGTGTGATCTATGTATATTGCAAGGATTTTTATCAAACTTTATTGCAGATTGCTACTGTGACAGAACCCACTGTCACTGTGTGTTTTGGTAGGGAGAGTGTCGGCGGGCCTCTTACCCACAGATTATGGCCCAGAAGAGACTGGGGACCGGGGATAAGCTGGCATTGGGATAATGTAATGTAATGCTACATCCTTTCTCCCCCCTCTTGTTGCTGTGTCTAATTGTGTTGGTAAATGGCACATAGACAATGGTCTGGACTGGAGACATCTCTCCGCAGGGGATGTGTATTGAGAGGCTGCCTGCTTACCATAATCCCTTTATGTTTATCTGTAGTCTGTTTCAATGTACAAGTGTTCCGTTCCCACTGGTTCTTTCTTGTCTCCTACCACCTCCCCTCTATGACAAGGCTAAGGGGAGTGTCCCTAACTGTGTGTAAAAGTGTATGTTTTGTATTTAATTAACAGTTTATGCGCTGCATGTTTAACCCTCAACACCTGTGTGGATTGTCTCGTGATTGAGGGGTTAAGGGCTGGTTATGGCGAATCTGCAGGCTGCGGGTGCGTTTGGAGGACAGGAGACACAGGTCTGGCGGATGTGCCCACCTGGGGTATCCGAGATCCGTCACAGCTACCTTTTATTATTCTAAAGAAATAGCTGTTTGTTTGTCTGTGTCCATGTGAATGTGAATGGGAGTGATTTTATCCATTTAAGCCCCGGACCATTTTGTTGCTAAATGCCCAGGCCAGGTTTTACGATTCGGCACTGCGTCGCTTTAACAGACAATTGCGCGGTCGTGCGACATGGCTCCCATACAAAATTGGCATCCTTTTTTCCCCACAAATAGAGCTTTCTTTTGGTGGTATTTAATCACCTCTGCGGTTTTTATTTTTTGCGCTATAAACAAAAATAGAGCGATAATTTTGAAAGAAATGCAATATTTTTTACTTTTTGCTATAATAAATATCCCCCAAAAACATATATAATTTTTTTTTCCCTCAGTTTAGGCCGATGCGTATTATTCTACCTATTTTTGGTAAAAAATCGATTGGTTTGCGCAAAATGTATAGCGTTTACAAAATAGGGGATAGTTTTATTGCATTTTTATTAATAATTTGTTTTTACTACTAATGGCGGCGATCAGCGATTTTTTTCATGACTGCGACATTATGGCGGACACTTCGGACAATTTTGACACATTTTTGGGACCATTGTCATTTTCACAGCAAAAAATGCATTTTAATTGCATTGTTTATTGTGAAAATGACAGTTGCAGTTTGGGAGTTAACCACAGGGGGCGCTGTAGGAGTTAGTGTTCACCTAGTGTGTGTTTACAACTCTAGGGGTGTGTGGCTGTAGGACACACGGCTCTCCCCGTTCTTCAGCTCCAGGGAGCGATCGCGAGGGGGCGGCTAGAAACAAATAGCCGCGCCCTCGTCCCAGATCGCTCCCCGCGGGTTACCGACCGCGGCGTGTACCGGGGGGGGGGTCCCGATCGGACCCCCGACCTGCGGAAAGGCGGGGATGTACCTGTACGCCCATATGCCTGTACGTGCCATTCTGTGGACGTACATGCGGCGGTCGGCAACCAGTTATAATTATTTATCAGCAGCGGAATTGCTGAGATCTAATGAGAAAAGTGGTTTGCATCTCTTTAGACTTGACTTTTCTTTAGAAGTATCTAAAAAAATATATATATTTTTGTTGCAAGGGATACAGAAAAAATCTGATTTCTATCTTAAAGGGGTTGTAAAGGTTTGTTTTTTATTTTCTAAATAGGTTCCTTTAACCACTTAAGCCCCGGACCAAAATGCTGCCTAAAGACCCAAGGGGTTTTTACAGTTCGGGACTGCGTCGCTTTAACAGACAATTGCGCGGTCGTGCGACGTGGCTCCCAAACAAAATTGGCATCTTTTTTTCCCCACAAATAGAGCTTTCTTTTGGTGGTATTTGATCACCTCTGCGGTTTTTATTTTTTGCGCTATAAACAAAAATAGAGCGACAATTTTGAAAAAAATTCTATATTTTTTACTTTTTGCTATAATAAATATCCCCCAAAAACATATATAACATTTTTTTTCCCTCAGTTTAGGCCGATACGTATTCTTCTACCTATTTTTGGTAAAAAAAATCGCAATAATCGTTTATCGGTTGGTTTGCGCAAAATTTATAGTGTTTACAAAATAGGGGATAGTTTTTTTGCATTTTTTTTTTTTTTTTTACTACTAATGGCGGCGATCAGCGATTTTTTTCGTGACTGCGACATTATGGCGGACACTTCGGACAATTTTGACACATTTTTGGGACAATTGTCATTTTCACAGCAAAAAATGCATTTAAATTGCATTCTTTATTGTGAAAATGACAGTTTGCAGTTTGGGAGTTAACCACAGGTGGCGCTGTAGGAGTTAGGGTGCACCTAGTGTGTGTTTACAACTGTTTGGGGGTGTGGCTGTAGGAATGACGTCATCGATCGTGTCTTCCCTATAAAGGGAATGACGCGATCGATGCGCCGACACAGTGAAGCACGGGGAAGCCATGTTTACACACGGCTCTCCCCGTTCTTCAGCTCCGGGGAGCGATCGCGACGGAGCGGCTATAAACGAATAGCCGCGCCGTCGTCCCGGATCGCTCCTGAAGCCACGGGGACCGCCGCATGTACGGTGGGGGGGTCCCGATTGGACCCCCCACCCACGTCAAGCAGGGCACGTATATATACGTACATGTGCCTGCCTGTGCCATTCTGCTGACGTATATGTACATGAGGCGGTCCTTAAGTGGTTAAAGTGGATGTAAACCCGATTCATGAAATTTGAGCTGGGCACATATATCTGCAGTATTTTGTTATCTCTTTTCAATGAGCTAAGTCTTATAGCTCTCTTCTGAACGGTTCCTCTGTTATCAGCCTGAGAACTCCTGACATATTTTTAGACAAAAGCAGCCTGAATCTTTTGTCAAAGGTGGTTGCTAAAATAGATTAGCAGAGAGAAGCTCCTATTACAAAACAGCTCTGAGAGTCTCTGCCTATGATGATAGGGGGTGTGTGCCTTTCCTCCAATCAGCAATTTTAGATATCTTGGCTGTATTCCCAGACATCACACTCTGTGTTAACCAGGAAAAGAAAATCTCCTAACATGATCTCAACGTTCTAAACAGTATACAAATTTGAAGACAGCAGATATACATATAAAACATATATAGGGAGATTTGGTTAATCTCTGTGTATCATCTGAGGCTGTTCACTTCACTGTATGGAGGGTTTACATTCACTTTAAGCTAGTTCATTGTTGGTTCACTTACCTTTTCCTTCGATTTCCCTTCTAAATGTTTTTTTTCTTTGTCTGAATTTCTCACTTCCTGTTCCTCCTCAGTAAGCTGTTCTGGCTGACTAACCCCCAGCCAGAATGGCTCGGATGATGGGGGCAAGTTTACTGAGGAGAAATAGGAAGTAAGAAATTCAGACAAAGAAAAAAAACATTTAGAAAGGAAATCGAAGGAAAAGGTAAGTGAACCAACAATGCACTAACTTAACCCCTTCCATACAGGGCATTTTCACCCCCTTCCTGCCCAGACCAATTTTTTTTTCAGCGCTGTCGCAATTTGAATGACAATTGCGCGGTCGTGCGACGTGGCTCTAAAACAAAATTGATGCCCTTTTGTTCCCCACAAATAGAGCTTTCTTTTGGTGGTATTTGATCACCTCTGCGGTTTTTATTTTTTGCTCTATAAACAAAAGAAGAGCGACAATTTTGAAAAAAACAATATACCTTTTACTTTTTGATTTAATAAATATCATAAATTAAAAAAAAAAACAACATATTTTTTCCACAGTTTAGACCGATACGTATTCTTCTACATATTTTTGGTAAAAAAATCGCAATAAGCTTATTTGATCGGTTTGCGCAAAAGTTCTAGCGTCAACAAAATAAGGAATAGAATTATGGCTTTTTTTTTTTTACTAGTAATGGCGGCGATCTGCGATTTTTATTGTGACCCCGATATTGCGGCGGACATATCGGACACTTTTGACACCATTTACATTTACACAGCGATTAGAGCTATAAAACTGCACTGATTACTGTGTAAATGTGACTGTTAGGGAAGGGGTTAACACTAGGGGGCGCTGAAGGGGTTAAATATGTTCCCTAAAGTGTGTTCTAACTGTGAGGGGGAGGGGACTCACAAGGGGAGGAGATCGATGTGTGTTCCTCTGTACTGGGAACACACATCAGTCTCCTCACCGCTGACAGGACATGGATCTGTGTGTTCACACACACAGATCCATGGTTCTGCCATGATTGCGGGCAATCGCGGGTGCCCGGCGGACATCGCGACCACCGGGCACGCGCACCAGGCCCCGAGCAACCTTTACAACCCCTTTAATGCAGACCTCTGGGAAAATCAGTAAGCCAATTACACAAGCTGGAAATTACATTTCTGGGGGGGCGTTCTGTATACCATCTGTGTACAGGACGCCTCCAAGGTTGCATTTTACAGAAAATTACAAAGTTGCAGATTGAAAAGGAAAGGTAATTTTTAAAAAACATTCACTTACAATATGACTTGCAGTTATACTGTATATGCTATATTATTTTTTATTTTATTTGCATTTTTTTCCCTCAAAAGTTGTATTACCATTTAAAGCACTCTTCTATTCCAGGCTGTAGTGACAAAAATAATCATTACAGTAATTCTACTTGATGGCTTATGTATCTAGATGAAACGATCCCTAATTACTATTGGATAGAGATGAAAAAGTCAATCCACATGGCTCAGAGTTTGACCTAGAATGGACCTATTTGATGTACAGTATATGGATATTGGCAATTTTTTTTCATTCATGTACAATTTGTACATTATGATCTATTTTAATGGGCTCTCTGCGATGCCTTACAGCCCTCCTAACCTCTCCTGTGTCATGCTGCTCTGCTTTGCAGACATTTAGGAAGATTTGTCCTATCAGACTTCTGTTTAAAGCCTTTGTTTAAAAGAGACTCAGGGGGCGTTAAATGCCCGTAGGTTAGGGGCACAAATTACCTGTCTTGCCTTGGGTGCTGACAACCCACGCTACGAAAATAATTTTACTGTTAGGGTCCCCACAACTTGGGAAAATGTATCAAGGGGTCACGGCACTAGTAAGGTTGAGAACCACTGGTCTTAGAGGCACTCGGGCTTTCACATTGGGATTGCAGATGCAGCTTCTTTTAGTCGCTTTACAGGCACTTTTTTTAATGATAAAGCGCTTGAAAAATGCCCCAGTGTGAAAGGGGTCCTAAAGCGCCCCTTCCCATTGAGGCTCTTTTTTTAAACTCCAAAGCGCCTGAAAAACGCCACAATGTGAAAGGGGTCTTAGCGGAGCTTTACAAACGTTTTTCGGGTGCTGGCAGTGTGAAAGCACTCGGTCTTTCACATTGGGATTGCAGATGCTTTACAGGCGCTTTTTTAATGCCAAAGCGTCTGAAAAACGCCCCATTGTGAAAGGGGTCTTATGCTGGCTTTCAATGCTATCTAGGGTCCCCTTCAATGACACTTGAAGGGGAGCTGGTAGGCATAAAGTACTCGAGAGACTTTGATGCAGACCACACTGAACTGAGGGAAATGTAGTCTAATGCCGCGTACACACAGTCGTTTTTTGTGATAAAATAAAACAAAGGGGCAGATCCACAAAGATCTGCCCCGGCGCATCGTATATGAGATACGCTACGCCGCCGTACCTTACCTGGCTTTATTTCAAATCCAGGAAGATTTTGCGCCGTAAGTTACTGCGGCGTAGTGTATCTCAAGCGGCGTAACGGCGCGGAATTCAAATCGGTGAATAGGGGGCGTGTTTCATTTAAATGAAGCGCGTCCCCGCGCCGAATGAACTGCGCATGCGCCGTCCCTAAATTTCCCGCCATGCTTTGCGCTAAATGACGTCGCAAGGACGTCATTTTTTTAACATAGACGTGAATTACGTCCATCCCGAATTACGGACGACTTACGGAAAAAAAAAAAATTCAAATTAAACACGGGAACGACGGCCATACTTAACATGGCAAGTCTAACTATACGCGACGAAATACCAGCTTTAACTATACGCCGGAGAAAGCCGACTAGAGACGACATAAAGGAATGTGCCGGCCGCTCGTACGTTTGTGGATCGTCGGAAATAGCGAATTTGCATACCCGACGCGGAAAACAACGTGAACGCCACCCAGCGGACGCCGAAGTATTGCATCTTAGATCCGAAGGCATACGAAGATGTACACCTGTCGGATCTAACCCAGAAGCCGTCGTATCTTGTTTTGAGGATTTAAAACAACGATACGACGCAGGAAATTTGAAAGTACGCCGGCGTATCAGTAGATACACTGGCGTACTCGCTCTGTGGATCTGCCCCACAGTTTTTAAAAACGTCATTTAAAATTATCGTGTGTGGGCTTCCCATCGTTTTTTGTCTTCTTTTGTCTTTTAAACCCACGCATGCTCAGAAGCAAGTTATGAGACGGGAGCTTGAATGGAACAGAGTGCCGTTGTACGTGATGTACGTAACCCTGCTTTGCTTGAGCATTTTCAGAAAACGATGGTGTGTGGGCAACGTCGTTTTTTATGATGAAGTTAGAAAAACGTCGTTTTTTTTCAACCCCCAGATATAGACTCTTAACAAGAGGGGGAAGGAACAGTTTTTCTCCCAGGCTTTAGAGAGGAAACTTCCTCTTGCTGCAAGGAAAGTGATGAGTGTGTATCTCTATTCCAGTGTGTCCACTTATCTGCTACAATCTAAGGATCTGTGTGCTAAGACCAGAGTCGCTCAGGTACAAAGCTGCTAGGGTTGCTGCTGAGGACACTGCCATTAATACCACTGCTAGAAGAGACTAAGACTATAGAAAGACTGTACATCTGCTTAGTGGCTTCTATCACTGAAAAGTTATAATGGACAGTACTTGCATGCACCACCTTAAAGACTGGGTCCCACCGTTAGTCACCTGAATGCTTGGAGTGAAGGCTTAACACTGTGCGGGCACAGGCCTCTATCATTCCAGCCTCCTGGGCTAAAAGTAATCCTAGAGGTGAAGGTGGATGGATACATGATTCTTCTAGCATTACCGCTGGCCCTGGCTTTTAATTACATACTCAGCCATGTACCACCCGCCCCATTACCTGGTTACAAGTGAATGCATAAGATTGTGCTTTTTATTCATTTTTATTTAAAATTGTTTTTATTGCACCACATTGTTGCTCTCTTTTGTTTTGCAGTGACTACAATATTGTGATTGCAGTGCTATTGTCTGGCAATCAGATAACAATCATCAAAGCACCTGTCTGCAAGTTACATAAAACAGATATTCGTTTTTTGTTTAGCAAGTTGTTTCCCTAAAAGTAAAAGTAAAGCACTTTCTTCCATCTCAAGCTGTAGGGACAAAATGTATCCTTCTGTCAACTTGATGGCTTGTTTGTCTTTGCAGTCGCTGCTAGATAAAGAATTTGAGTCTGACTTTGAGCCAGGATACCTTTCAATCCTCCTCATCCTTTTTAAGCTGTTTTCCTCTAAATATACTGCAGGTTTATCTCCATCCCAGTCTCCACAAGTCTTTAGTCATGCTGCTTATGTTTAAGAAAATGTATATTTAAGAATGAGAATTATGAACAATTCCAAATAACATAATTGTGATAAAGTATGACACTTGAAGGAGAGATGCAGTGAGGGGCAATATTCAAAGAGCATTACTATGCTTGTTCTCAACAATGTGGTGGATTCAGGTAGGGGCGTGCAAAACTGCGGCGGCGTAACGTATGACATTTACGTTACGCGGCCCGAGTTTTACGGGCAAGTGCTTGATTCATTGCGTAAAAGGGGCCGGCGTAAGTGCGCGTAATTCAAATGATCCCGTAGGGGGCGTGGATCATTTAAATTGGGCGCGTTCCTGCACCGAACGTACTGCGCATGCACCGTACCTAAAATTTCCCGACGTGCATTGCGGTAAATGATGTCGCAAGGACGTCATTGGTTTCGACGTGAACATAAATGGCGTCCAGCGCCATTCACGGACGACTTATGCAAATAACGTAAAAATGTCAAATCGCGATGCGGGAACGACGTCCATACTTAACATTGGCTGCGCCTCCTAATAGCAGGAGCAGCCTTACGGCGAAAACGACGTACGCAAATGACGTAAAAAACGACCGCCGGCCGCACGTACGTTTGTGAATCGGCGTAAGTATGCAATTTGCATACTCCATGCTGACAACTACGGGAGCGCCACCTAGCGGCCAGCCTCAGAATGCACCCTAAGATACGACGGCGTAAGAGACTTATGCCAGTCGTATCTTAGGCTACAGTCGGCGTATCTAGCTTTCTGAATACAGATAGTAGATGCGCAACTTAGCAATTACGTGGCGTATCTATGGATACGCTGGCGTAATTGCTCTCTGAATCTACCCCAATGATTCTGTAATCTTTACTACTTTAAAAAGGCATTGGAAACAAATTAAAAAGTGTTTTTCAATATGTCTCTGACCCCTAACTTTAACTTCAACCTAACACCTAATTCTTCTCTCTCCCAAACCCTAAATCTTATAGCACTTACTGCACTTCATCATTCTATTCATCCCACGTCTCTGTTACACAATTGCTAATGATTTTCATGTTTTCTGAAACTGAATATACCTTTTTTTTTCCTTGGTTCCCCTTACTTCCTTATTTCACACCTAGGTGAGGGTAACGTACCCTGGGCCATTTACAGCATCCTAAGATATTCATGTCACACATCACAGGAGTCCGCAGGTCAGTAAGTGCCAAAGTAGTTTGAGATTTCGCACCTGCAAAAATGTCCTTCCCTCAACCTCGGGTGGCCTTGAGTATATATCACTCTTACCTAGGCAAGAAATTAAGCAGTTAGAGGGGGATAATATAAAATAAAAATACATCTTATATATATATACACACACACAGTTGTGCTCATAAGTTTACATACCCTGACAGAATTTATGATTTCTTGGCCATTTTTCAGAATATGAATTTTGCCTGATAACATGCACACAAGTTGACACAAAGGGGTTTGAATGGCTATTAAAGGTAACCATCCTCACCTGTGATCTGTTTGCTTGTAATTAGTGTTTGCGTATAAAAGGCCAAGTTTCTGGTCTCCTGACAGACCCTTGCATCTTTCATCCAGTGCTGTACTGACTTTCCTGGATTCTGAGTTATGGGGAACACAAAAGAATTGTCAAAGGATCTGCAGGAAACGGTAGTTGAACTGTATAAAACAGAAAGGGATGTAAAAAGATATCCAAGGAATTGAGAATGCCAATCAGCGCTGTTCAAACTCTAATCAAGAAGTGGAAAATTATTGGTTCTGTTGAAAACAAACCACGGTCAGGTAGACCAACTACAATTTCAGCCGCAACTGGCAGGAAAATTGTATTGAATGCAAAGAAAAACCCACAAATAACTTCAGGAGAAATACAGGACCCTCTGAAAACATGTGGTGTGGCTGTTTCAAGATGCACAATGTAACAGCACTGGTGAACGGAGTGAACCACAACTGCGGTAGCAAGGACTTCAATGCTCTTCTTTGTGTGAGAATTCAGTATTAAGCCCAGGCGTCACTCCACAGAAACGGGAGTTTGGGGGTTCTCTACATCATCTCTCTCTCATATAAAGAAAGGCGTTGAGCTACTAAGAATAGACGCATTACAACATGCGACCAGAGCTTAGCGTTTAAAATTATAACATACAATTTATAGATTACAATGCACCTCTATATGCAAGTGATTATCAGTAAGGGACCCCAGGCGTCACTCCATGTAAACAGGAGTTTGGGGGTTCTCTACATCATATCACTTAAGCATATAGTGATGCATTACACTTACCTTTTTAGATGGGTCAAGATTCCATTACTGCACGAGGTGTAGATCTTGTAAAACTACCATCAGAAAATCTAGGAAAATTAGTCAATTTAAATCTAATGTCACACAAAACAATTATTCAATCAAACCCCTCATTACATGTGATTCAAAATACGTTACATATGTATTGGAATGTCCATGTTCCTTACAGTATGTGGGACGAACCACACGACAATTAATGGTCAGAATAAATGAACACGTGGCTAACATCATCAAAGGTTTTCCCAACCATAGCGTTTCTAGGCATTTTGCCCAATGTCATGATAAGGACCCCAGCAAACTTATATTTTATGGCATTGACAAGGTTACCAATCATTGGAGGGGCACAGATTTGACTAAGGCTGTTTCCCAAAATGAAACCCAATGAATACACCGGTTGAGGACAATGCAGCCGCAGGGCCTCAATATAGAATTAGATTTAAATTGCTTTCTCACAAATATATAAATCCATACCATTTCTAGTTTTTAAGGGGGTTTCTTCAATACTATTGTTTTTAACTGTAAGTTTTTAACTTTACATTTTAGAGTGTTTTTACATTAAAGGACTAGTAAAGTTCACTAATTACACTAATATTCCATGTATTTTTTAACATATTCTTTCAATATTTCATTTAATATACATTTAATATAATAATTTTAATTTTGTTTTATTTTCTATTATAATTGTTCATCGATCTGGTCTAATGCATTTTCATTTGAGAATTTGTATTGAACTTCAGGTCTCTCGATTTGAGGTATTAATCTTTACATCATGAGTTAATGACCGGGTTGTGGGGATTGAAGTGCATGGAGTCAATGTTGTGTATAAGGCATCGCTGCTGAAACCGGAACAGAGGCTTGCACTTATCTCCTCCTTTCAAGTCTAATTGACGCATATAAGAACCTACGAGTGCGTGGCCAGGTACGCTTCCTGAAGACGTAGAATACGAAACGTACGTCGAGGCGGTACCTGGTCGTGCACGCACCCATCGCAACTTCCTGTCCCGCTGGTCTGAGGCGTTAGCAAGGTGGAACGCAAGCATGCCACCACAGACAGTAAGCCGGGACCTCGATCCATACTAAAGACATGCGAGCAAGCCTCAGTGCCGGGTTCGGGGCACTTTTAAAAGTAAGCAGCCACTTGGCTATTTGATGTTACCCGTATTTTTACAATAAACAATATTATACTATGTTGGCACTATTTTCGTTTTTACATATCCGTTTGGGAAATATCTGCCAATAAGGGATAAAGGTGCAAGGATCCATCCAACCATACAGGTTTACACCTGTTAAAGCGCATTTGACTCCTTTTTTGATACCAATTAGGGGTCAACTCCATCTGGTAAGAAGCCATCCAACTATTGATCACTTCGGGTGTTCACATCAATTGCTGGTGAAGGTGGAACGGCACATTGTTCATTTGATTCTGATTGCACAGGAGACCTTATGGACTTTTTTCTGATGGACTGATCTGTGGATGCTAGCACTTTTTTGCATTCATTATTTTCTTACACTAAACTTTTGTTTAGTTTCCCACACCTAGTGGGTTATCTACCCATGGTTTGTGAGTACATTTTTACACTGGGCCATATTCTCATAGAAGTTACGATGGAGTATTACAGGATACTCCATCGTATCTCCCTTTTTTGGCCCGTGTATCTATGCGACTGATTCTTAGAATCATTTTCGCATAGATACACTTAAGATCCGCCATCTGTAAGTCACTTACACTGGCAGATCTTAAATGTAATGACGCCGGCCGCCGCTAGATGGCATTTACGTGAAGGACTCATTTGCGTATGCAAATGATCCTTCTACGCCGATTCCCGAACGAGTTCGCGTCGCGTAACCGTCGCTAACGTCGTTTGCGTAAGCGGAAATTTAGTCCTGCTATATGAGGAGTAAATTTCCGCAAGTCCCACGTAGGCCATGTTACGGATGGCGTCGGGTCCGCGTCGTGTTTTTTCGTCGGGTACGTAGTTTCCGTAAGTCATTCTTGAATACGACTTTACGTCAATGACGCAAACGTCGGCGTCATTGACGTTTTCCGCCGAGAACTGGAGCATGCGCACTGGGCTTTTTGAAGCCCGGCGCATGCGCAGTTCATTAGAATCGGGGGCGCGCTTAATTTGAATACAAGCCGCCCCCTTGGAGATCCGCCAGGCTACGCCGGGGCATTTACACTCCGCCGTCCCAACTTATGGAGCAAGTGTTTGGGGAATACAACACTTGCTCCTGTAAGTTGGGACAGCGGAGTGTAAGTGCCTTAAGCGCAGCCCGCGGATTTTTAGAGAGAATATGGGCCACTGTTTATATATACTGGGCCAGATCCACAAAGAAGTTACGTCGGCGTATCTATTGATACGCCTCGTAACTTCTAGGATGCGCCGGCGTATCTTTTTTCTGTATCCAGAAAGCAAGATACGCTGTATTTTTGCTTAGATACGACTGACGTAAGTCTCTTACGCCGTCGTATCTTAGTTGCATATTTACGCTGGCCGCTAGGTGGCGCTTCCGTAGATTTACGTGTATAATATGCAAATTAGGTAGATACGCCGATTTACGAACGTACGTGCGCCCGGCGTATCTATATGCGTCGTTTGCGTAAGGCGTCAGATCGGCGTAAAGTTACCCCTGCTATAGTGAGGCGTACACAATGTTAAGTATGGACGTCGGGACAGCGTAAAATTTTCCGTTGTTTACGTCGTTTGCGTAAAACATTCGCGAATAGGGCTTTGCGTAAGTTACATTCACGTCGTCTAGGCATTGAGCGTAATTTAATTTGAAAATTCGACGTGATACTGAGCATGGGCACGCATGCGCCGTTCGAAAAAAGCGTCATTTACGTGGGGTCATGCTTAGTTTACATAAAACACGCCCCCCTGTTCCTCATTTGATTTAGGCGCGCTTATGCCGGCACATTTACGATACGCCGCCGTAACTTACGGCGCAAATTGTTTCTGGATAAGGAAACTACGCTCTAAGTTACAGCGGCGTAGTGTATCTGAGAAACACTACGCCTGCCTAAAGATAGGCAGTTCGTTGTGGATCTGGCCCGAAATGTCTATCTAAACATTTTTCACTTATTATCTTTTATTTATGTTGATTCTGCTCAGGAGTTGGTGATTTTGAAATATATACACTTGGCTTAGTATATATATTATTTAGCAAATTATATATATTTAGCATTAACTACTAGCGCCCCCACCCCCACTTTTACCACTGTTTATTATCACTCTGATTATTTGGGGAGCAGCTGACATTTATTTATTGATACTTTTTTCTTTCAATGTTTTATTTCTAAGTCCGTCAGAATTTCTGACGGAAAAACTCAGATGGGACAAACACACAGGGCTAGATTCAGCATTGATTTACGCCGGCGTATCTATAGATACGCCGCGTAAATTAAAAGCTGCGCCGGCGTATCTTCTTTCTGTATTCAGAAAGCAAGATACGCCGAAATTAGCCTAAGATCCAACTGGCGTAAGTCTCTTACACCGTCGTATCTTAGGGTGCATATTTACGCTGGCCGCTAGGTGGCGCTTCCGTCGTTTTCGTCGTAGAATATGTAAATGACCTAGATACGCCGATTTACAAATGTACGTGCGCCCGGCGGAATTTTTTTACGTCGTTTGCGTAAGGCTTTTTCCGGCGTAACGTTGCTCCTGCTATATGAGGAGCAAGCAATGTTAAGTATGGACGTCGTTCCCGCGTCGAATTTTGAAATGTTTACATTGTTTGCGTAAGTCGTCCGCGAATAGGGCTGGACGTAATTTACGTTCACGTCGAAAGCAATGACGATTTGCGACGGAATTTCGCGCACTGGGATTCTTTCACGAACGGCGCATGCGCGGTTCGTAAAAAATGTAAAATACGTGGGGTCAACAAAAATTTAAATAAAACACGCCCACATCATCCCCATTTGAATTAGGCGGGCTTACGCCGACCCAAATACGTTACGCCGCCGTAACTTAGGGCGCAAGTTCTTTATGAATACGGAACTTGCGCCCTAATTTACGGCGGCGTAACGTATCGGAGATACGTTACGCTGGCACAATGTTACGCAGGGCTACCTGAATCTAGCCCATAGTCGGAATATCCGATCGGAAATTCCAACCATGTTTACGTGTGTAACGACTTGGGTGAACCAAAATTGAGAAAAATAAACTTTCATATATTTAAACAAAAGTCCATGTAACAACTGCAAAGAATCGGCTATATTCACAGGAGCAGAGATGCCAATCTCCGTCCTAAGCTTCCATCAGACAAACAGGTATGTATATGAATTGTCCACTTCCCAAATTAGCTGGATCTCTGTAACGGAGATCAAATAAGCTCAACATATAGGGTTAATCCGGAAATCCACGGCAGGAATCATGCACTCACCCCGGTCCTTTATTTCTCCAAATAGATACAAGCGATCTCCTTCAAAAATTGCAACAAATTACACCACTCACAGAGAATAGTGGGGCATGTTTAGGAATAAAAGAAAAAAAGCTTCATGGTGCAGAAAGTTCATAAAAAGGACACCCTTTATTGAGTATCGGGTTACTGAC
Source organism: Rana temporaria (assembly GCF_905171775.1). NCBI lineage: Eukaryota > Metazoa > Chordata > Amphibia > Anura > Ranidae > Rana > Rana temporaria. The sequence goes on from NC_053500.1 coordinate 108,427,560, forward strand.
ATTCAGGAATAAAAAAAGTTTGCCAAAAAACAAACAAATAAACGAATGTAACAAGCTGCCAGCCACGGCTCGAGCCAGCCAGCTGGAGTGTGGAGACGTCAGGGTCCTTAGCTCCACCCGAAGCTGCGTTTCTCCGTATGGGGCGTCTGCTGGGAAAGGAGGCTCCTACAGTTGTAATATGAACTTTTGTTTAGATATATGAAAGTTTATTTTTCTAAATTTTGGTTCACCCAAGTCACTAGACCTATGTGTTTTCGCTTTCACAAGAACCAATCACACATTTCTTACAAGTATACAATTATACATTTTTACTTCAGTCGTTTGATTTTTATGTGAATTTACTCACATGAGATTTTTTTCTGCAAGTTATTGCGAATATAAGGTTGCACATTATTTTTACTCACAACATATTTATTTTAGTTTACTATTTAAGCTATTTAAATAATTGCAGCCCTATCATTTTTTTATGTCAGGTACAAGATATTTGTCCTTTTCAGGACAACCTTCCTATTTTCACTAGCAAACTTTATTTGCACCGATGCCTTTTGCACTTTGTTTTTTGCACATTGCACTTTAAGGGATAGCGCGGATTAATTATATTATAAGTAACAGGAAGTCTGACCAGAGCAGCAGAAAAAAAGGATTAGCAGGTTTGGAGGAGGCTGAGAGCAATAGAAGGGATTTTTTGAGATACGAATACTATGCGTTGCTCCCAGCATTGTTTGACATCAGAGTCCATCGGCACACTATAGCTACCACTTCAGAATTTTTCAACCCCAATAATTTACAGCTCCATCATGACTGGTGCCCTTACTTTTTAAAATAGAAAAATAAAGAGGAATTTACCCAAAGCCGTTAGAGAAACAAACTGCTCCCAACAATATTTTCTTTTGTACAAGTTCTGGAAATTACCTGCTTAGGTCTAAAGAGAGTTGGGAAGTGTGTGAGAACTCAGTAGGACGTATTGTTTCTTTCTTTGAACTGTACACAGCTGGAAATTCTTTGAGTTACTAACACAGAAGTTCAGATAAGGACGTCTGACTTTTCTTTGACTTTCCTGATCTGCGGTTTAGTTCCAGGCCAGTGACTCAGAAAGTGATGAAGCCAGTGATTTGGCATAACAGCAAAGCCACTAGCATTGTAATAAATGATCATAAATGGCAGCAACAATATTGGGAACAATTTACTTTAAAGTGTTACTAAACCCACAACAGTAAAATCAGTCTGTATACAGGCAGTCCCTGAGTTCCGAACACAATAAGGACTGTGGGTTTGTTCGTAAGTCGCAACACTGTGTTCGTAAGTGTAACTTCCGCCTGTGTATGGATGTGGGACGTTCCCGGGCGCTTGTTATGTTATGTATGTGGGATGTGTCCGGAGGTGCTTGGAGGTATCCAGGACCAGTGTGGAGCTGTCAGGTCACCTGTGGCCAGGTGACAAGTGCACCCCGTTGGGGTCAGGGATGCACCACAGGGTAGTGAACCCTATAGCCGACTGCTGCTATCAGAGGGGAAGCGTGAACCCAAGATCACCCAGAGCGCGGAGTCTAAGTCCCAGCTTTGTGTTCACCAGAGCCTTTAGTGGTGAGGATGGTCTTCGCCGTAGCTGGATCCAGGTCTTGACCCCTGGGATCCCCTAGGCCACACTCTGCAGAGAGAGAGAGGGGAAGCAGCAAGCAGGACAAACGGTAGTGATGGGTAAGCCAAGGTCAGGGCAACAGGCAGACTAGGGTAACCGAGGGACAGGCAAAAGGTCAAGGGCACAGGCAAACAGGAGAAGTCAGGGACGAGCCAAAAACGGTACACAGGAAGATAATCGTAGCACACTGCAGACAGGAACTTAAGCAAACAACACTGTTGAACAGCACTGCAGGCCTGTAGTGCAACAGTTAATATAGACTTCCTGGGATGGCCTGGGTGGGGCCATACAGGAAGTAGAGGAGATAAGAAGGTAACCAGAACAGAGTCAGGCCTCTTAATGGACAGATGGAAACAGGTAAGCTGCCAGACTATTGCATATCCATGACAGGAGCCCAAGTGACTGGCATTTGAGACGTTCGTAAGTAGGAGTCGTAAGTAGGAGTCGTTCGTAACTCGGGTGTTCGTAACTCTGGGAATGCCTGTATGCAGTAAAGCATGCTTATTATACCCACTGTGGAAGGTATTAATCCTCCACATTGTGTAAAAAGGCTGTTTGATCCTGTCTTCGCTGATCCTCCCCTTCCTTTGCTGTCCCCAATCCATCTGCTGATAGTACAGAGCCTTGAGGACACGCTGCACATGCACAGGTTGGTGTGAATTGCTACAGGTTTTTTATTTTTTTGGAAGGGTGCATGTGGTCAGCACAGTGCCAATCAGCACTGTTCAGACAGAGGGTCGGGGGCCCTGCAGCCTCATAGGATAGTCAGAGTAGAATGAAAACTCCTCCTACAAGCTTTAACCAGACATCGATAGAAGTCACAAGACTGCTCTAACTGTTGATGAGAAAAGCTACTTGGCAGTTTATATTTACTATAATAATAATGCATTTCAATGTTCTGTCTACTGTTGGAGACCAAATATAGTGAATGCAGGGTCCTGGGTATACAGTAGTAACACTTTAAAGACTTAAGGTCTGTGAGTAGCTATTTGATTGGGGCCCCAGTGCAGATCTTAGACCAAACTCAGTGCAATATATTTTCCTATTATTTGGAGGGTATGAGGAGATGCTGAGCTATGTAATAACTGGCATCCTCTCTCTTTACATAATCACGTGACATGCATATTATATCATCTTACTGCTTGTGCCCACTTCCTAATAGTAAGTGGAATAGATTAAAGTAGTATTAGAACTCCAGCATTTTTTGTCTTAACATATTATATTCCCCAATAAACTCTTTGTTAAAATTCTTACCTCAGCAATTGGGGGGGCTGCATTTGAGCTGGGGGATTTTGGGAATGGGAGGACAAAGATTTGTGCTGAGAGGGGGGATTTCAGCAGGGGACACATTTGTACTGGGAGGAGGGAGAATTTATGCTTAGGGAGTATGCATGCAGATTAGTGCTCAGTGTTTTTTTTGGGAGGGGGATATTGCAGACACATGCTCATACATCTTGGGGAGGGGGGCAATTTGATATGTTCACCCTGGGCTCTAGATGACCTTGTTCCATGAATGCTTGCCATTCTAGTCTGTGGGGCTATCTGTTTCTATTGATGCACACAGTATAGGGAGACACAACTCTAGTCCCTGCTTGCAAGGCTGTCTCAATAGGATGCTACAAGAGAAAGGAACCATCCCAGAACAGGAAACATGTGGCAGCAGTCATGGTACCAGCATAAAGCGGAAGTAAACCTATCCATAAAACAGTTACATTTCCGGCACGTGCCGGAAATGTAACACTCCCATTGGTTGTGCTCTCAACCAAACTGTCAAACCATCCAATGGCTGGTGTCATAACTGATCACATGTGCAGCATCATGGCAGTTGTAGATTTATCACAGGCAAAGATGCCAGCTTCCTTGGCTGAAAACGATACATTTTAAAGGGGTTGTAAAGGTTTGTTTTTTATTTTCTAAATAGGTTCCTTTAACCACTTGCTTACTGGGCACATATACCCCCTTCCTGCCCAGGTGAAATTTCAGCTTCCGGCACTGCGTCGCTTTAACTGACAATTGCGCGGTCATGAGACGTGGCTCAAAAACAAAATTGACGTCCTTTTTTTCCCACAAATAGAGCTTTATTTTGGTGGTATTTGATCACCTCTGCGGTTTTTATTTTTTGCGCTATAAACAAAAAAAGAGCGACAATTTTGAAAAAAATAAATATATTTTTTACTTGTTGCTATAATAAATAGCCCAATTTTTTTTTATTTTGGCAGATATGTATTCTACATATGTTTGGTAAAAAAAAAAATAATCGCAATAAGCGACTGGTTTGCGCAAAAGTTATAGCGCCTACAAAATAGGGGACAGATTTTTTTATTATTTTTTTTTACTAGTAATGGCGGCGATCTGCAATTTTTATTGGGACTGCGACATTATGGCGGACACATCGGACACTTTTGACACATTTTTGGCACCATTCACATTTATACTGCGATCAGTGCTATAAATATGCACTAATTACTGTATAAATGTGACTGGCATTGTGTACCCTGCATAGTGTTCTAACTGTGTGTGGAGGGGGACTGACTGGGGAGGTGACCGATCTGTGTCCCTATGTACAAGAGACACAGATCGGTCTCCTCTCTCCCTGACAGGACATGGATCTGTGTGTTTACACCAGTGTTTCTCAACTCCAGTCCTCGGGGCGCACCAACAGGTCTTGTTTTCAGGCTTTCCATTATTGTGCACAGGTGATTTTATCAGTTTCACTGCCTTAGTAATTACCACAGCAGTTTGATCTGAGGGAAATCCTGAAAACATGACCTGTTGGTGCGCCCCGAGGACTGGAGTTGAGAAACACTGGTTTACACACACAGATCCATGTCCTTCTCTCTGTAACTGCCGATCGCGGGCGTCTAGCGGACATCGCGGCCGCCAGGCACGCGCATCGGCATCTCAGTGATGCGGCGGGCACGCGCCCCCCCAGTGGCCAGGAGGAGCGGAGGCCGTAAAAAGACGGCCACTCAGAGAAGTAGAGCCACCCTGCGGCCGTTCAAAGTCGTACGGCCGTCAGGAAGTGGTTAAGTTAATGCATTGTTGGTTCACTAACCTTTTCCTTCGATTTCCCTTCTAAATGTTTTTTTCTTTGTTTCCTTTGTCTGAATTTCTCACTACCTGTTCTTCCTCAGTAAGCTGTTCTGGCTGACTAACCCCCAGCCAGAATGGCTCGGATAATGGGGGCAAGCTTACTGAGGAGAAACAGGAAGTGAGAAATTCAGACAAAGAAAAAAAACATAGACTAAACTTAGAAGGGAAATCGAATGAAAAACCTTTACAACCCGTTTAAGCTGGAACAGAGGCAACAGTTTAAAGATAAAGAAGATGCATACTGTACTCAGGAAGTGACAAAAATACTTAAAAACAGAGGGTTTTATATCAATATAAGGGCTGGGGGTTGTTGCAGGAGCCAGTCTGCTGGGGAGATATCAAATGTGTGGTTCATGCAAGACGACCAAGACTTGACCTGGAGGCATTTTGCCAAGACAAATGGGCAGCTATACCACCTGCACGAATTTGAGGCCTCATAGACAAGTATTGCAAAAGATTGCATGCTGTCATTGACACTGATGCCGCATACACACGATCATTTATCTGGTTGTAAAAACAAAGTTTTTAATGGTCTAGAAAAAACAAAGTTTTTTTTTAAACCCGATCATTAAAACGGCCTTGCCTACACACGATCGTGCTCTAGCAAAGCGCGGTGACGTACAACACGTATGACGGCACTATAAAGGGGAAGTTCCATTCAGATGACGTCACCCTTTGGGCTGCTTTAGCTGATTTTGTGTTAGTAAAAGACGATTCGCGCTTTTCTGTCTGTTACAGTGTGATGAATGTGCTTACTCCATTCCGAACGGTAGTTTTACCAGAACGAGCGCTCTCGTCTCATAACTTGCTTCTGAGCATGCGCGGATTTTTCACGTTGGTTAAAGCCCACACACGACCATTTTTTACAACCCGAAAAACGACAATGTTAAAAACGTTGTTAAAAAATAGAGCATGTTCGAATTTTTTTTTTGGTCGTTTTTCAGATAATCCTTAAAAATGCTCTAAAGGCCCACACACGATCGTTTTTAATGACATTAAAAAAAACTTCATTTTTTACAACCCGAAAAATGATCGTGTGTACGCGGCATAAGGGGAAAATACACAATAATAAGAAAATAAGAACTAATGCCACGTACACACGATTGGACATTCCGCCAACAAAACCGTGGATTGTTTTCAGACGGAATGTTGGCTCAAACTTGTCTAGCATACACACGGTCACACAAATGTTGTCGGAAATTCCGAACGTCAAGAACGCGGTCACGTACAACAACACTACAACGAGCCAAGAAAAATGAAGTTTAATGATTCCGAGCATGCGGCTAATTCATTCCAAGCATGCGTAGGATTTTTGTGCGTCGCAATTGCATACAGACGATCAAAATTTTCGACAAGAAATGTTTTTTTGTCGGGAAAATTGAGAACCAACTCTCAAACATTTGTTGTCGGAAATTCCGACAGCAAATATCCAAAGGAGCATATACACAGTCGGAATATCCGACCAAAAGCTCACATCGATCATTTGTTGTCGGAAATTCCGATATGCAGACTTTTGAACAGGAGTCATTTCATTTGTTTTCTAGGTTTTGTTTTTTGACTCTGCCATTCTGTTATGAACTACAGTTGAATATGAATCCCATAAGAACTAAAAGAAATGGGGTAGATTCAGATAGAAGATACAACGGCGTATCTCCAGATACACCGTCGTATCTCTGAGTCCGGCCGGTCGTATCTATGTGCCTGATTCATAGAATCAGTTACGCATAGATTTCCCTAAGATCCGACCGGCGTAAGTGTTTTACACCGTCATATCTCAGGCTGCATATTTACGCTGGCCGCTAGGTGGCGCTTCCATAGATTTACGCGAAGAATATGCAAATGAGCTAGATACGCCGATTCAGAAACGTACGTCCGGCCGGCGCATTTTTTACGTCGCTTACGTTAGGCTTTTTTCGGCGTATAGTTACCCCTGCTACATGAGTTATGCTACATGCTATGTTAAGTATGGCCGTCGTTCCCGCGTCGAGTTTTGAAAATTGTACGTCGTTTGCGTAAGTCGTTCGCGAATAGGGCTGGACGTAATTTACGTTCACGTTGAAAGCAATGATGATTTGCGGCGGAATTTCGAGCATGCGCACTGGGATTTTTTCACGAAAAACGTCAAGTCACAGTTAATATCCATAAAACACGCCCACATCATCCACATTTGAATTAGGCGGGTTTACACCGACACAGATACGTTACGCCGCCGTAACTAAGGGCGCAAGTTGTTTCTGAATACAGGACTTGCGCCCTAAATTACAGCGGCGTAACGTATCTGAGGTACGTTACGCCGGGTGGACAGATAGACCATTCTATCTGAATCTAGCCCAATGTGTTTTGCCTGCTCACTCTTTTTTTAATAAAATTATATATTACCAATTGTTCAAGGCTATGCACTGCTATGCACTGCCACCATATTATTCTCCGGGGGTCTCTGCTTTCAGAAAATATATGGGAGTTTGAAGTGATCTTCAGGTCTAAAATAACTTTTTTATACATGTGCAGAATGGCTCTGGCAGCAAAAGGTTTAAGGGGCCCACTGACATGAGAGAACTTGTAACTTGTGATTTGTAAGCACTTTCGGGAGCATTGCTATTGTTTCCCCCCAAATTAGCCGCTCCTGAGATGTTCTCCCATTGTTCGCTCAAATGCCACAACAATGCTTCTACACCCAATGAGAACGTGAATGTCTGTACCTGGATTTAATGGTGCTGTCACTTTGATACATGGACCCCGCTATGTGTGTATTCATACCATGAATCCCTAATCAATCTCACTATAATAAACCAGTAATGAAACAGCTGAGGCTCCTCTTCCGGACTCATAGATAATCATATGTATCTTACTGGGTATGGGTGTGCCGTGATAAATACAGCAATTTTGGTTCATTGGTACTGTCAATGAATGGAGCTTACTCATGTTTCTTCATTTTCAGTGAGGCGTCAAAGACTGTAATGAGCTTTTGCCAAGAAGTCTTCATCAGATGACAGACTCCAATATCACAGAGCAGCTTTAAACGCCACGCACATGGCACTGACTCGCTGATGAGCCAATTGTCGGGAATCTGCTCAAACACCTCATTACCAGGACTAACATTCTGTGACACAGCACCCTTAAGATCGCATAAACTTTTTACTGCGGATCCCATTGAAGAACCTCTACTGTACTGGGAAATAAAAGTAAAAATTCCAGGACAAACAAAAAAAAAATCGAATAATTACATTTTCCAATTTTGTAATCTCTGCAACCAACCCCAGAGAATTTGTATATTTAACCACTTCCAGACCTTAGGTGTTTTTCAGATTTGGTGTTTGTAAGACTAAAACAGTTTTTTCTGCTAGAAAATTACTTAAAAACCCCCAAACATTATATATTTTTTTCTAACACCCTAGAGAATAAAATAGTGGTCATTGCAATACTTTTTGTCACACCGTATTTGCGCAGCGGTCTTACAAGCACACTTTTTTTGGAAAAAATTCACTTTTTTGAATTAAAAAATAAGACAACAATAAATTTGGCCCAATTTTTTTACATATTGTGAAAGATAATGTTACGCCGAGTAAAATGATACCCAACATGTCATGCTTAAAAATTGCGCCCGCTCGTGGCATGGCGTCAAACTTTTACCCTTAAAAATCTTGATAGGCGACGTTTAAAAAATTCTACAGGTTGCATTTTTTGAGCTACAGAGTAGCTCTAGGGCTAGAATTATTGCTCTCGCTCTAATGATCGCGGCGATACCTCACTTGTGTGATTTGAACACCGTTTTCATATGCGGGCGCTACTCGCGTATGCGTTCGCTTCTGCGCGCGAGCTCGTCGGGACGGGGCGCTTTAAAAAAATAATTTTTTTGTTTTATTTATTTTTATTTATTTTATTACTTTTTACACTGAAAAAAAAAATTTGATCACTTTTATTCCTATTATAAGGAATGTAAACATCCCTTATAATAGAAAAAAGCATGACAGGTCCTCTTAAATATGAGATCTGGGGTCAAAAAGACCTCAGATCTCATAATTAGACTAAAATGCAAGAAAAAAAAAAAAAATATGAAACTGTAATTTTTTCAAATGACAAAAAAAAATTGTCTCTTTAAGAGGCTGGGCGGGACTGACGTTTTGACGTCACTTCCGCCCAGCAGAGCTATGGGGACGGGCGAAGGAGATTTTTCCTTCAGTTTCGTCCCCAGTCACCAGCCGAACGGTCCCGATCTCCTCCGCCGCTACCGACGGCTCCGGTAAGCGGTGGAGGGTGCGGGGGGGCCCCTCTCCCGCTACCGATAACGGCGATCTCGCGGTGAATCCGCCGCGGAGACCGCCGTTATCGTGTACCGGAACCGCGCACACTAAAGATCGATACCTCGGTTGTGGCAGCAGCTGCTGCCGTTACCGAGATATCAATCTTTAAAAATAGGACGTACATCGTCGTGCGCAGGTCTGGAAGTGGTTAAAAAAATGCTATGTGAATGTATAAGCATTTAAAGAAAAAGAGTATCCTTGCAAACGTATTGAATATGTGCAAAATTGTATTTTCTGATATTGAATGCCCAACTAAAATTCTTTCTTGCAGTGGGGCTTCCTCTGTACTACAAGGCAAACAAAGCTTGTTTTATGTCTAGGGCATAGGTGTGCACACAGGGTGTGCTAGGTGTACCTGGGCACAGCCTAATCAACTCGTTGGGTGCAGATTCCCCCTGTTTATTAGGGATGAGCCTAACAGAACCTTCGCACCAGAACCTTCGAACGGACCGAACATTCGCGCATTGAAGTCTATGGGACTCGAACGTTCGAATTCAAAAGTGCTAATTTTAAAGCCTAATATGCAAGTTATTGTCGTAAAACGGGTTTGAGAACCCGGGTCTTGCCCCAGGGAACATGTATCAATGTAAAAAAAAGTTTTAAAAAGGTTGTTTTTTCTGAAGCAGTGATTTTAATGATGCTTAAAGTGAAAAAAAAATTTAAAAATTCTTTTAAATATCGTACCTGCTGGGTGTCTATAGTATGCCTGTGAAGTGGCACGTGTTTAGAACTGTCCCTGCACAAAATGAGATTACTATAAGAAAAAAGTAATTTAAAACTGCTTGCGGCTTTAATGTAATGTCTGGTCCCTGCAATATGGATGAAAATCATTGAGAAAAATAGCATGGGTTTCCCCCCCTCCCCCCAGGTCATTACAAGCCCCTTTGGCCCTATATACTTTGAACAGCAGTATACAGGCGGTGCAAACAAGACAGGGACTGTAGATTTGTTGTTAAGTAGAATCTGTTTGTAATTGTGAACTGGTACTTTTTTAAAGTGTAGCTCCAGCCATAAAATCTATTTTTAAGCTTTTCTGAAAACATAGAGAAGGGTTATCACCCCTGTAACATTTGTTTTGCTGTCTGTGTGCATCTGTTCAGAAGATTTTAATTCACGTTCTGTCCCAATGACAAATGATTTTTTGAAAATTCCTTTTTGTTTTAGTGAAACAAGGATTGGTGATAAAGTATCAGTGGACAGGAAACACCTCTTACAGAAGAAAATTTCTCTTCCTAGGGGTAGATTTCCTCTCACTTCCTGTTGTCTCCTTCCGTTTGCAAGTAGGAGTCGTTTGCAAGTTGGATGTTTGAAAGTAGGGGCCTGCCGTATATACTCTGCAGAAATTTGTGCCCTAGGTGTTGGTGTTGCCACAACACTGTAAGCCCTCAGAGTTAGTCTTGGTGGGCGCTGGAACGCCCTTCTGTGTGAACTATTATATCAAGAATTGTAATTACATGCCATTGTTGAACAGTGGTATAAAAATTGGGCCTTTGGTGCTGGCGCTGGTGCCACAACACTGTAAGTCCTCACAGTTACTCTTGGTGGGTGCAGGAATGGGCCCTGCTGTGAAAAATTAGATCAATAGTTGTAATTACATGCCCCTGTTGAACAGGGGAAGAAAAATTGGGCCTTAGGCACTGGTGCTGGTGCCACAACACTGCAACCCCTCACAGATACTCTTGGTGGGCGCAGGAATGGGCCCTGCTGTTAAATATTATATCAAGAATTGTAATTACATGCCCCTGTTGAAAAGGGGCAGAAAAATTGGGCCTTTGTTGTTGGTGGGGGTGGTGGTGCCACAACTCTGTTAGCCCTCACAGTTACTCTTGGTGGGCACAGGAATGGGCCCTGCTGTGAAACATTACATCAAGAATTGTAATTACATACCCCTGTTGAACAGGGACAGAAAAATTGGGCCTTTGTTGTTGGTGGTGGTGGTGCTGGTGCCACAACACTGCAACCCCTCACAAATATTCTAGTTGGAGCGCAGGAATGAGCATTGCATCAAAAATTGTAATTACACGCCCCTGTTAAACAAGGGCAGAAAAATTGTGCCTTAGGCACTGGTGTTGGTGCCACAACACTGCAACCCCTCACAGATACTCTAGTTGGAGCGCAGGAATGAGCCCGCTGCAAAGTATTGCATCAAAAATTTTAATTACACGCCCCTGTTAAACAGGGGAGGAAAAATTGGGCCTTAGGCACTGGTGGCGGTGCCCAGAACGAAAAATGTTCTTACAAGCTATCAGCATGATCATTGAGGAGGAAAAGGATAGTCACTCAGCATAACAGGATAGTCATTCAGCATCAGCATAGGCAGTCTTGAAGGGATCTGACATTTAAAAAAAAAAAATAATCAGTTACATCAGCATCAGGTGCTTGGTAGCTGGTGGTGATCCAAGCCTGATTCATTTTTATGAAGGTCAGTCGATCGACCGAGTTGCTGGAGAGACGCACCCTGTGATCGGTTACAAAGCCTCCAGCAGCACTGAATGTGCGTTCTAAAAGAACGCTGGATGCAGGACAAGCCAGTAGCTCAATTGCGTACTGTACAAGCTCTGGCCAGTGATCCATCCTCAAGACCCAGTAAGCCAGAGGATTTTCGGTGGGAAAGGTGTCCAAGTCTGATCCTGCCCCTAGTTATTCCCGCACCATGTAAAACAGACGCTGGCAATGGTTGCTGGAACAGGTCATACCTTGGGGCTGCGGACTAAAAAATTGTCTGAACGCATCTGTCAGACGGCCACCTTCTCCACCGCTTCTTCTGTGACTGACCAAAGCCTCAGCAACACGTTGTCCAGGACCAGGATTTTGTAACCCCCCCAGTCTCTGGGAACGCGTTGCACAAACCTTTCTGCAAGGCCTCCTGAAGATGTTTCATCTTCTGCTCCCTCTGCGCCGGCAAGATAAGGTCCGCAACCTTACTCTAGTAACGTGGATCAAGGAGGGTTGCCAGCCATTAATGATCCCTCTCCTTGATAGCACGAATACGAGGATCCTTCCGCAGGCTTTGCATGATCAGGGAGGCCATACAGCGTAGGTTTGCTGAGGCATTCGGTGCGGAGTCCTCTGGGTCACTGAGGACTACAGGATCCGCAGCCACCTCGTCCCAGCCATGTACAAGTCCATGGGTTTCTTGGGACTGTAATTTATCCCATGAAGACTGCTGCTGATGCTGAGTGCTAGGCTCCACCTCCATGCTGACACAATCCTCCTCCTCCCCCTCGTCCTCTTCCTGTGTGATAGGCGGGCAAGCAGGAACACTGTGTGGATAAAGGGGGCCTTGAGAGGTAAGGAAGTCCTCCTCTTCCTCCCTCTGTTCTGCCTCAAGGGCCCTGTCCATTATTTCATGCAGCATGTGCTCCAACAGGTGAATAAGAGGGACAGTTTCACTGATGCATGCAGGGTCACTGCTCACCATCCTTGTGGCCTCCTTAAATGGTGACAGGACAGTGCATGCATCCCTGATCATGGCCCACTGGCGTGGGGAAAAAACCAAGCTCCCCTGACCCTGTCCTGCTGCCACATTGGCACAGATACTCATTGATGGCCCTCTGCTGCGTGTGCAGCCACTGCAGCATGTACAATGTAGAGTTCCACCTGGTGGGCATGTCACAGATTAGGCGGTTCTTGGGCAGGTTGTATTCCTTTTGGAGGTCTGTCAGCCGAGCACTGGCATTATATGACCGTCGGAAATGCACACAGACTTTCCCGGCCTGCTTCAGGACATGCTGCAAGCCCGGGTACCTGCCCAAGAACCGCTGCACCACCAAGTTAAGGACATGAGCAAAACAGGGCACATGGGTCAGTTGTCCCTGTCACAGGGCGGAGAGGAGGTTGGTGCCATTGTCGCAAACCACCATTCCTGGCTTAAGCTGGCGTGGCGTCAACCACCTCGGAGCCTGCCCCTGCAGAGCTGACAGAACCTCTGGCCCAGTGTGGCTCCTGTCCCCCAAGCACACCAGCTCAAGCACCGCATGGCATCTCTTTGCCTGCGTACCTGCGTAGCCCCTTGAACGCCTACGAAGCACCGCTGGTTCCGAGGACACATCAGCACAGGAAGAGTCCACAGAGGAAGAAGAGGAGAGGGTGGAGGAGAGAGGTGTGTCACAACTAGTAGTAGCATTTTGGAGGCGTGGTGGCGGAACAACCTCCAACACTACTGTAGCTTGTCCTGCGTCCTTCCCAGCTGCCAGCAGAGTCACCCAATGCACCGTGAAAGATAGGTAACATCCCTGTCCATGCCTGCTGGACCATGAGTCAGCAGTAATATGCACCTTACCACTGACTGCCCTGTTCAGCGAGGCATGGACCGATAGTAGATTGTCCGCAAGTACTTGGCTGTGACACACCTAATTCTACACCTTCAGTCCTATCACTGCAGGCTTCAGAGAGGACTGAGGGTATAGAGGGGTTGGAGATCCCAGCTGATGAGGAGCAAGGAGAGGTCCGCTTTGTTCTTTGGTGTGGGTCTTTGAGGTACGCTTGCCAACGAACTGCATGGCAGGTCGACTTATGTCTGGTTCAAGCATGTGGTGCCAAGCGGGTGATGTTTTGGCCACGCGAGATACGCTTGAGACAAATGTTGCAAATAGCAGGTGGTGCGATCTTGATGCACTCGTCTCAAAAAAGGCCCACACCAAAGACTTTTGGAATAACGCTGAGAGACAGCAGCGCCCTGCACATGCGTAGCTCTGCGTGTGTTGTATGCAGTCGGTGTGCTGCCCTTAAGATGGCCCCTGGAGGGCATCCTGCCTCGTTGGAGATGTGCCTCCTCTCTCCTATCAGGCACCCACGTAGAGTCAGTGACCTCATCATCCCCTCCCTCCTCATCACTGTAGAAAGCCTGGCAGTATGCGGCAGCTAGGGGAACATGACTGCCAGATTGCTATCCTTCTTGGGCACCCCCTCTCTCTGGGCTCACGTTACTGCCTTCCTCTAGCTGTGTACCATCATTGGAGACTTCAAAACGCTGCGCATCCTCCTGCAGCATGTACCCAACACTGTGGTCAAACAGTTCGGGGGACTCCTCAGGAGGACATGATGGGGCTAGGGAAGGAGTGACTCATGCCATTGAGCAGAGGGAAGAGGTCACGTTGGCAGCTGCTTTGCCAGACAAGTGAGTTAATAAATACATATAAATAAATTATAACAAATAATATAATAATAATAAAAATGATTACTTTTAATTTTTTGATGACAAATTTTCTCACAAATCACTATCGCTCAATTCTGTAAGTGACTCTAATTTATTATCGCTGTTTTTAGCTGGTCTAAAACCACTTTGACATAAAGGGACACTTTTTTGGTTGCTATGGACAATCTCCAGTTTCCATACAGAAAGAACAGTTTTTATTATATAAAAGTACACGTAGGGCACTGGGCAGACCACTAGGGACAAAGGGGGTGTGTATTTTTTTCATACAGTACAGTAATCTATAAGATTACAGTATACTGTATGTATTATGTTTATTTACTTTTTTAAATTTGGCGCCGATCTCCGCCAACGTGCGTCGTAACGTCGCAGGGAACCGAGCTCGGCGGCACTCGGCACTGTGAATCGAGCGAAGGGGACACCGCTCGATCACACAGCGGGGAGGCATCGCAGGATCCAGGGACAAGGTAAGTAACTTATGCCTGTGGACACTGCGAGGCGGTCCCGAGTCTGGCTCGGGGTTACTGCTTTTGGTCCTGAATTTCCACCCCGAGCCAGACTCTGGATTACAGCTCAGGGGGTTAAGGTGAAAAAATATCTGACGGTTACCAGCCCCCCAGTTTTACTTACCTGAGCCCGTTCACCTGCTGCCTTCGCCCCCGACGTCCTCTTCTCCGCTCAGTCTGGCCATTGATTGGCTAGAGTGGATGGATTGATAACAACGCAGCCATTGGCTTGCGCTGCTGTCAATCACTTTCAATGACGCGGTGCGACGGGGGTGGGGCCAAGTGATACAGTGAGCAGCTATAGTCGGCGGCTGTATCATGGGAGCGTGCCCGCAAGAACTAACCCCCATGGGACAGAGCTCCCATGAAGGGGGTTAGTTCTTGCGGGGAGCAGCTGAGAGCAGCCACCGAGGGACCCCAGAAGATCAGGTTCGAAAACGAGCTGCACAGTGGAGGTAAGTATTATTTTGTTTGTTATTTAAAAAAAAAAAAAAAAATAATATATATATATATATATATATATATATATATATATATATATATATATATAATCTCCTTTACAACCCCTTTAAGTTTTGCATACAGTTATATAGAACACAGTGGGGTTGATATACTAAAGGCAAAAGAACTGTGCACTTTGCAAAGTGCAATTGCACTCTGCAAGTCCAGTTGCTCCTGAGCTTAGTAAAGCTTCCCTTTGTACCTAATCATGTGCAAGGAAAAAAAAAAATGTTTGCTTGCACATGAATGGATGATGGAAGTCAGCAGATCTTTTTCTCATTTACTAAGCTCTGGAGAAACTTATCTTGCAGAGTGCAACAGCAAAGTGCACAATGTATTTGCCTATAGTGAATCAACCCCAATGAGTTTTAGCACTTTTTAATAAAAACAGGCACACCTCACTTAGAGGTCCCACGAAAAAAAAAAATGTATTAAAAGCCAGCAGCTACAAATACTGCAGCTGCTGACTTTTAATAAATGGACACTAACCTGTCCAGGGTGCCTGCGATGTCGGCAGCCGAAGCCGAGCAATCGCTTGTCTCTCTGCTGCCCCCCGCTGCCATCCTCGGTGAAGGAATCAGGAAGTGAAGTGCTGCAGCTTCACTGCCCGGTTCCCTACTGCGCATGCGCGTGTTGCGAGGCGTGTCCTCACTGGTCCCTGCTGTCTCCTGGGACCAGTTTGTTTTCCAGAAGACAGCGGGGGGTGACGCAAAGGGAAATGACTGCCACGGGAGTCTATTCCCGGAAGTGGGTGCAAATACCTGTATTATACAGGTATCTGCACCACCTCCCCCCTAAAAGGTGCCAAATGTGACACCGGAGGGGGGGGGGGGGAGGGTTACGAAAAGCGGAGGTTCACTTATTGTGTGGACCTCCGCTTTAATGGCCAAGTTCCATTCCTACGACTAGCTCGTTACGCAAACTGGTCACTAAGGGCCATATTCTGAAAGGACTTACGACGGCGCAGCGCCATGTATGCCGTCGTATCTATGCGCGTGATTCTTAGAATCAGTTACGCATAGATGTCCATTAAATCCGACAGGCGTAAGTCTCTTACGCCGTCGGATCTTAACTGCATTTTTTTTTTTACCGCTAGGTGGCGCTTCCGTCGAATTACGCGTCGAGTATGCAAATTAGCTAGATACTCGAATTCCCAAACGTACGCGCGGCTGACGCAGTAAAGTTGCGACGTTTATGTTAGGCTTTTCCCGGCGTATAGTTGCCCCTGCTATATGAGGCATAAGTGCGGCGTACCAATGTTAAGTATGGCCGTCGTTCCCGCGTCGAAATTTGAAAAAGTTACGTCGTTTGCGTAAGTCGTTCGTGAATGGGGCTGGACGTCATTTACGTTCACGTCGAAACCAATGACGTCCTTGCGGCGTACTTTGGAGCAATGCACACTGGGAAATTCCACGGACGGCGCATGCGCCGTTCCGCAAAAACGTCAATCACGTCAGGTCACAGTAGTTTTACATAAAACACGCCCCCCTGATCCAAATTTGAATTAGGCGGGCTTACGCCGGCCGATTTACGCTACTCTGCCGCAACTTACTGAGCAAGTGCTTTGAGAATACAGCACTTGCCCGTCTAAGTTGCGGAGGTGTAACGTAAATCAGATACGTTACGCCGGGCAAAGATACGCCGCTGACTGAGAATCTGGCCCTAAGAGAGTAGCTACCCATTACTAATATTTTAAGTATACAGTACTGGTAGTGGGTTTGTGTCGATCATCTTTAGATATTGTTTTATTGTCACATTTGCACCATTTATAAAATAAATCTGTGGCCCGGATTCAGGTAAAATTGCGCATTATTTACGGAGGCGCAGGGCAACGTTTTTGCCCTGCGCCCCCGCAAATTTGCTGCGCTGCCCTTGATTCACGGAGCAGAAGCTCCGTAAATTGTGTGGGCGCGCCGGCAAAATGCCCGGCGCAAGCGCGCGCAATTTAAATGATCCCGTAGGGGGCGGGAATCATTTAAATTAGGCACGTTCCCGCGTCGATCGTAGAGCGCATGCTCCGTCGGGAAACTTTCCCGACGTGCATTGCGGCAAATGACGTCGCAAGGACGTCATTTGCTTCAAAGTGAACGTGAATGGCGTCCAGCGCCATTCACGAATCACTTACGCAAACTACGTAAAATTCTAATTTCGCGACGCGGGAACGACGGGTATACGTAACATTGGCTGCCCCTGCTAATAGCAGGGGCAGCCTTACGCAAAAACCGCCGTACGGAAACAACGTAAATTGCGTACGCAGGGCTCGCGCAACGTTGTGAATCGGTGTTAGTATGCAATTTGCATACTATACGCTGAGCACAACGGGAACGCCACCTAGCGGCCATCGCAAGAATGCAGCCTAAGATATGCGGGTATAAGAGCCTTATGCCGCGCAGATCTTAGGCTGCAGTCGGCGTAACGAGGTTCCTAAATCAGGAGCACTCGTTACGCCGGGGCAAGTAAGCAATTGCGCTGTGTAACTATGGTTACACAGGCGCAATTGCAATTCTTGAATCCACCCCACAATATTTATAAATATTTATACAGTAGTGAGAGTGAGAAATAGTGATGAAATGAGATGCTTGACGCTGAGACGCCAAGCTGGCGTTTCCATGACCAAAGTCCTCATGCAGCATACAATGCCAACTAGTTGGCGCTGTTCATAAATCAGCACGGTCATTAAACAGGTAGGTCGTTAGGTGAAGAGCGTCTGGATATTCCTCCAAATTAGACAAATCCTATATTTTTCAAAAGTGTCCACAATTTTGGCCAGTAGGGTAGATAGATGCAGTAGATAGATTTATACACAGACATTTATACTTGCAAGGCTTTAATGAGTTACATGGTCTCCAGGATCTACCATTGCGACATGTTTTTTTTTCAGATGCGTTCTAACAAATTGCTCCTAAATACAAAGCCTGGTTGTAAGCCCACCCCTTCAATGGCGAGGTCTAATAAGCTTACACTATAGAGGTGTCATAGCAGACTTATAGGGTCACAGCACAGTATAAAAATAGCAATGGGAGCCGCAAGAAGCAGTAAGGTGCACACACAGCACTGTAGGGAACAAGTTGGCAGAAGCCCTGTGCGGTAATAGCCTCTGGGGGCGATTGTGTTTCCATGGAGACTGAGCTGTTTACTCCCCACGTCCCACAACCAAATGAATATCAAGCTTGGCAAGGTGCCCTCCACAGGAGAGTGAGCACCCACTCCTGCCATCGAAAATCCATTAACCCATTCCAGCCCTCAGCAGGACAGAGATCCAATGCTCCTGCGTATTTATTATTTAATGGTCTCTATTCTAAAATAATCTCAACACCCAAAACATTGCTTAGGCAAAAATCTGTGACATATTATATAAAATCATCCGTATCCTGGGACAATTTGATTCTGCCTATGACTTAAGTTTCTTAATAGATGTATTTAAAGGACCAGTTAACAATATTAGATGTAATAAAATACTAGAACATGTTCATAACATACAGGGATAAATGTGCAAAAAGTAGAACAGATAATGGGCCAGATTCAGAGACATTTGCGGTGGCGTAACGTATCGCCAGATTCAGAGACATTTGCGGCGGCGTAACGTATCGCATTTACGTTACACCGCCGCAAGTTTTACGGGCAAGTGCTTGATTCACAAAGCACTTGCCTGTAAAGTTGCGGCGGCGTAGAGTAAATCCCTCCAGCGCAAGCCCGCCTAATTCAAATGATACGGGTAGGGGGGCGTGGATCATTTAAATTAGGCGTGTTCCCACGCCGAACGTACTGCGCATGCTCCGTTTTGAAATTTCCCGCCTTGCTTTGCGCGAAATGACGTCGCACGACGTCATTTTTTGAACGTCGACGTGAGTTACGCCCTTTCCTATTCACGGACGACTTACGCAAAAAAAATAAAAAATTTGACGCGGGAACGACGGCCATACTTTAACATGGCAGGTCTAAATATAGGCCACAAAATAGCAGCTCTAACTATATGCCGGGAAAAGCCGACTAGCGACGACGTAAGAGAATGCGACGGCCGCACATACCTTCGTGGATCGACGAAAAATGCTAATTAGCATACCCGACGCGGAAAAACTACGCAAACTCCACCCAGCGGGCGCCAAAGTATTGCACCTACGATCCGAAGGCGTTACAAAGCTGTACGCCTGTCGGATCGAAGCCAAAAGCCGTTGTATCTTGGTTTGAGGATTCAAACTAAAGATACGACACGGCAAATTTGAAAGTACGCCGGTGTATCAGTACACACGACCGGTGTTCGGTTGTGTGTACAAGGCCTTACAAGGCCTTACAAAGCCTTAGAAACGATATGGCTTCTCTCCTAGTCACTCACATCCCCACACAGTTAGAACATGCTGATTCCTCATCCACCTGATCCACCCAGTGGTTATGACTAAGGCCTTGTAAGCTGAAACGCGTCAACCTTTCCAATTTGCGTTTGTCTACTGTGGCTTGTCAATAAATACGTCAATTGTTTAAGGGCAACGACCGGGGTGCGGATCATCTTTTCCTCAACACACAGTTAACCCCTTGATCGCCACCTAGTGTTTAACCCCTTCCCTGCCAGTGACATTTACACAGTAATCAGTGCATTTTTATAGCACTGATCGCTGTATAAATACCAATGGCTTAAAAAAACAATGGCAAAAGTCTCAGATTTGTCCGTCGCATTGCCGCAGTACCGCTAAAAATCGCAGATCACCGCCATTACTAGTAAAAAAAAAATGGCAAAATTCTTTCCCATAGTTTGCAGAACATTTGCGCAAACCAATCAATATATGTTTATTGTGATTTTTTTTTTTACCAAATATGTAGAAGAATATATATTGGCCTAAACTGAGGGAAATTTAAAATTTGTTTTAATTTTTTTTGGCAAAAAGTAAAAATATATATATTTTTTCAAAATTGTTGCCTTTTTTGTTTATAGCGCAAAAAATAAAAAACGCGTGAAAAAAAGGTGATCAAATACCACCAAAAGAAAGGTCTATTTGTGGGGGGAAAAAGAACATAAATTTTGTTTGGGTACAGTGTCAAACGGCCATGCAGTTGTCAGTTAAAGCGACGCAGTGCCAAATTGTAAAAAGTCCTCTTTTCAGGAAGGGGGTGAAATCTTCCGGGGCTGAATCGGTTAAAGCGTAACTCTACTTTTGTTGAGAAAAAAAGTCATCCCCTTCCCTATGGGTGATCTATGTACATTTCAAGGATTTTAACATCCTACCTTTTGCATCCATAAGGGCGTCCATGCGCCCTTATGGATGCACTGCCGCTGACCAGTTTGCGGCAGGCAGCGCAGGAATTTGACACACCCAAAGGGATCAAATACCTATAACAATCATGGCACAGTGAAGGGGCAGTATTTCAACCCATGGACTGCTGGCAAAGTAGCTTCATTACCTCTTCATTTGCAGGTTGGATATTGTGTACAAGTGACTCTGTGAAGATAAGGTCACATTTCATTTTTCCTTCCTCATTGGCACCAATGCACTTTGCCAATATGACAATATTTGACCAAAATATGAAAATCTTTACAAAAACCAGGGCATGAAAACCCCATAGAGATTACTGTATTTTGTATGAAAATATATGTATGCAGAGAAAAGGGGTCGCTTTACTTCCATTACCTCTAGGCACAGGACTACTGGGTGAATGTTATGGTGAACATTGAACAATGACGGTAAATGTGTTTCATAAATGCCAAATGCTGAGTACATTTGTCATTCATACCTTTACAAAACAAAACTCCATTTAATAGCTACTTTTCATTAGATTGCTTGTCTCTTCCATTCAATGAACCTTTAATCAAGTGATCTGTCACAATTTGTAGAATTATTTGGCTTCTGTTCATAAATACAGACACCTTATCCCACGTATTTCAGATAACAAGCGGTTATCAGATTTTCCTTACAATTATTTTTTTCCCAAAAATAGCAACCAGATTAACTGTGTAGGTCATCCCCTTCACTTATGAAGTTAGATAATTATTACTGAAAATAATGATGTTCAGAATGAAGGGGTTTGTGTAGATTTTAATTAGAATAAACACATAGTATTACTATGACACTACCATCTTTTGATGTGTAAGGCGGTTGGAGAATGCAGACTAAAGCCCCATACACACTATTGGATTTTCTGCAGATTTTTGTCTTTAGATTTACCAAAACCATGTAGTGCAAGGGCCTCCCTGATTGCATACACATTGAAACTCCTAAGTTTTGACCTCATATTATATGGTTTTGGTAAATCTGAAGACAAAAATCTAATAGGGTCAGAGCCACAAAGAAAGTATGCCGGCGTATCTATTGATACGCCGGCGTACTTTAAAATTTCCCTAGTCGTATCTTTGTTTTGAATCCTCAAAACAAAATACAACGGCATCTGGGTTAGATCCGACAGGCGTACGTCTTCGTACGCCTTCGGATCTTAGATGCAATTCTTCGGCGTCCGCTGGGTGGCGTTCCCGTTGTATTCTGCATTGAGTATGCAAATTAGCTATTTCCGACGATCCACGAACGTACGAGCGGCCGTCGCATTCTTTTACTTCGTTTCCGTTCGGCTTTTTTCGGCCTATAGTTAAAGCTGCTATTTGGTGGCGTACGCAATGTTAAGTATGGCCATCGTTCCCGCGTTGAATTTAAAAATATTTTATTTTGTTTGCGTAAGTCGTCCGTGAATGGGGCTGGACGTAATTTATGTCCACGTCAAAACAATGACGTCCTTGCGACGTCATTTAGCGCAATGCACGGCGGGAAATTTAGGGACGGCCCATGCGCAGTTCGTTCGGCGCGGGGATGCGCTTCATTTAAATGAAACACGCCCCCTACTCGCCGATTTGAATTACGCGCCGTTACGCTGCGAGAGATACACTACGCTGCCGTAACTTACGGCGCAAATTCTTTCTGGATTCAAAGATTAAAAAAGTAAGTTACAGCGGCGTAGCGTATCTCACATACGCTGCGCCCATGCAATTGTACGAGGATCTGCCCCATAGTGTTTATGGGATCTAATAGATCTAGGGAGTCATGTGGTTTCATGGCTATTAATATACAATTTTTAAAAGGAAGGTCATTACATCTAAATTGAGTTTGTTATGAGCTATGCCTTAATTTTATTGTCCTAAACAGGGGCTACTATGTCAATTTAGCTTTGGGCTGTGCTGTACTTAGCTCAGGCTGATTGTATAGTTTTTTCCTTAAACTTTAAGGAGTTGCAAAATGTCAAGGTTTTTCACCTTAATGCCCAATCACAGAGCCGGAAGTCCGCGGCCCCGGAAGGAAGAGGGGCAAGAAGATGGACGCAGCCTGCACAGGGAACAGCGCTGGATTCCTTTGCAGATAAGTGTCACATAATGGGCTAGTATGCAATGCTTTTAATTTGCAGGGTTTGAAATAAGCAAAAGAGGAAGTAAAACCCATCGGGTGAATAACATTTTGTGGTGCAGCTGCCCCCCAAAACCCCCCCTTTATTTACCTGAACCCAATCTTTCCAGTGACGAGAACGAGCCCTGCAGCTCCAGCCGCTGTTTCGGGTCATCATTGGATAGATTCATAGCAGCAGGAGCCATTCACTACCGCTGCTGTCAATCAAATCCAGTGACGCGGGGGCGGGGCAAAGTCCTGTTGTCTGTGTCAATAGACGCAGCAGCAGGACCCAGGAGCGCGCCTGCACAAGTGCCCCTATGGAAAGTGGCTCTCCATGGGGGCACTTGATGTGGAGGAGGAGCCAGGAGCGCCACCAGGGGATCCCAGAAAATAAGGATCGGGGCCGCTCTGCACAAAATCCTTGCACAGAGGAGGTAAGTATGCCATGTTTGTTATTTAAAAAAAAAAAAACCTTCACAATCACTTTAAGCTGGCTTGTGATTCCTTACTGTTGCCAGTAGATGTCACTGATATCACTGGTCATAGTATGAAATTTCACAAACAAAATTAAGTTATAAATAATTATATTGCCTTCAGCCAATCCGGTAGGAGGTTTTAACCACTGGAGCATGCTGGAGGAGGATATAAATATTTGGAACAGGCCATGTTCTCTCTCTCTCTCTCTCTCTCTCTCTCTCTCTCTCTCTCTCTCTCTCTCTCTCTCTCCCTGAGCTTAGGCCAAGGACGGTGCTGCAGGACAGAGCTCTGCTGTTAGACCCAACGGGCTGTTTTGGTTTATAGCATGTGCTGAAGTGGTCCTGTAGCTGTCCTTCCTGGTCTGGGGGAGGCTATGCCAAAAAGGAGACCCAGGGGGGGCCCCTTGCTGGAGAGAGCCAGAAAGATGGCTGGTCTCTCAAAAAGGCCTGGTGACTCGGAGGATGCACTGACATTTAGTTACGTGCTTACAGTGTTGCCGGGTTGACGTAATATTTGTGTAAAATTGGACATTGATCTGGATCTGGAGTCTGTAAGTGATCTGCTATGGTATCTGGGACCCCTAACCCTCACCCCCGTAAAGCTTCTGCAATAAAACTTTAAAAAGACAAAAGTGACTGGCGTCAAATTTTCCTTCTCGTCCCTCCATATTACCCATGGCCTTGGGGTGAATTGCTAGCCCTCCCTGGCCTCTAGAGGTGCTATCCTGCCTTTGGGGTGTTGGAGGGGTGCTACAACATGAAACCCCTGTTATATATGGTGTTCCATTACTATTCACAACATGTTGGATGAAAAACCTATTTGGTCAAGGTTTACAATTTTGTCAGGTTATTCGTATGCTCATAAAAATTAAGGACTTGCCATGTGCTATAATTTAACTTCTACGCATTTTTGCTATGATTTTATTAGCATTGTATTTTATGATGTTTTAGGATTTACCACAGCTCTGATGAAGAAGGGCGTGCCTGACCCCCAAAACATGTCGGCAGTTTTCTACGATTAAAAAAGCAGATCTATAAAATATCAGACACTCCACTGATTCTTCTATTGCATTCAATATACTGGTATCTTTCTTCTGTAGGTTTTTATTTTTGTCTCTAATATCATTGTAGAGATTTTCTTTTCGCTTCCTGTCATTGTGACACCCAGTCCCAGACATGAAATGCAGGTGTAGTTGCCACTGGGTTAGGAAGCATGGACAGCAATAAAACATTACAGTTGAACCTCGGATTACGAGCATAATCCGTTCCAGGAGTATGCTCGTATTCCAAAGTACTCGCATATCAAAGCGAGTTTTCCCATTGAAGTCAATGGAAACAAAATTAATTTGTTCCGCATTGACTTCAATGGGATGCAATACCGAATGCGGCCACTGCAGGCCTATTTTCAGCTCTGCTCGGGTCCTGCGCCCCTGTACTTCAGGCCAAATGAGGTACTGTAGGCCTATTTAGCTTGAATTCTTCTAGTCTTGCGAGTCAACACTCGCAAACCGAGTCAGAATTAAAAAAAAAAAAGTTGCTCGCAAATCAAAACGCTCTTAAACCGATGTTCCACTGTATTTTAAGTTCAAACCATTATCCTCTATCCAAAATGAAATAAAAAGTTTTGGTTGCAGTAGGTACAGCACAACATTTCAGACCTGTGGCCTTTGTCAAGAACACCTGATAAAGATCCAAAATGTCTTGCAATTTTAATATGCCGGCGCCCGGCGGTAATCCTGAAATTGCGATTTAGCCTCAGGATTCTGGCATTATGTATTTTTAAAGCTTCACATTCAGAATTAATGGTATATACAAGATTATGATTCTACCCATTTTGGGAATTACACAAGTCAACCAAGTGTGAGAAGTTGTTAACCACTTAAGGACCTTGCCTGTTTTTCAGATTTGGTGTTTACAAAATTAAAACAGGTTTTTTTTGCTAGAAAATTACTTAAAACCCCCAAACATTATATATATATATAATGTAAAATGATACCCAACATGTCACGCTTCAAAATTGCGCCCGCTCGTGGAAGGGCGTCAAACTTTTACCCTTAAAAATCTCCATAGGCGAAGTCTAGGGCTAGAATTTTATTGCTCGTCGGCACGGGGCGCTTTAAAAAAAATTTTTTTTTTTAGTTTTCTTATTTTTTTTTTTTTATTTTATTAATTTGTACACTAAAAAAAAAAAAAATGGGTCACTTTTAGAGTTGAGCGGACACCTGGATGTTTGGGTTCGACGGGTTCGGCCGAACTTCGGAAAAAAGTCAGAGTTCGGGACCCGAACTTGACCCGAACTTGACCCCGAACCCCATTGAAGTCAATGGGGACCCAGACTTTTGACTACTAAAATGTCTCTAAAAAACAAATGGAAAGGGCTAGAGGGCTGCAAATGGCAGCACAATGTTGGTAAGAGCATGGCAAGTACTCTGGAAATAAATTTGGATAGGGAAATAACTTAAAATAACATAAAAAAAAGAAATAAAATCTTGACCTAGGAGGACGAGGTCAGGGTTAGGGTTAGCGCTAGGGTTAGGGTTTATCTCACACATACAGATATGGAGGAAACACTGCAAAAACTGGAGGAAACACTGCAAAATATATATTTTTGCCCTAAATGGGTGATTTTTGAATAGAACAATAAAAGAACACTGGCTAAAGTGTTTATCTCACAGGTACAGATATGGAGGAAACACTGCAAACACTGAAAGAAACACTGCAAAAAATGTTTTTTCCCTAAATGGATGTTTTTTGAATAGCACAATAAAAGAAAAGTATATAAATGGTGTATCTTACAGTAACATATGCAGTGCTGGTGTAATATGCAGAGTATCTCACAGGAACATATGCAGTGCTGCTGCAATTTTATTTGTGAAGCAGGACTGACTCCTATATATTTCTCTCCCTATAAGAACAATCTGGAACCTTTCCCTAAACTATCTAATGCAGAGTATCTCACAGGAACATATGCAGTGCTGCTGCAATATGCAGAGTATCTCACAGGAACATATGCAGTGCTGGTGTAATATGCAGAGTATCTCACAGGAACATATGCAGTGCTGCTGCAATATGCAGAGTATCTCACAGGAACCTAGGCAGTGCTGGTGTAATATGCAGAGTATCTCACAGGAACCTAGGCAGTGCTGGTGTAATATGCAGAGTATCTCACAGGAACCTATGCAGTGCTGGTGTAATATGCAGAGTATCTCACAGGAAAATATGCAATGCTGCTGCAATTTGATTTGTGAAGCAGGACTGACTCCTATATATTTCTCTCCCTATAAGAACAATCTGGAACCTTTCCCTAAACTATCTAATGCAGAGTATCTCACAGTAACATATGCAGTGCTGGTGCAATATGCAGAGTATCTCAGAGGAACCTATGCAGTGCTGGTGCAATATGCAGAGTATTTCACAGGAACCTATGCAGTGCTGGTGTAATATGCAGAATATCTCACAGGAACCTAGGCAGTGCTGGTTCTGCAGGGAGGCGAGGGGTTTATCAGAATCTGGAAACCCCCTTTAACAAGGGGGACCCCAGATCCTGCCCCCCATTTGAATGAGTATGGGGTTCATAGTACCACTCACTACTCATTCACCCCAAAAAAAAGCATACGGTTTTAGACAAGTATTTTATTTAAAAAAAAAAAAAATTGCCCCCCGATAAAGACCCATCGCCAATCACAACGTCCGCCACCACCGCCGACCCAAAAAAAGAAAAAAAAAAAGGTCTGTTTGCTGAAGGCTCTCGCCATCTGCCAGCTCTGCCATCTGCCAGTTTTAAAAAAACTAAGGGATGGGGTCACCTGGTTACCGAGCGCCCCCCACCCACTTGTGACATCACATGCCCCTGGTCGATGATGTCACAAGGTGACGTCACTATGTTTTTTTACTGGTTCTTAAGGTCCTTAACAACCAATACACATTCCACACATACCGCATGCTTTGACCACTACTGAGTTACTGCATGCATTAAATTATTTATTTTCTAATTTTGTGCTTTGTGCATCTACATGCCTTTAGCTCACACGGCTTGAGAGTATAATATGTTTCCCTATACCCTTTAATAAAGTGTTAAAGATAATGCGTTTGGCGTTTATTAAACACTCTGGGGGTTATTTACGAAAGGCAAATACACTTTGCACTACAAGTGCAAACTACAATTGCAAAGTGCACTTGAAATTGCACTGAAAGTGTACTTGGAAGTGCAGTCGCTGTAAATCTGAGGGGGAGATCTGAAATGAGGGGAAGCTCTGCTGATATTATTATCCAATCATGTGCAAGCTAAAATGCTGTTTTTTATTTTCCTTGCATGTCCCCCTCCGATCTCCAGCGACTGCACTTCCAAGTGCACTTTCAGTGCATTTTCAAGTGCACTTTGCACTTGTAGTTTGCACTTCTAGTGCAAAGTGGATTTGCCTTTAGTAAATCACCGCCTCTGTGTTTTGTGCAGTGTTGGATTTCCCCGTTGTGAGGAGGGCTGCACCACCATGTCTTTTCATTACGGGTTGCTGAATGTCTCTGAGATTTATGATTCACTTAATGCGTATCTCTACCATTTCTGGGTGCTAAATTACATTTTGTAGGCTGCTTTGGAAAGTTACAGGATATTATATAAATCTTTTTTTCACGCAAAAATAATTTTTTTCAGGATACAGATGAGGAAGCTTTTTCTGTATATATAAATTATATTCAGTGCAAATATATTCTTGCACTTCCCTACTGATTCTTAAAAAGGAAGAAATGTTTTTGATGGAATATTGTCAAGGATGATCTAAGACAGGGTTTGACCAATTTGCTTGGAATGTAGGAGCCAGCTAAAAAAGTTAGGAGCCAGAAAACACGCCCCGTCCTGCCAAACTCACGCGCAGAAGCGAACGCATATGTAAACGGTATTCAAACCGCAATTGGTAGAGCAAGAGCAATAATTCTAGCCCTAGACCTCCTCTGTAACTCAAAGCATGCAACCTGTAGAATTTTTTAAACGTCGCCTATGGAGATTTTAAAGAGTAAAAGTTTGTCGCCATCCCACGAGCGGACGCAATTTTGAAGCGTTAAATGTTGGGTATCAATTTACTCGGCGTAACATTATCTTTCACAATATAAAAAAAAATTGGGCTAACTTTACTGTTGTCTTATTTTTTAATTGAAAAATGTGTATTTTTTCCCAAAAAAAGTGCGCTTGTAAGACCGCTGCGCAAATACGGTGTGACAGAAAGTATTGCAATGACCAACATTTTATTCTCTAGGGTGTTAGAATAAAAATTATATATAATGTTTGGGGGTTCTAATTAGAGGGAAGGAGATGGCAGTGAAAACAGTGAAAACACATTAAAACTGCTGTTTTACTTGTAATGCCAACGGCCACCACAAGATGGCGCCAGATCACAGAAGGAAGCTTAGGCCTGCAGAAGGCCACAAAGCCGCGGCCTCAATTACCGGCGGGTGCGGGTCCGCCGCAATTGCGCGGCGGGGGAGGTGGGGGGTGCACGGAGACACAGGATCCTGCGATTGCGGCGGACCCACGCCCGCCAGTAATTGAGGCTGCGGCTTTGCGGCCTTCTGCAGGCCTAAGCTTCCACGGGCGCCAGATCACACTTTATTGTCGCAATTGCGACCAGCGCACGGATTTTGTCGAGCCCTGATCTAAGACACTTATGGGTCCAGACCAAAGATCTCATTAGTAAAGCAGCTTTTCTAAAGTGAAATATTTAGTTCTTCAAATCTGGGGGGTATCCTAATATTTTGAAAAATGTTAAATTGATTTGGAAATATAATAGACTTAATAGGGTTATACAGTTGGCCTTAACAACCAGTAAAATTTTGCTTCTTCCAGCAACCAAGCAAAGTAGATAAACCCCATGAGTCCCGTAGAAGTGATTGGGCGACTGTACAGCCACCCAGATCACTTTTACTACAATGCCAGGCCAGAAAAAAATGCTTCTGTGACCATGTGCTTGTTTTACCATTTCAAGAGGGGAGCATATGTCCAAAATGCTGAAGTGGTTATGCGACAAGCCAGAACCGCAGGGGAACACGTGAGGTGCACGGTGGGCCGATGAGAGACAGCAATAATACAGTTCATCGGTTTACTCACGGTTAGCAGAAAGCCTCCCTGGGTCGGTCGCACAGTGAAAGGGAAGACAGCACGAAATCCTCCGGGGCACGCTCTGCGATAGGGAAACGCCAGCCGAGATGGTGGTTGAGGTGCCCGTGATGACAGGGGTGTTTAGAGTGCTTGTGGCGGCTGGGTCCCTTGATGATATTTGTCGTGACGCCAGTACCGTTAATGGTGGTACAACCAGTTGTAGTAGCAATGTTGAAGAATGAGGTAGACAGTGGTAGAATACAACTCACAACTTTTACTGTGTCTGGTTTTGGTTGCAGTACAAACATCCAGTAGAATACAGTCTCTGGGTAAATAGAGGAATTCTGCTGATCCACTGCTAATAGGCTTTAGTAGGCCTAGGACCTGGGCTGTGGTTCAGTATAATGCTTACTTGTGTCTGGTCCCTTTTGAATCCAGTGACATGGGTGAGGTTGCCGGAGGCTAATAAATCCTTCACCTTTATACTCAAAGGTCTTTGCTGCCGATTAGTGGCTTTTATCCTTTGATTTTAGCAGTTTAAATGTGTCCCTTTTCTGGACTGACCTTCTCTCACCTTCACATTCTCCTTTCTCTCTGCACACTGCTTCCTGTACTGAACAACTGACCACAGATAAGCCTGAGCTGGGATAGATTTCCCAGAGTGGTGCTATCCCCATCTTGTGGTGGGAAGTATGAAGCACACCTGACCAGCCTATGAACAGGGATACCACAGGTATACAATGCAAAATGACATGCAATATAGCAATGACAAAGTAGTAATACTTTTGCAGTTCCCACATGTCCTGAGTGGGACGCTGCATACCCCCATGGTAAAACGTGTGTCGACCTCGGCACACTTTTGACTCGATGTTGTGTCTTCCTGTAAGATATAAGAGAAATGGAAAAGCATGCATGCATAGGAAATAACAATATAACCCCATTCTTGTACGTCTTGTATCTGCAAGTAAAATGGGTTAGACAAACATATCTCAGGCAACAACGAAATGTGACAAAAAGGGGTGTAGTTTTTCCTCTGAAGACTGGTATGTAGGGCAACCCAGAATAGTCCACGATGAGATGGAAAAAGAAAAACAAAACAAAAATGACATCTCAGGAGGCTCACAGGGTATGAGTCCGTTCCCTGGGCACAGGAAAATGTCAACAGATGAATATCACGGAGGCTCAGGTACGTGAAAGTCTATCTCCGGGTGCAGGCTTGAACGTTGCAAAACAGTAGGCAAGTAGTCCTTTTGAAAAGTCCTTTAAAGGAAATAAACATAATATCCCAAGTAAGTCTTCTTCTCACTCTGGAACTTCAGACGATGTAAGGATGCACTCAACGATGAGATGACAGAGTTGGTAGTCGACTTCTCGGCTGCTGGTGCAGGTAATCCTCCAAACGGACAGGTGGTCGTCCTCTTGTAGTTCTGTCAGATCTTCTTAGCGGCTGAGTTTCTACAGGCCTTGTTTCAAGGGAACTTGGTGTCTCTTGAGCTGTAGTAGACACTTCTTGAGATAGCTCCTCTGGTTGAAGTGCGGCTGTATTGGTCTTGGCAGGCACTAAGATATTGAGCCATGGTGTAAGGAACCATTGTAAAGGATCAGAGTCTAATAATGCTTTTCCAAAAGACTGTAGTGGATTCTCTGAATCAGATGGTTTTGTAGGCTCTGGTTCTATGGATTGTGTTTCCTCTTGGACAGCTTCTTCTTGAAGAGTTTCTTCTTGAGTACTTTCCTTGAGACACAACTTAAGGCGATTGCGATGTACTACACGTGATTTGTTTTCTTTAGTAATCTCATAAGTATCAGTCTCTGGATTGAGAATAGCTGTAATGGTGTAAGGTTCTCTCTCCCATTTGCTATCTAACTTGCTGGTGCGATGGTTGTTTTTTAACCATACATGGTCACTAATTTTGAGAGGTTCTGCTTTGGCAGATTGGTTATAATCTTTTTGTTGCTTTTCATGAGCACGTTCCATGCGATGTTGAACAATTTCTTGTGCATCAATTAGACGTCTTTGGTGCTCACTCACCCAATCAGTCTTTGGTAGAGGGTTGATTGCATCAGGCACTTGTACGCCCAAAGTATGGTCAGCAGGTAGTTTACCTTGTCGGCCAAACATGAGATAGTAAGGTGTATACCCAGTAGAACAGTGAATGGTGTTATTGTAGGTGTACATCAATTGAGGCAATAGAGTAGGCCAATCACTTCTTGTAGCAGGTGGTACTGCTCTTAACATCTCAATTAAAGTTTGGTTCATTTTCTCGCAAAGTCCATTGCCTTGGGGGTGATAGGCTGTGGTCCTGATTTTCTGGCAATTGTGAAGTGTACACAGTTCTTTGAAGAGTTGCGACTCAAAGGCAGATCCCTGATCTGTAAGGATTCTTTCTGGGCATCCATATGGCAATAGGAAATGTTTCCAGAAGGCATCTGCAGTTGTTCTAGCGGTCAGGTCCTTGACAGGTACGGCTACAACAAATTTGGTATAATGATCAATGATGGTCATGGCGTATGTGTATCCTGAGCGACTTGGTTCCAGCTTCACATGGTCAATTGCAACTATTTCTAGTGGTGTTCGGCTTACAATGGGATGTAAGGGTGCTTTCTGGTCATGTTTTTCATTTCTTCCAATAGCACAGGTGGAACATTCTCGACACCATTTTTCAATGTCTCCTCTCATCCCAATCCAGTAGAATCTTCTACGGATGGTGGCTTCTGTCTTCTGCACGCCAAAGTGTCCTGATTGATCATGATACATCTCAAGAATGATTCTTGCATCTCGGCGTGGTATTAAGATTTGGTATAGACAATCCGAGGTAATTGGGTCTAAAGTTCTTCTTAATAGCAGGCCCTTCTGTAGGAAGAGATGTTTTCTGTGTCTCCAAAGTTTTGACAATTCTGGATCAGCATTTCTTCTGCGAATTCTTTCAGGTGTTCTTCCGCTGGTGAAGAAATCTTGCAGTTCTCCCAACACTCTGCTTTCATTTTGCAGCTTGATCCACCTTTCTTTGTCCACTTGGGATCTTGGATCCACTTGTTGTTGAAGGTTAAGGACTTTTCTTCCTTTGATGGTGATAATGTCTTGTTGGGCAAAATTTTTGTAAAAAGCTGGCATTTCTACCTCTTCCCAAACATCTTCCTGTGTAGTAGGGTCTTCTTGGGTAGGCAGACGGGATAATGCATCCGCATTTTCATTTGCTTTTCCTGTTCTGTATTTTATGGTGAAATCGTAGTTAGCTAGGCGTGAGGCCCATCTTTGTTCCAATGCTCCCAACTTGGCGGTATTCAGATGTGCTAGCGGGTTGTTATCTGTGAAGGCCACAAATGGTGTTGCGGCAAGGTAATCTTTAAATTTTTCTGTAACAGCCCACACGAGTGCGAGGAATTCCAATTTGAAGGAACTATAGTTTTGGTCATTTCTTTCAGTACCTTTAAGGGATCTACTAGCGTAGGAAATAACCCTTTCTTTTCCTTCCTGTACCTGCGATAGGACAGCTCCCAGACC
This sequence comes from Rana temporaria, assembly GCF_905171775.1. NCBI lineage: Eukaryota > Metazoa > Chordata > Amphibia > Anura > Ranidae > Rana > Rana temporaria. Next base: position 108,460,181 of record NC_053500.1, read on the forward strand.
TTTCTTACTAGCATCTGTGTAAAGATGAAATGGTTGCTGGTAATCTGGATAGCCTAGGATTGGTGGTTCTGTTAACTTCCTCTTTAGGAGCTGGAAGGCAATTTCTCTTTCTGTGTTCCATTCAACTGGTATTGGAGACTTTTGGTACCTCTTGGGATGTCCTCTCAGAAGTTCTAATATTGGCCCCGCAATTTGGGCAAAGTGAGGAATAAAGCGTCTGTAGTATCCTGCGAAACTGAGAAAGCTCCTCACTTCTTTCACTGTAGTAGGAGTAGGCCAATTTCGGACTGCGGCTATCTTCTCTGGATCCGGTTTAACACCTTCAGAGCTTACAATATGCCCTAAGTATTTGACTTCTGTCTTCAGTAGATAGCACTTAGATGGTTTGACTTTGAGTCCATGTTTAATGAGGATTTGAAAAACTTCGGCCAAATGTTTCAAGTGATCTTCATAAGATTTGGAGTAGATGATGACATCATCTAAGTACAACAGGACGGTTTCAAAATTTTTGTGTCCTAAAAAATGCTCCATTAATCTTTGAAAGGTTCCGGGCGCATTGCAAAGTCCAAAAGGCATGCGGTTGAACTCAAATAGGCCCATAGGGGTGGTAAATGCAGTCTTCTCACGATCTTCAGGTGCCATGGGTACTTGCCAGTATCCACTGGTTAAATCAAGGGTAGAGAAGTAGGCTGAAGATCCGAAAGCTGTCAAAGATTCCTCTATGCGTGGTAAAGGGTAAGCATCCTTGTGGGTGATTTGGTTAATTTTTCTGTAATCCACACAGAATCTGATGTTACCATCCTTCTTACGGACAAGAACTAGAGGTGCAGCCCATGGACTATGGCTGTCTCTAATGACATTGGAGTCCTTCATCTCTTGGATCATTTGCTTTACGGATTGGTACATAGTTGGTGGTATAGGCCGATATCTTTCCTTGATCGGTGGGTGTGAACCTGTAGGAATGGAGTGCTTGATGATATCCACTTCTCCATAGTCGGTGGAATGCTTACTGAAGGCAAGGTGAAGCTCCTTCACAATTTTTAGTACTCCCTCCATTTGGTTTGCTGGTGTGGAAGCATCTCCCACATGAAGTTCTTTCCACCAGGATGTGTTTACATTTTGGTCCTGTCTCTTGGTAATTTGCTCTGTGGTAGCTGTAGTTACACTGATGACATCTTGAAAAGTGACTTGGATTAGCTGTGCAATAGGAAGGTGTTTTGATAGTGTTACACTGCTATCACTCAAGTTTAGGAGTCGTATAGGCACTTTACCTTCAGAGACGGTTACTAGGCTCCTTGCAGCTCTAACTAGAGGATAGTCTTCCAAAACAACAGGCTCTACCAGGGCTTGGTAGTCTTGACCTTGGATTCCGACTACAGCTCGGCACCACAAGAGAGTTTCGGTGTTGGGTTTGAGGATCACAGGTTGTTTATCCCGGATGCGGGCACAGCAAATTTCTCCTTTTTCGTTGGTGAATCTCTGTTGCGCATTTAGTACACGGATGATTTGTTGGATCACCTTCTTAGAATCAGGAGGGGCAGTAGGCACTAACTGGTGCAAGGCTTCTAGCATCTCAACATAACAGTTCCTGAGGACATTCATTCCTAGGACTATTGGAGGGTTAGGGTTATTGTCTCTGACTTGTACCACAATAAGGCCTTGTCGAGGTAGTGTAGTTCCTCCTACTTGAATGGTAGGTTCCCAATAACCATGGACTGGTATGGGTTTGCCGTTACTGGCTATGAGACTCAGCCAGGATTCTGGAGGCTGGGTAAGCTGATTTTGATCCCAGTATTTTTCAAAGGCTGCTTGTTGGATGGTGGTGACTTGGGATCCGGTGTCAACTAGGGCAACAAAAGGAACTCCATTTATTTGAAGTGTCACTTCAGGACGGGATCCAACGTATCTTGGCATCCAGTGGGGATCTTCTGGACCTATTGGTTTACCTCCCGAGGGGTGGTCCTTGGCCTCGGGGGTTTCCCGTTTAACTGCCAGCAGGTTGCTTCTGTATGGCCTGGTTTGTGACAGTACGTGCAGATAGGCCGCTTAGGGGTACTAGTGCGGTCAGGGGGGCGTCCGCCAGAATTTCTGGAATAAGTCTCTCTAGAATTAGAGGGGAAGAGTCTTCTGGACACAGGTTTCTCATCCTCTAGCATTAATGGTTTCTCCCATTGTTCCAATTTTTGGTGGACTTTCTCCAGACTTTTAGTCAGAAAACGGACTTGCTCAGTCAAGGCAGCAACTGCGTCAGGAGCTGGAGCTTGGGTTGCCTGACTGACTATAGGTAAAGACTTTACAGGGGTAACCAGCTGTGATACAGGCACGTCAACAGATCTAACAGGTTCTGTTGGTGGGCTTTTTCCCAGGATGCTGATAGCTAGTTCTTTAAAATCTAAGAAGGTAGCGCTTGGATGTTGGGCGGCTAACATTCTTAGTTGGCTCTTTAGATTGTCTGTATGGACGCCTTCAATAAATTGTTCTTTCAGGGTTTTGTCCTGATTTTCTGCCTCACGGGGGTCTACTTGGACAACAGCTCTAAGGGCTTCCTGCAAAGATAATGCAAAGTCTCTGAGTGACTCACCAGATTGCTGTCTCTTGCTGAAGAACCTCATCTTGACCTCTGACACGGTTCTGGGTTCAAAGGTGGTGTAGAGACGTTCAAAAATCTGCTCCATGGTCTTTCTCTCTGAGCTCGGCCAGGATTTCACTTCTCTGAGCGCAGCTCCTTCCAATTGCGCAAGAAGAATCTCCATCTGTTGCTCTGGGGATACAGGGTACAATCTGAACATAGCCAGAATTTTTTCTTTAAAGTCCCTTAAAGTATGAATTTCCCCAGAATATCGTGGGAACCAGGGGGCCCCAAAATAATAAGGCATGGTTAAAGGCATTAGGCTTGGTGCTGCAGCGGTTGGTATTGCATTGGGACCGACTGCGGCTGATGCAGGGGGTCCTCTGAGGTCGGGCTGCACGTCATCTCCTTGCACAGACATGGTAACAGCAGGTGAGTTCTAGTTAGGTAAGTCAAATGCGTTTTTAGACACTTTTTGTGCGGTGTTGCTATGGGCAACCGCTGTCTTGCGGGTGTATGGCCCTTTAAGAATTTAATGCCAGCTGAATGCAATGCTGCAGCGATGTTGATTTTGGGTCTCTGGCAGAGTTCCAGCTATCAGTGCTCCTTATAGTTAGTAGAGGCACCTGACAGGTTGCGATTACTGCTCGGAAGGCAAGCAATGCGATTATTTTCTCTCCTTTTGCTCACATACAAAGTCTCGCGACTTCTGGGGCGTGCGTTTGTCACACTTTCCTCCCAGGATTGACACAGCAAAGGTAAGGCGATTTTGCATGAATGGGTGGCACCAAACTTTCCCGCTCTTCAGGGGGTGTCACTAACCTATCCACAGTGATGGCGTAGGAATTTTTGAACAAGAAGGTCTCTGGCAGCCATTTTAAGTGAATGGAAATAGTCAATTCAAATACTGCATGCAGTTTTGTTAACACACAAATGTCTGATTTTCTCACTTTGGGTGCTGCGATTTTTATGCTGATAACTGGGATAACGCTTCCATGCAATTTTTAAACAGTTTAAACAGTTCTGTGGCCCCACACAGCATGCAATAAGTAAATAGTCTCTCAATAAAGCAAAGGGGCTTATTCTGATGCGACAGTCTTTTAGATAAGGCGCAGGGGTAAAATATCCTGTTCGTGACGCCAATTTTTTTATGCGACAAGCCAGAACCGCAGGGGAACACGTGAGGTGCACGGTGGGCCGATGAGAGACAGCAATAATACAGTTCATCGGTTTACTCACGGTTAGCAGTAAGCCTCCCTGGGCCGGTCGCACAGTGAAAGGGAAGACAGCACGAAATCCTCCGGGGCACGCTCTGCGATAGGGAAACGCCAGCCGAGATGGTGGTTGAGGTGCCCGTGATGACAGGGGTGTTTAGAGTGCTTGTGGCGGCTGGGTCCCTTGATGATATTTGTCGTGACGCCAGTACCGTTAATGGTGGTACAACCAGTTGTAGTAGCAATGTTGAAGAATGAGGTAGACAGTGGTAGAATACAACTCACAACTTTTACTGTGTCTGGTTTTGGTTGCAGTACAAACATCCAGTAGAATACAGTCTCTGGGTAAATAGAGGAATTCTGCTGATCCACTGCTAATAGGCTTTAGTAGGCCTGGACTCAGGCTGTGGTTCAGTATAATGCTTACTTGTGTCTGGTCCCTTTTGAATCCAGTGACATGGGTGAGGTTGCCGGAGGCTAATAAATCCTTCACCTTTATACTCAAAGGTCTTTGCTGCCGATTAGTGGCTTTTATCCTTTGATTTTAGCAGTTTAAATGTGTCCCTTTTCTGGACTGACCTTCTCTCACCTTCACATTCTCCTTTCTCTCTGCACACTGCTTCCTGTACTGAACAACTGACCACAGATAAGCCTGAGCTGGGATAGATTTCCCAGAGTGGTGCTATCCCCATCTTGTGGTGGGAAGTATGAAGCACACCTGACCAGCCTATGAACAGGGATACCACAGGTATACAATGCAAAATGACATGCAATATAGCAATGACAAAGTAGTAATACTTTTGCAGTTCCCACATGTCCTGAGTGGGACGCTGCAGTTATAGCATCTGCAGCCTGAGTAGAAAAGCCAGCCTCCTGCTAGAAATGTGTCGGATCACTTCAAAGAGAACGCAAAAAGCAAGAGTCCCAGTCTGCAGCATGCTGGCAGGGGACAAGCTTTTCTACTCAGGCTGTGACTGATTTTATAAGTAAACAAACTGGTGAACATCTTTTGTTTTCATGCACCTGAAATATATCTAGCTGATTTAAACTCATAGTTCAATTAGGCTTGAATAGTCCATATACATATAGATTATCTGCATATTTTGTATGGTTAGATGCAGGGATGGACTGGCCATTGGGACTACAGGGAGTTTCCCGGTGGGCAGATGGCTCAGTGGGCCGGCTTTAGTGACAGCAGACCGCCGCCCCCCTCCGCTCCTCTGTCCCTCCCTTCCTGAAGCGCTCACCTCCTCTTCCTCCCCGCAGCGCTCACCTGGGGGGAACAGAGAAACAGGGGGGATGACAGAGGAGCATGGGGGAGGGGACAGACAGCTGACTCAACAGCTATGGCCTGGGAGTTTCTCACTTCTGCCTAACTGATTATTTTCCCCGGGTGAAATAATGTCTAGCTTCCCCACTGGTACTGCCAATAAGAGTACCAGTACCAACCATTCTATTCTAATAAAGTAGAACGGCTAGTGGCTAGTGAAGGGGGAGAGGGGGCTTGGGTGGCCGGGGGGGGGGGGGTGCGGGAGTTGTCCGGCCGCCATGGGAGAGACCTGTCAATGTGGGCCAGTCTGGATGAAGTCCAGGGCCAAATTTTTGTCCCAGTTCAGCCCTGGTTAGATGGAAAAAGTGCAATAGATTTCTCCATGTACACTAAACTGTATGGATGTAGGAATCTCTTATCGGGCCAAGCTTCAGTATCTTGCTAGTTGGCCCCGCTGGCTCTCAACCTAAACAATACCTGTACCCAATCAGAATGTTCAGGTATTGTGAGAGCCAGCGGGGCCAACCAGCAAGATATGGAAGCTTGGGCCAGTGGGAGATTCTTCTATCCATACAGTTCAGCATAGATGGAGGAATCTGTTCTACTTTTTCCATCTGACCATAGAAAATCTGCAGATAATCTATAGGTGTATGGCCAGTCTTAGGCCTCATACACATGACTGTTTTCCTCGACAGAATCCATCAAGAAACTTTGTGGCAGAGCTTTTTTGCCGAGGAAAACAGTCGTGTGTATGTTTTTCGTCCCGAGAAAACTGTCATGGATCTCTACGAGCAAAAAAGAGAACAAGTTCTCTTTTTCCTCATCGGGAGTCTCAATTTCCTCATCGTGTTTCTTGTCGGGCTGGTTTACGACGAGAAACACGTTCGTGTGTATGCTTAGAAAGGCGCGCATGCTCAGAATACAGTATGAGACGGGAGCGCACCTTCGGTAAAAGTAACGTTCGTAATGGAGATAGCACATTTGTCACGCTGTAACAGAATGAAAAGCGTGAATCGTCTCTTACCAAACTTTTACTTAACACGCAGTAACATGAGATTAGCAAAAGCAGCCCCAAGGGTTGTGCCAGTGGAATCGAACATCCCCTTTATAGTGCCGTTGTACGTGTTGTATGTTTGAGAACGACGAGATTTTGTCTTGACAGTGTGTACGCAAAGAAAGCTTGACAAGATTCTCGACAAGCCTGACAAGGAACTCATCGAGGAAAACAATGTTTCTTTTACGACGAGTTTCTCGGTAGTGTGTACGAGGCCTTAGACCAGATTCTGAATGCTCCAGTTTTAGAAAATCTTCCCCATGGTGTCCACCAATTATGCGCCCTTATGCCTGAGCTAGAATACAGCCAAGTCTCCAGCATGAAAAGGATCCCTCTGTTCTTATAGCCAGAAAATGCAGTCTAAAAGGGGTTGTAAAGGAAATGTTTTTTTTCCCCAAATAGCTTCCTTTACCTTAGTGCAGTCCTCCTTCACTTACCTCATCCTTCGATTTTGCTTTTAAATGTCCTTATTTCTTCTGAGAAATCCTCACTTCCTGTTCTTCTGTCTGTAACGCCACACCGTAATGCGAGGCTTTCTTCCTGGTGTGGAGAAAGCCTCTTGAGGGGGAAGGGGGCGAGCAGGAGTGTCAGGACGCCCACTAACACACAGCTCCTTTCTCTATCTGCAAAGTAGAGAGTGTCCTGACTTGCCTGCTTGCCCCCTCCCCCCTCAAGTGGCTTTCTCCACACCAGGAAGAAAGCCTCGCATTACGGTGTGTAGTTACAGACAGAAGAACAGGAAGTGAGCATTTCTCAGAAGAAATAAGGACATTTAAAAGCAAAATTGAAGGATGAGGTAAGTGAAGGAGGACTGCACTAAGGTAACGGAAGCTATTTAGGGGAAAAGAATAAATCTTTAGAACCCCTTTAACCCTCGGCCCCCAGTATGTGTTTCATTCAAGAAGCTTAACTCCCAGAAAATTAAGAGAAAAGCACTGGGAAAACCAGCGTGACAGTGAAAGGGTCGTAAACTCATGTTGTAAAGCACTGCGCAAATTGTTGGCAAGCAATATATAAATCCTGTATATTAAAAATAATACTAAAATCTGTTCTAATCAAGCCTAATGATGCTATTGTATAGCTGTCGTGGTTAGTGGGAGCTCAATGTGCATGCACCAGGTTTGATTTGCTAAAGAAGACTTTACATTTAACAAAATGAATGTTAATTTACTCTAGTAAATAAGGTGAATCTGTTTTCACTTTGAATACCCAGACAAGCATAAAGGAACTTCGAAGGAAAAAAAAGTGAATTTAAGAGCGAGATTGTGTGGTTGAAGCCTTTTAGAGTGGAGTTTTTTATGTTTATTAACAGTCACCAGCTACAAAAAGTGTAGCTGCTGACTTTTAATAAACAGACACTGGAAGCCCCGAGCTGTAGCCGTCTTTCGGCTATATCGTGGGTGGAAAGTAGTTCATTGAAGAAGCTGAACTTTGAAGCTCATTGGCTACTATGCACATCTGCACCAGATTTTGCACTTTCTAGTTCTAAGTCAACCTCAATGACTTTGTACTTAAAGCGGAGTTCCACCCAAAAGTGGAACTTCCGATTTAAGCACTCCTCACCCCCTTACGTGCCACATTTGGCATGTACGTTTTTTTGAGGGGGAGTGGGGGCTTTGTTAGAAGTGGGACTTCCTGTCCCACTTCCTACTTCCACCTACGGGCCGCCTAGGTGACTCCTCCTTTGAAGCTGAAAGCTGTCATGGCTGGGTGCCCACAGTGTGAATGGAGGCACCAGCGGAGAGGGGGAGAGAGGGAGGGAAAGGAGCGGCGTTCTGGGCGGCCACGTCACCAGACCGTGGAGCGGGTACTCCACGGTCTAGTGACGTGGCCGCCCGGAACGCCTCTCCTCTCCCCCCTCTCTCCCCCTCTCCGCTGGCGCCTCCATTCACACTGTGGGCACCCGGCCATGACAGCTTTCAGCTTCAAAGGAGGAGTCACCTAGGCAGCCCGTAGTTGGAAGTAGGAAGTGGGACAGGAAGTCCCACTTCTAACAAAGCCCCCACTCCCCCCCCTAAAAAAACGTACATGCCAAATGTGGCACGTAAGGGGGTGAGGAGTGCTTAAATCGGAAGTTCCACTTTTGGGTGGAACTCCGCTTTAAGTACAAAGTCATTGGGGTTGACTTAGAACTAGAAAGTGCAAAATCTGGTGCAGATGTGCATGGTAGCCAATGAGCTTCAAAGTTCAGCTTGTTCAATGAACTACTTTCCACCCACGATATAGCCGAAAGACGTGCCTGGATGGCCCGCTCTGTGATCATCGAGTCCTTTCAACATCGGTGCCCAAACTGTGCCCACCAGTGCTGCTAATCAGTACAAACCAGTGCCACCTATCAGTGCCCACAAGTTCCACCTATTAGTGCCCACCAGTGCTGCTAATTAGTGCCCACTAGTGCCACCTATAAGTGCCCACCAGTGCCACCTATCAGTGCCCAACCGTGCTGCTAATTAGTGCCCACCAGTGCCACCTATAAGTGCCCACCAGTGCACACCTATCAGTGCCTCATCATCAGTGTCCCCTATCAGTGCCGCCTATTAGTGCCCATCAGTGCCACCTCTCAGTGCCCTTAAGTGCCATCCAGCCAAGTCAATCAGTGCCACCTACCAGTGCCCATCAGTGCCACCTACCAGTGCAGCCCCATCAGTGCCCAACTGTGCCGCACCCATCAGTGCTGCCTCATCAGTGCCCGTCAGTGTAGCCTCATCAGCGCACATCAGTGAAGGAGAAAAATTACCTGTTTGCAAAATTTTATAACAAATTGTTTTTGTTTTGTTTTTCTAATATTTCTGTATTCTTTTGTTTCTTTAGCAAAAAATAAAAAACCCAGTGGTGACTAAATAACACCAAAAGAAGGTTCTATTTGTGTGAAAAAAATTATAACAATTTTGTTTGGATACAGTGTTGCATGACCGCACAATTGTCATTCAAAGTGCGACAGTGCTAAAAGATGAAAATTGACCTGGTCAGGAAGAGGGTATAAATGCCCAATAAGTATCGGTTTCTATGCAGAACGGCACCAGATTTAGCACTCTCCAGTTTTAGTAAATAAGCCTCATTGTTTTATGTAGCTGGGCTTCTGATTTAGATTTTGTCTTTTTTTTTTACAGAGACAATATACATACAAATAGCTTAAAATAAATATTTTACATTCCTTGTGAGGTGTAGAGCAAAAGCACCAAGGCTGTAATTCAGAACAATGCAACAATGAATGGTACAGGGGAGTAGGTCCTTAGCTTGTATACTGGTGAGCATACACACAATATCAAGTCAGAATGTGAATCTCAAAAATGTTGAACTAAAATTCCACCAATTGAACCCGTCTCAGGTGGCCTTCCTCAAATCCCCTCAGGATTATAAGAGATTGCCTTCCATACCAGTCCAGGATGTGCTCTTGTCCGACTTCTGCAAACACTGAACCTTGAAAGAATCAATGCCATTCATTAGCCATCGGAAAATGTAGCAAACAACTGCAACTGCAAATGGGCTGTTCCTGTCCATAAATTATATCGAGCTTATTGCATGCTGAGCATGACTTAGCCATCTTGTGGGCAAGAAAGAGTGTGTCCTCCCCATACAGACTTCCTCAGAGGCAGTGTGGGGAAACTGCTTCTGAGGAAGTCCCTACGGTGAGAAAATGCATCATTACCCCTTCCATTATGTAACAATGCTTGGGCCTAGTGGCTAGGTAGGTCATATATGGCCCCACACCTGTAAATAATAAAGGATTGTCAAGAGTGGTTGAACAAATTCAGATCATAGTAGGCACCATGTGCCACAAGCAGTAGTGTATTTAGCTTTTGTGTTGCCCTAGGCCTGACTAAACTTGTGCATCCCCTAATTTAAATATGACCCACCCCTTCCTGTCAAGGCCACACTTCTTGCTGTTTAAGACCCACCCTGAAGATTTTAAGTGGGGACACTAGTTCTGAGGGCCTGGGGGGGGGGGCAATGGAGTCCCCTAATTTGCATAGATTTCCTCTCACTTCCTGTTTGGCTACGGGGCAGGAAGTGAAGGGAAATCTCTGCAATGGGACAAGGATGGTCAAAAATAAACTGACTGGGGCTATAACCTTCCCTTACTCTATCCAAAATTTAAGCACAAGTTTCTGATAATTTTATGAAGAGGACTAAGAAGATACAACCATGCCAATGGTGCAGCAGAAAACATATAGCATAGTGAGGAAGGTTTGTGGTCCAGGATGATAAGCGGTCAAAATTAGAAGCACCGCCCCCTCACAGTTGAGGAATGCCGGCCGCCCGCATACCGAAAGCAGTGCGGTCACTTTATGGGGGCACTAGACTAATTTGCCTCTCTGCCCAGTCCTCCCCATAAGACTGGTGCTACACTAACAGTTTAGCGCAAGCCGGCGGGGATTCTTTTCCGTGCTGCCCTAGGTCTGGGCCTTGTTGGCCTTGGCCAGGATACAGCATTGGCCACAAGATACTGCTCTTTTAATTCCCTGTTTCATTAACAGCTCTCAAGCTCCCCATAAATTTACTTCCAGATGTAGGGAGAAAGGCACATCCCCACCCACCTCATGTCACAGTGCAAATCTGAGTAACTTACCTGCTCAAGCATTGACCTGTAGGTTGTGGGAGGTACCTCCATCTGTAAATTCTGACTCGAAGTCAGTCATTATTTGAATAGGCTGCATGAGTTCTATACAGTGCTGGGACAAGGTTATCTAGGGCCCAAGGCAAAGATGCCAAATTGCACCCCCTTCCCCCTTATGTGGGGGCCCTTGATTGACTCTACAACTGACAGTTGCAACAATGATTGGTACAGGGGCTGGCTACCCCCCCCCCCCCCTCCCAGAGTATCAGTGCTCAGTGCCCCCTTATGTATACCACTGGTGTAGACTAGGCATGTGCAAAAGGGAAAATTTTGTTTTGTTTCGTTTTAATTCGTTATTTAATTAATTTCGTTAAGTTAGGTTCGTTACATGTGTTAAATTCGTTTTCGGAACTCGTTCGTTTTCGACCGAATTTCGAAAAATCCGGTCGAATTCGAAAATATTTCGACCGTTTTCGGAATTCGTTCGTTTTCGACCGAATTTCGAAAAATCCGGTCGAATTCGAAAGTATTTCGACCGGATTCGACAACAAATAGTCTCTTTTCGAATATAATTTCGAAATTCGATCGGAATTCGAAAAAATAAAAAATAAAATTTGAATTCCAAATCGAAAACCCGCGGACGAAATTCGATCGGAATTAAAAAAAAAAAAAAAAAAAAAATTTGTTTTTCGAATTCCAAATCATAAACCCGCGGACGAAATTCGATCGGAATTCGAAAAAAAAAAAAAAAAATTCGAATTCCGATCGAATTTCGTCCGCGGGTTTTCGATTCTGAATCGAAAACGTTCGTTCGGATTCGGTAAATTCATTAATATTGCAATTCGGGAATTCGTATGCATCCGAATGTCCGAATAATGGAAAATTCGTCCGAATTTCGATTCGGAACGAAACAAAATGCACATGCCTAGTGTAGACAATGGACCTCACCAGGGCCGCCATCAGGGGGGTAAGGCATTACACCTGTAAGGGGCCCGATGGTCACCAGGGGCCCGGCTGCCCCCCCCCCCATTTTTTTTTTGCATTTCACCTGTAAGGGGCCCGATGGTCCCCAGGGCCCCTTACAGGCCTGCATGGACCCCCTCCTGTTTAAAAAATAAATAACAATTATTTATTTATTTATTGCATTACAGGCCCGGCCGGCCCCCTTCCCGTTTTTTTTTATTGCATTACACCTGTAAGGGGCCCGATGGTCCCCAGGGCCCCCTCCGCTTATTATCTTGCGCCAGGAGAGAAGAGATTTCGTCAGCACCCGTCAGTATGCCATATAGTGCTTGCATTTATGTTTACATGTCATTTCTGTTTGACTTTGATAGCTGGCTACCACCAAGATCAAACCTGTGATAAAGAAGACAGCAATATTGTAACTTGTAAAATAAGAGTGACTCCTGTGCTATCAAGATGTGACTGGAAGTGATGCATGAGCATTTTGTCAATGTATTTTTACAAGTCTTAGGGCTCTTTCACACGGGCGGACCGTATGTCTGCTTTTTCATCCATCTGTGTACGGATGAAAAAGGGACATACATTGGTCCCTATGAAATTGCGGGTGTCAGCGGATGAACATCCGCTGACACCCGATCTCGCCCGGTTCTGCAATCCTCAGTTTCTGCAGACGGAGGAAAACACTATTTTTCCATCCATCTGCGGATCGGATCAGGTGAACATGGACAGACAGTCCATGTTCATCCGATCCCCCCATAGGGGAGAGCGGAGAAAAGACAGGGTGGTCCCTGGACAGTGTGCAGGGACCACCCTGTCATCCGACGGCTCAGCGGGGATCAGCGAAGCGATCCCCGCTGAGCAAGCGGATGTTCACGGGGCGGATCATCACTGATCCGCCCCGTGTGAAAGAGCCCTTACAATTGTGAGTGCCATTATACTTTTAATAAAGCATATACTACACTGTGGGAGGCTTTCTTTGATCTTACCCCTTAAATGAGCTGACGTTTAGCTAGGTGGAAGTTTTAAAGGAGCCTGGCCCCATATACCACTGGAATCTGGGAGAACGATCTGGAGAGCCCCTAGTGGGAAGGAGATATTGGAACACCTTGGAATTGATGAGACCCGGATAAATTACCATACTAATACGTCATCATTATATCTTAAGTTGAAAGGACTTGAGAGACTTTTGTCACATTTTATTTAATATTAGTGTGTGAGTCACCATCACTGGTATATACGTGTAGTGCTACCCCCGCAGGAGCTGCTGATTTGTTATTGGGATCGGCATATTGAGTTACCTTAGTGTGGCGTATGGGTGCAGTTGGAGAACAAAGCAGTGAGCGAAGGTCCAGACAGTGATTAAAGGGTTTTCCAATGCTTTATTCCAGGCCAAACATGGCCAACATCAACATTAAATTGGAAGAGCAGGTTGATGAAGAAAAGGGAGAACCTTGCAGTGTCAGGCCCGGATATTAATTGAGCAGTCCTTGCTCAATAGAGTACCAAATTATTATTCGTCGCCACTCTAGTTGGAGTGGGTGAAGTGCCCCCGGACCAGTGGCGGTTCGTCCATAGAGGGCGCTGGAGCGCCGCCCCCTCTGGCTCTCACCGCCACTGAGTGAAATAACATAGATTCATGCATTGCACGAATCTATGTTATTTTCGCCGCTGCCGCTGTTATTCAGATGGTCGGCGCTCAATGTCCGGCCATCTGAATAACGCCAGCTGGTTGGCTGTAGGGAAATGTCTATCAAAGCCAACGGCTCTGATAGGCTTTCCCAATACAGCCGGAAGCTTATTCTCGGAGCGCACAGACTGTACGCCCCTTGAATAAGATGACAGGCGTCTCAGCCAATCACGTTGGCCGGTTCTGGCTACCTGTAACCTGATTGGCTGAGACGCCTGTCAGTCATCGAGGGCGGGAGAAGACATCGTGGGACGTGGATGCCTGACTCCAGTAAAGGTAAGTGCCGGGCAGGGGGGGGGGAAACGCAATTTACAGGGCACAGTGGGGACAATTGGCACAGCGGCGACCATTAAAGGGCACAGTGGCTGCGTTTAATGGCATGGCACAGTGGTGACAATGGATGGCACAGTGGCTGTGTTTAATGGCATGGCCATGGCACAGTGGTGACAATGGATGGCACAGTGGTGACAATGGATGGCACAGTGGCTGCGTTTAATGGCATGGCACAGTGGTGACAATGTATGGCACAGGGGCTGCGTTTAATGGCATGGCACAGTGGTGACAATGTATGGCACAGTGGCTGCGTTTAATGGCATGGCACAGTGGTGACAATGGATGGCACAGTGACTGCGTTTAATGGCATGGCACAGTGGTGACAATGTATGGCACAGTGGCTGCGTTTAATGGCATGGCACAGTGGTGACAATGTATGGCACAGTGGTGACAATGGATGGCACAGTGGTGACAATGGATGGCACAGTGGCTGCGTTTAATGGCATGGCACAGTGGTGACAATGGATGGCACAGTGGCTGCATTTAATGGCATGGCACAGTGGTGACAATGGATGGCACAGTGACTGCGTTTAATGGCATGGCACAGTGGTGCGAATTGATGGCACAGTGACTGCATTTGATGGCATGGCACAGTGACTGCGTTTAATGGCATGGCACAGTGGTGCGAATTGATGGCACAGTGGTGCGAATTGATGGCACAGTGACTGCATTTGATGGCATGGCACAGTGACTGCGTTTAATGGCATGGCACAGTGGTGCGAATTGATGGCACAGTGGCTGCATTTGATGGCATGTAACAGTGGCTGCGTTTGGGCACAGTGAGACTGCAATTTTTTTTTTCCTTTGCGCCCCCCCAAAAACTTTGAGCACCAGCCGCCACTGCCCCGGACAGACCCCTCTCACAAGCCTGGCAGCCGAAGAGTCACTTAGGATTTGCTGGGAGGAACAGATCTCTCTCACAGATCTGGCTCTAGGGCCTCTGCCACAGGCCAATTACTTTAGGTGAGCTTGATGGATAAATGGAGCGAATCCTCCCAGTAGTTTTTAGCATAGGTCACCAGATGACAGCAAACGTACCTGTCAACATTCCGGTCACCAGATCCCCGATTGGTTCGTTTAAGCCCTGTTGGACAACCTGCCTCCGGGTTCCCCCCAAGCCAACCCCCCAATCAAACGGCACCCAGCCTGGGATCCTTTCAATAGAACTGGGGACCCAATAAGTCACTGGAGTCCCTTTTTCATTCAGCTCCGCTCGCATGTTCTTCTGCCTTGGCTCAAATCCTGGCCAGCCACCTGCTTATCTCCTTGGCTTCCCTGGCGGAGTGATCTTCCTCCGCTCCCCACCCAGTATTAACCGGGGCCCGGAGTGTAAGACTTGACAGGCTGTGAGGCGGCGGCATGCAGAGAGTCGCAGATTGTTGCCATTACTAGTAAAAAAAAATATATGTCCCCTGATTTTATTTTAAAAATCTGGTCACCGTAGTGTAGACTGCAATTCTGGCCTGGTGGGCCACGCTGGCTGGGTCCATGGATGTGCGCACCCCGAAGGTGGATGCCGCACCTGGAACCGGGACCCCGTGAAAACTTGCCTAGCACATGACACCTGTCACAGATATACCCTCCCCCAGCATGCCCTGCGAGAGAGAAGCTCCTCTAATTGGCTGCTGGGGAAATTTCTTCTGCCAGAACCCCTCTGGTGCCAACTGCTGGCCAGGGATGGTTTTGCATCCCTGGAGCACAGACTGACCCAGTGGACGTTTCTGGAGTGACAGAAGTCCCAATTTTAGCAAATTGTGAATGGGAGCAAAGTAACTCTCCCATTCCCCACTAACTTTAGCGTAGTGCCCATACTGAAAGTAAGGGGGTGCTACATACTCCCCCCACTTGAAATGACACTGTCCCCAGTGTCCTAAAGCATTCGAGCCCGAATGCTGGCCTGATACCTGCTAACAGACAGAAAAAGGAGGAAAAGAAGGAAGGACAGAATTCACACATTGTATTACAATATCTAAGTAGCATAAGACATACAACATACACAACCCTATCTATCTAGCTGCCCATTCTCCGCAGTGTTGATAGTAGGTGGGTCCAAAAAAAAAAACCTGTATAGGAAAATTAAAGTAGCATACAAATACACAATATGCATTCTGATATCAAAATCATTTTCTTATGTATTTACAACCTCCAGGGTCAGGATTGAGGCTGTACTCGAGCCCGAGCACAAAACCTCCTTCCCTCCCAAGGAGTCCTAAGGTGTAAGTGCTGTGAGAGAAATACTCTTTTCTATGCAAGAAATTTAAAACAATAAAACTTTACATTTTCTCTTTCTTCAAAAAAACGGTGCAGAACACTGCCCCTAGCGGTCAGCGCGCTGGTACTGCAGCAGTTCAAAAATCAAAGATGCAGAAGTAGCAGCAAAGGGAAGTGAACAAAAAAAATTTGGAAAAATAGTTCTTTCTCCTCGTTGAATTTTCCAAAGCTGCCACTAAGAAGTTTCCAAGTTCCCACTCTAACTGACTGAACCCAAACCCCTCTCAAGAGTTTTTCACATGAAAGTCTATGTGGATCTGGAGGAGTAGGGGGGAAAGGGGAAACTGGGAGAAAAGGTTCAAACGGAGTGGGGGCAAAGTCCTCGCCCAAAACTTCTGCAGAGTTAGTAAACCATGCAAAGTCACGCATGTTTCCTACTTATAATAACAAGGGTCAGGCAACCAAACGGTGTCTCCTCTTGGGGTAGTGGATTGCACGGTGAAGGTCTAATCTTTTTGTCCGGGGTACTTCAACACAACCTGATCCCGGTAAATGTGTCGGCCCCAGCTCCAATCTCGAAAACAATCTTCAAAACGTTTCCCCACACAAATGAAGGCATAAGGGGTCTCACGTTCCTCTGGCGGGACATTCAAACGACTCCACAATGCATTCCGACACCACTTCACCCTCTCCTGATCAATCTGGTAAAGGAGAGGGGGTGGTACATATGGGTATTCGTACCTGTATTCAGTGGCAACCTTCTGGACCACCACACGCTGCAAGCGAGCCAAACTAGGCAGGATCCGCGAGTCTCCGCGTCCCGGCAACACCAAAGCGTCCGGTGCCCTTTTCAAAACAGGAGCAACAAGGGGCACGGGGATAGTGAGTAACAGACACAAAACTTCACTCACCGACTCCCCAGGTCAGACGCGGGACATCCATGGACGGCTGCTGGGACCCACTCGGTGCGCTCTGGCCGGAGCGTTTCTTCCTCCCCTGAGTATCATCAGAGGTACTGGATTCCTTGGAGCCCTGCGGTTTCGGGAGATGGTCACAGTGATCGATCATGGAATCATCTGGCAATAGATTAAGACCTTTAGACGCCACTCCTCTGCTGACAAAGGACCACAGGGTTTGGCTGTTGCGGAGTCCCCCGGCCAGTCTGAGGGACACTGGGCAAGTAGGCCTCGACCACGGCTGCGGGAGGCTGGAGTGGATCCTGGAAACCGCTGTGGAAGTCGCAGTTGTCTCCGAAATGGTCTCGCCCTGAGTGCTTCTCACGTCCGATGAGCTTGTCACACTGGATAGGACACTTTCTAAGTCTGGGTTTTCCCCAAGGCTTACCTTCAATGAGGAAGGTGGCGAGATAGCCGAAGGTAGGGTCAGGGTGGACGACACTGAAATCACTTTGGGGTCCCGGACTTCTGGCACCACGATCATCACCGACGGGGAGGGTTCCGACCATACTGCTTCCTCCTCCACGGTAAGGGTGGCGGTGATGAAGTTCACCCGATACTCCTTCGGAGCCTGCGTGGGTGAAATGGCCACAAACAAGTAGGCCCATCGCTGGCATCGGGCAAAGGGTTGGATCTTCACAGACAGATCCCCGCAACGGGGACAGGTCAGGCCCAACATCTCCGTTCCTCCACTAGACAGGAGGACGAACTGTCCCTGGGTAGACAGGCGGACGCCTGTATCAGTCACAGGCACCCCAGATGGCACAAATGCGCTGGAGACCCCCGGTGAAGTAGTTGGGGGCCTCAATCTCTGGGCGGCAAGGCCCGGTTGTCGGAAGGCGGACATCACCATGTGGTTCTCCTTCTCTTTGGCAGATAGACCGTGCTTTGCTGCTTGGCGCAAATTCCCACCGCACGTCTCCCGCAGGGGAGGGTGGCTCCTCCCACTTGGAAGAACTTGTCCAGGCACGTTGTAGGCGCGTGCTAGGCCGCACGTACGCCCAAGCTTAGCGATGCAAGAGGTTAACTCCCTTGTTGCCGGACAGTTCAAACACAGTGCCAAACACTCTTCTCTCCTTAATAAATGGTCACCCGCTTTTTTTTCTTGTTGCCAATGGTAACATCTGAATCCCGGACGAGCCCCCACGTGTAGCGCTACCCCCGCAGGAGCCTCTGATTTGTTATTGGGATCGGCATATTGAGTTACCTTAGTGTGGCGTATGGGTGCAGTTGGAGAACAAAGCAGTGAGTGAAGGTCCAGACAGTGAATAAAGGGTTTTCCAATGCTTTATTCCAGGCCAAACACGGACAACATCAACAATAAATGGGAAGAGCATGTTGATGAAGAAAAGGGAGAACCTTGCAGTGTCAGGCCCAGATATTAATTGAGCAGTCCTAGCTCAATAGAGTACCAAATTATTATTCGTCGCCACTCTAGTTGGAGTGGGTAAAGTGCCCCCGGACAGACCCCTCTCACAAGCCTGGCAGCCGAAGTGTCACTTAGGATTTGCTGGGAGGAACAGATCTCTCTCACAGATCTGGCTCTAGGGCCTCTGCCACAGGCCAATTACTTTAGGTGAGTTCGATGGACAACATTCCGGTCACCAGATCCCCGATTGGTTCGTTTAAGCCCTGTTGGACAACCTGCCTCCGGGTTCCCCCCAGGCCGACCACCCAATCGAACGGCACCCAGCCTGGGATCCTCTCAATAGAACTGGGGACCCAGTAAGTCACTGGAGTCCCTTTTTACCTCCGGATGAGGGTTTGTGTAGACTGCAATTCTGGCCTGGTGGGCTGTGCTGGCGGGGGGTCCATGGATGCGCGCACCCCGAAGGTGGATGCCGCACCTGGAACCGGGACCCCGCGAAAACTTGCCTAGCACATGATACCTGTCACAGATATTCCCCCCCCCCCCCCAGCATGCCCCGCGAGGGAGAAGCTCCTCTAATTGGCTGCTGGGGAAAGTTGCTCTGCCAGAACCCCTCTGGTGCCAACTGCTGGCCAGGGATGGTATTGCATCCCTGGAGCACAGACTGACCCAGTGGACGTTTCTGGAGTGACAGAAGTCCCAATTTTAGCAAATTGTGAATGGGAGCAAAGTAACTCTCCCATTCCCCACTAACTTTAGCATAGTGCCCATACTGAAAGTAAGGGGGCGCTACATACACTATACCAGAATCTAAAGTTGTTGGTCTGGCTAAGGGTAGACACCAAAAAGGACGCACCTCATCCCGAAATTTAATTAAAGAAACAAGGAAAAGGAGATGGGACTATAGCGTTGCTTGAATAAGATAATACCATAACAATGCAAGACTCGGG
This sequence comes from Rana temporaria, assembly GCF_905171775.1. Classification (NCBI taxonomy): domain Eukaryota; kingdom Metazoa; phylum Chordata; class Amphibia; order Anura; family Ranidae; genus Rana; species Rana temporaria. The sequence goes on from NC_053500.1 coordinate 108,479,315, forward strand.
TACAATTTGAGTAAAAAAAATACAAAAGGATTTATTTTTAATTATACAAAATTTATAAAAAATAAAACGATAACACAGTGTCGGCCATTCACAATAAAGTGGTTCCAAATGGTGGTTGCATTAAAGATTTAATGGTGGGTTGAGTAATCATACGTTGCCTTTTCTGTGTATGGTTGAGACATACATGAAGCCTGAAGGCGAAACATAATAAAAACCCTGTTTGGGCTCAACCAACTCCAATGACATAAAGGGGATAAGGAAAAGAGGAAAGGAAAAACACAGCCCACTTTTGATCACTTTTATTCCTATAAGAAGGAATGTAAACATCCCGTGTAATAGGAATAGTGTGTGACAGGTCTTCTTTATGGAGAGATGCGGGGTCAATAAGACCCCGCATCTCTCATCCAGGCTGGAAAGCATGAGATCGGGAAAAAAAAATTCACCGATCTCATGCTTTTAGCTGCGACTGGGAGTTTGTTTACTTCCGGGTACCCGGAGCGTGACGTCATAACATCGCGCCCCCGGGCCTCCGACGGTCATAGAGATGACCGATGACCATATGGTCACCAGAAATCTTTATCCTCCTCATCTGACGGTGGCTGATTCGTTCTCCGGGCCTCCAATGGCACGGGAGAGCTTGGCGAAGCACCGGATGGTGGCGGGAGGAGGGATATCCCCTACCGCCACCTATAAGAAAGATCAAGTGGTGGAACCGCCGCTATGATCGTTCTTATGGTGCGCAGAATCGCCACCTGAAAAGAAGAATATCAGAATGATGACTGTAGCTGCACCCATCATTCAGATATCCCCCCCCCCCCCTAAAGTCCAGGAAGTCATATGACGTACTACGGTAGTAATATACGCTTATTGCGTAGAAGAATACATATCGGCCTAAACTGAGGATTTTTTTTTTTTATTAGATATTTATTATAGCAAAAAGTGAGCTATTGTGTTTTTTTTTCAAAATTGTCACTGTTCTTTTGTTTATAGCAAAAAATAAAAACCGCAGAGGTGATCAAATACCCCCCAAAAAAGCTCTATTTGTGGGAAAAAAAGCTAATTTTGTTTGGGTACAGCGTCGCACGACCACGTAATTGTCAGTTAAAGTGACGCAGTGGCGAATCGCAAAAAGTGCTCTGGTCAGGAAAGGGGCTAAAATCTTCCGGGGCTGAAGTGGTTAAAGCTCCCATCACAGAGAAATGTGATAACATCAGCATGCACTGCTCTGCGTTGTGACCCGCGCGGTCGTTCTACAATTCCAGGACATCCATAGAACAAATCACTTTCCACCGAAAGCCAAATGGGCAATTCACTAAGTAATTAGAAGTGAAAATAGTGCTCGTGAACCGCTGAACCTCCGATATTCTAATCTGTCCATCAATAACAACTGACGTCAATCTAGATCAATTTTCTTTCAGTATAATGTGGAAGGTACAGGATGATGAAGAACAATCTGATGAGATTCAGCCTATTTCCTCCACACAGGGTATATATAGCCGCTGTGTATTACAGATCTGTCTAAATTTATCTCTGCTCCCTGGACCCCTCCGCGCAGCTCCCCAAATACGCTCAGTGTTGGCGTCAGCAGCCAGATGAAAGGATGAGATGTATTTCACCTCTCCTCCTCACCTTATGTTCCCACAGCAGAGGCTCACTTACTCTTATCTATATCCACAAGGCCCCAGCTGCTCGGCTTGCTTGGGATTTTTATGGGGGGGAACAGGAAGATGTAGTGGACAGCAAGGTGCTATGTATCAACGTAATGTCGTGGATTAGGGAACAAATGGAGCATTGAAGAAACACTAAGCAACTAAACTAAGCAATGCCTCCATCTGTAACCATAGAAGTGCTACATATATTATCTGCATGAACTTTGCATGATCTTCCTGCAATTACATGGACTTTCTCTGGGTACTCCGAGCACTTCACACTCCAAAGACATACGGTAGGTTTATTGGCTCCTACAAATTGGCCAATGTATGTATGTATGTGAAATAGGGACCTTAGATTGTAATCCCCTTGGGGGCAGGGACTGATATGAGAACTAAAAATAAGGATTCCTCAAGGTGCAAATCCCTGCTACCATGTTTCCCCCGAAAATAAGCCTGGGTGTTATAATAATTTTGGCAACAAAAGACACAGTAGGGCTTATTTTCAGAGTAGGTCTTACCATGTAATGCGCTGTCTTTTCTCCCCCTCTCTCTCCCTGCCTGACAGGAATCCCCAGTGTGAACTGAGTTAAAATGTTTGTAAAATCCTAGAATCCACTCTATTACAGTAGTATATAATGTACAATGTGTTTGTTTCTGTAATAAAATTGTGCCAAATACTAGGGATGAACCGAACACTCCCTGTTCGGTTCGTACCAGAACCTGCGAACAGACCAAAAGTTTGTGTGAACTTTAGAACCCTGTTAAAGTCTATGGGACTCGAACGTTTGAAATCTAAAGTGCTAATTTTAAAGGCTAATATGCAAGTTATTGTCCTAAAAAGTGTTTGGGGACCTGCGTCATATGCCAGGGGACATGTATCAATGCAAAAAAAAGTTTTAAAAACTGAAGTTTTTTTTGGGAGAAGTGATTTTAATAATGCTTAAAGTGAAACAATCATTTCGTACCTGGGGGGGGGGGGGGTGTATAGTATGCCTGTGAAGTAGCGCTTGTTTCCCGTGCTTAGAACTGTCCCTGCACAAAATGTCATTTTTGAAGGAAAAAAGTCATTTAAAATCACTTGCGGCTATAATGAATTGTCGGCTCCCGGCAATACAGAGAAAAGTCATTCATTAAAAAAAAATGCATGGGGGTCCCCTTCAGGTCTGGTATGGATATTAAGGGGAACCCTGTGTCAAATAAAAAAAAATTACGTGGGGTTCCCCCCAAATATCCATTCTAGACCCTTCAGGTCTGGTATGGATTTTAAGGGGAACTCCACCCCAAATTAAAAAAAAAATGGCGTGGAGTTCCCCCCAAAAATCCACACCAGACCCTTTATCTGAGCACGCAACCTGGCAGGCCACAGGAAAAGAGGGGGGGACGAGAGAGCGCCCCCCTTCCTGAACCGTACCAGGCCACATGCCCTCAACATTGGGAGGATGCTTTGGGGGTCTGTGACCCCTCAAAGCACCATGTCCCCATGTTGATAGGGACAAGGGCATCATCCCCTCAAAGAAAGTGTAATAACTGTAAAAAAAACACAGACACCGTTGGGAAAGTCCTTTATTAAAAAAATAAATAAAGATTCCAGCGGTGGTAATCCACTCTCGGTCTCCGCTCCAACGCTGTCGGTAAACCCGCCCTCACCTACATAAGAGCTGTCACTGCTGAAGCCACGTCATTCCGGTGGAGACAGGTGACGTGCTGAATGGACATCTCTTCGCTGGATCCTGGACCTGGATGAAGAGGAGATCTTTTCATCGCTGGACCCTGGAGAGGAGATCACCCATCGCAGGATACCGACAGCGTTGGAAAGGAGACAATTGGAAAGTGGATTACCACCGCTGGAATTTTTTTTTTTCCCAGCGGTGTCTGTTTTTTTTTACAATTGTTACACTTTCTTTGTGACATGGTAGAGGTACATTGTACCCCATTACCAATTCACATAGGGTGGGGGCCGGGATCTGGGGGTCTTCCAGATTCCGATAAGCCCCCCGCCCGCAGACCCCCACAACCATCGGGCAAGGGTTGTGGGGGTCAGTCTCTTGTCCCCATCAACATGGGGACTTGGTGCTTTGAGGGGTCACAGACCCCCAAAGCATCCTCCCAATGTTGAGGGCATGTGTCCTGGTACGGTTCAGGAGGGGGGGCGCTCTCTCACCCCCCTCTTTTTCCTGCGGCCTGCCAGGTTGCGTGCTCGGATAAAGGGTATGGTGTGGATTTTGGGGGGAACTCCACGCCATTTTTTTTTATTTTGGGTGGAGTTCTTCTTAAAATCCATACCAGACCTGAAGGGTCTGGAATGGATATTTGGGGGGAACCCCACATAATTTTTTTTTTAATTTGATGCGGGGTTCCCCTTAATATCCATACCTGAAGGGCTTGGTAATTGAATTTGGGGGGACCCCCACGCTTTTTCTTTTTTTTTTTGAGTGATTTTACTTCCTTCAGAAATGACACTTTGTGCAGGGGCAGTTCTAAGCAGGGAAACAAGCGCTGCTTTATAAGGAATCTTTACACCCCCCCCCCCCCAGGTACAAAATTTAAAGGAATATTTCACTTTTATTGTTTCACTTTAATCATTATTAAAAACACTGCTCCCGAAAAAACGGCCATTTTTAAAACTTTTTTTGCATTGATACATGTCCCCTGTGGGCAGGACCCAGGTCCCCAAACACTTTTTATGACAATAACTTGCATATTAGCCTTTAAAATTAGCACTTTAGATTTCTCCCATAGACTTTTACAGGGTGTTCTGCATCTTTTCGAATTTGCCGCGAACACCCCAAATTGTTCGCTGAACAGGCGAACAGGCAATGTTTGAGTCGAACATGAGTTTGACTTGAACTCGAAGCTCATCCCTACCAAATATCTTCGTTATAGTGCCGCTCTGCGCTTCTGTGACCTGCCGGAGCTCTCTTCCCTGCAATTATATTACAGAAACCCACACATTGTACATTATATACTACTGCAATAGAGTGGGTTATAGGATTTTACAAGCATTTTAAACTAGGGCTTATTTTTTGGGTAGGGCTTATATTGCAGCCTTCCTGGAAAATAACGCTAGGTCTTATTTTCGGGGAAACACGGTAATGCCAGCTATGAATACATCTATAAATATATAAATAAACCCCTATATGCTTGAAACTGCAAAAAGGGGAGAGAGGGGGGAAAAGATTGGAGTGGGAGCTCTTGGTATCATATAATTAAAAACCCTGCTTGGGCTCAACCGACTACAATGACATAAAGGGGATAAGGAAAAGAGGAAAGCAAATGCACAGCCCACTGTGGAAGTACAAAAAGCCAAAATTTATTATATCAAAAACACATAAATGGAATAGCCAATAATAAAAACTGAATCATTCACCAAGTGTCAATCATACTGTGGTAAAAACTCAATGTCCACCATTCTTGGCCCAACCAGTGACAGTAATATATATATATATATAGCAAGGAATGTGAAAATACAATATGTTCAATCCTGAGCAGCAATAATAAATTGAAACATAAAAATTGCATGCATGTGAATAGGATGTGAAGCTAAATTGGCTCCCAGCGGGAAATGGATCCTAGGAAGAGCCGACCTGGATCCTGGGAAAGAGGCACGCTGAAATATTGTGGTGGGTGTTGTTAACCACTTAGACCCCTTTCACACTGGGGCGGTTTGCAGGCGCTATTGCGCTAAAAACAGCGCCTGCAAACCGACCTGAAACCCCAGAGGGCTTTCACACTGGAGCGGTGCGCTAGGAGGACCGCTCCAAAAGTCCTGCTGGCCGTATCTTTGGATCGGTGAAGGATAGGGTGACCACATTTCCAAACTACCATTCAGGGACACCCTCCCCTCCGAAAAATCAGCTTGTGCTGTAACAAATCACAGCACAGTGATTGGACACAAGAGGCGGGATTTATGATTTCTCCAATCACAAGCAGGGGGCGGGGATTGTGCTCCTCGAGGCATTCCCGGACAGGACAAGTACTCTCAGTGAGTAAAGCGGTGATGTGGCGGCCTTTTTTGGGGGCATCAGATTGGCCCGGGAGGGTGGCTGTGTCAGTTTCATTCCGGGACACTGTATTGTCCTGGAATAAATGTGGCCAGGACAGACCTACAAAATGCGTGACTGTCCCGGGCAATCCGGGACACGTGGTCACCCTAGTGAAGGAGCGAGATGTTTACCGCTCCTTCACCGCACTTTCCCATTGAAATCAATGGGAAACCATGGCTATACTGCGGTATTAACCCTTTTTTGGCCGGTAGCAGGGGTAAAACCACACCGCTAGTGTCCGAAAACCGACGCAATTCCGACGGTAAAGCGCCGCAAAAAATAGCGGCACTTTACCGCCACTGCACCTCCCGCCCCAGTGTGAAAGGGGCCTTAAAGACCGAGCCTCTTTCTGAGACTTGGTGTTTATAAGTTAAACACAGGTTTTCTTGCTAAAAAAATTACTTTAAAAAAATAAAAAAAATTAACATAATATATATACTTTTTCTAACACTCTAGAGAATAAAATGGCGGTCGTTGCAATACTTTCGGTCACACCGTATTTGCGCAGTGGTCTTACAAGCGCACTTTTTGGGGGAAAAATACACTTTTTTGGATAAAAAAATAAGACAACAGCAAAGTAAGCCCAATTATTTTTTTATATTGTGAAAGATAATATTACGCAGAGTAAATTAATACCCAACATGTCACGCTTCAAAATTGCGCCTGCTCGTGGAATGGCGACAAACTTTTCCACTTAAAAATCTCCATAGGCGACATTTAAAAAATTCTACAGGTTGCATGTTTTGCAGAGGAGGTCTAGGCCTAGAAGTAGAAAGAGAGTAAATGGATACTTATCAGGTGGTGATGGAACGACAAATCTTTAGTGCCGATTTCCAATGAGGCCCATCAAGCATGAGCAAGTGTTCATTTCCTCCAGTGACAGGGGCAGGGTGGACAAGGAAAAAGAGAGCCTAATCAGTTTTGCGGTTCACCGCCGTCTGCGTCAGAGGCAGTGTGGTGATCTGATTGTACGGTATGTAAAGCAATGTGTAAATTGGCAGTGTTATATAAATACCTGTAATCAATAAATAACACTGTATGTTGATGGCTGGTTCACACCACCTGCATGATAAAACGCTGCGTTTTAGGCTGCGTTCACACTGGTGCGCTGTGGTTTGGGTGTATCCATGGTGTTCATACATTTCACCCTCGGTTTTAGCCGCAGTCCCATAGACTTCTATCAGGCTGTGCATTTTTGCCTCATTTTCTGAAAGTGCCCCTAAAGTCCTACATGCTTTATCTGTATGATTTGCTTTCAGAAAATGCAGCAAAAACGTGCAACCTAATAGAAATGTATGTGAGGTAAAATGCACAAAACTGTGAATACGCCCACGCTGCAGCTAAATGGCATGACACCAGTGTGAACCCGGCCTTACTGTACAGAAAGTGTTGGTTCTGGCCTGCAATGTCTTGCACTTTTAAAGCACAGAGCACTGTTTACATTTTTGTTTTTACTTTATTGAAGTGCAACATTTCATTCTGAGCTGCAGGGCATAGAAACGCAGACAGAGCTGCGGGTGGGCTGTGCTGCCAGACGGAATAATTCAGACATGTTGCAATTTTTTGTACCACACTGCAGCTCACCTGAAGGTTGTTTAAGTGTAAACGTGGCACATAGGAAACAATTGTTTTTTGTGTGTGCCTATGGGGATTGGCATTTTTCGAATGCAGTGAATGCGCCCTGATTGATCATGTTCATGTAAGCTCCCCAGAACCCTTTGAATCCTCCTGTATTGGATAGGTTTGTAAATGTACTTCCTCCCTTAGGGCTCATTCATGCCTGCAGCTATACTGTCTGCCACCCTTCTAAAAAGTGATCCATGGTGGATCCCTTTTCAGAGGGCGTTTGACGCGCAGTGAGGTGATGTGTTGCTGCCTCATTTCCTGCTTTAACCCTTAAAATGCTGCACCACCATACAGTAACCCAGTGGCGGCTGGTGCTCAAACATTTTTGGGGGGCAAACAAACCATCAATTGCAGCCTAACTGTGCCCATCAAACGTAGCCACTGTGCCCAACAAATGCTGCCACTGTGCCCATCAAACACAGCCACTGTGCCTATCAATTGCAGGCCCTGTGCCCATCAAACACAGCCACTGTGCCCATCAAACGCTGCCACTGTGCCCATCAAGTGCAGCCACTGTACCCATAAAACGCAGGCACTGTACCCATAAAACACAGGCACTGTGCCCATCAAACGCTGCCACTGTGCCATCAAACGCTCCCACTGTGCCATCAAATGCTCCCACTGTGCCATCAAATGCTCCCACTGTGCCATCAAATGCTCCCACTGTGCCCATCAAACGCTGCCACTGTGCCATCAAATGCTCCCACTGTGCCATCAAACGCTGCCACTGTGCCATCAAATGCTCCCACTGTGCCCATCAAATGCTGCCACTGTGCCATCGATTGCTCTCAATGTACCCATCGAATGCTGCCACTGTGCCCATCGAATGCCGCCATTGTGATCCCCCTGCCCGCTAGCCATCTGCCCGTGAGTGGTGTCCTCCATGGATCTTCTCCCCTCCTCTCCTATAGGTGATTGGACACCTAATAGGCGTCAAATCACAGTGCCTGTCGTTACAGCCAATCAGGTGACGGGTAACAGACTCGAGCACCTGATTGGCGGAGAGGTGGTTCAGTGCATGGAGCTCGCAAGTCATCGCTTTTGACGCTTATTTGAGCCTATGGCACTAATCAGGTGCTTCAAAAACACCCCCCGCCGCTGTAATTCAGGCACTTGGCACCCGAAAAGGAGCTGGGCACCTGAATAGGGGGTGTCAGCGGCCATGGACCTATATATTGGTCACAGAGTTGGGCCATTGGGGTGGCTGGAGAGAGGGGGGCGTGCCCGTATGTCCTTATGGACGCACTGCCACTGCTAACCACTGCTTGCTGAATGCAACGCATTTAATTTTTTTCCCGCTGCATGGGTGCAGCCCTGAGCGGGTGCATTGCTGTGATTAGGGGTGGTCGGGGGGCAGGAATACTGCAGCAAGATTGCCCGCTTTTGCCCACAATTTTGCGCTGCGCAAACTGTTGACTATAGGAATCCTGTATATATATTGCAACACATAGGGGGTTATATACTAATACTGAGGAATGCAAAATCAAACTCTGCATACAAACCAATCCGCTTTCAGGTTTTACTGCTAAAGCTTAAATGAACAAGCTGAAGTTAGAAGCTGATTGGCTACCATGCACAGCTGCACCAGATTCTTAGTGCTCCAGTTTTAGTAAATCTCCCCCATAGACATATCAGATGACTTACTGAGCATTCAGTTTGCTTTAATCTCATGTAATACATAATGCAGTACATTTGTTTATTTTGTTACATGAAGGTGAAGCCAGGCATTAGCTGTGATATATACATATATCATATAATATACACATATCATATCAAAATAATAATATAGGACATATATATATAATCATATCCTATACAAGCTTCTAGGAGGCATTGCAATGGTTAACTCGTCACTTTCAGGTCTTTCGCTGTGGAGGCGCAGTTCCATAGCCTGCCCCTAGATGGCGCGCTTGTTATAGGTGTAATAGAGCCGGTGCTGGAAACAATGCAGCCCCCCTTCTCAGCTGGCACAGCGCAGAATAGAAGCGGGCAGGTCGGCGGAGGAGAGGATGGAGCATGGTGGAGGACTCCGGACCTTGGCTCTGCCACACCACTGAACCCGCCATCGCCAACGGTATGGCATGCTGTTTATTAAGTTATTGGATTACCTGGGTGCCAGCCACCGCTGGAGACGGGCAGGAGATAATATAGGGGGAGGGGGGCACTGAACTCCGGGGGACCCCCACTATGATTATGTGTTGTGGGGGGCACATTGATCGGGCGATGTCATTGGATTACTGAGTGCAAGGATCAGCGTGACTGTTGTATGACTGATCTATAGATCTATAGGTAGATGTGTCTGTATTATCTATGGCATGTATGTATATCTCACCCACCATGGCTTCTGTAATAAACCATCTATGAGCCGTGTATGGGGGGATTGGAGGCTTTCTTATTATATATCTATAGATGAGTGACGTCCTCCCATGACTTCATATCCCTCATACAGGTGACCCTTCCATCCATCATCTCACATCCCAGCACTGTGTGTGTCTACATGCCCCCCCCCCCCCCCATATGTCATCTGTATGATGTGTGTGCGCTTATCTACTGGGGGGGACCACATCATCTATCTACCTATCTATCCATCTCTTAATCTATCTATCTATCTATCTATCTATCTATCTATCTATCTATCTATCTATCTATCTATCTATCTATCTATCTATATTCTAATATATCTATCTATCTATCTATCTATCTATCTATCTATCTATCTATCTATCTATCTATCTATCTATATTCTAATATATCTATCTATCTATCTATCTATCTATCTATCTATCTATCTATCTATCTATCTATCTATTTATATTCTAATCTATCTATCTATCTATCTATCTATCTATCTATCTATATTCTAATATATCTATCTATCTATCTATATTCTAATATATCTATCTATCTATCTATCTATCTATCTATCTATCTATTTATATTCTAATCTATCTATCTATCTATCTATCTATCTATCTATCTATCTATCTATCTATCTATCTATCTATCTATCTATATTCTAATCTATCTATCTATCTATCTATCTATCTATCTATCTATCTATCTATCTATCTATCTATCTTCTAATCTATCTATCTATCTATCTATATTTTAATCTATCTATCTATCTATCTATCTATCTATCTATCTATCTATCTATCTATCTATATTCTAATACATCTATCTATCTATCTATCTATCTATCTATCTATCTATCTATCTATCTATCTATCTATATTCTAATATATCTATCTATCTATCTATCTATCTATCTATCTATCTATCTATCTATCTATATTCTATTCTATCTATCTATCTATCTATCTATCTATCTATATATCTATCTTTGTACACTTCAATACATTATCTATTTATTTCCAATTGATCTCTCTTATTAGAAATAATCAATAGATAATAGGATATTGGTATATGTGTTTATGCCCCTTATCTTAAAATTCTATCTATCTATCTATCTATCTATCTATCTATCTATCTATCTATCTATCTTCTAATCTATCTATATTCTAATCTATCTATCTATCTATCTATATTCTAATATATCTATCTATCTATCTATCTATTTATATTCTAATCTATCTATCTATCTATCTATCTATCTATCTATCTATCTATCTATCTATCTATCTATCTATCTATATTCTAATCTATCTATCTATCTATCTATCTATCTATCTATCTATCTATCTATCTATCTATCTATCTATCTTCTAATCTATCTATCTTCCAATCTATCTATCTATCTATCTATCTATCTATCTATCTATCTATCTATCTATCTATCTCTTATTTATCTATCTTCAATGGGAAGAATGTTCCTTACACTGGTAGTCAGTGGGATAAAATGTTTCTTACATTAGTGGTCATTGGGAAGAATCTATCTATCTATCTATCTATCTATCTATCTATCTATCTATCTATCTATCTATCTACACTTCAATACATTATCTATTTATTTCCAATTGATCTCTCTCATTAGAAATAATCATTAAATAATAGGATTTTGGTATATGTGTTTATGCCCCTTAACTCAAAATTCTATCCATCTATTTAATATCTATCTATCTATCCATCCATTTTATTTATCTATCTTCAATGGGAAGAATGTTCCTTACACTGGTAGTTAGTGTGAAGAATGTTCCTTACATTGGTGGTCAGTGAGAAGAATGTTCCTTACATTGGTGGTCAGTGAGAAGAATGTTCCTTACATTGGTGGTCAGTGGGAAGAATGTTCCTTACATTGGTGGTCAGTGGGAAGAATGTTCCTTACATTGGTGATCAGTGAGAAGAATGTTCCTTACATTGGTGATCAGTGGGAAGAATGTCCCTTACATTGGTGGTCAGTGGGAAGAATGGTCCTTACATTGGTGATCAGTGGGAAGAATGTTCCTTACATTGGTGGTCAGTGGGAAGAATGTTCCTTACATTGGTTGTCAGTGGGAAGAATGTTCCTTACATTGGTTGTCAGTGGGAAGAATGTTCCTTACATTGGTGATCAGTGGGAAGAATGTTCCTTACATTGGTGATCAGTGAGAAGAATGTTCCTTACATTGGTGGTCAGTGGGAAGAATGTTCCTTACATTGGTTGTCAGTGGGAAGAATGTTCCTTACATTGGTGATCAGTGAGAAGAATGTTCCTTACATTGGTGATCAGTGAGAAGAATGTTCCTTACATTGGTGATCAGTGAGAAGAATGGTCCTTATATTTGTGGTCAGTGAGAAGAATCTATCTATCTATCTATTTGTGTACAATTCAATAAATGATCTATTTATTTCCAATTTATCTCTCTTATTAGAAATAATCAATAGATAATAGGATATTGGTATATGTGTTTATGCCCCTTATCTTAAAATTCTATCCATCTATTTAATTATCTATCTATCAATCTGTCTATCCATCTCATCTATCTATCTTCAATGGGAAGACTGTTCCTTAGACTGGTAGTTAGTGAGAAGAATGTTCCTTACATTGGTAGTCAATTGGAAGAATGTTCCTTCAATTTGTGGTCAATGACAAGAATGTTCCTTACATTTGTGGTCAGGGGGAATAATGTTCCTTACATTTGTGGTCAGGGGGAATAATGTTCCTTACAATGGTAGTCAGTGAGAAGAATGTTCCTTACACTGGGGGCCAGTGAGATGAATGCTCCTTACATTAATGGGCAGTCAGTGGGAAGAATATTCCTTACACTGGTAGTTAATAGGAGGAACGCTCATTACATTGGTAGTCGTTGGGAAGAAAGTTCCTTACATTGGTAGTCGGTAAGAAGAATGTTCCTTATATTGATGGTCAGTGGGGAAAAAATGCTCCTTACATTGGTGATCATTGGTAAGAATGTTGCTTATATTAATGGTCAGTGACAAGAATGTTCCTTACTTTGATGGTCATTGGTAAGAATGTTCCTCATATTGATGGTCAGTATGAAGAATGTTCCTTACATTTGTGGTCAGTGGTAAGATTGTTCCTTATATTGGTGGTCAGCAAGAAAATGCTCCGTACATTGGTGATCAATTGGAAGAATGCCCAGATAGGTGCTAATTATATTCATTTAAGACAGCATTTGTGAAGTACAAAAATGTTTTGATGTCCTGTATTTTTATTTTTTTTTGAAAAATTATTTTTATTGAAATTTTTTCAACAAGACATACAAACACAGAAAATAGAGAGTACAGTACCATGGCACAATACCATGTCTCTCGCGACCAACATGGTCGTAACATTGATAATTTACCTAACATAGGTAACTGCCTACAAATCATACCCCCCAACCTCTACCACCACCCCCTCCCTCCCGTAAACCCCTTAACTCAGTCCACATTAAAAAAAATCTATCTATCTATCTATCTATCTATCTATCTATCTATCTATCTATCTATCTATCTATCTATCTATCTATCTATCTACTGTATCTATCTATCTATCTATCTATCTACTGTGTCTATCTACTGTATCTATCTATCTATCTATCTATCTATCTACTGTGTCTATCTACTGTATCTATCTATCTACCGTGTCTATCTACTGTATCTATCTATCTACTGTATCTATCTATCTATCTATCTATCTATCTATCTATCTATCTATCTATCTATCTATCTATCTATCTATCTATCTATCTATCTATCTATCTACTGTGTCTATCTATCTATCTATCTATCTATCTATCTATCTATCTATCTATCTATCTATCTATCTATCTATCTATCTATCTATCTATCTATCTATCTACTGTATCTATCTATCTATCTATCTATCTATCTATCTATCTATCTATCTATCTATCTATCTATCTATCTATCTATCTACTGTGTCTATCTACTGTATCTATCTATCTACTGTATCTATCTATCTATCTATCTATCTATCTATCTATCTATCTATCTATCTATCTATCTATCTATCTATTGTATCTATCTATCTATTGTATCTATCTATCTAGCTATCCATCATGTTAGATATGTATGATGGGGCCATACTTGTTTCAATAAATTATCAATTTACTTTCCGATCGATCTCTCCCGATAAGAATAATCAATAACACATTGATTATCATGCCACACACTGGGAAATAGAATTTGACCGATAGAAAAGTATTATTGATCACATCTCTGTTTTCACCATGCAACCTCGGATTGATGCAAAACAGTCAATAATTTTCTGCCCTGGCCAATCGACTCAGTTTGATCGAATCCAACGTAATCCAAGTCTAAATACAATGGTGTGGACGTCATGGCTATTCAATCAGTTTGCAGTTCATTTATTTTGTTCAAATAGCACATTGGCCTGATAAAAAAACAAAGCGTGTGTGGCCACCATAAGGCACATGCATTGACATCTCTCAACATAAATGATATATTAGATACTTATGAGGTACATATGTTTACATGTATTTATTTATTAATCTGTTGTATATAAATAATGTATATGATGTTACTATGTATACTTTATGGAGACCTAGTTTTATTCATATACTGTATGTAAGTTGTATAGAACTGTTACACTGTATATAATGGTGAATACTGTTGAATTAGTGTGATTTATATGTGCAGCGGTGTACTTATTCAATCAGTTAAAGGGGAGGTTCACCCTAAAAACGACTTTCTAGTATTACATTGGCTCCCCACATTACAATACAATTATGCCTATTATGTTTTTTTGTATGCTGTACATACCTTGGTACGGCTAATTCACCCGTGGCTTCCGGGTTGCGAGTCCCGCGGGAGTGGGCATTCCTAACATGCTGGTGATTGACGTGATGACAAAAAACGAGCCCCCCCCCGTCGCGTAAGCTGCGTCACGATTGCCGAAAGGAGCCGAACGGCGGTGCGCAGGCGCAGTATAGCGCCGACTCGCTATATTCAAATTTCGACGTGGGAACGACGGCCATACTTAACATGGCAATTCTATCTATACGCCGCAAAATACCAGCTTTAACTATACTCCGGAAAAAGCCGACTACAGATGACGTTAGAAAATGCGATGGCCGCGCGTACGTTCGTGGATCGTCGTAAATCGCTAATTTGCATACCCGACACGGAAAACGCCACCCAGCGGACGCTGAAGTATTGCATCTTAGATCCGAAGGCGTACGAAGACGTACACCTGTCGGATCTAACCCAGAAGCTGTCGTATCTGGTTTTGAGGATTCAAAACAAAGATATGACGCGGTAATTTTGAAATTACGTGCCGTATCAATAGATACGCCGCCGTAATTTCTTTGTGGATCTAGCCCCAGGTCTCAGGGAGCCCTTTTTGGCCAGTTTGAAGAATGTCTGAGATGTGTGAGAAGACTGCTCTTTACATTGATGGTCCGTGTGACGACTGCCTCTTACATTAATGGTCACTGTAAAAAATGCCCCTTACATTGCTGGTTAGAGGGAAGAATGTCCCTTTCATTGGTGGCCAATGTGAAGAATGTCCCTTTCATTGGTGGCCAATGTGAAGAATGCCCCTTCCATTGGTGGCCAATGTGAAGAATGCCACTTACATCGAAGGTCAGTAAGAAGAATACCCCTTTACATTGGTGGCCAGTGAAAAAAATGCCCCTCACAGTGGTGATCAGTGGATAAAATGTCCCTTGCACTGGCGGTCTGTATGAAGAATGCCCCTTACAGCAGACAAATTTGCTTGGAATCTAGGAGCCAGCTAAAAAAGTAAGGAGCCAAAAAACGCACCCTGTCCCGCCAAGCTCGTGCGCAGAAGTGTACACATATGTGAGTAGCGCCCGCATATGTAAACGGTATCAATTTACTCGGCGTAACATTATCTTTCATAATATAAAAAAAAATTGGGCCAACTTTATTGTGGTCTTATTTTTTTATTAAAAAAAATGTATTTTTTCCCCCAAAAAGTGCGCTTGTAAGACCGCTGCGCAAATACGGTGTGACAGAAAGTATTGCAACGACTGCCATTTTATTCTCTAGGGTGTTAGAATAAAAAATATATAAAATGTTTAGGGGTTCTAATTAGAGGGAAGGAGATGGCAGTGAAAACAGTGAAAAACACATTAGAACTGCTGTTTTGCTACTTGTAATGTAATGTAATGTAACCTGTAATGCCAAATCACAGAAGGAAGCTGAGGCCTGCAGAAGGCCACAAAGCTGCGGCCGGGGCCGGCCGGTAATTGAGGCTGCAGCTTTGCGGCCTTCTGCAGGCCTCAGCTTCCTTCTGTGAAGGCCGCAAAGCCGCGGCCTCAATTGCCGGTGGGCCCACCGCGATCGCGCCGGCCGGTAATTGAGGCCGCGGCTTTGCGGCCTTCTGCAGGCTTAGGCTTCCCCAGGCACCAGGTCACAATTTCTTGTTGCAATTGCGACCGGGCGCCTGGATTTTGTCGAGGCCTGCCTTAGGCCCCATACACACGTACGAGGAACTCGACGTGCCAAACACATCGAGTTCCTCGTCGAGTTCTGTGTTGAAGCCGCCGAGGATCTCGGCGGGCCAACTTTCCTCATTGAACAACGAGGAAATAGAGAACATGTTCTCTATTTGGCCCGACGAGTTCCTCGTCGGCTTCCTCGGTGAAAAGTGTACACACGACCAAATTTCTCGGCAGAATCCAGCTCCGATAGAGTTTCTGGCTGAATTCTGCCGAGAAACTCGGTCGTGTGTACGGGGCCTCACAGTGTTGATCAGTGGGAAGAATGAATCCCTTGCATTGGCGGTCTGTGTGAAGAATGCCCCTTACAGTGTTGGTCAGTGGGAAGAATGTATCCCTTGCCTTGGCGGCCAGTGTGAAGAATGCCGCTTATATTGGTGGTCAGTGGGAAGATGTCCCTAACATTGGTGGTTAGTGGGAAGGTGTCCCTTACATTGGCGGTCAGTGGGAAGATGTCCCTTATATTCGTGGGCAGGGGGAAGAATGCCCCTTATATTGGTGGTCAGTGGGAAGAATGCCCTTTGTGTTGGTGGTTAGTCAGAACAATGTCCCATACATTGGTGGTTAGTTGGAAGATGTCCCTTACATTGGTGGTCTGTGGGAAGATTGCCCTCTACATTGGTGACCAGTGGGAAGAATGCCTCTTACATTGATCATCAAAGATTGCCCTTTAAATTGGTGGTCAGCAGGCCCTTTTTGTTGGTGGTCAGTCAGAAGAATGTCCCTTACATTGGTGGTCAGTGGAAAGATCTCCCTTACATTGGTGGTCTGTGGGAAGATTTCCCCTTATATAGGTGGTCATTGGGAAGATTCCCCCCTACATTGGTTGTCAGTGGAAAGAATGTACCTTACATTGGTGGTTAGTCTGAAGAATGACCCTTACATGAGAGGTCATTAGGAAGCATGCCCCTTACATTGGTGCTCAGTGAGAAGAATGCTCATTCTTACAGCGATGGGTAAAATGCCACCCTATACAATAAGATAATTGGGGTCATGCTGCTGCCAGGTGGCGTTGGAACCAGAACTAGCTCAAGCAACCCCTAGAATTTTCTGGAGGAACCTTAGGGTACCACCAAGCCCTGGTTAAACATGGCTTCCCTAGTTACTGATACTTTGACACAGTAAAGGGAAGTATTTTCCTCTCCAGTGTCACCATTGACAAAATGTGTTTAATAGCTGCAGCATGTGCTGAAATAGTGCCAGTGGTTGAGGAAAAAGGTCCCTGTGTTGGTCATGTCACTTGAAGAAAAACATGCCCCTATCATTGGGAGAAATAAAAAATCCCACTGCATTGATGTCAGTGGGATAAAGGAGGAGCGCTTGGAGGCTTGGTTGAGGGGCTCTTTGGGGTGCACAAACTAACATAATATTGCCCATGGGTGATCATAAGGGATTTTATGATGCCAATTTTAAGACCTGGCATTCAGAGACATGAATCCTAGGACTGTCCCTAGACATCATGGTACAACTTCAGTAGCCTAGTGGTATAGTAGAAGTGTCTGAGGCACTGTGGGGGGTATATAGGGGTACGCTTCCGTGTAAGGTCCTCTGTTGTCTGCCAGGTGGAGGGAGGGTTGGAAATGAAAGGTGTTCCCACTGCTGTAAAATTAGCCATACACTGATCAAAATTTGCCCGGTTCAACAGGGACTGTTGAGTGAGGCTATCCCTGAGGGGGACATGCTGGAATACTTTTGTTGATCAGCTGTTGCAGCTGCTGATCAGTGTAATTTGACAGCGAGGAGTCCCGCTATCAAAATACAATGCCCTCACAGGGAGAAATCTTCCATCTGCCAACTATGGCCAGCTTAACAATCCCTTAGATCATAAGTGAAGGCGCATGAATTTGGGTCAGGAACAGGATATATATCTTTTGGCCTCAAAATGCCTAAATTAAAAATGTTATGCCTTTTAATATCATAGCGAGTGTAAAATCTTGAGACAACTAAACTGAAATCAGACCTTTGCTATAAAATGCATTTTTTTGCATACCTAAATCTGTGTTAATGAGGCGCTCCAGTTCCAAGTTTTCCCACTTCTTCTGTTTACATCTGACAGGATCCTTCTTCAGAAGTCCATGTCACCGCATAGGAGAGAGGGGGACTTATTTGCCTGGAGAGGAACATTAACATGTCCTGTTTGCTAACCTGTATGATCTTATATTAGATGGTCCTATAATAACACAGATTCATTGGCAATTGATTCATCTAGTGACTGATTTGAGCTTTTGTACCTTTTGACATATTCTATGATCATTCTATAGATCCAGTGTTGATGTGTATTCTCTCTAGGACCTCCTACAGTCCCCTCCTTAGACATATCAGATGGTGACATAGGTTTTAAAATATTGAAATCTGATCTTGCTTAACCACCAAAGGGAGCGATCATTCTAAATTTTAACCCCAAGATCCCTTCAGCTCTATCAGTCCAGTACACACTGGGCTAGATTCACATAGATTAGCGGATCTTTAGATCCGCGTAATCTATGTGATTTACGGTCCGCCGGTGCAATTTAGCGAGGCTAGTGCAGTATTCACAAAGCACTTACCTCGAAACTTGCACCGGCGGATCGTAACTCCCCCGGCGGAATTCAAATTCCGCGGCTAGGGGGAGTGTACAATTTAAATCAGGCACGTTCCCGCACCGATTTAACTGCGCATGCGCCGCCGGCGAAATTTCCCAGTGCGCATGCTCCAAATGACGTCGCTAGGACATCATTGTTTTCGGCGGCAACGTCAATTGCGGCCATCCGTATTCCAGACCGACTTACGCAAACGACGTAAAAATGTGAAACTCGGCGCGGGAACGAAGGCCATACTTAACATTAGCTACCCCTCATATAGCAGGGGTAACTATCCGCCGGAAAAAGCTGAACGCAAACGATGTAAAAAAAAAAGCGACGGGCGGGTGTTCGTTTCTGAATCGGCGGTTCTCCTCATTTGCATATCCGACGCGTAAAAGACCGATGCGACACCTAGCGGCCGGCGGGAGATTGCAGCCTAAGATCCGACGGTGTAAGTCACTTACACCAGTCGGATCTAAGGGAGATCTATGCGGAACTGATTCTTATGAATCAGTCGCATAGATCCGACCGTCGGATCTCAGAGATACGACGGCGGATCAGGAGATCCGCCATCGTATCTCTTTGTGAATCTGGCCCACTATGTTCAACAGTACCAAGCCCTGACGAAGGGGGACCAACCCCAAAAATCACTTTATGCGATAGAAGGATCTGAATAAAATTGAATTTGGACTTTTCAAGCTAAGAGCCAGCCTTCAGCCACCGCTCCTGGATGAGCTTTCTAAAGATAATCCCTCTATACTGTTTAAAAGTGTTACCAAACCCTCATTCACTATATCTGATCTCCCACAGTACACAGAAAATGAAAATGCAATTATTTTAGTAAATATAAAAGGCCAAATACCTTTTCTTGTACAAAGAGTTTTATTGAGAACACATCAACATATAAAAACACAAAAAAAAAAAAAAAAAACAGTGGTGGACACACCATGAGTTATCATCATGTATAGAACTGGAGGCGTCAGAAAAGTTAGTCCATAGTCCTGAGATTGATCCAGCTCCTAGGAATCCAAGGGCGGACGTAGAAGACCAGCAATAGGATGTTCCTACCTCATGCGTCCTGCTAAAGTGACGCTATGCTGGTTTAGATAACATACCGGTTAACACACAGGAATATATGTAGAACTTAAAAGCAAAATGGCTATTCAATGTGCAACATTACAAAAAGGAAAACAAACTTAAAAAGGCACATAACAGAGAATAACATTTACCAAATTGTAAAATAAACAACACATCATGTGTCCAAGACCAACAGGACCGAGCCTGTGGGCCCGAGCTACAAAGAGAGTGAAGAGAGAGAGGGTGAGAAGAAAGAGAACCAGCTAGAAGACTAGCATGAGCAAATAATACTAAAGAGAAAGGGAGAAAGAGAGAAATAAATAAGGAAAAGCGGGATAGAAGAGGGGAAGGGGGTCCACGGGGTGGGGGGAACAGAGGTTCGTCAAAAAAAAAGTAGCGTTGAAACAAAACGTGAAGGGTGCTTGTGAGCCACCCAGGAATTTATCGTGGGTGTCCAATAACACGACATTAAGTTTCTCATTAACCATAATATCATTAACGCAGTTTTTAACTGCTACAAAGCTGAGGACCGGGGTCTTCCAGGCCCTTGCTATGGTCAGTTTAGTTGCAGTAAAATCATGTGCCACCAACTGGCGTTCAGGGCGGAGAAGCCCCGTGATCGGTTTCCACAAAAGGGCCTCAAAAGGGTCCCTCTTTAAATTGGTGATGAAGAGGTTGCGGAGCAACGCATAAACTCTAACCCACAATCTACATACCATGGGGCAGGTCCACCAGACGTGTGCCATTGTACCCTCCTGAGTGCATCCACGGAAGCATAAAGGGGAATAGGATGGTATAAAACTTGTCAATCTGGCCAGGGTATAGTACCATCTATAAAACACAAGCGTTTTCCATAAAGAGAACATTCTTAGAGCATTTGGACAATGCTACGGTCATGGCCTGCCAGTCCTCTGGATCGAGTTGCTTCCCAAGCTCAGCCTCCCACTAAAGGTTAGATAGTAGGAGGGCTCAGGGAACCCCAAAAGAACCACAAGTAAGAATGGGCAGGGAGGACTATTACGGTACAAGATGAGTAGATGAACTCAGAAAAAAGCAGATATATCAAAGAAATAGGAAAATGTATTGGTATAATAACAAACAAGAGTTATGAAACATCAAACATTAAAAAGACAATTAAAACGATATACACATATCGTGACAACCAATCAACTCACCGAAGCTGCAGTCCCCTAGGGGGGAATCCAGGTGAGTGTTGAGGTCACGGTACGGGGAGTCTCTCTACTAGTTTTGCGATATTAAATCGCTTTGTCAGGAGAAATTCTGAAAGTTGATATATAAACACACAACATGAATGAATTGAAACATATAAAGTCCATTACATGTAGGACACCTACCGACGGAGACAGATATTTATAATACATGTTGGGGATTAGGAGTAGTGTCGCCTACCTAGAAGCAGGTGTCCTGTCAGCTCAAGCGCCCAAACAACCACAGAGAAGTTATCTCCCACGGCGGCCGAGGGGGTAGGTGTGGGAAGGAACCTATCAATTATGTATGAACATAGGCAAGTATAAGAAATATCTTGAAGGGTTGCTAGTGACCAAGTGAGGGGTAAGTGAATAAGTGACTAAAAAATTGGACGGTGACCAAGACATTGTGAAGGTGAAGAAAGAAAGAAGGGGGATGAAGAATGAGAGGTTAGGAAAATGGGGGAGGGGAAGGGGAGGAGGAGAGAGGAAAATTATATAGTTTATTGAAGAGGCTATAATTAATTCATACTCCCACTGAAGGTGATAAGGTCTCAATGGTGGTTTCTTAGAATTAATGATAGCTGCATAAATCAAAGATATGAGACCCGAGGAATGGGGGCGCGATCTACATAAACTTTCGAAGGGGGTCATAGTATAGGGGGTGGATTGAGATCCGATAAGATGTTGGAGTAAATGTCGGAGTTGTAGGTAACTATAATGCTCCCTAAGGGGAATGTCGTGGGATGAACGTAAAAGGAATAATCTTGGTTGGGGTGAGCATAGAATGGACGTCTACAAAGCCATGTTCAGTCCACCATGAAAACTGTAAGGGATTGTCGCAACCTGGTGGGAATAACAGGCAATGAAGAAGGTGGAGTAGCGGGAGATGAGGGGAAATCAAACCGGCTGAATATTTGACCGCATCCCACAACCTAAGGGAATGAGCTAGACAAGGACCTATGGTAGGTGGGCGATGTGCTCGGGGGAGCCAAGGGAGAGAGGCTAGAGGTGTCGGATGAGAATCCACTAAATCAGCGGTGGCCCACAGTGGCATTTGCTGCTTCTCGTGAAGGCGGGACCATGGGGGCTATACCCGCCGCAGTATAATAAGCATGTAAATTAGTGACCGATAGGCCACCATTGATTCTACGTGCAAAAAGCATCTGCCTCTTAATCCTGGGTCTCGTGGGGCCCCAGATAAACTGAAGAATTTTACGTTGATGTATTCGGAGGATGTGAGAGGGTACCTGGACAGGTAAAACTCTAAAATAATAAAGCAACTTTGGGAGATAGGTCATACATACCGTCGCCACTCTCCCAAACCAAGAAAGCGGAAGAGTGGACCAAAAGACGAGCATAGCCGCCAATTTCGCAAACAAGGGAGGAGAGTTGGCTTGATATAAATCTGAGTACTTCGGGGTAAGCCTAATCCCCAAATAAGGTAATGAGGTTAACCACTGGAAAGGGAACGCAGACTGTAGGGATTCTAAATCCGAGGGGAGGATATTGATAGACATTGCCTTAGATTTTGCCGGGTTAACTGTTAAGCCTGAGAACGAGGCAAAAGAATCTAAAAGAGACAGCAGATTGGGAAGGGAGATTCTAGGTTTGGTAATGGTCAACAGAATGTCATCCGCAAACAGTGATAATTTGTGCAAAGTACCCGCCACCTCCACCCCCGACACGTCCAGATGGGATCGAACGGCCTCCACCATAGGTCTCCAGAGCCAGGACAAACAGGAGTGGGGAGAGCGGGCATCCCTACCTAGTTCCCCTCTTAATGGGGAAAGTGGACGACTCAAAACTGTGTTATCGAACCTTGGCCTGGGGGGAGTCATAGATAGCCGAGATCCAGCTCAAGAAGGAAACGGCAAAACCATAATGACGAAGGACTTGTGTCAAATAGGGCCAAGACAATGTGTCAAAGACCTTATTGACATCGAGGGACAAGAACATCGTTTCCAGGGATCTGGTATGTACAATGTGTTGAATTGGAAGGAGCAGTCTAATGGCATCCCCCACTTGTGGGCGAGGGACGAAACCCACCTGGTCCTTCTTTATTAGGCGCGGGAGAAAAGAATTCAAGCGATTGGCCAAAATCTTAGTCAAGATTTTCATATCGATATTAATTAGGGAGATTGGCCTGAAATTAGCCCAAGAAGAATGGTCCTTGTCTGGCTTCGGGAACATTACGATGTTGGCAGTCAGCAGATTAGACATGAATGACTGACCCTCCTTTACCGAATTGTACATAGCCGCTAAATGTGGGGCCAGAACATCTGCTAACTTCCAGTAGTACAAAGCCGTGAAGCCATCCGGGCCCGGTCTCTTACCGACCTTCAAGTCTTTAATACACTGAAGAACTTCCGAGACCTGAATATCTTGGTCCATAAGAGACGTATGCGTGTCGGATAGGGAGGGTAGGGATAAGTCGGTCAAGAAGGCATCCAGACCCTGAGTAGATGAGTGAGTAGGGGCGGAATAGAGCTTAGTGAGTCGGCCCCGAAATTCGTCCAATACCCGCTGTGGGTGCCAAATACCTTTTCTCATCAGCAGTATATAGCAGTTTTGTGACTTCTATCAGTGTCTGGTTAAAGCTTATAGGAGGAGTTTTCATTCTACTCTGAGTGTCCTATGAGGCTGTAGGACCCCATACCCGCTTTTTGGACAGTGCTGATTGGCCCTGTGCTGATAACATGCACCCTCCCTAGAAAAGAAAAAAAAACTCTAGCCAATACACCAAACTGAGCATGTGCAGTGTGCCCCCCAAGGCTCTGTTCTATCTGGAGATGGGTTGGGGACAGTGGAAGAGGGGGAAGATCAGAGAAGACAAGATAAAACAGCCTTTTTATACAATGCGCATTAATAACTCCTTGGGTTCCACAGTGAGTAGAACAAGCATGTTTTAACTGCATATACAGACTGATTTTACTGTTGTGGGTTTAGTAACTCATTAAATCAGACCTTCAGACATTTTTTCAACGTTCCATCTATTAAATCATCAGCCCTTTGGATAGTAAAACTTTTTTTATCTGCCAGTAAATACCTTATACAGCCCACTTCCTGTTTCTTGTCTGGCCATTAGCCTAGGCTTATGACATCATGCACAGCTTTCTCACACACTCTTGTGAGAGTTTGCCAGAAGGGGGGGGGTGAGTAATAAGAGGGCCAATGAGAGCTGCAGGGCTTCACAGATGGAGGTGTGCCTCTGTGTGTCTGTGTAAATCCAGGAAGTGAACAGGCAGCAGCTTCAGTTGCCCACAGTTAAAATGGCTGCAGCCAGACTTAGTGGAGGGAGATTCTGAAGCATATTTGGCAAGTACAGAATCACAATATATATAAAATAATATGCAAAGTAGTTGGAGGGAATCTTCAGAATGCCAAAGATGTTTTTATTATAGGTTATGTGACTGCAGTTCCTCTTTAAATCGGAATTTCACTTAGCACTGAAAAAAGTGAAAGTCAGCAGCAAGTACTGTGGTTGCTGAGGTGTAAAAAACACATACTAACCTTAGAAATACAGAAATTTCTTTCTACAAACTGAAGTTTCCAGCCCCGTCTTTGGTCCCATGCCAC
This sequence comes from Rana temporaria, assembly GCF_905171775.1. Classification (NCBI taxonomy): domain Eukaryota; kingdom Metazoa; phylum Chordata; class Amphibia; order Anura; family Ranidae; genus Rana; species Rana temporaria. Next base: position 108,503,952 of record NC_053500.1, read on the forward strand.
CATCTTGGATTTCGCTGACTACTGTGACTTCCTGATCAGCAGGGCCGGACTTACCATTGGCCTTGACTGGGCTCAAGCCCAGGGGCCCCACCCAATAGGGGGCCCCCTTTAAAAAAAAAAAAAAAAATTTTTTTTTTTTTTTTTTTTTTTTTTTTTTAGGGGTCCGGAGGCCCCCAGGGGCCCGGAGGTCCCCAGGGCCCCGGACGGCAACCCCCCTTTTTTTAATTTATTTTTTGTAAAAAAATGTTTTTTTTATATATTTTTTATTTTTATATATATAATATATATATATATATATATATATATATATATATATATATATATATATATATATATATATATATATATATATGTTTTTTATTATTATTAAAGGGCCCGGAGGTCCCCAGGGCCCCGGACGGCAACCCCCCTTTTTTTAATTTATTTTTTGTAAAAAAATGTTTTTTTTATATATTTATTTTTATATATATTATATATATATATATATATATATATATATATATATATATATATATATATATATATATATTTTTTTTTTTTTTTTATTATTATTATTATTAAAGGGCCCAGGGGTCTCCAGGGCCCCCGGATGGCAACCCACCTTTTTTATTTTTTAATAAAAAAAATTAAATTTTTTTTATATATATATATATATATATATATATTTTTTTTTTTATTAAAGGGCTCAGAGGTCCCCAGGGCCCCATGTGGCAACCCCCCCTTTTTTTATTTTTTTTATAAATGTTTATTTTTTTATTTATTTTTTAAATGTTTATTTTTTTTATAAATGTTTATTTTTTTATTTTTGTTTATTTTTTTATTTTTTATTAACCACTTAAGCCCCGGACCAATATGCAGCCTAAAGACCCAAGGGGTTTTTACAGTTCGGGACTGCGTCGCTTTAACAGACAATTGCGCGGTCGTGCGACGTGGCTCCCAAACAAAATTGGCGTCCTTTTTTCCCCACAAATAGAGCTTTCTTTTGGTGGTATTTGATCACATCTGCGGTTTTTAGTTTTTGCGCTATAAACAAAAATAGAGCGACAATTTTGAAAAAAAAGCAATATTTTTTACTTTTTGCTGTAATAAATATCCCCCAAAAACATATATAAAAACATTTTTTTTCCTCAGTTTAGGCCGATACGTATTCTTCTACCTATTTTTAGTAAAAAAAATCGCAATAAGCGTTTATCGATTGGTTTGCGCAAAATTTATAGTGTTTACAAAATAGGGGATAGTTTTATTGCATTTTTATTTTTTATTTTTTTTTTACTACTAATGGCGGCGATCAGCAATTTTTTTCGTGACTGCGACATTATGGCGGACACTTCGGACAATTTTGACACATTTTTGGGACCATTGTCATTTTCACAGCAAAAAATGCATTTAAATTGCATTCTTTATTGTGAAAATGACAGTTGCAGTTTGGGAGTTAACCACAGGGGGCGCTGTAGGAGTTAGGGTGCACCTAGTATGTGTTTACAACTGTTTGGGGGTGTGGCTGTAGGAATGACGTCATCGATCGTGTCTTCCCTATAAAGGGAATGACGCGATCGATGCGCCGCCATAGTGAAGGACGGGGAAGCCGTGTTTACACACGGCTCTCCTCGTTCTTCAGCTCCGGGGAGCGATCGCGACGGAGCGGCTATAAACAAATAGCCGCGCCGTGGTCCCGGATCGCTCCCCGAGCGGACCCGACCTCCGCATGTAGCGGGGGGGGTCCCGATCGGACCCCCCACCCGCTAATAGGCGAGGACGTACCTATACGCCCATGTGCCTGTACGTGCCATATTGTGGACGTATATGTACATGGGCTGGTCCTTAAGTGGTTAAAAGGCCCAGAGGTTCCCAGGGGCCCAGAGGTCCCCAGGGCCCCCGGGTTTGGCAACCTCCCTTTTTTTATGTATTTTTTTATAAATGTTTTTTTTTTTTATTATTAAAGGGCCCAGAGGTTTATTTTTTATTTTTATTAAAAGGCCCAGAGGTCCCCAGGGCCCCGGATGGCTACATATATTTATATATATTTGTTTTCTTCTTTATTTCTTCTTTTTTTTGTAAAGGCCCCCCCGCTTCTCAATTTGCGGCAGCCCCCACGCTTCTCAATTTCAGGCGGCAGCACCCCCACCCCCCCTAGGTTCTCTGCTTCAGGGGGCCCATGCCTTAAGCTGTGCAAGGGGCCCCAAAATTCCTGATGGCGGCCCTGCGCATACCTCCCAACACGCACGGATTCTGTGGGACTTTCCCGCACAGACAGCTTCTTCCCGCAGTCCCGCAAAAGGGTTAATTTTCCCGCACTGCAAGAGGAGGAGGCAGCACGGAAGCAGGAGGAACCGGAGCGGTGTGTGGAGGACTGTGGCTGCTGAAGGGAAGAAAGCCGAGAGCCGGGCTAATGACAGTCTGTGGCCCCGGCTGTTGGCACAGGTGAGAGGCACTCCCCCCCTCAACAACTGCAAAATCCCCCCCGCTCAACAACTTTAATGCGCTCCCCCCCGCTCAACAACTTCAATTTGCCCCCCCCCGCTCAACAACTTCGATCCCCCCCAATTCTCGGCTCCAGGGGGCCCCTTCAACACTCAAGCCCAGGGGCCCCCACCACCCTAAGTCCTGCCCTGCTGATCAGTCATAGCCAGCCCCCTCCTGTAAATTTGCAACACATGCTGACTGGATGATGCGTGGCGTGATCCCTGGAACCTAGGGGGTTGCATACCCAGCAAAAGTCATCCTTACTGAGGCGCTGAATAAGGAAGTAGGAGCCGATACATGCCGATAAATGTACTTGCCCAACACCCACCCCACAAATATGTTAAAGGGAGGGGAAGGATTATGCAACATGTAATGGAGCGTGAAGGTGCACTTTAAGACCTGACGGAGGACACCTACAGCTGTAAGCACCCCTCCCCTTTCTTCTATTTCCCATTAGTAAATCAGGCATTGCAAATACATGATTTTCATTCCAACAAAGAGTCCAAAGCATCACATGTATTAATTTCAGTTTTCAAGAACACTTGAGTTGTCTGGGAATTGTCGGCAATATCATAAATACAGGGGGAAAGAACAGTGATAAATATACCCACTGATTCTGTCAGCCTGCAACAATGTAATTGTGATTCACAAGTGATAAATGTATAACCACTTCAGCCCCGGAAGATTTGGCTGCTCAATGACCGGGTCATTTTTTGCGATACGGCACTGCGTTGCTTTAACTGACAATTGCGTGGTCGTGCAACGATGCACCTAAACAAAATTTATGTCCTTTTTTTCCCCCAACAAATAGAGCTTTCTTTTGGTGGTATTTGATCATTTCTGTGGGGGGTTTTTTCCGCTATAAACAAAAATAAGACCAACAATTTAGAAAAAAACACAATATTTTGTAATTTTTACTATAATAAATATCCTAATTTTTCTTTCGAAAGTTAGTGTCTACAAAATAGGTGAAAGATGTATGTAATTTTTTTTTTTACTAGTAATGGAGGTGATCGGCGATTTTTATCAGGATTGCGACATTGTGGGGGACAGATCGGACACTTTTGACACATTTTTGGGGCCACTGGCATTTATACAGCGATCAGTGCTATAAAAATGCACTGGTTACTGTGTGAATGTCACTGGCAGGGAAGGGGTTAGGTTAGACCCCTCCTGAATAAATAGGCTCTCCCGACAGGCCAAGGGCAAAGACAGCAATCCACTCCTAGTCCGGATTTACTAAGCCCTTGTCAATCTAATGCCACAGGTAAGAATGCAACTTAGTGACAGAAGAGAAAGGGGCATCAAACCCAGATTTGTGAACAGGTCAGTAGATCGCCCAAACAATCAGCCAGGTTGGTTACTGTCGAGCCAACAAAATTTGTTCGTATCCTGGCTAACACCAGGGTGCTACACTATTTTTACTGAGTTTAATGGATTGAATGGGAAACACTGCAAGGCAGTGCCAATGGATCATACACACGGCCGGGATTCCCGGCCAAAGCTCTCATGGCAGTTTTCCTGCCGGGTTTTCGGCTTTCCCCTCAGTTTTCCCGGCTGACTTTTTACCGCCGGGAAAACCGAGCATGTGTACAGGGCTTAAGAGCAATAATTGCAGGGCCATAATTCACTGTTAATTCTAAACTGATAAGCTGGATTAAAAAAAAAAAAAATCTTGAAATGATGTGTTTAATAAGCAGTTGTGCATAAAAAAAATGTCAGCTACCAATATTTTATTCTCCAGGGCCTCCGCTTTCAGAACATATAATTGTTTGGTGGTTTAAAGGGGGTTGTAAACCCTTGCATTTTTTTCACCTCAATGCCTTCTATGTATGACGTGTTTGTTATTTTTTTTTTTAACTGAACCTTTTAGTTATCCTTTAACCTCCCTGGCGGTATGATTCTTTCAGGCCCCGTAAACACGGCCTCGTCGAGTTTTGGGATGAAGCCGCCGAGGAGCTCGGCGGGCCGCCTTCTCCCATAGAACAACGAGAAAATAGAGAACATGTTCTCTATTTTCTCGTCGAGCTCCTCGGCGGCTCCATCGAGCCAAAACTGTACAGACGACAGAGTTTCTCGGCAGAATCCGGGTTTTGACCGAGTTTCTCGGTGAATTCTGCTGAGAAACTCTGTCGTGTGTACGGGGCCTCAGAAAAAAGGTGCTGAAAGCGGTACCATTATTTGCAAGGAACTTTTTATACTGTAGGCCTGTAATTCTTAGGAATAACTCACTTAAATCTGACCAAACAAGAGTCTTGTAGGCATCCCGGGTATGATTTTTTTTTTTTTAAACAAAATTATAAATTATAATATAATAAATAATTATAAATAATTATAACAAATAATAATATAATTATAATAAAAAATATTCAATAATGTAATCAAATCAAAATCACTGAAATTGTCTCAGTTGCAGAATTGTCGCTGTCATTACTTTTATTTTTCTATGACGAATTTCCCCACAAATCGCTATCGCACAATTCTGCAAGTGATTATAATTTATTATCGCTGTTTTCTAGCGGCTCTAAAACCATTTTTGACATAAAGGGACACTTTTGGTTGCTATGGACAATCTACAGTTTGCAGGGAGAAAGAACAGTTTTTATTATATAAAAGTACATGTAGGGCACTGGGCAGACCACTAGGGACAAGGGGGTGTGTGTTTTTTTACATACAGTTCTGTAATCTATAAGATTACAGTATACTGTATGTAATGTGTTTGTTTACGTTTTTGAATTTGGCGCCGTTCTCCGCCCCGGTGCGTCGTAACGTCGCAGGGACCGGAGATCGGCGGCACAGGAGGACGCTGTGTGAATCGAGCGAGGTCCCGCTCGCTCACACAGCGCGGTGGCATCGCTGGATCCAGGGAAAAGGTAAGTAAACACTGTCTGTGGATGCTGCGAGGCAAGCCCGAGTCTGACTCGGGGTTAACGATCCTAGCACAAAAATCTAACCCCGAGTCAGACTCGGGAATACCGCCAGGGGGGTTAAAGTGATTACTAGCAAAAGATTAAAATTGTACCATGTGTGCGAAAAATACCACAGTAGGCAAGTGCTTAAAGGGTTATTAAAGAAAAAAATAAAATTTTCTTTAAAATAACAAACATCCTATCTCCTCCATCTTATACCTCCACTATGCAGTTCATTTTGCACAGAGTGGCCCCGATACACGCCTTCTCTCGGCGGCTGTCTCTGGTCCTCCCCGCAAGAACTCACGACATTCATGCGAGAGAGCTTGCATGGTGATGAGTCCTTGCGGGCGCGCTCCCGTGATACAGCGAGCGGCCATAGCCGCTCACTGTATCACTCGGCCCCGCCCTTCAGCACGCCGCATCACTGGATGTGATTGACAGCAGCGCCAGCCAATGACTGCGCTGCTATCAATCTATCCGCTCTAGCCAATCAGTGGCCAGGCTGAGCGGCGAAGAGGATCTCGGGACCGAGCTCAGGGCTTTCGACGGGTCAGGTAAGATGTTTTTTCATCTTAATGCATAGATTCCAGGTGAAAAAAACATTCCTTTACAACTCCTTTTAAAGTCTGGTTTGCTGTATTTTTTGTTTACATTGTATTTTTTTTTGTAGTGTTTTATATTTTGTAGTATTTCTGATATTTGCTTCCCAATCTCTGACATCTGCTATGTACTACTAGTGTGTGGGGTTCAGATTACAACTGAAGGTACCACAAGTTTGGAAACTGCTGCAGATGTGCCAAAAGCCATAACAACATTTTATACGGACAGTTAGCTTTCTAATCAGATGCTTTATATATAAATGTTTTGCCTTACCTAAGGCACAGTCCCACACATTCCTATACCATGGTTAACATGGCAAAAACAATTATAATAAATAATGCAATGTGGCCTTGGGGTCTTGATGCATTTTGGTTTTGGTAAACACTTTACCATGAAACGCGTCAGCCAAAGAGTATTCAACTGCAGCTTGAATGTAAATTTATGTTTTAGGATGTACAATGTTTATGCTTCATGGATAGAATGATACATCTTCCTATAATTATCCAGCCCATCGTTGGGGAATTCCCCGATGTTCAGGGAGATCTCATAGCTTGTTGTAACTGCGGGAAGCACTCTGGGACTGGAACTTTGAAGCTGCAGATTGGGAGCAGTGAGGTGAGTGTAATTAACACAGTGCATTCACCTCCCTTGATATGTACTTTGTGGAGTTGAACAGCGAACTATTTTTAGACATACGGCACGTGAGTAAGAGTGTATGAGTGTATGGTGTTCGGCAATGAAAAATAAATTATTAAAAGTAGCATTTAAAGATTTGTTATTAATGGATTTTCATGTTTGTTGTGTATACTGTGGTTGTGTTATATATGTATATACGTGAGTGTCTTTTACATTTGTGAGAGATGCGGTTTGTATGGGGTCGACTTGAAATGGCCTCATCCTACTTAAGGCTCCATTCACATATATGCAAATTGGATGCGTTTTTGAACTGCATCAGTTTGCATGACATGTGAATCAAGCCGGCTTTCTATGGAGTCGGCTCACAAATGTGTTGTGCAGCGGCAGTGCGAATTCACTGCAAACTTAAAAAGAGTCCTATGCATTTTTTGAGCTCTGCGATGTGGTTCAGATGCGAATTTCAGGCTTATTGCTCATCTGAATCACATATCAGATCAGTTTAAACACAAATTGAATCCGAAGAAAAAACAGCTTGGGGCCCCCCCCACAATCCATACTAGACCCTGTCGGGTCTGGTATATATTTTAAGAAAACCGCATGCCAAAATGTAAAAAAGAAATGGCGCGCCCCTCCCCAATCCATACCAGACCCTTAGATCTAGTATGGATTTAAAAAAAAAATGGCATGGGGTCCCCCCTAAAATCCATACCAGACCTTTATCTGAGCATACAACCTGGAAGGCCAGGTAAGAGGTGCTTTTAATCTTGGTGTGGGGGTTCCCATCAAAATCCATACCAGAGCTAAGGGTCTGGTATGAATTCTGGGGGGGCCCAGGCATTTTTTTATTTTGGTGTGGGGGTTCCCTAAGGGTCTGTTATGGATTTGGGGTGGTGGGGGGCCACAATGTTTTTTTCATGACTGGGAGTCATACTGATGAGGGTTCTGCACTGAGGGGTTACTGTCTGTACTACTGGGGAGTGTCTGCACTGAGGGGTTACTGTCTGTACTACTGGGGGGTGTCTGCACTGAGGGGGGTTACTGTCTGTACTACTGGGGGGTGTCTGCACTGAGGGGGGTTATCGTCTGTACTACAGGGGGATGTCTGCACTGAGGGGTTATTGTCTGTACTACTGGGGGGTGTCTGCACTGAGGGGGGGGTTACTGTCTGTACTTCTGGGGGGTTGTCTGCACTGAGGAGGGGTTACTCTCTGTACTACTGGGGGGGTGTCTGCACTGAGGAGGGGTTACTGTCTGTACTACTGGGGGGTGTCTGCACTGAGGGGTTGGGGTGTCTGTACTGAGGGGGGGGTGTACTACTGGGGGGGGGTCTGTACTGAGGTGGGGGTGTCTGTACCAATGAGGAGGGGGTGACGCCCCTTTTTTTTTTGCACCGGGTGACACCAACCCTAGTGACGCCACTGCAGTGGGGGAGATGTGGATATTACAGTGGGGGGGGGGGGGTGGATATTACAGTGGGGGAGATGTGAATATTACAGTGGGGGGGGATGTAGATATTGGAGTGGTGGATATTTTTGCTGATCCGAAAAATGATCTGATCCGTGACTCTGATCCGAGGAACGATCCAAACCTTGAGTTTTGTGATCCGTTGCACCCCTACTGAGGGGGGTCTATACTGAGGGGAGTATGCAATAAGGGGGGTCTATACTGAGAGAGGTCTATACTGAGGGGAGTATGCACTGAGGGGGGTATGCACTGAGGGGGATCTATACTGAGGGGAGTATGCACTGAGCGGGGTATGCATTGAGGGGGGTACTGAGGGGGGTCTATACTGAGGGGAGTGTGCACTGAAGGGGGTCTATACTGAGGGGGAGGTCTATACTGATGGAATGGTGTCTGTACTTAGTGATGGGGGGTCTGTACTGAGGAAGGGAGGTCTTCACTTAGTGGGGGGTCTATATTGAGAGAGGGGGATCTGTAGTTAGTGGGGGGTCTGTACTGTTGGTGGAGGTGATACCAATCTTTTCCGCACGAGTGACATAAACCCTAGTGACGCCACTGAATCAGATCTAATAGTAAGGTCTGTGACAAAAATGCAATATTGATTTATATGTTGACATTTAATATGTGGTTTCTTTTCTGTATCAATTGTTGTTTTTAAATGTTTGTTAAATAAATTATTTATACTTTTTACTTGAGGTGTGCTTTTTAAAAGTCCCAAGGGCATTTTTGTTTTTTTTGTTGTGTGCAGGTAAGTATAACATGTTTGGGATTAAACCCATAAACACCCAAATGTTATGTATTGCAGTTTATCTATCTTTCAGGCTAGGTTCCCTCCAGATGTGGTGGGACTGCATTGGGCGGCTATTACAGCATAGTCCCACTACATGACAAGGCAAAATGCATTGTTTTCCTATCCGTTGGTTCATGGGCATGGGCAGTGTGCGCTGAAAGAAAATACTGCATGCAGTACTTGTTTTGCAGTGTGTGGCAATCCAATTGAACTTTATGATGTATCTGTGTACAACTCAATGAAGTTTGTTTAAAACAAAAAAAAATATATATACCGGTATATTTTTTTTTTAGTCTTTTTTCCTTTATTTTCACAGGGTGATCCAACCAGTAACACACTTCTTGTCTTAGAGTGTCTCCACTCTGGATGGAAGAGCAATGGAGACACCCTTAAACAGCAGCATTAGCAATCTGGGGAGAGGGCAGTGTTAGATGCACTAGCAGATTTACAGTAGATGGAATCAACTAACAAATTAAATCTGAACTCCAGCTAACACTTTTTAAGCAGTTACATACTTGGTTTGTTAAAGGAAGCTGAAAAAATTACAGACGTATTGGCAGGATCACCAGGTGAAAATTAAGGAGAAAAGCCTATGAAATGAATGCAACCACCACATCTAAGGATTGGGCACCTGCATTTTAGTACTTTTTTGGTGGGTTTTAAAGTGATTGTAAAGGTTTTGGACTTTTAAAAATAAAAACATCAAACATGTTATACTTACCTGCACTGTGCAAGGGTTTTGCACAGAGCAGCCCCAATCCTCCCCTTCTGGGATGACACACCGCCGCTCCTGACTCCTCCCCTCCATCGGGTGCCCCCCCACAGAAAGATGCTTTTCCTGGGGGCACCCATGCTGGCACGCTCTCAAACCCTGACGCTGCGTCCATTGACATAGACAGTGGGACTCGGTCCTGCTCCCTGTGTCACTGGATTTGATTGAGAGCAATGGCTCCTGCTGCTATCAATCTGTCCAATGAGATGATAGCCAGAGTCGGCTGGAACCGCTGGGCTAGTGCACATCGCTGGAACAAATGGGCTGGCACGGGTAAGAGAAAGGGGAGGGGGGGTTGCAGCAATAAAGGTTTTTCACCTTCATGCATTGAATGCATGAAGGTGAAAAACTTTGAGACTTTACAATCCCTTTAATACAGGGTTCGACAAACTCCGGGCGCCAGGTCACAATTGCAACTAGAATTAGCGACCTGGTGCCTGTGGCGGCACAGCTGGGGTATCCTGGGTCTCCGTGTGCCCCCACCTCCCCCGATGCACTATCACGTCGGGCAGCGTCAGCTGGTAATTGAGGCCCCCGGCTTTGCGGCCTTCTGCAGGCCTATTCATCCTTCTGTGATCTGGCACCATCTTGTGGTGGCAGTTGGCATGACAAGACAACCAGCAATGCTAATGGAGCTTCCCCTGTTTGTTTTCACTGCCATCTCCTTCCCTCTATTTAGAACCCCCAAACATTTATATATATTTTTTCTTCTAACACCCTAGAGAATAAAATGGCGGTCGTTGCAATACTTTCTGTCACACCGTATTTGCGCAGCGGTCTTGCAAGCACACTTTTTTGGGAAAAAATACACTTTTTTTAATTAAAAAATAAGACACCAGTAAAGTTAGCCCAATTTTTTTTATACTTTGAAAGATAATGTTACGCCGAGTAAATTGATACCCAACAAGTCACGCTTCAAATGTGCGCCCGCTCGTGAAATGGAGACAAACTTACCCTTTAAAATCTCCATAGGCGACGTTTAAAAAATTCTACAGGTTGCATGTTTTGAGTTACAGAGGAGGTCTAGGGCTCGATATATTGCTCTCACTCTACCAAACGCGGCGATACCTCACATGTGTGGTTTGAACACCGCTTTCATGTGCAGGTGCTACTCACGTATGCGTTCTCTTTTGCGCGCAAGCTCGGAGGCATGGGGCGCATTTCTGGCACCTAACTTTTTTAGCTGGCTCCTAGATTTCAAGCAAATTTGTCAAGCTCTGCTTTTATGCTGCTTTTAAGCCCAATTGAACAATCACTTTAAATCAACATTCCAGGAGCATCAAAACAAAACTTGGTTAATATTTTACAGTTTTGAATGGAGATCTCTTGCTCTGAATCAGCAGAGATTCACCAGAAGCAAGAGCCCCTTTCTGCTGCATTCTGAGGCTTTTTTATTCAGGCAGTAGCTGGTTTATAAATGAAACAAACTGTAGGCTTTGCAAACCTTTTTTCATGCACTTAGAATTTATTAATCTAATTTAAACCGTAATTTCAATTGGGCTTTTGTTTTCGCATCGTTGTATTTTCGCATATTTCTAACTACAACATTGTTCTGTATAACTGACATATGGAAAAATGTACCTATTATCTCTCATAGACTTCAAGCGTTACTGCCAGGATAACTCCTATTGTCAGAGAATTATCTCCTTTCTCTATACCTCAGCTCGAGGCATCCTTGACCAAAGTACAATGAGAAAAATTGTGGTCCTCTATTGCAAGGAGCTCAATAAAAATGACTTCTCTAGAAAACACATATAAAGTACTGTTCCAGTGATGCTTAACCCCTGGTAGAACATTCAGATATATACCAGCTTATCCTCTGTACTGCTTCTGTGCGCAACAGACTAATTTCTGCGGCAACTTTGGTCCAGGCAGGGCTAAAGCAGACCGCGGTTGCCACTAACCCCCCCCCCCCCCTGTCTCCTCTCCCGGCATTCCCGTCGGAGATCTGCACAGAGACCAGGACTTAAAGGGACACTAAAGGCAGAATTTTTTTTTTTTTTAAATAACAAACATGTTATACTTACCTCCGCTGTGCAGTTGGTTTTGCACAGAGTGACCCGGATCCGTGTCTTCTGGGGTCCCTCGGTGGCTGTCTCTGCTCCTCCTCGCAAAAGCTTTCCACGTTCATGCGAGCTCCCTCGCATGGTGGAAAGCTTTTGCGAGCGCGCTCCCGTGATACATCAGCGGCCATAGCCCCGCCCCCGGCGCGTCGCGTCATCCGCTGTGATTGACAGCAGCGCCAGCCAATGGCTGCGCTGCTATCAATCCGCCCAGCCTAGCCAATCAACGGCCAGGCTGGAACCCGAACAAGGTGACAAGCACGCGCCCGGGACTTTCAAACGGTGAGGTAAGTAAAACGGGGGCTCGGGGGGGGGGGGGGGTGCTGTCAGATGTTTTTTTACCTTAATGCATAGGATGCATTAAGGTAAAAACGTTTACCTTTACAACCCCTTTAATGCTACAGGGTGGAACTGTGCGCGGGATCGTGTGTGTGTGTGTGTGTGTGTGTGTATATATATATATATATATATATAGAATGTGTGTGTGTGTGATTCTGGAATTCCGCCTGCAGGGGGCGTGCACATGAATTATGTGTGAATTATCACAGCAGAAGCCGATCTGCGAGTGTCGGGCACTCGATGTCATCTGGCACCCGCCGATTGTCGGTAAAGTACACAGAACAGGAATCTGCCTATGTAAATAAGGCCGATCTCTGTTCTGACGGGGTAAGGGATGGACTCTGTGTTCCTGCAAAGCAGGGACTTCAATCCATCCCTTGCCTTAGTAAAAGCCCTAGACCAGGGATCTCCAAACTACGGCCCTTCAGCTGTTGCAAAACTACATGCCCCATGAGGCATTGTAAAATGCTGACATTCACAGACATGACAGGAATTGTAGTTCCTGAACAACTGGAGGGCCATCGTTTGGAGACCCCTGCCCTAGATGTTTAACCACTTAAGGACCGGACCATTATGCAGCTTAAAGACCTGGCCACTTTTTGCGATCCGGCACTGCGTCGATTTAACTGACAATTGTGCGGTCCTGCGATGTGGCTCCCAAACAAAATTGGTGTCCTTTTTTCCCACAAATAGAGCTTTCTTTTGGTGGTATTTGATCACCTCTGCGTTTTTATTTATTGCCCTATAAACAAAAATTGGTGCATTGGTGATCAGTAACAGTGCTGTTAATCCCCCTCCTTATGTTCACCTGCTCAGTCAGTAAAAATGTTAAAATCATATAAAAAGAGCAGAAATCCCTGAAGTCTTAGAATAATGTTTATCATCATAACCTATTGTGCACTGCCTGGCATACAGTCAGTAAACTCTTCCAAAGCAGCTTAATCACTCACATGTTGATGCATCCCCAATAAGTCTCCCCCTCAGCCTGCTGGCACAGCTGCTCATCACTGTTTGTTTGCCTACCTGCCCACTCCTATGTGGCGCCGCTCTCTCTCCCTGGCAGCCTTGCTGAATGATGACACAAGACGTGCCTACTGTTGGGTGTAGATCACGCCACCTAACAGTAGTGCGATTCATTCTAGTGCCATTTACAGAAATGCAGAGAGCATCCTATCACTTTAATGACACTCTGCGTAATACTCTCATGTTTCACGTGTCTGGCTGTGCAGTGTAAAAAATATGTGTCAGCCGCAACATTCAATATACAGAATTAAAATGACAGAATTAAAAAAAATGTGGCAGTTAAAATGCTAAACATATAATCAAATGTTCTTTAACTCATATGGTCAGATGTTCTGAAGGCTATTTTCTCTTAGAATCGAATGCTAGTGAATGTTACATTTGCACTGGGAAAGGTAACAAATAGACACTGTCATTACACACATATTACAAACATTATGGGTATCATTTGTGATTTTTATGCAAACATAAGTGTAGCCGGTAGCGGACTATGGTAACCTAATTCAGCAGACCTATAGCTAGGTTCATAAAGAGTTAGGCCGGCGTATCAGTAGATACGCCGACCTAACTCGGAATCTGCGCCGACCTAAGTTTTTAAGTGTATTCTCAAACTGAGATACACTTAAACCTATCTAAGATACGACGGCTTGCGCCGTCCTATCTTAGGGTGCAATATTTAGGCTGGCCGCTAGGTGGCGATTCCATTGCGTTCGGCGTAGAATATGTAAATCACTAGATACGCCTATTCACAAACGTACGTCCGCCCGTTGCAGTAAAGATACACCGTTTCCGTAAGAGATAGGCCGCCTAAAGATAAACCTGCCCCTTAGGTGGCGTAGCCAATGTTAAGTATGGCCGTCGTTCCCGCGTCGAAATTTTAAAATTTTACGTCATTTGTGTAAGTCTTCCGTGAATACGGCTGGACGTAATTTCCGTCCAACTCTCAGGTTTTTATACAGTTACAAAACATGCTTCAGTAATCACAGGGACAATGAAACTCTAAACCCAAAACATCACACAATGGGTGCTTTACGAGTTCCCCCTCAATCCACATCCCAGACAGACATTCTGGCACCGCATCTAGAGGAGTTAATTACAAACGTACGTCCGCCCGTCGCAGTAAAGATACACCGTTTCCGTAAGAGATAGGCCGCCTAAACCGTCGAGGAGGAGACACGGGGAAACCTCCGAAGAGGAGGAGATGCAAGGGGAAACCGCCGCGGAGGAGGAGACGCAGAGGGGAAGCCCGCCGGAGCTGCCAATGACCTAGATGGGGTAAGTGCGGGGATGGTGGAGAGACGGGGCGAGCGATGGGGGGGGGGGGGTTTTGACTGACCGACTAAACTGGGTAGTTGGTTGTTTTGTTTGCTGCCCCTCCCAAAAAATGGAGCACCAGCCACCACTTGTCTGCTGAGTGTTCAATGCAACCTGGTTTTGGGGTGTTTTCCCAGGATTTGACGCTCCTATATACCCCTATTTGCTATCTGGTTTGTAACGGTCAGGGGTTATCACCGTTTACGATCTTCCATTCCACCAAGCCACCACAGCTCATCCGACAATCCAGCAGACAGGACCCATTCCATTCCCCAGAATAAACGAGACAAGCTCTGTTCTCTGAATCAAACAAATGAATGCTTTAATGGTAAACTCTCAGGTTTTTATACAGTTACAAAGCATGCTTCAGTAATCACAGGGACAATGAAACTCTAAACCCAAAACATCACACAATGGGTGCTTTACGAGTTCCCCCTCAATCCACATCCCAGACAGACATTCTGGCACCGCATCTAGAGGAGTTAATTACTACAGCTGACAAGTCACATTCCACATCTATTATCAATAGTATCTTCACACAAAACAGTGTCATTAGCATACACAATGAAAAATCTTAGGAGCAGATGTAATTAGCACAATGGACAATGAAATGCAATCACAGCAAGACACTTAGGCCCCGTACAGATGACCGAACATGTCTGCTGAAACTGGTCCGCGGACCAGTTTCAGCAGACATGTTCGGTCGTGTGTAGGCCCGAGCGGGCAGGATTCCAGCAAACATTTGCCCGCCGGGCCTTTTCCCAGCGGGCAAATATTTCCGGACTTGTTTTAAAACAGCCCGCTGGAATCCTGTCCCCTCGGACATGTTCGGTCGTCTGTACAGACCTACCGTACATGTCCGAGCGCCCGCCATCCCTTGCATGCGTCGAATGACTTTGACGCATGCGTGGAAGCATTTAACTGGCAGGGCCGCCCACGTCGCCGCGTCATCGTCGCGGCGACGGCGCAGACACGCCCCGCGAATTGTTTACACGCGGATTTCTGTATGATGGTGAGTACAGCCACCATACAGAAATCCCCGGGCATACATGTACGGTGAAAACGGTCCGGCGGACCGGTTTCATCGTACATGTATGCTCGTCTGTACGCGGCATTAAACATCCCATAATAGGCAGCCAGACTGGCTACCAAGCTCCAATTCACATCACCACAGTAGCAGACTTAATTAGCATCTCAACAGTCTATGTTACACATTGAATGAGACATTCTTATTGACCTGTTGGGGGTCAGAATAAACCACCTGTAATATGTCAAGATCTCCTGCCATACATGAATTATCATTAATGTCCCATCTCATGTAATCCGAGATATCAGTTCTCAGTCATCCTATGCCCCTAAGGGACATAGGATGACCCTAGACCAGGGTTGGGCAATCTCGGCCCTCCAGCTGTGGTGAAACTGCAAATCCCATCATGCCTCTGCCTCTAGGAGTCATGCCTGTTAGACCGCGTACACACGGTCAGTCCAAACTGATGAAAACGGCCTGAAGTCCAGTTTCATCGGTCCAAACCGACCGTGTGTATGGCCCATCGGTCCGTTGTGCTTCGGTCAAAAATGTTAGAACTTGCTTTAAAATCGAACCGATGGACCGCTGCCCGATAGGTCCAAACCGATGGTTAGTACACAAAAGCATCGGTCCAAAACCCGCGCATGCTCAGAATCAAGTCGACGCATGCTTGGAAGCATTGAACTTCGTTTTTTTCAGCACGTTGTGTGTTTTACGTCACCGTGTTCTGTTCCAATCGGTTTTTGAACTGATGGTGTGTACGCACATCAGACCATCAGGCCACTTTAGCGGTGAACCGTTTGGTTTTGGATCGACCGTGTGTACGCGGCCTGATTGTCAGGGTCTTGCAACGTCTCATGGGACTTGTAGTTTGCCCTCGCCTGCCCTAGACCCAAGAGTCATTGGTGAAGCTGGCACAGGAGTACCCCGCATCCTTCAAAAGTCTCTGGGTGTCACGGGCCATTCCGTTACATGGTTAATACAAAATAATGTTGACCTCAGTTTGCATTGTGTCTGTGCTTCAATTAAAGGGGTATGTCAGAGTGCTAGAAGCGCTGGGAAGTTCCCAGGGTCAGGACAGCGCAAGAGGACAAGAATTAACTAGCGGACCCCACGGGGGTGGTGCTACATAAGACATTTTTATACGTAGACTGTTAATTTAGTTAGGATTTACTATACTGTATACTTTAGACTGTCCTCTCAGCATCCCACCCTGCAGAAATACACATCTCTGTTTGTTTCTGAGTTACTCTTTTACATTAATGAATTCCTGGAGGTGTGGACCAGAGCTCAACGTCAAAGGACTCATTAAGGGAGTCTGGACGTGTACCCGGGGGGTTTCTGAGGTGAATGCACACAAAATGCTTTACAGCAAAATGAAGGTACAGTACATATGGTCCCTTTACATTGCCTGCAGTGTCTGGCGGTGGTTAGACAGGCAAATCTCTAATCGGCGGCAAAGATAAATGCGCGATATGACAATAAATTCCAAGACTGCTGCACCACCGGGCCCACTGTGCATTTTCTTCATGATTCAAGTGATGCTGAGCTCTGCTACACCTGCAGTAAAAGCCTAGTTTTGTTTTCCACTGAGACAATTCAATGATCCGAAAAAACATTTCAACATGTTGACAAGCAGTTCTGACACTTGCATATGCTTGTTACCATCCAGTCACTAACCCCTACTCTGCCAGTTTGTTACAGGAGGTGCTCATATTGGCGGTAAAGCGTTGTTTTCATACAGAGCTCACCTTTTCATAAAAATGCTATTAATAATACTATCTGTAACATCTGTAACATAACCCCCCTACTCTGTCCCCCTCAGGAGTAGGGAGGAGCGAACTGGGCAAAGTCCTTGAACGTAGCGCTGAACCCTATGGAAGGCTATGGGAGATGAATTGGGCTTTTCTTTTTTGCCCTTTTCAAGGATAATTTGCATGCTGTTGATAAAAAAGGGTATCAGTAGCTGGGCACTGCCATAGGGAATATGTACCAAGGAGAGGGGCAACGCTGAAAATACACAAATCCTTTAAACATGCTTGTGAGATGCCTTAAATCTGCACATAGGTGTGCGCAGCCTATTACATTAGGGTGTGCACCCCAAAACTCAAACACACATGCGTATATATATATATATATATATATATATATATATATATATATAGATATAAATATATATATAATATAGGGGAGTAGGGCAATGGACAGTAGAACAGTTGATGGTGTCAATTTGTTTTTATAATAATTTTTTATTATTTTCTTTTACAATTTTTTAGGAGCACCATTGGCGGGCTTTGGTGAGATATCAGACCCCTGATATCTCACTTTTGAGACAGGGAAAGGGGCTGAGGACAGAGATTTCTCTGCAGCCAAGCAGCAGGGGGGATATGTGCAGCACAGGGTGATTAGGGTGTGCATGGGCACACCTGGCACACCCTGTGCGCACGCCTATGAATCTGCACATGAAGTTACAAACCATTATGATTTAGTCCTTTAAAAGTGGTATTTACATAAAAAGAAAAAAAAAAGGCAGAAAACATCACTGAATTTGCCTAAAAATACCTATCCAGCCCTTATCTAGGCATACAGACTGGGTGGCAAGGAAATAGAAGACAGCGAGTGTGCGGCTCCTATTCCTGTAGCATACCAGGCCACATGCCTTTTGAATTTTGAAAGGGTCCACTGCAGGGGAAAGGGTGGCAAAGTTCATCCATGCCCCCCCTGCAAGGCATCCTGTCCCCATGGTGTAAAAACAAGATCCGCATTTGACATTTGAAATATCTCTTAATATTGAGAGGGGGTATGTTCAACATAGGGATGCAAAGCCTCCCCCTCCCGCCGCTCTACGGTGCCCTCCGCCGCTTACTGGAGCCGCCGCCGGCGGAGGTGATCCGGTCCTTTCCCTTGCTGTGCATGGAGACGAGTGGAAGATGGCCCCACCCATCTCCATATCACTGCAGGGTGGAAGCGACGTCAAATCATCACTTCCTTCTTAAAGGGACATTATTTTGTTGTCATTTTTTCAAATGACAATTTTTTTTTTATTATTGCATTTAAGTCCAAATATGAGATCTGAGGTCTTTTTGACCTCAGATCTCATATTTCAGAGGACCTGTCATGCTTTTTTCTATTACAAGAGATGTTTACATTCCTTGTAATAGGAATAAAAGTGACCCAATTTATTTTTATTTTTTAAAAACAGTGTTAAAATCATAAAAAATAAAGTAAAATAAATAAGACAAAAAAATTAAAAATGTAAAGTGCCCCCATCCTGTCGAGCTCACGCACAGAAGCGAACGCATACGTGTGCAGCACTCGCATATGAAAATGGTGTTCAAACCACACATGTGAGGTATCGCCGCAAGCGAGAGCAATAATTATATCCCTAGACCTCCTCTGTAACTCAAAATATGCAACCTGTAGAATTTTTTAAACGTCGAGATATGGCGATTTTCTAGGGTAAAAGTTTGACGCAATTTTGAAGAGTGACATGGGTATCAATTTACTTGGCGCAACTTTATCTTTCACAATATAAAAAAAATTGGGCTAACTTTACTGTTGTCTTATGTTTTAATTAAAAAAAGTAGTGACGGAGTCCGCCTCGTGTGTAACTGGCCTAAGTGGTTAAAGCGGAGCTCTGCTGAAAAAAAAATATTAAAAGCCAGCAGCTGCAAATACTGCAGCTGCTGACTTTTAATATTAGGACACTTACCTGTCCTGGAGTCCAGCGCCGTCCGCAGCAGAGGACGAGCGACCGCTCGTCACTCTGCTGCCCCCCCCCGCCATCCTCGGTGAGGGAACCAGGAAGTGAAGCGCTCCAGCTTCACTGCCCGGTTCCCTACGGCGCATGCGCGAGTCGCGCTACGCCTGCCGATTGGCTCCCGCTGTGTACTGGGAGCCGAGTGTTCCCAGAACACAACGGGGGGGGAGGTGACGTCATGCCCGCAGTCTGCCTGAGACTGTGTGGCCGGAAGTGGGTCCAAATACCTGTCTTTAGACAGATATCTGCACCCCCCCTGAAAAGTGTCAAATGTGACACCGGAGGGGGGGAGGGTTCCGATAAGCGGGAGTTCCACTTTAGGGTGGAGCTCCGCTTTAACTATAGTTCTTTCTCTTTTGTCCTGAATCATATCATGCTAAAGAAAGGGGGAAAAAATTAATAAAATTAAAATGCTTTTACTACTTTAATATTTATTGATTCGGAAAACTGATTATTTTTTAGCCAACAAATATTTGTAAAATAGAAGATGTGGCCCTAGACAAACAGCTATGGGGTTTGTTTTACATGCCAATGAATTTGTATTTCTGTTTATCCGATTCTGAACTTTACACAGCCTTGCTAGACAGCACAACCAAGTTGGTGATTTTATATTTCTGTACTGCAGTTGAGCAATAGAGTTTGGCTACCTCCTTACCACCAGCCTGTCATTTAAGAAGCAGCAGCATACCGATGTGGTTCTCTCTCAGCCTCTTAGCATTTTCCTTTTCATCACGTGTGTATGCTGCACACCCAATTGACTCCTAGTCTTACTGTACATGAGAATATAAAAGGCTAAAACCAAGAAGCCATGAGCAATGCTAGATAATAATAAGTGGTGCAAAAAAGGGTTAATTCTGGCACCAGTCAATTAACAAGCACAATTCAATAAATTAGCTTGTGCACAAGAAAGAATAGGAGTGTGAATAAGATGAATAATGCAAAGACAGCAAGACAAATGGAACATTGGAGTACTGTATAACTGATAAAAATGTTTAACAAAAAGGCTGTATTAACTCTCTTTCTGGTTGCTTGTTTCACAACAATGGGCTAGATTCAGCAATGATTTACGCCAGCGTATAGATACGCCGCATAAATTCAAAGCTGCGCCGGGGTATCTTCTTTCTGTATTCAGAAAGCAAGATATGCCGAAATTAGCCTAAGATCCGACTGGCGTAAGTCTCTTACGCCGTCGTATCTTAGGGTGCATATTTACGCTGGCTGCTAGGTGGCGCTTCCGTCATTTTCGGCGTAGAATATGCAAATGACCTAGATACACCGATTCACAAACGTACGTGCGCCCGGCGGAATTTTTTACGTTGTTTGCGTAAGTCCGCACAAACTTATGGCGGGCTACTTGAATCTAGCCCAAGATTTTTATAGCTGTGCCAATGATTAACTATGGAGTCTTTCTGCCTTATCCCAGTGAGTGTTCCAAACATAGGCTGTGTCATTAGAAAAAGGCCTCCATGTGTTACAGTATCTCACAAAAGTGAGTACACAACTCACATTTTTGTAAATATTTTATTATACCTTTTCATGTCACAACACTGCTACAATGTAAAGCAGTACAGCTTGTATAACCATGTAAATTTGCTCTCCCCTTAAAATAACTCAACACACAGCCATTAACTACTTGGCAACCGGCCCATAGCCGAATGACGGCTACAGGGCGGTTGCTTAACTCTGGGAGGGTGGCCATCAATGTCTGATTTGCCTCATACTGTATTATCGCGCCCTTTACTCGTCTAAGGTGGACTACTCGGGGGAGAAACTGGATTCCTTCCTTGGGCAGATCACCTTCCCTACTCTTACTGATGAGGCCGTACTCATCTGAATAGTACAATTACCCTTGGAGAGGTGCAGCAGACCCTCTGCGAACTACGGGCAGGGAAAACTCCAGGTGTGGACGGCCTCCCCCCGGAATTCTATAGGCAATACGGGGTACAGTTATTACCTAGATTGCACGAAATGATAGTAAAAACCCTGAAAGAGAAAACCCTCCTGGCTTCCATGGCGGAAGCAATTATTGTTGTTATCCCCAAACCGGGTGAAGACCCTGAACTCTGCACCTCCTAACGCCCCATATCTTTTCTCAATGCCGATGCCAAGATTCTTACTAAAGTTCTAGCCAGGAGACTCGGTGAGGTTATTCTCATCCTGATACATGAAGACCAAACCAGATTCATGCCGGGCAAGGGGACAAATGTAATTCTCCGCAGACTGTACAAAGTTCTGGGAGCTAAGGAGTCTCTCACCCAATTCGATGCAGTGGCCTCCCTAGGCACGGAGAAAGCATTTGATTCGGTAGAATGGAATTACCTATGGGAGGTCCTGTATCGTTTTGGCTTTGGCCCAACATTTTTATCATGGGTGCAGACTCTTTATAAGTCATCAAGGGCTAGAGTTCGCACAGGTTCTACTCTTTCTCCATGCTTCTGTCTACATAGGGGTACCAGACAGGGTTGCCCATTGTCCCTTGCGCTTTTTTGCATTGGCCATAGAACCGGAGGCGATACTCATACGCTCCTCCCCTTTAGTCAGCGGTATACCGATAGGAATATTTTCTCCTGGACAGAACCTATACGCGGATGTTACCTTGCTGTATCTTAGTAACACCTTAAACTCCCTGGGAGCTGCCCTATTACTTATTAACACCTTTGGTAGATACTCCTGCATATGCATTAACTGGGGAAAATCTATTATCATCGCATTGCACTCCTCGGACGCCTTGATGCCAGCGAATACCCCACTGCAACGTGTTTCACAGTTCAGGTATTTGGGAATAGTGATTCATAGGGACCTTTCACAGTTCATCCCTCTCAATCGGACCCCAGTGATGTCCCTGTTTGGAAAACGCTGCCCCTTACCCCAGTCGAAAGGGTCAACCTCGTTAAAATGTCTGTTGCCTAAATTTTTATATATCTTTAGACCGACCCCGTTTCACATTCCGAACGTGTTCTTTAACAAACTGGACAGCTTGATTGTCTCATTTATTTGAAATGGCAGCATCCCTAGAATAGCCAAATCCACTCTACAACTGCCTATCACCCTAGGTGGCCTTACCCTACCCTGCTTTCTCAAATACTATTGAGCTGCTGTCCTTGTCACACTCAGATGGTGGTTGTCAGAGGCGCTTGGATCCTATGCCAAATTGTGGAATCTAATGCATCGAGGGCCCAAGTAAAGCCCAAATATTACTCCCTCCATGCGGACCGCACTAAGGGTTTGATGAATTGTGCGGACCAAGGCCCAGAAGCCCAATGGCTGGTCTCCTTGCACTCCATTGTGAGGGAACCTGCGGTTGCTGCATTTCCAATCTATCCCGGATCCTGTGCTGTGGGCCTGCATTTAAAATTAAGACATTGGCAGAGATTGTATCCCCCGATGGCTTGCTCACATTTGATGACTTAAAAAGGCAACGAGGGTTACCTAATCACATGTTCTTTAGGTATTTACAGCTTCGCCATGCTTTTCGGTCCCAGTACCCTCTATCCATTGTGGTGGACATCACTGGTATCGAACGGTTACTGAGAGCAGTGGATGGAACTAAACCCCTGTCTACCTTATACTCTGTCCTGGTGGGACAGGACACCTCTAAAGTTTCTCAGCTGTGCTCTGGGTGGCAGGCGGATATACCCACACTGGCCAATGATGACTTGGAAGAGGGCATTTAATAATACCTCTCTCTGGTGATCGCTGCCAGGAACAGATTTACTCAAATCAAGTTTTTGCATTGGGCGTACTTCTCCCCAAAACATTTAGCTAGAATATACCACGAAAGAAGCTCGATTTTGCCCCAAATATGCCTCGGAGGAGGGTTTTTCTTTCATGTTTTTTGGTCTTGCCAGAATATACAAACCTTCTGGAGGGCAGTTATCAATGTTTTTAATTCTGTAGGCAAATTAGGAGTACCCAGTGATCCGATACCGCTATTACTGGGTATAGTCGACACACTTGAAGCTCCCCAATCCAATTTTTTTTTTGCCAGGAAGGTGATTTTGCTGCAATGGAAGGGACCCTCCTCCCCGAGGATACCGCAGTGGAGAACCCTAATAAATGTGGCCCTGCCTTTGTACAGACTGACCTATCTGGGACACAATTGCCCAAAAAAATGTGATAAGGTCTGGCCGACCTGGGTTTGTGAGGAGCGGCTGGCTATGGAGTAGGGATCGGAGCTAAGAGATCAAAGCTCCTGCACCATGTTGAATGTTATGAATATTATTTATTTAGATAAATGCACATCATAGGTCACTCACATCCGGTGCTTATGTTGTTTCCCCGGGCTCTGGTACTGATGGGAACCCTCCCCACACCCCCAACCTTCTTGTCTGATAGTTATCTGTATAACTCTAGGTATGTGTTGCTTTCACGGAGGATGGGAATCTGTATACTCTCCTAATTTCCCGCTCACTATACAATTTTGGGATTTAAATACTGGTCTCCTCTCCCGAATAGAGCAATTGTCATTTTTTTTATGTAACTTGAAAATATACTGCTGATTCTGTGCTACTGTCTTACTCATTTCTCAAGTAGATTACAGTTCTGTACCATCTACATAGATCTTCATGACTGTTGTAAATGTAACCACCGCCTACTGTTTTTTTTTTTTATTATTGAAAATAAATTATAAAAATAGCCAAGCCTGTTTGCCATGATACACACTTCTGTGTTCCTGGCCACCTAGATAAGCGAGCATTTATGTTGATATATTTTTCACTTTTGGACCTGCTGGTTTCCTCAGATGTACTCTATCTTTCTGCCTCTTTTCAATGTACGTTGTATTTCTTTTTAGGGGTCATTGGGCAGCTGCTTAAAGAGTCATTTTTAGGCCCTGTCTGTAATTGTTTTTGGACTTTTGACCATGGGTCACTCTTACTCCATGATCAGTTTGTCCTTTGCATCCCTCTCCCCAGTCCACAATATGTTGTCTCTCTGCATCTCTCTTTACTCTTTGTTCAGTCCTTCCTCTGAATCCCTCTCCCTATTCCAAAGTCAACTCTGTCTCTGCCTCTTCTCTCTTCACTCAATGGCCAGTTCATCCTCAGAATTCCTCTCTTCATTACACTATCAACTCTCTTTCTCTGCCTCCTTTCTACAATCTGCTGCCTCCTCTCTTTTCAGTCCATGGCCAGTTCTTCCTCTGTTACTCTCTCCCCATTTAACTATCAGCTCCCTCTCTGCATACTCTCTTCACTTTATCTCTAGTTCTTCCTATGCATTCCTCAGTCTCCTCATTCCACAATCTGTTCTCTCTCACTGTCTCCTCTCTCTTCTCCCCACTTCTAGTTCTTCTTATGCATCCCTCTTTCCATTCCACAATCTGCTCTTTTCTTGCCTCCTCTTTTCAGTTCATGACCAGTTCTTCCTCTGTTTCCCTCTCCCTATTCCACTATAAGCTCTATCTGCATCCTCTTTCTTCACTCCATAACCAGTTCATCCACAGTCACTTCTCTTTGTCTTCTCACTCCATGAACAATTTTTCCACCACTTATCTCTCTCCAATTACTGATCGGTTCTCCCCCTATGTTTCCTTTCACTTTCTTTCTTCACGCCAGTTCATCCTCTGCATCTCTCTCCTCTGTCCACAATCACGCTCTCCTTCTACCTCCTTGCTCTTCACTCTATGACAAGTTTTTACTCTGTATCCTGTTATTGGACCAAATTTTCTGCTGCTCCTCTCTCACCTTGACCCCTGCCATAGTCCTCTTCCATTCAGCCTCTATACCACAGTGCAAACCCAGTTGCCATTCTACCGCCCCCCTTTAATTAGTGATTTATGATCAAATCCAGTGTGTTATGAATCACTCAGAGACTAAAAACGATTGAACCTAAAGCAACCGGTTTGTGAACACTAACACATACTGTATGCTAGCAGGGCTCAAAATTTCAAGTCCTGAGCTACTCGCCAGGCCTTAAGAGTTACTCGCCACTAGTTGCCCCGCCCCTAAACACCCTTATAAATTATCATATTTTATCCAGATCATATACGGGTATACCATCATTGCAAATGCCCCCAAATACCCCCAGCTCTCTCACTAATGCTGCCCCAGCTCTCTCACTAATGCTGCCCCTGCTCTCTCACTAATGCTGCCCCAGCTCTCTCACTAGTACCCCCCAGCTCTCTCACTAGTACCCCCAGCTCTCTCACTAGTACCACCAGCTCTCTCACTAATACACCCCCAGCTCTCTCACTAATACCCCCCAGCTCTCTCACTAATACCCCCCAGCTCTCTCACTTATACCCCCCAGCTCTCTCACTAATGCCCCCCCCCCCAGTGCTCTCACTAATACACCCAGCTCTCTCAATAATACCCACCTGTTCTCTCAATAATACCCTCCTGCTCTCTCAATAATACCCCCCGGTCTCTCAATAATACCCCCCTAGGTCTCTCAATAATACCCCCCCAGGTCTCTCAATAATACCTCCCAGGTCTCTCAATAATACCCCCCCAGGTCTCTCAATAATACCCCCCAGGTCTCTCAACAATACCCCCCCAGGTCTCTCAACAATACCCCCCAGCTCTCTCAATAATATCCCCCAGCTCTCTCAATAATACCCAACCAGGTCTCACGAATACCCCCCCAGCAGCTCTGTCACCTCTTGCAAATATAGAATGCAGCGGGCACCATGCTGTTTGTTTTTTGTTTTCTCCAGCACAGTGCCGCTGACAGAGCTATGACTGTCGTGACTATAGCACAGAGCCGAGGAGAAGTTTCACAGCACTTCACTCGGCTCCATGCTACAGTCCCGACAGGCAGAGAAAGAAGGCGCCTCGGACTGGAACAGCAATGCGTGCGGTTGCGGCGGCGCGTCGGGACACCCACCAGCAAATGTGGGGCATGTGCCCTGGGTGCCTGGCACTCGCACAAAAAAAGCTGTAAATAAAAAAATGACACAGGGACTGCAATATTTCTTACCAAGGGAGCCACTGAATGCTAGCAGGCGAGTGGAATTTTTGAGGGCTGATGCTAGCATATAATAAACTACATACAAACTATGTTTATCAGCTCAGAGGAGGATTCTGTAAAATGTTGAGATCTCAAAAGATTCACAAACAAATGAAGCATTATTTCCAGTACAAAATTGTTTCCAGTGGCTAGAATGTAAGAATAATACATACCAAAGGATTCCATACACAGGAAAAAAAAACGATCCTGAATAATTCCATCTGGAATTTTTAGAGTCCCCTTTAGGAAAAAGTCAAATCCCAACAGATTTTCTTTGCTTTTGCAGTTAGCCTATTGTTTGATCACCAGAAAGCTTGCATTCCACATGACCTGGGCTGAATGCATATACGTGATACATGGGCACTCCTGGGACCTTTTCATTTAACAGACTCTACAGAGAGCTGATAAAATTTAATGTCAGTAGCTTCGTATTATTGATAACCTATGTTATTCCTGTTCACTGATATTTTTAATATTTTATTTCTTTGTTTTAATTTTTTATTTTATTTCTGCTTTTAGTCATTTTGTTTGCTTTCTGAAGAAGATGAACAAGAGCAAGGATAAAGTCATTAGGGTATGCTTGATTCGTAGGCCATTTCTGAGCAAAGTCGTTGCGGTCCATGAACCTAGCTGATTGTACACTGATATTCAGTGTGTATGGTCCTAGGTTGCAATGCACATTTTTTCCAAATAAAAACATCCAAATAACATTGCCGCAACATCAATCACAAGGCTGTATGCTGATGATGTCACTTTATTCAGTAAGAACAAACATATAGAAAGCTCTCGCCTATGGACTACCCTTTTTGACACTTGTTACCCTTACTTACTTGAAACAGAAGTTTATTTATTTTTTTCAGAAATCATACTTGCCTAGGTGGATGCTGCATCGGTCACTCAGTGGCTCTAAGCCTGAGATCAAAGACCGCTGATTGCTATTTTCTCAGTACTTCGTGAGCAGAGAGCTGTCAGTCACCAGCTCTCTGCTTTGACCCCCCTGCACTCACTGGGGTGCTGGGCTGGGGAGGGGGTGGAAGCGGCTGGCTCAGTTTCTCAGCAGCTCACTAAGAGGCTGAGCCAGGTGCTGGTCTAGGCTTCTGGCTGGATCCCGACCATATGGTCGAGATCTTTTCCCTGGTTGGACCGGCTCTGTGACGTCAACCGACAGCGGGCTTCAGCTGGTTGGAAATACAAACACAAATTTCACCACGTGCTGATGCCTGCATTAATGGATGAGTCCAGTAGTGAAGCACACTGGTCCTCCCACGCAATTTTCTATGTCTTAGGAGCCTCAGCAACAGCAACATCAGGAGCATTTCCTTACACGTGCTCATGATAGAATCCATAGTCAAAACACAAAAAATAAGACAGCTATCTTCAAGCACACTGCTCTTCTTTGTCATGGATTGTTGGCATTTGGGAGGATCTCCTGAGGTTATCTTTAAAAAAACAAATTTTTTAGATGGCTGCATTTAGGGGCACTTTATTTTAGTTTCTATGATAACATTTTGCAAATAAGTAATTTTTGTTCATATATTTGGGCCAAAATGTATACTGCTACATATCTTTGGTAAAAATAATCCAAATTAGTGTATATTATTTGGTCTGCGTGAAAGTTATACAAGTTATGGTGCAAATCATTGAAAATTGATCACACCTGATGTACCGACGACCTATCTCATTTCATGAGGCCCTGAAATGTCAGGACAGTACAAATGACCCCTTTTTGAAAAGTAGACAGTACAAGGTATTTAGTAAGAGCCATGGTGAGTTTTTTGAAGTTGTAATTTTTTCCCACAATTCTTGGGAAAATTAAGACTTTTTGTTAACACAAAATTGTCATTAATAAGTTATTTCTCACACACAACATATGCAAACTTCCAGTTACACCCCAAAATACATTCTGCTACTCCTCCGAGTATGGCAATACCACACGTGTGTGACTTTTACACAGCATGACTACATAGAGAGGCCCAACATGCAGGGAGCACCATCAGGGGTTCTAGGAACATAAATTACACCTTTAATTTCCTAACGACCTATTACACTTTTGAAGGCCATGGAGCACCAGGACAATGGAATTACCTACAAAATGACCCCATTTTGGAAAGCAAACACCCCAGCGTATATATTCTTTGAGGCATTTTTCCACAAGTTTTCGGGAAACGTGGAAACAAAATGAAAACCTTTTTTTTTTTTTAAGTGGTCAATTTATAAGATATTTCTAACACATAGCAGGTATATAGCAAAAATTACACCCCAAAATATATTCTGCTACTCGTCCTGAGTATGGTGATACCACATGTCCGAGACTTTTTTTTTTCAAAATTCTTTATTTATTCACAACAGAAAGCGCGTCCACATGGAGTAAACATAGTGACATCCACAGGTACATATACATAACTTAGGCAGGTGCATGTGTCTCTTAAATCTAACATATCGTCCAACAGGTTTTCAGCTAGTCTCAAGTCATCCGTCGGTGTGGTCGTCAGGCGATCAGTATAGCACACATGTTGCCAATTCCCCCGCGTCACACCCACATCGGTGCCACCAATCTATCATTGTTCACCTATAGGATGTAGTGTAATGTCTAGGATCCATAGACCCGCCCTCCTTTTTCCATTATGCAAAAGTATTAGGAGGAAAAAAAGAAGCAAAAAGCATTAGCAGCACCTGAGGATCTCCCGGGAGAGTGGAGAAAAGGAATAACCCAGGTGAATGGGCTCCAGAAAAAAGATAGAAAACAAAGAAGGGAGCGTGGGAGGGGGGGGGGTTGTTTGCTTGCAAGCAGGAATTACCGCATCTGTCAGATCTGTCACCAAGTAGCCTAGGTCGGCAGGTCGGATTTCCCTCTTTCAGGGGGTGGAGACCAGTCTGTTGTTCTAAGTCACTCCCCTAAGGGCCTGTCCCTCTTCTGAGTAAGTGTAGATGTTCCATAGTTGCCAAGTCTGTGTGTATGACTCATGTCTATCTTGGTTTGTGAGAATCAGGTCCTTCATCCTGTTAATATCATCCACTTTCCGTAGCCACATTGCAACGGTCGGTGGGTTCGGGGATTTCCAGCAGATAGGGATACACGCTTTGGCTGCGTCCAGAAGGTGTCGAATGATCGATTTTTTGTAAATGCGTGTGGGGGTATCGTTGGCATGTAACAGGAAGTACGCCAGGTCATCCGGGATCTGTCGTTCCCTGAATTTTTGTGATATCCGCCTGGCCTCTGCCCAAAAGGGCTTCACCTGTGGACATGACCAGAAGATGTGGAGCAATGTGCCTGTCTCCATTTGACACCGCCAGCAACTATCTGACATTGTCTGGAAAAGTTTACTAAGTAGGGCCGGAATTCGGTACCATCGTGTCAGGATTTTATAGTTTGTCTCCTGGACTTTAGTGCATTTAGAGGATTTGTGTGTAAACGTCAGTATATGTTGCTTTTTCTTAATGGAGAACGTGCATTGTAGTTCATGTTCCCATTTAGCTATGCAGGGGATTTGATGTCCCTCCGTCGGCGTGATCAGAATGGTATGTACAATGGACAGAGCGTGTGGCAACATGCCCGTGTCCGAGCACAGCTCCTCCAACGAGGTAAGAGGGAGGGGGGGTATGGTGTGCAAGAAATGATTAAGTTGGTTGGCCCTCATGAAGTCTAATTGGTAGCGGCCCCCTGGGTCCATCAGTTCCGTCATTGTTTTCCAACGCCCTGCCTCGCTAAAGTGAGAGGCCTGGAATGTTCCAGACTCCCGCAGGGCCCGGAATTTCGCGTCATGCATACCCGGCTCAAATTGTGGGTTGCCCAACACCAGGGGCAAGTATGAGTCTCTCGACGATAAGCTAGTTTGAAACATCAACCTAGCACAGATCTTAATCGTGTTCCCTATGAGTCCATGTAGACTTGTGTAGTGCCGTGGGGCACCACGGCGCTCTCAACAGTGGGGTTTCGCTCTGTGCTTGTTCCAGACGTGGCCACAGTTTTGTACTCCCATGCCTACACCAGTCGATGAGGCGGTTCAAGTGTGCTGTGTGGTAATACGTACGAATGTTTGGCATAGCCAATCCACCATGTTGTTTGGGAGAGATAGTACAGATCTGTGTATTCTAGGGTGTTTCCCAGCCCACAAAAAGGTCTTAAACGTGGTTTGGACAAGCTTAAAGTAATCCGCCGGTACGTGTATGGGGAGGGCTTGAAGGAGGTATAAAAATTTAGGTAGTAAGTATGTTGCATCTACCGAACCAGGAGTGGAGGCCGGTGGTCCATTGTTCCAGCAACGTCTGGCCAGATATAAGCAGTGGCAGGAAATTCAGTTTAAACATTTTGGAGAAGGACAGGGGTATACGTGTGCCCAAATAGTTCAGGGCTGTGTCCGTCCATTGTAAACCAAAACTACCTCGGAGGTGGGCTAGGCGCGGACTCAGTATTCCCACCCCCATTGCTACTGACTTGCTCAGATACATTTTCAAATTGGATATCCTCCCGTAGTCATCAAATTTACGCATTAAGCTAGGAAGGGATATTGTAGGGTTCGTCAGTGAGAATAGCATATCGTCCACGTAGGCAGACACCTTATATTCTCCGTCACTCACCCTAATTCCCGAGATATCCGGGTTCATTCGCACGCACCTCAGGAAGGGTTTGAGGGAAAGCGCAAATAATAGGGGCAACAAGGGGCAGCCCTGTCGTGTCCCATTCGTAATCGGGAACGCTTCCGACAACACCCCGTTCGCCCTAACTTTAGCCATCCGTTTTCTGTAAACTGCCGATATCCAGTGTAGCATCTGTGTCCAAGCCCTATGTGTCTCAGTGTAGCGAACATGAATTGCCAGTTGACGCGGTCGAACGCCTTTTTGGCGTCTGTGCCCCCATGGCGTCTTTGTAGTGTTTGCGGCGTGTAATAGGTTCAAAACTTTGGCGGTGTTGTCCCTAGCTTCCCTGGTAGGGACAAACCAACTTGGTTAAGGTGGATGAGGCTTGGTAGGTGTTGTTGAATCCTGGACGCAATAATTTTGGTGAGAAGTTCGAGGTCCACATTCATTAGTGAAATAGGACGATAACTTCCGTATTGGCTCGGGTCTTTCCCATCTTTAGGGATGACTTCTATCTGTGCCTGTAGGGTAGACATATGTAGTTTGAGATTATTGAACAGGGAATGTGTGAGACTTTTATACAGCCTGGCCACATACATAGAGAGGTCCAACATTGAAGTAGTACCTTCAGGCATTCTAGAAACCTAAATTACACAACTAATTTCATTCCTACCTATCACACTTTTGAAGGTCCTGGGTATATGTATGGCACCACTAACTTCAGTCCCTTAAAAGAAGAAGGCCTTGAATCTTCAGCTAGCTGCTTTAGTTGGTGCACTTTTGTATTTGGTTTAGTAGAGTGAAAAATGCAGTATATTGGCAGTATCCAGGTGGCAAGGTAGACAGTTTGACTGTTTAACAGGGTGCAAGTGTGGCTTAGGTTCTACAGGTATAGGAAAAATAGGCAATGTTGTCTGCATGCAGTGTCTCTGTATCTTTGTGAAGTGGGCAAGTGCCCGCTCACTACTCCTGCGGCCAAGACGCAAGCGAACGTTTCCTGGAACAGGCAGGCTTTTCAGGTAGCCCGACTGGCTACCTCATAAGCAAAACGCTTTACGCCATCTGTATAGATGCACCTGCGATCCCCCTCTCAGGCACAATGTCTCCAACCGACCGTGGATCTGTTGGAGGAACTGCACACAGACCCCAGAAGGCAGCACTTCTCTCCTTGGTCCGGTCTTCTCCCTCACCTCGTGGTGTTTGCCCAGCTCCCAGTCAGCCTCTTGGTCTCCTTTTCTTCTCTTCCCCCCATAGTATGCTGGGATGTGAGGTTTTGCCCTCAGGGATTACAATAGAGCTTCTTGAGCTGGGGTCCACATGTCCCAAGATGTATTGCTGCAGTCATACTTGAGTTTCATTGGTTCACTCCTCCTGCCAATAGGGAAGTAGGGGAGGTAACAGAGCGGGCTGCCGGTCTCTCTGTGAGCGCCGCTCGCATACAGTGTAAAGCGAGGAGAGGGAGGGGGAGAAATTCCCTGTCTGTGTGAGAGTCCCGGTGGCGGCCAACAAGAGGTGGGGGGCTGCAAGTGGGCCAAGCGGCACCCGCTACACACTCCCCTCACCAAAGAACCTTTGGTCCTCCAAAGGCGACAAAGTCTCAAACCTGTTATATGCTTTCCAAATACACGTGGATAGGTTAATCCAAACATCAAAGCAAACAGTTAACATTTACATGAACCCAGAGCTCAAACTCAAACTCAAAGCTTGTACAGGGTGTAATTATAAGTGCCTATGCTGTGTGTGAAAAATAACTTGTTAAAATTACCTTGGACTGTCTACTTTCCAAAAAGGACTAATTTTGGGGGTATTTGTAATGTCCTGACATTTTAGGGCCTCATGAAAGAAGATGCCAGTACATCAGGAGTGTTCAATTTTCTATTATACAGTATATACCAGGGATATGCAATTAGCGGACCTCCAGCTGTTGCAAAACTACAAGTCTCATCATGCCTCTGCCTCTGGGTGTCATGCTTGTGGCTGTCAGAGTCTTGCTATGCCTGATGGGACTTGTAGTTCTGCAACAGCTGGAGGTCTGCTAATTGCATATCCCTGGTATATACCATAGTAGACTCCATAACTTTTACTGACTAATTAATACAAATTATAATATTAACTAAATAATATATACAAATTCGTTTTTTTGTTGTTTTTTTTTACCAAAGAAATGTAGCAGAATACATCTGGGCCTACATTTATGAAGAAATATTAATTTGCACACCTTTATAACAGAAGCTAAGAAAAATGTGTGTTTTTTTTTTTACAAAATTTGAATAATTTTTTCATATAGCAAAAAAAAAAAAAAAGCTGGTGATTAAAGTGTTGCTAAACCCAAGACCCTGTATTCACTATATATGATCTCCTACAGTACACATACCAAGGAAATGCTATTATTTTAGTAAATACTAGCTGAATACCCGGCGTTGCCCGGTCTTCCTATCTTAACCTTTTGGGGAGGAAAATCATAGTAATATAAATATACCCATCTTTTATATAAGGGTGTAGGTAAGGGTTAATTTAACTGTCATATATTTTTATTTGGCATATAAGTAATATGTGTACCAGGTATTATTGAACTATCTCCAGGCGTACAGAAGTTATGTGGGAACATACATTTCCCATTGATTTGCATGGGACTTTAAACTAAAACCCAGACCCTCACAAATGGGGGTAGTTAAGGGATAAATTAACTATCCTATGGTTTAAGTGGACATATAAGTAACATGTGACCAAGTGTTATCGAAATATCTACAGCCGTTTGGAAGTTATGAAGTAACATGTATTTCCCATAGAGTTGAATGGGACTTTAAAGAAAAACCCCGACCATGGCAAATGGGGGTGGGTAAGGGTTAAACCACCTATCCTATGTTTGTTGTTGACATATAAGTAACATGTATGCCAAGTTTCATGTTAATATCTTTAGCCGTTTGGACGTGATGCTGGAACATACATACACACAGACGTTGAGTTTTATATATATAGATAAACTGCTAAATACTCTTTCTCATCAGCGGTATAAAGCAGTCTTGTGATTTCAATCAGTGTCCGGCTGAGTGCTGGTTAAAGCTTGTAGGAGGAGTTTTCATTCTCCTGCGATTGTCCTATGAGGCTGCAGAACTCCTGATCCTCTCCCTGGACAGTGCTGATTGGCCCTTTGCCAATCACATGTACCATCTCAAAAAAAAAAAATCTCTAGCAATACACACCAAACTGAGCATGTACAGAGTTCCCCCGAGGCTCTCCACTATTGCGAGATGGATTGGGGACTGTGGAAAAAGGGGAGTTTCAGAGAAGACAGGATCAAACAGCCTTTTCTACACAATGCACAGAATTAATCCCTTAGGTTCCTCAGTAAGTACAATCTAACAATCATGCTTTACTGCATATACAGACTGATTATACTGTTGTGGGTTTAATAACACTTTAAACTTTGAAATGGTACAGAACGTGTTTATGCCACCATGATTTAAAGGATCAATGCCATTGGATATAATTTTGACTTTCAATATAACTATATCTGTACAAATGTTTTTTCATATTCCCCCCCAGAGATTCGCTGTATGCTTCTGACATGTTGTTTGTTTTATGATTTAACCACTTCCATACAGGGCACGTATACACCTTCCCGCCCAAGCCAATTTTCAGCTTTCAGCACTGTCGCACTTTGAATGGCAATTGCGCGGTCATGCTACACTGTACCCAAACAAAATTGGCGTCCTTTTTTTCCCACAAACAGAGCTTTCTTTTGGTGGTATTTGATCACCTCTGCGATTTTTTTTTTTGCGCAACAACTAAAAAAAAGACTGAAAATTTTGAAAAAAAATACGTTT
This sequence comes from Rana temporaria, assembly GCF_905171775.1. Classification (NCBI taxonomy): domain Eukaryota; kingdom Metazoa; phylum Chordata; class Amphibia; order Anura; family Ranidae; genus Rana; species Rana temporaria. The sequence continues at coordinate 108,538,462 of NC_053500.1, forward strand.
TTATTTTTTTCTGTTACATTTTTTGTAAATAAGTAAGTTTTCTCTTTCAATTATGGGCACTGATATGGCGGCACTGATGGGCACCGATGAGATGGCACTGATGGACATCAATGAGGTAGTACTGACGGGCACAGATGAGGTGGCACTGATTGGCGGCGCTTGTATGGGGCACTGATGGGCACACATAGGCGGCACTGATGGGCACACATAGGCGGCACTGGGCACTCATAGGCGGCACAGATGGGCACTCATGGGCGGCACTTATGGGTGGCACTGATGGCTACTTATGGGTGGCACAGATGGGCACTGATAGGTGGGCATTGGGCATGGATGGGCACTGTGGGGTGGCACTGATGGACACTGTAGGGTGGCACTGATGGACACTGGGGCGGCACTGATTAACCTATGTTGCCAGTCAGTGCCCATTTGTGGGCACTGATTGGCATCTTTTTTTTTTTAATGCTTTTTTTTTTACAGCCTTTTTTTTTTTGATCTGCCCTTCCCTGGTGGTCCAGGGTGGGCTTCCCTGGTGGTCCATGTGGCGATCCGAGGGGGGGCTGCGCTGATAAACAATCAGCGTGAACCCCCCCTGTCAGGAGAGCAGCCGTTCGGCTCTCCTCTACTCGCGTCTGTCAGACGCGAGTGAGGAAGAGCCGTCAACGGCTCTTCCTGTTTACATCGTGATCAGCCGTGATTCGACACGGCTGATCACGTGGTAAAGAGTCTCAGTGAGAGACTCTTTAATGAGATCGGTGTTGCGGGGTGTCAGACTGACACCCTGCAACAACGATCGCCGCGATGCGCGCCCCCGGGGGCGCGCAGCGGCTCAGAATCCTGAGGACGTCATATGACGTCCGGTCAGGATTCTACAACCACTTTGCCACCGTCAATCTGTCATTGGCGGGCGGCAAGTGGTTAAACCTATATTTGTGGCATATACGCCTTTTTGTATATTGTCATGATAATATGTATTTTATATACTTTAATAACATGCTTGTACACAAAATAATAACTCTTTAAATACCACCAAAAGAAAGCTCTATCTGTCCCAAAATAAAATGATAATCTCTTATGTATACAGTGTTGCATGACTGTGTAATTGTCATTCAAAGTATGACCGTACTGAAAAATGGCCTGGACTGCAAGCGAGTGAAAGTGTCCGGAGTTAAAGTGGTTAGAGTTACATCCTCAAAATTAAAAACAGAAAAAGTAGCTTGTTGCGTTTTTTTTTTTTTTTCAGAGCAAATTCGCCAAAGCGGATCAATGAGAGAAATTTTGCATTTCTGCTGCGGGAAATCACTCTACTTATCTGTAATCATCGCTCCCCTCTATTGTCCATGACTATCTCTAAACATAGAGGTATACTAAGTGTATTACTTCTCCAAGCTAATTTCTGACAATTTTCAGCGTTTGGTAAAACTACCCTTTCAACAGGAGAGCGGCGCTTTATTCCTGTGTTATTTTGTTATAGATGGCTTTTCTGATTAATAAAGGGAGATTGTCATGTTACTGGAGCTTTTCCATGGCTACCATTATTACAGGCAGCAGTTCCTATTAAAGTTAATTTAACATATGTGACAGAAATGATATTCTGCTTGCTGCAATATAGGAATCAATCTACGAATGCATGTAGTATAAATGGAAGAAGAATGATAGGGGTTATTGACACACAAAGCCATACACTTCTACTATCAGCGGCTTCTGTTATACTGTAAGCAAAACTGCCCATCCCTTTCTATAAACAGATCAACTTCAATAGTATAGCTCTCAGCCTTCTTAACCACTTAAGCCCCGGACCATTTTGTTGCTAAATGCCCAGGCCAGGTTTTGCAATTCGGCACTGCGTCGCTTTAACAGACAATTGCGCGGTCGTGCGACGTGGCTCCCAAACAAAATTGGCGTCCTTTTTTCCCCACAAATAGAGCTTTCTTTTGGTGGTATTTGATCACCTCTGCGGTTTTTATTTTTTGCGCTATAAACAAAAATAGAGCGACAATTTCGAAAAAAATTCAATATTTTTTACTTTTTGCTATAATAAATATCCCCCAAAAAACATATATACATTTTTTTTTCCTCAGTTTAGGCCGATACGTATTCTTCTACCTATTTTTGGTAAAAAAAATTGCAATAAGTGTTTATCGATTGGTTTGCGCAAAACTTATAGTGTTTACAAAATAGGGGATAGTTTTATTGCATTTTTATGATTTTTTTTTTTTTACTACTATTGGCGGCGATCAGCGATTTTTTTCGTGACTGCGACATTATGGCGGACACATCGGACAATTTTGACACATTTTTGGGACCATTGTCATTTTCACAGCAAAAAATGCATTTAAATTGCATTGTTTATTGTGAAAATGACAGTTGCAGTTTGGGAGTTAACCACAGGGGGCGCTGTAGGAGTTAGGGTTCACCTAGTGTGTGTTTACAACTGTAGGGAGGTGTGGCTGTAGGACTGACGTCATCGATCGAGTCTCCCTATAAAAAGGATCACTCCTTTTGCGCCGCCATAGTGAAGCACGGGAAAGCCGTGTTTACATACGGCTCTCCCCGTTCTTCACCCCCGGGGAGCGATCGCGACGGAGCGGCTATAAACAAATAGCCGCGCCGTCGTCCCGGATCGCTCCCCGAGGTAAGCCGCACGCAGCGGAGGGGGTCCCGATCGGACCCCCGACCCGCTAGAAGACAGGGACGTATATATACGCCCATCTGCCTGTACGTGCCATTCTGTGGACGTAAATAGGCGTGTGGCGGGCGTTAAGTGGTTAAAGTGACACTAAAAAATGTCCTTATTCTTCAAAAAATAATCCATACACAATAGAAATCATGCGGCTCAGTACAGTCTACTTGATAGGATCACCCATCATACTCCCCCTCCATGAGACGCTATAAAATAAAGTAAAATAAGCCCTATGGTTGGTGTCACTGTCATGTGAGGGGCTCATTTACACTTGCTTCAGCTTCACCACACATTTAGGGCTAGTTTACACTTGCTTCAAAACAAGGCTTCGGACAGTCTTTGTTAAAAGCTCTTAACGTTAGTCAAAGCTCCTGTCACTAAATAAAATGGTTAGCTTACAGTCCTGTTTACACCTGCTTTTGCTTGGTGCTTCGATGAGGCTTCATTGGAGCTTTGATGGGTCTTCGTGGAGTTCGGTGAGGCTTTGTTGGGTTTCGGTGGGGCTTCGATGAGGCTTTAGTGGTTTGAGCTTCAAGTGAGCTTTGCCATAGACTGCCATAGACATAGGACTGCAAGATAACCCTTTTATTTAGTGACGGGAACTTTGACTAGCATTTAGAGAGCTTTAACAAAGCCAGTCCGAAGCCTTGTTAAAGCCGAAGCAAGTGTAAATGAGCCCTTAACCACTTCAACCCCGGACCATTTTGCTGGTCAATGACTGTGCCACTTTTTGCGATTTGGCACTGCGTCCCTTTAACTGACAATTGCGCGGTCGTGCGACGTTGCTCCCGAACAAAATTGGCGTCCTTTTTTCCCCACAAATAGAGCTTTCTTTTCTTTTGGCGCATGCGCAGGTGCATGTCGGCTGGCCTGGCCGCAGCCATATTTTTTTCAGGTGCCGCTGCCCTAACAGCGCCCTCCAGGAGCAGCCAGGCAGCCGGCCCACCAGGAGTTTTCCCGGGTATCCCGGTGGGCCAGTCCGGCCCTGAAGCTAACCATTTTATTTAGTGACAGGAGCTTTGACTAATGTTCAGAGAGCTTTAACAAAGTGTGTCTGAGGCCCCGTACACACGACCGAGTTTCTCGGCCAAAACCAGCAAGAAGCTTGCTGGGTTTTTTTTTTTTGGCCGAGAAAACCGGTCGTGTGTACACTTTTCGCAGAGGAAACCGACGAGGATCTCGTCGGGCCAAAAAGAGAACATGTTCTCTATTTCCTCGGCGGCAATGGTAAAATTTTGCACTGCTGCTCTGCTCTCCATCATCTGCAGCATATAAACTGAGCTGCACACTCACATCTTAGTTTACTTCACTGGCAGGGTCCCTGTGTGCTGGGTTAACACATTTCTGCACATGCACAGGTATGCCGCGTACACACGATTGGACATTCCGACTTGTCTTCCATACACGCGGTCACACAAATGTTGTCGGAAATTGCGAACGTCAAGAACGTGGTGACGTACAACACGACGACGAGTCGAGAAAAATGAAGTTCAATAATTCCGAGCATGCGTAGGATTTTTGTGCAGCGGAATTCCATCTATTAAATCTTCTGCCCTTGTTGTTTTAACTTTGGATAGTAAAATATTTTTTTTCTGCCAGTAAATACCTTATACAGCCCACTTCCTGTTTCTTGTCTGGTAAAAGCCTAGGCTTATGACATCATGCACAGCTCTCTCTCTCTAACTGTCATGAGAGTTTGCCAGGAGGGGAGGGGGGCTGAGTCATAAGAGGGCCAATGAGAGCTGTAGGTGTGCCCCTGTGTAAATCCAGGAAGTGAACAGGCAGCAGTTTCAGCTGCCCACAGTTATAATTGTTGCCACCAGACTCAGTGGAGGAAGATTTTTGCAGCAGATTTGGCAAGTACAGAATCACAGTATATATAATATAATATGCAAAGTGGTTGGAGGGAAGTTTCAGAATGGCAAATATGTTTTTATTACAAATTATGTGAGCAGACTGCAGTTTCTCTTTAACCACTTGACCACCGGGCCTATTCTGGCACTTCTCTCCTTCATGTGAAAATCACAATTTTTTTGCTAGAAAATTAATCAGAACCCCCAAACATTATATATTTTTTTTTAGCAGACATCCTAGGGAATAAAATGGCAGTCATTGCAATACTTTTTGTCACACCGTATTTGCGCAGCGGTCTTACAAGCGCACTTTTTTTGGATAAAAATCACTTTTTTGAATAAAAAAATAAGACAACAATAAATTTTGCCCAATTTTTTTATATATTGTGAAAGATAATGTTATGCCGAGTAAAATGATACCCAACATGTCACGCTTAAAAATTGCGCCCGCTCGTGGCATGGCGTCAAACTTTTACCCTTAAAAATCTCGATAGGCGACGTTTAAAAAATTCTACAGGTTGCATTTTTTGAGTTGCAGAGTAGGTCTAGGGCTAGAATTATTGCTCTCGCTCTAATGATCGCGGCGATACCTCACTTGTGTGGTTTGAATACCGTTTTCATATGCGGGCGCTACTCGCGTATGCATTCGCTTCTGCGCGCGAGCTCGTCGGGATGGGGCGCTTTAAAAATTTTTTTTTTTGTTTTCTTATTTTTATTTAGTTTTATAATTTTTTACACTGAAATAAAAAAAAAAAATTGATCACTTTTATTCCTATTACAAGGAATGTAAACATCCCTTGTAATAGAAAAAAGCATGACAGGTCCTCTTAAATATGAGATCTGGGGTCAAAAAGACCTCAGATCTCATATTTAGACTTAAATGCAAAAAAAAAAAAAAATGTAATTTTTTCAAATGACAAAAAAAAAAATGTTTCTTTAAGAGGCTGGGCGGGACTGACGTTTTGACGTCACTTCCGCCCAGCAGAGCTAATAGGACGGGTGAAGGAGATTTCTCCTTCAGTCCCGTCCCCGCTCAGCTGCCAGACACATCCGATCCCCTCCGCCGCTACCGACGGCTCCGGTAAGCGGCGGAGGGCGCGGGAGAGCGGCGGGAGGGGGGGGGAGGCCCTCTCCCGCCACCGATAACGGCGATCTCGCGGCGAATCCGCCGCGGAGACCGCCGTTATCCTGTACACCACCGCCCCCTGAAAAGATGAATATCTCGGTTGTGGCAGCAGCTGCTGCCGTTACCGAGATATTCAACTTTAAAAACAGGACGTCTTTTTGACATGGGGCGGTGGTCAAGTGGTTAAGTATGTGAGACACTAGATGCCATGTTCTGGTTTTTCAGATCCACTTAAAGGGGTTTTCCACCTTTTTTTTAAGTTTATTAAAAGTCAGCAGCTACAAAAAGTGTAGCTGCTGGCTTTTAATAAACTGACACTTACCTGCTCCACGGCTCCAGCGACGCGCCGGCCGGGGCTCCGCTCCTCGCCCCCCCTCGCCGGCCGGCGTCTTCATTCTTAGTGTGGGCACCCGGCAGTGACAGCTTTTGCCTTCACGGCCGTGCACCCACTGCGCATGCGCGAGCGGCAGTGCGCATGCGCGAGCGGCTCGGCGCCGTCCGATTGGACAGGCGCTCGCCTACAGGGAGGGGCTGTGAAGAGGCGATTAAGCTAATCGCCTTTCCAGCCCCTCGGCGGAAGGAAGAAGTGGGACAGGAAGTCCCCTTCTCCTGAAGCCCCCACTCCCCCCCCAAAAAAAATTACATGCCAAATGTGGCATGTAAGGGGGCGAGGAGTGGGTTAAGAGGAAGTTCCATTTTTAGGTGGAACTCCTCTTTAAGCATATAAACATGATTGGGGAATGGTCAAACATCGAACTAGATTGAATGATGGGTGAAATAGCTGGAAGGAGATAAAACATGTAAATAAAGTTGTTACAAATACAGTATGTAATGGGGATTGTTGGGAAAACTTGAAAGCCTGTTGAGAATATAATGGGTTAACAGTATGGTGTTTAAAAATACAAAGGCAGAAGTCTTGAATGCAGCAGATAAACAGTAAAGGTCAAGCTGCTATTGGATGGGGAGCTGGTCTTGCATGCACTACATTATCACATTCTTTATTCTTTCTAAAGAATAGACAAACAGGGAGGTTTGTATTGGGCAAACTTGAATGTCTGTGCCGATGGAGGAGGTTAGGAGGAGCGCCGCGCACACCAGCTGTCTGTGGGGGAAAAACAGTAATCTGGGAAAATCCAATTTGGCTGATCAAGTTTACTTCAAGGAAACTTAGCCAGAGTACATTGGCTAGGGTTATGTTATTTATCAGATAAGGTGAACATTCTCTAATGCCACAAGCTTTTTTAGTCTCAAAGTCTAAAAACAAAGAAATGCCCCACTGTGCTACAATAATATAAACATGTCACAGTCTGGAGTCAGGCTAGGGTCACCACATTTCCAAACTACAATTCAGGGACACCCCCTTTCCCAAAAATTATCTTGTGCTGTAACGAATCACAGCACAGTGATTGGAAACAAGAGGCGGGATTTATGATTTCTCCAATCACAGCAGGGGGCGGGATTGTGCTCCTCCAGGCATTCCCAGCCAGGACAAGTACGGTCAGTGAGTAAAGCGGTGATGTGGCGGCCTTTTTTGAGGGCATCAGATTGGCCCGGGGGGTGGCTGTGTCAGTTTCATTCCACTGTATTGTCCTGGAATGAAGGTGCCCGGGACAGACCTGCAAAATGCGGGACTGTCCCGGGCAATCTGGGACACATGGTCACCCTAAGTCAGGCTCAGAGACCAGTAGCTATAGCAGCAGAGCAGGTATTCACACAGGTCACCCTGGATGATGACACGGGTTCACCTAAGGCAGGGGTGCCCAACCAGTGGCCCGGGGGCCACATGTGGCCCGCGGACCTCCTGCTCTGGGATGGAATAAAATAGAATAGAATACTGTTATTAAGGGTAAGTTTATTACTAAAATCACAGTATATATATGGGCATATCTGTTCTGCAATGGTTACTGGGCCATAGACTTCTATTACCTGTGAATTTGGAATGCTGAGAGTAGAGTGGGCTCTATAGAGTCGAGTGGGCTGCCATCCACCCACTCCGCCCGCGACCAGTTACCAATTTGCTTAAGTGGCCCTTGCTCTTCAAAAGGTTGGGCACCCCTGACCTAAGGTGTGGAGTCTAAGCACTAACAGGTATTCACCAGAGCTCCTGATGGAGATGGGCTTTGCTGCGTGTTAGTACCAGGTCGTGGTCCTCAGGATAGCCCCACCAGGAGGTGAGCAAGCCGGGGTCCGGTAGCAGATATAACAGGTAGGGATCAAGCAGAAGCGTAGTCGAGAAACAATCCAAAAGAAGTTAACAAATAGTTGCAGGTTAAGATTCAGCAAAAGCGTAGTCAAGGAACAAGCCAAATGTCGACAACGAATGGTAGCGAAGATACGGTCGGCAGCATGAGAGACAGGAGCAAGATATTGGCTGGTGAAGGCACAATATTCTGGCAACCAGGAAGTGCAGAGACATGGCTTAAAGCAAAGTTCCACCCAAAAATTGAACTTCAGCTTTAAAGAGGTAACCCCTCACGATTTAAAAAAAAAAAAACACCTTCTAGAGACAGTTCTAAAAACCGTTCTAGAGATGTGTCTGCTGCAAAAGGTGGCTACTTTGAAGAACCTAGAATATGAAATATATTTTCAGTTGTTTCACACTTTTTTGTTATGTATAATTCCACATGTTCATAGTTTTGATGCCTTCAGTGTGAATCTACAATTTTCATAGTCATGAAAATAAAGAAAACTCTTTGAATGAGAAGGTGTGTCCAAACTTTTGGTCTGTACTGTATATATATATATATATATATATATATATATATATATATATATATATATATATATATATATATATATATATCCCACAGGAAAAAAAATGTAATCATATAAAAAACATAAAGCGACAGTCCACAAATAACAATAAAAAAGAAAATCACAAATACTGGTACCACACAAAAAAAAATAAAAAATTAAGCTGATTTTTTTTTTCCAAGAGAATTACGCCTATGTAGCTCAATGAGTAAAATTGTCACCAACTGCAAAATCAGTCAAATCAGTGCAGTAAATTTGCTGCAGAATCATTCCACTCATCCCCAATGATCAGCCATAAGAAACAGTTACCTTAATGGAAGGATGGTTATAGGATTGCTGTATATGCAACTTTATCTTTTAGTGAGAACACTGCAGTTGCTTTAACGTATCTTTTTTGTTTGGTGGAAAACATCTATATGAAGTGGACACTATTTGATGTTCTTTTATCTAAGATTCTTTCTATTGGAGTTATTCTGCTTCCTATGCATGTTTAAATTATTGAAACACAGTGGCTGAAGACATTGTAAAAAATTTCATGACGTGAAAAAATTACATTTTTTTTAATATCATTAAAAACGATCGTGTGTGGGCTCCAGAGCATTTTTCATGACGTGAAAAATGGGCATTAAAAATTTAGAACATGCTCAATTTTTTGCGTTGTTTTTCACATTGTCGTTTTTCACGTCGTGAAAAACAGTCGTGTGTAGGCTTTCACAACGTAAAAAAAAACGTGCATTCTCAGAAGCAAGTTATGAGACGGGAGCACTCGTTCTGGTAAAACTAGCATTCGTAATGGAGATAGCCCATTCGTCACGCTGTAACAGACTGAAAAGCACGAAGACTGAAAAGCGCGAATCGTCTCTCACCAAACTTTTACTAACACAAAATCAGCAAAAGCAGCCCCAAGGGTGGCGCCATCCGAATGGAACTTCCCCTTTATAGTGCCGTTGTACGTGTTGTACGTCACCGCGCTTTGCTTGAGCATTTTTTTTTTAACGATCGTGTGTAGGCAAGGCAGGCTTGACAAGAATCGGGTTGAAAAAAACTTCGTTTTTTCTAGACCAAAAAAAATGGCCGTGTACGCGGCATTAGAGTTTGGGTATGTTACATGAAGAATCTGTTTGATTTGACCCCTCTCATACAGGCTGTTAACCCGATAATAAACAAATCAATCAGATTTGCATGTGTCAACGATCTTCCACTTGAAAGTGGACATTTGACACAACTTAAAAATAGGTTGATGTCATACAGGCTTTAATTTTCCACCCAAATTGTTCCTTTTTGATAAAATATATTGTAAATTGATCAAACTGCCCACTTAGAACAACAAGGGTATATGAAAAATACTTTTTTATGTTAGTATTATTGTATAATAAGCACAAAGTAATGCAATGCAGTACATTTCAAATGACGATACAATGGACCGGAAAATATTGCACAGCATGGAAAGGCATTTGTTACAAATAAAATGTGATGGTGGAATAGTAAGGGAGAATTATTGTCCCGTCTCTCTCAGGACATTCGTCCTGGCAGCATTATATAGATAACAGTGTAGTGGGGTCGAAGCAGGCTGTGTATAATTAAGCCAAGAAATTTGTTATGTTTGTCCTGGGAGACTCTCTGTTAATTTTTCATTTATCACATTTAAAATGTAGACATCTTAGCAGCATTTAGTCTCCCCAGCCAGGAGATATTGAAAAGGCTCCAAGAGTCAATCAGGTTATGAATTTTGTGGAAGAGGGCCAGAAACTTGGATTAACATAATGCATTATATGGGGGGTGAAAATGTAAAAATATTTTACACCATTTATAGCAAAACAGAGAATTGCATTTTTTCAAACCCACGTAATGTGTGCAACGTGGTGCCCAAAGGAATACAAATGCCATCTGGCATCATCTTTGCATTGGCAATCCATCAATAGCCCCAAAACAGAAACCAAAAGTGACCGCCAGCCCGGAAGTGCATCATAAGCCAAGCCTCCTGAATAGGCATAGAAAGCATGCCCACACCACAGCTTATTCATCCACCAATGGGTGGGAATGAAAATGAAGAGTGGAAGTAAATACCAGGAGAAGGGCACGATAACCATAGCAATCAGGACACAGCAATATTTTTTTTTTTTTTAATCCAGAAAAAAAGTATTTATTTGAATACATACAGTCCAAAAATCAGCAATAGCACAGTAATATTTAAACATGAACTCGATAAGAGAAAATGTAGAAATTAGTAAAGCAAAACAAAATATGGGCATATACAGTAGCAATGATAGAATAACATGACTTAAAAAATTACTATATATATATATATATATATATATATATATTGTGACAGTATGCGAGGTGCGATACATGATCATAGGTACATTTCACCTCGCATACGTTCCATTATGAGAGACTGAACCGGAATCCATTCCGGGTTTTACAGCCTCTGGGCCTGGCTAGGATTCCGGTCCGGATGTTTGGGTCCACTGGAGTCCACAATCAGCTGGACTTTAAATGTCCAGGAAGAGAGCACAACAGGGCTCTGGCTTGAAACTCAGGAAGGGACCTGAGTGAGGGGAGCGCTGAGTGCTGGACTGAAAAGGTTTGCTTTACTACATGTTTTGTGGGTGTCAGGGACTAGCCCCACACTGTATAGAGAGGATATCCTGTTTGTTTAGTTTAGCGCCGGACGGCAAGGATTTAATTTATTGTTTTGTTTATTTTAATCTGCAAACCGTTTATAAATAAAATCTGGCATCCGCCAGACTTAAAAGAAAGTGCCTGCTTACAGACTGTGATTTCAGAAAAGGTGATCCCCACGAGCTAATCCCTCACACGTGGTGGATTCAGCGGGCACTTTTCTGAAAATGGAAGAAATGTTAAAGGCCCTGCTACAGGCCAATGCAGCCCAGCGGGAAACCAACCGCCAAGTCGCAGAGGCCGCTGCAGCACAACAGGCTGCCCAGCAGGAGATAAACCGCCAAGTCGCAGAGGCCGCTGCAGCACAACACCGCCAAGTCGCAGAGGCCGTTGCAGCACAACACCGCCAAGTCGCAGAGGCCGTTGCAGCACAACACGCTGCCCAGCAGGAGATGAACCGACAGTTCGCCGAAGCTCTGGTGGAACTGAAAAAGGGGTCCGCACCTCCGGTGTTAGCGGAACCAAAGATTGTACGTGCTTCCTACCACCTGCAAAAGATGACACCGGCGGATGATGTTGAGGCGTACATGGCGACTTTCGAGAGAGTCGCTGACCGCGAAGGATGGCCAAAAGAGCAGTGGGCGGGACTATTGGCCCCATTCCTAACAGGAGAACCCCAAAAGGCCTATTTTGACCTAGAACCAGATAAGGCCCAGGACTATGAGACTCTAAAGACAGAAATACTCGCACGCTTGGGTGTCACCATGGCAGTCCGGGCCCAGCGCGTGCATCAGTGGTCCTATTCCAGCAACCAGCCACCCCGGTCACAAATGTTTGACCTGGTCCACCTCACCAGGAAGTGGTTGCAGCCAGAGACTCTGACCAGCCCTCAGATTGTGGAGCGTGTGGTAATGGACCGGTACCTGCGTGCGCTCCCTGCTACCCTGAGAAAGTGGGTCGGACAGGGGGACCCCAACACTGCAGCCCAAATGGTGGACCTAGTGGAGAGGTACAGTGCTACCGAGGACTTAATAAACCCACCCACGCCCCACTTCGGAGTGTCTCGGGGTGCAAGATCTCCCAACGGTTCGGGTAAGACTGTTCCGGGGTTCAAGAGTTTGGGGAGAGTGGATAAGACTGTTGTTACAGCAGATGAGACTGTAGGTCCTAGACCTGGAGACTGGCCAAAGAAGCCAGGAAGGTTTTTGGGACCGGTAAGAGGACTGGGGGTAGGGCAAATACGGTGTTTTCGTTGCCATGCATTAGGCCATATTGCTGCAAACTGCCCTCTAAATGATGAACCTATGCAATGTGATTATGTTGATAGGGTAAGACGCCTTTCTCTGTTTGCACAGGTCGCATGTGTTGCGACAGGTCAGCGTCGCCTGGAAAAACAAATGTGCGTTATTTCAGTAGATGGCAAGCCTCTTACAGCCCTGCTAGACTCTGGTAGTGTGGTGACCTTAGTCAGGAGTGTGTGTGTAGACCCCGCAAAACTACACCCCAGTTGTATTGGGGTAATATGCATCCATGGGGACACTCGGGACTACCAGACAGCGGTGGTTGAGGTTGATACCCCCTGGGGCTGTGTAACACATTCAGTGGGGGTGGTACCTTCACTGCTCCATGAAGCCTTAGTGGGAAGGGACTTTCCTCATTTTTGGAAGTTATGGGAGAGTGAAGGGAGGCCCGTAGATAGCGCTCCCCCTCCTGGGGAAACTCGAGAACTCTCACCAGACCTGTTTTGCCAAAGGGAAGGGCATGCTGTTGGTGGGATTGAGGAGGCCGGAGATCCTCCACCATTCCCTGCCATGGCTGGGGAACCGGAGGACTTAGAAGCTAGCACCCAGCCTGAGGGTAACGAACAGGAAACCTCGCCTGACCCTGACATGGAGAGTAGCCAAAATGTGGTACCCGACTTGGAGGTCAGGAGGGAAGATTTCTGTACCGAGCAGCTGCGAGAGCCCACCCTCATGAATGCCAGGGAAAATGTTAAGGTGTTGGATGGGGAACCGGTGGATCCTAATTGGGTGGTGTCCTTTCCCAACATGGCAATTAAAAACCATTTGTTATATCGGGTGATAAAACATGGAGAGGAAGAGGTAGAACAGCTACTGGTTCCCAAACCCTTTCGCAGGGTGGTGCTAGACCTGGCTCATGGTCACGTAATGGGGGGACATCTCGGGGTCGAAAAAACCAGGGAGAGAATCACCCAAAGATTCTTCTGGCCCGGTTTGCATGCAGAGGTCAAGGAGTACTGTGAATCGTGCCCCGAGTGCCAAATGTCAGCACCATCGCCCCATTTTCGCAGCCCCCTTGTTCCTCTACCAATAATTGAGGTCCCCTTTGAAAGGATTGGCATGGACCTGGTGGGGCCGGTCGTGAAATCTGCCCGAGGTCACCAGCATATTCTGGTGATCCTGGACTATGCGACTCGCTATCCTGAGGCCATACCCTTGCGTAACACCTCCGCCAAGGTTATTGCCAAGGAATTAGTCCAGGTGTTTAGTCGAGTAGGGATCCCAAAAGAGATCTTGACCGATCAAGGCACCCCTTTTATGTCAAGGGTTACCAAGGAATTGTGTAGATTGTACAAAATCTCCCATCTCCGTACTTCTGTCTACCACCCCCAGACAGATGGTCTGGTCGAAAGGTTTAATAAAACCTTGAAGAGTATGTTGAAAAAGGTGGTTGACAAGGATGGGAGAGACTGGGATTTTTTGCTACCATATCTCATGTTTGCCATACGAGAGGTTCCACAGGCCTCCACAGGCTATTCCCCCTTTGAGCTCTTGTATGGTAGGCATCCCAGGGGCCTGCTAGATATTGCTAAAGAAACGTGGGAAGGAGAGGTCAGCCCATATAGGAGCATCATAGAGCACGTCTCTTTGATGCAGGACCGAATTGCAGCCGTTCTGCCCCTAGTACGGGAACATATGGAGCGAGCCCAGGAGGCCCAAAGGAGGGTCTATAACCGGGGTGCCAAGGTCCGTACTTTCAACCCGGGGGACAGAGTGTTGGTACTGGTTCCCACGGTAGAAAGCAAGTTTTTAGCCAAGTGGCAGGGTCCCTTTGAGGTTGTCCAAAGGGTGGGGGAGGTAAACTACAAAGTCTACCAGCCAGGGAAAAGGAAACCACACCAAATTTATCATGTAAATCTCTTAAAGCCCTGGAAGGACCGAGAGACTTTACTGGCCACGTCCCCACTTCCAACAGACCGGATACCCGTGATACCTGACGTTCCCATCACGGATTCCCTGTCTGTAGCACAGCAAAGTGACGTTAGGGCATTCTTGCAGAAAAATAGAGACTTTTTCTCCCCCTTACCCGGACTGACCAACACGATCCAACATGACATAGTGACGGAACCAGGGGTTCGGGTAAATGTAAAACCATATAGAATTCCAGAGGCCCGGCGAGAGGCAGTTGCGGAAGAAATAAAAAATATGTTAGAGTTGGATGTGATCGAGGAGTCTCACAGTGAGTGGTCAAGTCCCATAGTGCTGGTCCCAAAACCTGATGGCAGTATTAGGTTTTGTAATGATTTTAGAAAACTTAACAGTGTGTCCAAATTTGACGCCTACCCGATGCCCCGGGTCGACGAACTTGTGGACAGGTTGGAAAAGGCTCGCTACATAACGACCCTAGACCTAACGAAAGGTTATTGGCAGATACCGCTTACTGAATCGGCCAAGGAGAAGACTGCCTTTTCCACTCCTGAGGGCTCGTTTCAGTATAAGCGGATGCCGTTTGGTCTGCACGGAGCCCCTGCATCATTCCAGCGAATGATGGACAAAATTTTGAGACCACATCGCTCGTATGCAGCGGCGTACTTGGACGATGTGGTCATCCACAGCCCAGATTGGGAATCGCACCTGCTCCGTGTACAAGCGGTCGTAGATTCCCTTAGGGAAGCACATCTCACGGCCAATCCAAAGAAATGTGCCATAGGCCTGGAGGAGGCCAAATACCTTGGGTACATTATTGGCCGGGGAATGGTCAAGCCGCAGACCAATAAGATTGAGGCAATTCAAAAATGGCCCCAACCAGTCAATAAAAAACAAGTGAGGGCCTTCCTGGGCATTACGGGGTATTACAGGCGTTTTATACCCAATTTTGCCACCATTGCCGCCCCCTTGACCGATCTAATGAAGGGTAAGGGGTCGGTCATGGTCAAATGGAACCCCGAAGCCGAGGGGGCATTTCAGAAGTTAAAACAGGCTCTTTGTATGGTACCCGTACTAGTAACCCCGGATTTTAGCCAGGAGTTTGTTATACAGACGGATGCCTCTGAGGTGGGACTAGGGGCCGTACTGTCACAGATCAGGGATGGTGAGGAGCACCCAGTGGTATACCTGAGCAGGAAGCTGAACAAGCACGAGAAAAATTATGCCGTCGTAGAAAAGGAGTGTCTCGCCATTAAGTGGGCCTTAGACTCCCTGAGGTATTACCTACTGGGGAGGTCATTTAAGCTGGTCACAGACCATGCTCCCCTGAAGTGGATGTGTGATAACAGGGAGAAAAATGCTCGTGTGACAAGGTGGTTCCTGGCTCTACAGCCTTTTAAATTTACGGTGGAGCACAGGCCAGGGAAGCTCCAAAATAATGCAGATGCCCTCTCCCGTGTGCACTGTATGGTTGGGTCAAGTGCTCAGCCGCAGGGGCTTGAGCAGAGGGGGAGGATATGTGACAGTATGCGAGGTGCGATACATGATCATAGGTACATTTCACCTCGCATACGTTCCATTATGAGAGACTGAACCGGAATCCATTCCGGGTTTTACAGCCTCTGGGCCTGGCTAGGATTCCGGTCTGGATGTTTGGGTCCACTGGAGTCCACAATCAGCTGGACTTTAAATGTCCAGGAAGAGAGCACAACAGGGCTCTGGCTTGAAACTCAGGAAGGGACCTGAGTGAGGGGAGCGCTGAGTGCTGGACTGAAAAGGTTTGCTTTACTACATGTTTTGTGGGTGTCAGGGACTAGCCCCACACTGTATAGAGAGGAGATCCTGTTTGTTTAGTTTAGCGCCGGACGGCAAGGATTTAATTTATTGTTTTGTTTATTTTAATCTGCAAACCGTTTATAAATAAAATCTGGCATCCGCCAGACTTAAAAGAAAGTGCCTGCTTACAGACTGTGATTTCAGAAAAGGTGATCCCCACGAGCTAATCCCTCACACTATATATATATATATATATATATATATATATATATATATATATATATATAATATAGTGTATGTATATATATATATATATATAATATAGTGTATATATATATATATATATATATATATATATATATATATATATATATATATATATATATATATATATATATATATATATATATATGGGTGTTCTTGGATTGCCTTAAAACTGAAGCTTAGTTCTGGCAATTTTTACGTGATTACATTGGTCCAGCTGTCAAAATAAGCATGTATGTGTCATACCTGTTGGATAAGCATGTATGTGTCATACCTGTGGGATCCCTGTAGAATCTGTAAATCACTGTAGTGGGCACTCCTACAACAATGATCCTTGCTAGCTTCCAAGTCCAGCACTGAGCAGTTGCCCTGCGGCTTACTTAACACAGGAGGTCAGTTGCTTGAGACAGGCACTATTCAGAGAACACTTTCAGTTTCTTAATAAATGCAAAGTATTTTCTGATTGGACAAGGGTATGAAAATGATCTTTGAAAAAAAGAATAAAACATTTAGAATTTTGTAGATGGCTCCCACTCAAATTAGTGACAATGTCATCAATACGTCTCCACCACAGCTTTACAAACTTTTGAAAGTGTTCAGAAGGTTGAACTACTTGTTTCTCAAATTAACCAATAAACACATTTGCAAAGATCAGCAAAAGTCCTTTCTACAAGAAACAAAATCAAGAAATGCTCAACAGCCCCAAGACCATTCGAATTTGGAACAGACGTATAAAATGACTAAATGTTCACTGTGGCCACAATAGTATTACCTTTAGGCAGAGCTTTTTTTCTCCAAAAATAGGTGCAGGAACTCAACCACGACCCCATTCAAATTTCACAAACAGTAGAAGGGTATTAAAGGGGCATTAAATACCAGGATTGCATTACATACAGAGTTCAGAGTTCAGGGGGTTACACACAGAGTGCAGAGCTGTCACTTGTAAACACAGAAACCAGACTTCTGTATTTTCAAGTGATTGTGGTGAGCAGGCACCAAAGGGTCTGAGCCAGAGGTGGTGGAACTGAGTTCCCCCAAGTTCCCCCTGAAAAAAAGCTCTGCCTTTAGGATCATCAGTACCATGCAGAACCTTTAGAAAGTCACCAGTGTCACTGCTGAAAGCTGTGGTGACGTTGCTACAGTTTTATCACACCCTCCCTTCCAGGCTATGCAGAGTGGAGTGTCATGTCAATCAAGCATCTGAGCAGGACATTTGGTGCACTGCAGCTTAGCTACCCCCCAACTTGGGTATCTCTGGGTTGTAGGGCCTTACCTCGATCATGAGACTTAAAAACAAGGGGGCAGATCCACATACATTTGCGGCGGCCGCAGCATATGTAACATACGATACGCCGCCATAAGTTACGGCGGCGTAGCGTATCTCTCACGGCATAAGGGCGCGCAATTCAAATTCAGCGAGTAGGGGGCGTGTTTCATTTAAATGAAGCGCGTCCCCGCGCCAAACGAACTGCACATGCGGCGTCCGTAAAAACTCCCAGGGTGCATTGCTCCAATAGATGTCGCAAGGACGTCATTGATTTCGACGTGAACGTAAATGACGTCCAGCCCCATTCACGGACAACTTACGCAAATGACGTAAAATTTTCAAAATTAGACGCGGGAACGATGGCCATACTTAACATTGAGTACGCCACCATATAGCAGCTTAAACTATACGCCGGAAAAAGCCGAACGGAAACAACGTAAAAAAATGCGACGGCCGCTCGTACGTTCGTGGATCGTCGGAAATAGCTAATTTGCATACTCGACGCGGAATACGACGGGAACGCCACCTAGCGGCCACAGAAAAATTGCATCTAAGATCCGACGGCGTACTAAGGCATACGCCTGTCGGATCTAACACAGATGCCGTCGGATCTTGTTTTGTGGATACCAAAACAAAGATACAACGCGCAAAATTTGAAATTATGCGGCGTATCAACATATATGCCGGCGTAATTTCTTTGAGGATCTGCCCCAAGGTATTTATAAAAAAATATAAAAAATGTTAGTCACAGGTTGTGATACAAGGTATAGATGCAAGGTAAGATGGGCAGAGGTTCACCAATCTGTGAAAAGCTGCATCTAAAATTTGTCAAACTATTTCAGAATAATGTTCCTCAACATAAAATTGTAATCTCCAGATTCCAAGAATCTGAAAACATCTGTGTGTGCAAGGGGCAATGCTGAAACTCATTATAGGATGCCTGTGATCTTCGTGCCCTTATGCCGCGTACACACCATCACTTTATGTGATGAAAAAAAATGACGTTTTTAAAAACGTCACTTTAATTGACTGTGTGTGGGGGAAAACGTCGTTTTATGTCTTGTAAAAAACGACCAAAAAAAATTGAAGCATGCTTCAATTTTATGTGTCGTTTTTCAAAAGTGCACTTTTTACTTCACAGAAATTGACCGTGTGTAGCAAAAAGACGTTTTTCATCCACGCATGCCCAGAAGCTACTTATGAAGCAAGCTTCAATGGTAAAACGTGGTGGAACGTAACCTCACTTTGCAAGATCATTGTGAGAAAACGATGGTGTGTAGGCAACTTTGTCTTTGAAAATTGAAGTTTCAAAAACTTCGTTTTTTACTTCACAGAAAGTGTCGTTTTTTTTCATCACATAAAGTGATGGTGTGTACGCGGCATTAGACTGCACTGCATTGAAAACAAACATCATTCTGTGATGGACATCATTACATGAGCTCAGAAATACTTCCAGAAATCACTGTTTGTGAGCACAGTTCGTTGTGCCATTCAAAAATGCAGAGTAAAGCTCTATCGTGCAAAGAAATCATATCTGAACATGATCCAGAAATGCCGTTATTTTCTCAAGACCAAAACTCATTTAAAATGGTCTGTTGCAAAGTGGAAAATTGTTCTGTGGCCAGACGAATTGAAATTTGACATTCTTTTTGGCAACCATTGGCCTTGCATCCTCTATGACTGAAAAGGAGAGGGACCATCCGGCTTGTTATCAGCGCTCAGTTCAAAAGCCTGAATCTCCGATGGTATGGGGGTGCATTCGCTTGCACATCTGGAAAGGCACCATTAATGCTGAAAGATATATACAGGTTTTAGAGCAGCATATGTTCTCATCCAGATGACATGTTTTTCAGAGAAGGCTTTGCATATTTCGGCAGGACAATGCTAATCCACATAATCTATGACAACTGCATGGCTTCATGGTAGAAGAGTCTGGGTGCTTAAATGGCCTGCCTACTGTCCAGACCTTTCACCAATTGAAAATATTTGGTGCATCTTGAAATTAAAATGATGAATAAGAATGTCCAAGACTGTTGAGCAGTTATGCAGCGTACACACGGTCGTTTTTTGGCATGAAATAAAATTGCATTTTTAAAAACGTCATTTAAAATGATCGTGTGTGGGCTTCACATAGTTTTCCGTCTTCTGAAAAACAAAAAAACGAACATGCTTAAATTTTTTATGTTGTTTTTTGAAAATGTCGTTTTTTGTGTTGTCAAAAATGATCGTGTGTGGGCTAAAGTGACGTTTTAAACCCACGCATTCTCAGAAGCAAGTTATGAGACGGGAGCGCTCGTTCTGGTAAAACTACCGTTCAGAATGGAGTAAGCACATTCATCACGCTGTAACAGACTGAAAAGCGCGAATCGTCTCTCACCAAACTTTTACTAACACGCAGCAACACGATATCAGCAAAATAGGCCGTCTTCCGCATGGAAATGGCCCTTTATAGTGCCGTTGTACGTGCTGTACGTAACTGCGCTTTGCTAGAGCATTTTGAAAAAACGATGGTGTGTGGGTAACGTCGTTTTTTATGATGAAGTTGGAAAAACTTCGTTTTTTTTCATAATGAAATACGTTGTTTTCTTTCATGACAAAAAGTGATCGTGTGTACGGGGCATGAGACTTCTATATCAGGCAATAATGGGACCATATTCCTCTCCAAAAACTGTAGAAGGTGGTCTCCTCAGTTCCCAAATGTTTGCAGAGTTTTGCTAATAGAAAAGGGGATGTTACACCGTGGTAAACATGACCGTCTCCCAACTTTTTTTATTCCATTTCTCTTTATTGATTTATAAAAACTGTTTACAGTTCTACAAAATTCACTAAAATATACATTTACTGCTTCTCCATAAATTAATAAAGGACCTTAGTTATTGTCTATTAAATTCCTTGTTCCTGTCCTTTTATCTTCAAGAATTCTACATACTTATTCACATACTTCTTCTATCATCCAAACCCATTCACCCTACCATACCACAACAAGTAAAAAAGGGGGGGGGGCATTCATCTCCCCCTATATATCTCCCATTCCCTCTTTCCTTTCCTTTTATATCCCCCTAAGGGGTTAATTGTTCCTTTCCATTTATAAATACTCTATCATACTTGTCAAGGACCGAAATTCTTCCCATTTTTGCCATATTCCTGGCATTTGATTTTTTATATAACCTTCTTCTCTTATCTGTCTCTCCATATATTTTTTGTCATTCATTTCACATATCCATTTTGTTATCGCCGGACTTTTCTTTTCTCTCCACTATTGGGCTATTATTGTTCTGGCTGCCGTTGTCATATGGCGGAGAATTTCCGTTTTAATACTCTTCACTGAAACTGACATCAGAGACAACAATGAAATATCTATACTTGGATTCATCTCAACTCCCGATACTTTCTGATATATCTTAAATATTTTATTCCAAAAATTCATCACCATATTCCTCACCATATGACATCCATACCAGACCAGTCCATAGTCCCCCTTCCTACCGTACATCTCCAACAGATCTCTGTATTTCCTTTATTTATTTTATTTAAAGCTACTGGGCTCCAATACCATCTCTTTACAATTTTGTAGTTTCTTTCTTGATGTTTAATTGCTGTGGATGTTTTATGTATTGTTATAAATATTTTCTCCGATATTGAACTTCCTATTTCCTTTTCCCATTTTTTCATTCCTGTTAACTCTCTAAGGCCCCGTACACACGAGGGGATCTCCGCTGGAAACGGTCCGCCGGACCGTTTCCAGCAAAGATTTCTCCTCCGGATTTGGATCCGATGGCTTGTACATCGCTTGTACATCGCGGTGACGTATCGTGCCGTCGCCGCGCCGATGACGCGGCGACGTGCGCGACGCTGGAAGGTAAGTACTTCCACGCATGCATCGAATCATTACGACGCATGCGAGGGAGGGGAGCGGACGGATTGATCCGGTGAGTCTGTACAGCTGGACCCGATTCAAGCGGATAGATTTCTTAGCATGCTAAGAAATTTATATCCGCTTGAAATCGATCGGCCCGAGGAATCTCCGCGGATAAATATCCGCTAGGCCGTACAGACGACCGGATTTGTCCGCTGGAACTGATCCGCGGATCAATCCCAGCGGATAGATCCGGACGTCTGTACGAGGCCTAAGGCCCCATACACACGAGAGGATCCATCCGTTGAAAAATCTCAGCGGATCGGTTTCAGCGGATAGATCCCCTGGTGTGTACGTTCCAGTGGATATTTATCCGCGGATATTTCCGATTTCCAGCAGATAAAAATTTGTAGACATGCTAACAAATCTATCTGCTGGAATCGGCTCCAGCGGATCGATCCGGTGGTCTCGCATGATTCGACGCATGCGTGGATATCCTTATATGACAGCGTCGCGCACGTCGCCGCGTCATCATCGCAGCGACGGCGCGACACGTCACCGCGATGGGAATTCGGCGCAGATTTTGATCCGATGGTGTGTACACTCCATCGGATAAAAATCCTCAGAGGATTTATCCGCGGATACGGTCCGGCGGACCGTATCCGCGGATCAATCCTATCGTGTGTACCAGGCCTAAGAGTTTTAGAAGGGAGTAGTAGATCATATATCTTTAGATTCGTTTTTTAGTTGGTTTTTGTTCTTCTGTTTTTTAATATTTATTAAACATAGTTGTATTTTTGTTTCGATGTACATGTTTAATTGATGATATTGTAACCATTTATGTTTATATTCATATCCTAAATCTTGCATTTTTGGCAGTTTACCATCCACTAGGATCTGGGCCACCCTTGCATTCTCCAATATATTCTGTTTTAAATATTTTTTGGTTTCTAAAGCTGGAGGAAATTCTGGATTGGAGAACAATGGGGTCATAGGTCCAATCATAGTGGATAGTTTCCCCTTTTTTAATACAGCATCCCATATTTTTAATGTGGCTCTTACAAAGATCGTTAACGCTTTATTTCTTCATAAATGGGGTTTTTATTCATGGAAGGGATTTAAGTTGTAATATCTTCTTCTAGATTTACCTATTGCTTATCTTCTGTATTATGATGCCAATCTATAATCCTAGTCCTAGCCTTATAGATATTTTGAAAAGTCAGGTAGTGCTAGACCTTCGTTTTTCTTATTTCTAATTCAAAATTTCTCTTTTTATTTGGGGAGTTTTTTGGGCCCAAATAAAACTTCCTATTGCTTTTCTTAATTCCATCATTAGGTTTTTCGGGATGACTAAGGGTACTGTTTGAAAAATCTATAGTAGTTTTGGCAGTATGTCTATTTTTACTATATTAATTCTTCCCATCCATTAATATGTTATTTTTTCATATTTATGTAGTAATTTAATTACTTTTCGGATTGCCGCATTGTGATTCAGATCTTGTAACTGGTTTACGTTTCTTGGGATATATGGGCCAGATTCACAGCAGAGATACGACGGAGTATCTCAGATACTCCGTCGTATCTCTCAGAGTATCTATGCGAATGATTCATAGAATCAGTTACGCATAGATAGCCCTAAGATCCGACAGGTGTAATTGTTTTACACTGTCGGATCTTAGGATGCAGTACCACGGCCGCCGCTGGGGGGAGTTTGCGTCGTATTCCAGCGTCGGGTATGCAAATTAGCAGTTACGGCGATCCACGACGGATTTTCGCGTTCGGTACGTCGTCGCTAGTATAGTTTCCTGTCGCAATTTTAGGCGTCGTTTGACATGCCCTAACTTTAGACAGCACACGTACGTGCTGTTTAAAGTATGGCCGTCGTTCCCGCGTCGAAATTTAAAAAAAAATTTGTCTTGCGTAAAACGTCCGGGAATACTAAAGTACGCTACGCACGTCGCACGTCGTCGCCGTTCGAAAAAATGACGTCACTTCGCGCAAAGCACGGTGGGAATTTTCGAAACGGAGCATGAGCAGTAGGTTCGGCACGGGAGCGCGCCTAATTTAAATGGCACACGCCCATTTGAATTACGCGGGCTTACGCCGGAGGCCACCAGCGTAGGTTTTCATTGCAAGTGCTTTGTGAATCAGGCACTTGCGATGAAAACTTGCGGCGGTGTAACGTATCTACGATACGTTACGCCGCCGCTAGTCTACGTGAATCTAGCCCTATATTCCCAAATATTTAATTGCCCAACTTTTTTTAAATGTGTTGCTGCATCCATTTTAAAATTACCTAAAATGGTATATTTTCTTATTTTAAAGTGACTACAGGCCATTTTTTTAAAATAACAAATATGTTATACTTACCTGCCCTGTGCAATGGTTTTGCACAGAGAAGCTCTGTTCCTCCTCTTCTTGGGTCCGCCAATGCCACTTTTGGCTCCTCCTTTCTGCTTGCCATGGCGGCACTAGTGCAGGCTTGCTCCCAAGCCACACTTTGTGTGTCTGTTGCTCTTGTGCACAGCAGTGGATTAAGATTGGGCTCTGGTAAGTATGGGGGGGGGGGTGGGGAAGAGCTACACTCAGAAGGTTTTTTATCTAAATGCAGAGAATGCATTAAGGTAAAAAAAAACACTCTCTTCCTTTAGAACCACTTTAAACATTTATACATTTATTATGTTTTCTATTGTGAAATTAAAATATGGGTTTATGGGATTTGCAAATCATTGCACTCGGTTTTTGAATTGGGTTTGTAAATAGTGTTGTCAGACAGTAAATTGTTGCCTGATATAATGGGGAGATCCACATATGGATCAGTGGAAATGAGCTGGTTTTATATATCATTACTTCATAATTGCTATGGCTGGTTCCATAACCTTAAATTGTATAGATGATTCAATTATGAAGATTTGTTTCCAGCCAACAGTAAACTATTATCAGTATTAAACTTGCTAAGTCTAAAGTTATTATTTGCAGCGTTTTATGATCCGTTAATAATCTGGGAAAACGAAACAATGAAAAGCAAATTAAAAATTCTTTTAATTACAGGAAGTCTCAATAAACAGTATATTATGCTCAGAAAGGGGTGATATGGTTCATACACAGTGCTCATAAACAGTTTTCAAGTTCATATCAATAGCTGACAATTCTACAATACTAATGATATAGCAGGGCTTGACAAATCCCGGTCGCCAGGTCGCCATGGCGACTAGAAATAGGGTCCTGGCGACTTGGCTTGGAAGAGGGGGCAAAAAAAAAAAATATGTTTTTCTATGAGCTGGCGCCATCTGGTGGTGAGCCGTTGGTATTACAAGTTATTACCACCAGATGTGTAAGCTGGCGCCATCTGGTGGTGGCCGTTGGTATTACAAGTTAAGCATTACAAGTTAAAGCGGAGGTTCTGCTGGGAAACGTTTTTCTTTTTCCTGACTACTCTGCTGCTGTTCAAATACACATTTCTTCACTTACTAGTGCCGATCTTGCAGCCGCCACGATCGCGCTTTGCCAGCAAAGGATATTTTATAAAATGTTGTCATGAACATTGCCATCTTCATTGAGGGCACCTTGAAGCCCTCCTGTATTTCTTCCGGGATGCGGCGAATGCTGATGTCCCAGCATTCACCGCGTAATCCCGCGCATGCGCAGTGTTGACGGCGAGTCGCGCCGTCAACACTGCACAGTTGCCATCACAACGGCCGGCGGCGTCCTGAACAGGACACGCCCCGCTGTGATGTTACACTAGTTCGTCATGTGACAGCACAGCTAGCGTGAGACTACACGCGCAGCTAGTTCAGTTGATGTGCTGTGATTGGCCCACACGTCACTGCAAGAACACCAGGCAAAAAGCGCCCACAATGCACAGCGCCGTCGGGGAAAATAGAGACACGCCCACTCCCCGCTGGGATGAAAACCCGGAAGCACAGCAAAGTACAGGTAAGGGACCATTGAAAAAAAAAATTGACAACGCTATGATGCTTAAATGGGATGGAGTTTAAGGATGCTGAAAAGTTCATTTTAAGGGTGAACCTCCGCTTTAAACAGCAATTCTAATGTCATTTTACACTATTTTCACTGCCATCTTCTTCCCTCTAATTAGAACCCCCAAACATTATATATATTTTTTATCCTAACACCCTAGAGAATAAAATTTTACCCTTTAAAATCTCCATAGGCGTTGTTTAAAAAATTCTACAGGTTGCATGTTTTGAGTTACAGAGGAGGTCTAGGGCTAGAATTATTGCTCTCGCTCTACCAACAGCGGCGATACCTCACATGTGTGGTTTGAACACCGTTTACATATGCGGGCGCTGCTCACGTATGTGTTCGCTTCTGCGCGCAAGCTCGTCAGGACGGGGCGCGTTTTCTGGCTCCTAACTTTTTTAGTTGGCTCCTAGATTCCAAGAAAATTTGTCAACCCCTGTGATATAGTAAGCTATTGATAAAATGACACAATCTAGTGATGTAACAAGATGTAAATGTGAGCCTAAGGAAAACCTCTGAAAAAGGTTGTTTTGCTGGCTCCTTCCCCCAACTGCACATACCTACCTTCCCATTTGCTCCACTGCTGCTCTGTTCACTAGCCAGGAGTTAACCACCTCAGCCCCGGAAGAATTGGCTGCTCAATGACTGGGCCATTTTTTGCGATTCGGAACTGCGTCGCTTTAACTGACAATTGGGCTGTCGTGCGAAGCTGTACCCAAACAAAATTGACGTCCTTTTTTTCCCAGAAATAGAGCTTTCTTTTGGTGGCATTTGATCACCTCTGCGATTTTTTTTTTTTTTTTTTGTGCTATGAACAGAAAAAGCGACAATTTTGAAAAAAACACAATAAATATCCCCAATTTTTTTTTTAAGTCATTTTTTTCTTAGTTGAGGCTGATATGTATTCTTCTACATATTTTTGGTAATAAAAATCGCAATACGCGTATATTGATTGGTTTGCGCAAAAGTTATAGCGTCTACAAAATAGGGAATAGATTTATAGCATTATTATTATTATTATTATTATTATTATTATTTTTTTATTAGTAATGTGGGCGATCAGCAATTTTTATTGGGACTGCGACATTATGGTGGACACATCGGACACTTTTGACCCATTTTTGGGACCATTGGCATTTATACAGTGATCAGTGCTAGAAAAATGCATTGATTACTGTAAAAACAGGGCAGGGAATGGGTTAACACAAGGGGGGGGACCAAGGGGTTAATTGTGTTCCCTAGTGTGTTTCTAACTGTATGGAGAGGGGACTGACCTAGAGGAATTGACAGATCGTGCTTTCTAGCTATTAGGAACTCATGATCTGTCTTTCCTCACAGAACAGGGATGTGTGGGGATTAGTGCTCTTTTTTTTTTTTTTTTATTATATGTAATATCAATTTTGATATTCTTACAGCAGCTGGGTTGGAGTTTAATTAGCACTTTAGTTTAGCGCAGGAGTTTTTGTAAGATTACGTATTAATAAATGCATACTAATGCTGATAGACCAACAAAACATGTATGAATTAAAGCGGTTGTAAACCTTAAATTTGCACTTTTACCTACAGGTAAGCCTATAACAAGGCTTACCTGTAGGTAAAAAGAATATCTCCTAAACCTGTACGGTTTAGGAGATATTCCCCTCGCAATGCGGGCGGCGCATGCGCAGGGGGGATCCACGGCGGAAGATCCGGCAGCCGCCGGACCTTGCCGATTTTAAATCTCCCGCGCGCATGCGCGGGAGTGACGTCATCGCCGCTCCAGCCAATCACAGCGCTGGAGCGGCGATACCCGGAAGACACGCCGGAGCAAGATGACATCTCGCTCGGCGTGAACCAGGTAAGTGTTGTTCACCTCGTTTTGAGGTAAGTATTTCATAATCAGCTATTATGCGGTGCATACTAGCTGATTATGCATTTTGCCTTGCAGGTAAAAAAAAAATAAAAAATTATATATGCGGTTTACAACCGCTTTAAGTGAACTCTACTTTATCATTACATAATATGGTTTAATCAGTGGCGGACTTAAAAGCCAAAATCGCAAAAAAAGAAGAGTTAGATCAAACACGTTATAATTACTGTAATTGCTGTTAAATCAAAAGTAATTACAGCTACTTTTTGAAATAGAAATCACTGCTTTCTTTACACTTCTAAAATCAAAATTGTAAAAGCTATTAGGAAGGAAAAACAAAAAAGGCAAAGGTGTAAAGATTAATCTTTGTGTTCCTGGTATTGTAATACGTTCAATCTTATTCTCCTGAAGACCGTTGGCTGTACATTGTTCATATGCTAATGAAATGCCTACATTTTAGGGGCAAAGGTAGAACATCTCAAAGAGAACTAAACTTGGGGGTAGATTCAGATAGGTTAGCGGATCTTTAGATCTGATTTACGTTACGCCGCCGCAATTTTGTGAGGCAAGTGCTGTATTCAGAAAGCACTTACCTCAAAACTTGCGGCGGCGTATCGTAAATCCCCCGGCGGAAGGGGGAGTGTAGTATTTAAATCGGCGCCGTATTTAAATCGGCGCCGATTTAAATGCGCATGCACCGCCGGCAAAATTTCCCAGTGTGCATTGCTCCAAATGACGTCGCTAGGACGTCATTGGTTTCGGCGTGAACGTAAATTACATCCATCCGTATTCGCAACCGACTTACGCAAACTAAGTAAAAATTCAAAACTCGGCGCGGGAACGACGTCCATACTTAACATTGGCTGCGCCTCCTAATAGCAGGAAAACGACTTGCGCAAACGACGTAAAAACTACCGCCCTGCGCACGTACGTTTGTGAATCGGCGTAAGTAG
This sequence comes from Rana temporaria, assembly GCF_905171775.1. Taxonomy (NCBI): domain Eukaryota; kingdom Metazoa; phylum Chordata; class Amphibia; order Anura; family Ranidae; genus Rana; species Rana temporaria. The sequence continues at coordinate 108,566,613 of NC_053500.1, forward strand.
CTAATTTGCATACTCTACGCTGAAAACTACGGGAGCACCACCTAGCGGCCAGCGTCAGAATGCACCCTAAGATACAACGGCGTAAGAGACTTATGCCAGTCGTATCTTAGGCTAATGTCGGCGTATTTAGCTTTCTGAATACAGAAAGTAGATACGCCGGCGCAGATTTGAATTTACACAGCGTATCTATGGATACGCCGGCGTAAATTCTCTCTGAATCTACCCCCTTGGACATGTTTGGCATTGTGCCTTTAAAATGGCTCATCATATCAAGGGCATGGACCTGAGACATCTTATACTGTCACTACCCTCTGCTCCAAATGACTAGCTAAGCACTGAAGCTACAGTGCGAAACGTTAGCTTTTGTTCCAAATTTTTTGCTGTGGCATGTTTATTTTGTGATCGATTTTAATTAAAAGATAATTTTTGGAGTGCGGCTGTCAAAGTTTCCTCCGTATTTTTGCATCACTATTGCATTGCCGGCACCCATGGTTTGGTTCCAGTGAGGAGGTTCTTTGAAGACTACTGAGCGGTTATTTTCTCTCTCTACCCTCTGCTCCAAAGGTTTCATTGGAGGTCTACAACCAAAATGTAAAATTTGAGTATAGCCTCTTATAGTATTGGATAATATTTGGACAGAAAACGTGCCATCATCCAAGTTGAGTGTAAGCGATAGAACCAGGTAGACCCATGGTGGCAGAAGCTGGTACTGCCTAACCCATATAAGGTTACCTGGGAAGAGGGTTGAATGGACTACCTTGGTACTAATAATATCGATATCGACACATGTATAGCCAGATTCACGTAGAGTTACACCGGCGTATCAGTAGATTCGTCGTCATAACTCCGAATCTGCGCCGTCCTATATTTAAGTGTATTCTCAAATTGAGATACACTTAAATCTAGCTAAGATACGACCGCCTGCGCCGGCGTATCTTAGCTGTCTATTTACGCCGGCCGCTGGGGGAGTGTACGCTGATTTACGCCTAGAATGCATAAATCAGCGAGATACGCCTATTCACGAACGTACGCTTGCCCGTCGCAGTACAGGTACGCCGTTTACGTAAGGCGTTTTCAGGCCTAAAGTTATTCCACCAAAAAGATGGCGCAGCCAATGTTAAGTATGGACGTCGGACCCGCCGTCGAATTTCACGTCGTTTGCGTAAGTCGATTCAGAATAGGGCTGGGCGTTCACGTCGAAACCAATGAGTCTTTGCGGCGTAATTTGGAGCATGCGCACTGGGATACGTCCACGGACGGCGCATCCGTTCGTTCAAAACGTCAGTCACGTCGGGTCACGAATCATTAGCATAAAACACGCCCACCTCTTCACAATTTGAATTAGGCGCGCTTACGCTGGCCCATTTACGCTACGCCGCCGTAACTTAGGACATAAGTGCTTTGTGAATACAGCACTTGCCTCTCTAACTTACGGCGGCGTAGCGTATATGAGATACGCTACGCCTTCCTAACGTTAGGCGCGTCTTTTTGAATCCACGGGTTCCGCGGGCGTGGTCACGGAGCTTCGGCTGGGCTTAAAGAGACACGTACAGGTACATGATTGTGCCCAGCTGTGCCATTCTGCCGATGTATATCTGCGTGAAGGGGTCCTTAACCTCCTTAGCGGTATCCCCGAGCGTGATTCGGGGTGTTTTTTCTATGCTACTATCGGTATCCCCGAGTCACGCTCGGGGTAGATGTGCAGAGCGTGCAGCAGCGTGGCTTACCTTCTCGCTGAATCCAGACAAAGTTACTTACCTTGTCCCTGGATACTACAATGCCTCCCCGCTGTGTGAGCGAGCGGGTCCTCGCTCGATTCACAGTGTCCTCGTGTGCCGCCGATCTCCGTTCCCTGCGACGTTATGACGCACGGGGGCGGAGAACGGCGCCAAATTCAAAAAAGTAAACAAACACAATACATACAGTATACTGTAATCTTATAGATTACAGTACTGTATGTAAAAAATACACATGTACTTTTATATAATAAAAACCGTTCTTTCTGCCTGGAAACTGTAGATTGTCCATAGCAACCAAAAGTGTCCCTTTATGTCAAAAATGGTTTTAGAGCAGCTAGAAAACAGCGATAATAAATTATAATCACTTGCAGAATTGAGCGATAGCGATTTGTGGGGAAATTCGTCATAAAAAAATAAAAGTAATGACAGCGACAATTCTGCAACTGAGCAAATTTCAGTGATTTTGAGTTGATTACATTATTGAATAATTTTTATTATAATTAAATTATTATTTGTTATAATTATTTATAATTCTTTATTATATTATAATTTATAATTTTGTTTTTAAAAAAATGCATATCCGGATGCCTACTAGACTCTTGTTTGGTCAGATTTAAATGAGTTATTCCTAAGAATTGCAGGCCTACAGTATAAAACGCCAAATTTCCTTATAAAATAATTGTACCGCTTTTGGTACGTAATTCCAGACAGAATCATACTGCCAGGGAGGTTAAGTGGTTAACAATGCTTATATATATATATATATATATATATATATATATATATATATATATATATATATATATATATATATATATATATATATATATATATATATATACACTGTATTAATTAGTTTGTTCCATTGGTTTGTATGTTCTATTATAATGTTGTTTTTCTTTGTTTGGAGGACACTCATGTAGGTCAGTCCTAGGAAACCTGTTAAAAGAATTGTTGCCCAAATTGGTCATTAATGGCCAGGTCGGGGGACATTTGCATTTTTTGGGCACATTCATGACCCTGGCGGTTGCTCCCTGGCTGAGCCTGAAAAGTTGATTTGGCAAGATGAATTTTCATGAACAATAACTATTTCCCAAGAGATGGACTAGCACCCACGGTGCTCTCCCTCGCTCATTTATGTTTTTAGTACACAGACTTATGGCTTGAAAAATGTATTTGATGGAAGGGTTTTGCATGCACAGCTTATCACCACTTGATGTTTTTTTGGCAGCAAATGCATTGTGTTTTCGGTGAATTTTATATGCATTATTATTGAACTCAAATATGTTATTTTTGATCAAATATGTTATTTTTAACGCACCTAAAATGCATAGATGTGAATGTAGCCTTAGATTTGGCCATTATCACCAGGAGAAAAAGAAAATCCTAAAATTTGGGTTATCACTGTTGTAATATATATATATACAGTACAGACCAAAAGTTTGGACACACCTTCTCATTCAAAGAGTTTTCTTTATTTTCATGACAATGAAAATTGTAGATTCACACTGAAGGCATCAAAACTATGAATGAACACATGTGGAATTATACATAACAAAAAAGTGTGAAACAACTGAAAATATATTTCATATTCTAGGTTCTTCAAAGTAGCCACCTTTTGCTTTGATTACTGCTTGGCACACTCTTGGCATTCTCTTGATGAGCTTCAAGAGGTAGTCACCTGGCGCAGCACCCCATCACTCTCCTTCTTGGTCAAATAGCCCTTATACAGCCTAGAGGTGTGTTTGGGGTCATTGTCCTGTTGAAAAATAAATGATGGTCCAACTAAACGCAAACCGGATGGAATAGCATGCCGCTGCAAGATGCTGTGGTAGCCATGCTGGTTCAGTATGCCTTCAATTTTGATTAAATCCCCAACAGTGTCACCAGCAAAGCCCCCCCACACCATCACACCTCCTCCATGCTTCATGGTGGGAACCAGGCATGTAGAGTCCATTCGTTCACCTTTTCTGCATCGCAAAAAAAGACACGGGGGTTGGAACCAAAGATCTCAAGTTTGGACCAAAGCACAGATTTCCACTGGTCTAATGTCCATTCCTTGTGTTCTTTAGCCCAGTCAAGTCTCTTCTGCGTGTTGCCTTTCTTTAGCAGTGGTTTCCTAGCAGATATTCTACCATGAAGGCCTGATTCACACAGTCTCCTCTTAACAGTTCTAGAGATGTGTCTGCTGCAAAGGGTGGCTACTTTGAAGAACCTAGAATATGAAATATATTTTTAGTTGTTTCACACTTTTTTGTTATGTATAATTTCAAAGAGTTTGAGTATAGCCTCAGATTGATTTAATTAGAAAAAGTAAAATGTACCATCATCCGAAATTAATTAGGAAATAAAGGGGCACCAGGAATAGAGGGGTAGTTGCTGCTAGTACCACAGACTCACACAGACTATTGCCCAGTAAGGATGTGTATCAATGGACTTTCTCGGTACTGATAACATGAGTCGGTATAGTAAAAAATTACATTTATTATACATAAAAACATACAATGTTCCATATGTAAAAAACAAGGCTAGGACTAGCAACCCCACATAGAGATACAGATGTGTTATTTCAAACGGAAGGAGCCGTGAGGTATCAGCAGTTGTGAGGGGGAGTCCTAGAAGAACCTCTACCGGTTTCGCGGCGAACCGCTTCTTCAGGAGGTATAGTCTGTGCAATAAATAATACATTTGTCAAAACTAGCAACACATAAAACATCAAAACAACAGTTAAAACATTAGGGAGATCAAAAGTTACATATTAAACCACAGGACCGCTTACCCGGAGTCAAGGACCGTAGTGCAAGTTTCGCTGACCAAAGTCCACCGTAGCGAACAAGGGGGAACAAAAAAGTCTACTTTGTAGGTGCACACGGTGTCCCTTCAGTACAATCTAATTGACCCTCAATAAATTAATATTATCATTATTACCCCATTAGACTTTTACCTACTTTTGTTCCCCCTTGTTCGCTACGGTGGACTTTGGTCAGCGAAACTTGCACTACGGTCCTTGACTCCGGGTAAGCGGTCCTGTGGTTTAATATGTAACTTTTGATCTCCCTAATGTTTTAACTGTTGTTTTGATGTTTTATGTGTTGCTAGTTTTGACAAATGTATTATTTATTGCACAGACTATACCTCCTGAAGAAGCGGTTCGCCGCGAAACCGGTAGAGGTTCTTTTTTTTTTTACATCCATCATAGCACAAATCCTAAATCACCACTCTTAGCACCCCCCATTTCTCCACTCCTGGAACAATACTTACATCCTGCCGCCCCTCCAAATTCCCACTTACAACACCCCCCCATCTCCTTGTGGTGCCCCCCCCCCCCACCTCACATGATACCACAGTGCCATGGAAGCTGTTCCTCCTGCCCACCCCTTGTAGAAAGAAATGTTTGGAGAGCCGCACTCTGAAGAAACCTCTCGGTTGCCTTTTATTGGTAAAAGTTTTCAAACACCACATATCACAGCAAAAAATAGGGGTATACCCCTATTTTTTGCTGTGATGTGTGGTGTTTGAAAACTTTTACCAATAAAAGGCAACCGAGAGGTTTCTTCAGAGTGCGGCTGTCCAAACATTTCTTTCTACATTTGCTTTGTGCATTGCCAGCACCTGGGTTTCTCTGAGAGGATACAGATTCATCCACATACCCACCTGGAGCAGTGACTATCATTTCTCTATTTCGTTTTGCCCACCCCTTGTCCCGGCCCTTTGAGTGATGATTATTAAGAATCTCCACAGTAACAGGGTTCTTTCCCTGAAAGATTAGCATTTATTGGATGCCATAGCAGACAGAGGTACAGGCAAGGTAGATGACAGGGTACTTGTTTCATGCAATGATCAGATACCTTCTGAGAACCCAATTTCCCAGTCATAACTGCCAAAATAACCTTCCCTAATACACAAATTTTCCCCATTCACTAATATGTCGAGCAATCTGATTGGTCAGTTTTACTAGCCCCTTTGATCTTCTGTGCAACAGGGGATGCCTCTTGGCCTCAGATGGCTAATAAAAGTTGCTTGGATATTTCCTTATTGACTAAGGCTAAATTGCATTATTTTATTAATAATTAGATAAACAAATTACCCTGCGAAGAATGCTATTTACCATAAACAAGTACTCCATAAAGACCCCTTTTGATGTTCAATTATCATCATAAAAGACTTTTTGTATTGTTTATGGCCAAATTGCATTCTTACTCTTTAACCACTTGCAGACCTGCCGCCGTCATTATACTGCGGCAGGTCTGCACGATCTCGCGAACTGTCATAGCTGTACATCGGCCCCTTTAAAGCACCCGCTGCACTGCGGGGATGCCGATGCTCGTGACTGGCGGTCACGATGGTCGACGGCCACGAGTGAGCGCAGGCACAAGAGGCAGAACAGGGACATGTGTGTAAACACACACATGTTCCTCCCTGTTCTGTGAGAAGAGGAGGTGCAGATCGTGAGTTCCTACTAGCTGGAAACCACAATCTGTCATCTCCTATAGTGAGTCCTCTCCCCCAAAGTTAGAACACACACTAGGGAACACAGTTAACCCCTTGATCGCCCCTAGTGTTAATCCCTTCTCTGCCAGTGGCATTTACACAGTAATGCGTGCATTTTTATAGCACTATCGCTGTATTGGTGGCAATGGTGTCAAAAGTGTTCGATGTGTCCGCCATAATGTCGTAGTACTGATAAAAATCGCAGATCGCCGCCATTTCTACAAAAAATTCCATAAATCTATCCCCTATTTTGTAGACGCTATAACTTTTGGGTATATAGGGCCAGATTCACAAAGGATTTATGACGGCGTATCTCCAGATACGCCGTCGTAAGTCCGAATGCGAGGCGTCATATCTCCTATGCCGTCGTATCTTAGGTGCATATTTGCATATTTTTTTTTTTTTTTTTTTTTTTTCGCCTCAGAGAACTATCAGCAGACTTAATCAATTTGCGTTCAATTCGCAGTCTCCTTAGTTCGCATCATGGTTGGAAACATTTTTTGTTATTACAAAAGTGCATTTAAATATATGTCAATAAATATACAAAAGAAGAAGAGAAAAAAAAAAAGTACTTAAATACGTGAATAAATACATTAATTTCCCCTAGCCGAACAAACCCTCATCCCACCCTCATTCCACCCCCATCCCTTAACCCCACCCTCCCACCCTCCCCTATCTCCGAAATTCTGTCTCATATTGTATCACTCTTTGCCCGTTAACCTTCCTACACTATATCATCCTATCTATATACCTTGGTGAAAGTTTAAAATTAACCCAGTCCTGCCATTTTAGTTTAAATCCTCCTTCTCCTTCCTCTCCCATGAACCTGAGCTGTTCAGCATAATATATATCATTGATTCTGCAAAACCAGCTCCTCTCTGTTGGGCTCATAGGGTCCTTCCATTGTTTGGGGATCAAACTCTTTGCTGCATCTAGTACGTGAGGAAGTAAAGTTCTCATGTACTGTTTGGTTGACATTTCTGTCCCATGGAACAAACAGACCCATGGATCAGGAGGTATTTTAATCCCGGTTATCTCCTCAATTACTAATAATACGTTATTCCAGTATGTTTTAATTTTTGGGCAGGTCCACCATATATGTGACATAGTACCCACTTCGAAACAACCCCTCCAACAATATTTGGAGGTATCATCCCGATAACGGTGTGCTATGGCCGGGGTTATATACCACCGTGCTAAACATTTAAAGTTCATTTCGATCAATGCACAGTTAGTTGAAGTCGTATGCGTCTTTTTTAATATTTTCCTGACCTCTATCTCGGTTTTACCCGTTTCCAATTCCTCTTCCCATTTATTAATATAAGGAGGGAAACCGGGATCTTTCAAGGTGCATATTTACGCTGGCCGCTAGGGGCGCTTCTGTATATTTCCGCGTCGAATATGCAAATTAACTAGATACGCCGATTCACGAACGTACTTGCACCCGGCGTATTAAAATACGCTGTTTTACGTAAGGCGTACGACCGGCGTAACTTTACCCCTCATAAAGCAGGGGTAAGTCATGTTAAGGTATGGACGTCGGAACAGCGGCGTATTTTACGTTGTTTGCGTAAGTCGTACGTGAATGGGGATGGGCGTAGGTTACCTTCACGTCGACTAAGCATTGAGCCAGCGTAACTTAGGGAGAAAATTCGACGTGATACTGAGCATGCGCGCGCATGCGCCGTTCGTTAGGCGCGTCATTTACGTGGGGTCACGATTAATTTCCATACAACACGCCCCCTACCAGCGTACTATGAATTACGCGGGCTTACGCCGGCCCAATTTACGCTACGCTGCCGTAACTTAGGGCGCAAGTTCTTTGTGAATACGGTACTCGCCTCTCTAAGTAACGGCGGCGTAGCGTATATGAGATGCGATACGCCAACCTAAACTTAAGTCATTCTTTCTGAATCTGGCCCATTGTGTTTTTTTTTCAAAATAGTTTCTCTTTTTTTGTTTATAGCGCAAAAAATAAAAAGCACAGAGGTGATCAAATATCACCAAAAGAAAGCTCTATTTGTGGGAAAAAAAGGACGTCAATTTGTTTTCGGTACAGTGTTGCACGACCGCGCAATTGTCAGTTAAAGCGACGCAGTGCTGTATCGCAACAAATAGCCTGGTCATTGAGCAGCCAAATCTTCCGGGGCTGAAGTGGTTAAGGAAAAAAATATTTATCACATACAAAGACATAAACATTTTCTCACCCCCTAGATCTTTCAAGTCTGACCAGGCAATCTGCATTTTACAATCCTCACAAATTTGTAAATCACCTCCTTTGAAATGTGCCAAGGTGAGGCATCTGCCTCTTGCATAAAATGATCCTCATTAAAGCGGGGGTTCACCCTATCGACAGGAAAAAAAAAAAATTTTTTTCTTTTACCTTTAAATCAGGCACTGTAGCGCGAGCTACAGTATGCCTGTCCCGAATTTTTTCCCCCCATACTCACCTTGTAGTCGTCCATCGAAGATACCGGGGAATGGGCGTGCCTCTGGAGACGGAGGATGATTGACGGCCGGCTCTGGCGCGTCACGCTTCTCCGGAAATAGCCGAAATAGGCTTGGTCTTCACGACGCGTGCGCATAGCCTGTGCGCACGCGCCGTGAAGAGCCGAGACCTACTCCGGCTGTCTTCGGGGAGAGTGACGTGCCAGGGCCGGCCGTCAATCATCCTCCCTCTCCATAGGCACGCCCATTCCCCGCGGGAGCCGAAATCTACGATGGACGACTACGAGGTGAGTACGGGGTTAAAAAAATCGGGACAGGCATACTGTAGCTCGCGCTACAATGCCTGTCTCGATGGTAACATCATGTGGGTCAGGGTGAACTACCGCTTTAAGAGTCATTACGCTGTTGTTTTGATGTGTAAAATGCAGCTGGCCTGGTCAACTGTGTCAGTATGTCAGCCCCTAACATATGGCCTGTAAAAGAAGTTATGTTTGTGTATATACCTGTGTACAATATATATGCTCATGCTGTGCCTACAAAGTCTGTGTTCTGAGAAGCTGAGCTAGCTTCTCCTTTATTTTCTTTATATATATTGTAAGATTGGGGTGATCGGACACCAGCGGTAGATGCGTTTTTTAGTAAGTACGCCAGTCCAGAAATGAATTTTTAAGGGCCTGGTAGCCCACTTTTAGTTAAAAGCACAAAAAGTTCACAAATACATCAGTAGCCCTCGCAGGGGGTTCCACCATTGCTGTATCTTGGATACTCAACACTTTAGGCCCCTTTCACATGGGGCGGATCATTGATGATCCGCCCTGTGCACCTCGCTTGCTCAGCGGGGATCGCTCCGTTGATCCCCGCTGAGCCAGCGGATGACAGGGCGGTCCCCGTACACTGTGCATGGACCGCCCTGTCAGAACTCCGCTCTCCCCTATGGGGGGATCGGATGGAAAAGTAGGTTTTTCCTCCGTCACACTTTGGCGGATCGGAGCAGGTCGGATGTCAGCGGGCATGTCACCGTTGACATCCGCGGCTCCACAGGCGGCCCGTTCAGGTCCGCAAAAAAAAACTGTCAGGCGGACCTGAACGGGCCGCTGTGTGAAAGAGCCCTTAGCCTCCTGCCTTTCATTCTTGCCATCTGGCTGTTTCAGGCCTTTAGCCTAGGCCTTAAAAGGGTTGTAAAGGTAAAAAAATAATAATTCCCTAAATAGCTTCCTTTACCTTAGTGCAGTCCTCCTTCACTTACCTCATTCTTCCATGTTTTCTTTTTGCTTTTAAATGTCCTTATTTCTTCTGAGAAATCCTGAAAGAGGACTGCACTAAGGTAAAGGAAGCTATTTAGGGAATTTTTTTACCTTTACAACCCCTTTAAGTCTGCTCCTCAGAACAAACAGAGTTTCCTAGAGTTAAGCTCACACCTAGCCTACTCCTAAACAGCGCCTTGCTGCTCAATCACCAATGACATCTGCCTCCAGGGCCGCTGATAGGGGGGGACCACCAGTCCTCCTGTAGGGGGCCCGGGCCCACAGGGGGGCCCAAACAGCAGAGGAAATCAGTGTGGCCAGATGGAGGGGCAATTACAGGATGCCCTATGGGACTCTCTGCAGCAGCTGAAAAACGGTTTCTCTCCCTCCCACCGACTTTTAGCTGCTGCAGAGAGAGACACAGACACAGCTGCCGGCTTCCATGTCCCATTTAAAAAATAACAAATTGGAACCCTATATTGTTTTTATCCCTTGTAAAATGTAATAAAATTCTTGGAAAAAAATTGTAAAACAAATATTTTGTAAAAATTGTAGAATATTTTTTTTTCAAAACATTTAAATGTTTTTTTTTTAATTATAAAATGTTTTTGTTAAAAAAAAATTAAAACACGATTTAAAAAAGGGCTAATTCACACATCTTCTCTGTTATCTTTGTCTGATTTTAGTATATTGAATGATTTTAGTATATTTTAAGTGAAAATCTTGTTTTGATATATTTGAGGGGGGGCCCTGCTAGGTAGGCTGTATGGGGCCCTGTGATTTCTAACAGCAGCCCTGTCTGCCTCCTGCAGACATACATGCTCTGGCTGCACCCATGCAGCGTCTGACTCCTCTCACTCCTCTCACGTGACTTCCAGGAACAGACTTCCTGTCTGTTGGGTGGGGCTCTGAGCCATAGTCAGGTCACAACTAAATAGCCCAAGACACAGCTGTGCAATCAGTGTGCCTTTCTCTCCAAAATCTGGCATAAACCAGCAATCTTTAACCACTTCCATACCAGGCACTTACGCCTCTTCCCGCCCAAGCCAATTTTCAGCTTTCAGCACTGTCGCTCTTTGAATGGCAATTGCGCGGTCATGCTACACTGTACCCAAACAAAATTGGTGTCCTTTTTCCCCCACAAATAGAGCTTTCTTTTGGTGGTATTTGATCACCTCTGCGGTTTTTTTTTTTTTGCGCAACAACTAAAAAGAGGCTGAAAATTTGGAAAAAAAATAAGTTTTTATTTTTTTCTGTTAATTTTTTTGTAAATACGTTTTCTCTTTCAATTACGGGCACTGATATGGCGGCACTAATGGGCACCGATGAGATGGCACTGATGGACATCGATGAGGTAGTACTGATGGGCACAGATGAGGTGGCACTGATTGGCGGCGCTGGTATGCAACACTGATGGGCACTCATAGGCGGCACTGATGGGCACACATAGGTGGCACTGATGGGCACACATAGGCGGCACTGATGGGCACACATAGGCGGCACTGATGGACACACATAGGCGGCACTGATGGGCACTCATGGGCGGCACTGGGCACTCATAGGCGGCACAGATGGGCACTCATGGGCGGCACTTATGGGTGGCACTGATGGATACGTATGGGTGGCACAGATGGGCACTGATAGGTGGGCACTGGGCATGGATGGGCACTGTGGGGTGGCACTGATGGACACTGTGGGGTGGCACTGATGGACACTGGGGTGGCACTGATGGACACTGTGGGGCAGCACTGATTTTGCCAGGTTGCCAGTCAGTGCCCATTTGTGGGCACTGATTGGCATATTTTTTCTTTTTTTGAATGCTTTTTTTTTTTTTTGCAGGCTTTTTTTTTTTTTTTTTTGCCCACCCTGGTGGTCCAGGGTGGGCATCCCTGGTGGTCCAGTGTGGCGATCCGAGGGGGGGCTGCGCTGATAAACAATCAGCGCGAACCCCCCCCCTGTCAGGAGAGCCGCAGATCGGCTCTCCTCTACTCGCGTCTGTCAGACGCGAGTGAGGAAGAGCCATCAACGGCTCTTCCTGTTTACATCGTGATCAGCCGTCATTGGACACGGCTGATCACGTGGTAAAGAGTCTCAGCCGGAGGCTCTTTACCGAGATCGGAGATGCAGGGTGTCAGACTGACACCCCGCATCACCGATCGCCGTGATGCGCGCCCCCACGGGCGCGCGCGGCATGAAATCCTGCAGGACGTTGTGGAACGTCCTGTCAGGATTTCATAACCACTTCCCGGACGTAAATCGGCTATAGGCCGGGCGGGAAGTGGTTAAGGTAGCACAGGGTCACACCACCACAATATATATATATATATATATATATATATATATATATATATATATATACAGTTGTATTCAAAATTATTCAACCCCCACTGAAATTGATTGTTTTGCCCAGTTTGACACTGATTTTGATCATTCAGTCATCCTGCTTACAATTAAATCAAAGAGGCACGTGTAGGTCAGACAAATATAACATAACATTTATAATGAAATAACCACAAATGTCTTTTCTGTGCTCACATCATTATCAGTTTTATTCAACCCCCAAGTGACATTCAATCTTAGTACTTAGTACAACATCCTTTTACAGTTATAACAGCTTTTAAACTTGAAGCATAGCTTGACACAAGTGTCTTGCAGCGATCTACGGGTATCTTCGCCCATTCGTCATGGGCAAAAGCCTCCAGTTCAGTCACATTCTTAGGATTGCGCACTGCAACTGCTTTCTTTAAGTCCCACCAGAGGTTCTCAATCGGATTTAAGTCTGGTGACTGCGATGGCCACTCCAAAATGTTCCAGCCTTTAATCTGCAACCATGCTCTAGTGGACTTGGAGGTATACTTGGGATCATTGTCCTGTTGAAAGGTCCAACGTCTCCCAAGCCTCAGGTTTGTGACGGACTGCATCACATTGTTATCCACTATCTTCTGGTACTGAAGAGAATTCATGGTACCTTGCACACGCTGAAGCTTCCCTGTACCTGCAGAAGCAAAACAGCCCCAAAGCATGATTGACCCCCCGCCATGCTTCACAGTGGGCAAGGTGTTCTTTTCATCATAGGCCTTGTTCTTCCTCCTCCAAACATAGCTTTGATCCATGGGCCCAAACACTTCTAATTTTGTTTCATCAGTCCACAGAACAATCCCAAAACTTCTGTGGTTTGTCCACATGATTTTTGCATACTGCAGTCGACTCCTCTTATTCTTTGGAGACAGCAAGGGGGTGCGCCTGGGAGTTCTGGCATGGAGGCCTTCATTACGCAGTGTGCGCCATATTGTCTGAGCAGAAACTTCAGTACCCACATCTGACAAATCTTTTCTCAGTTCCTCAGCAGTCACAAGGGGACTTTTCTCCACTCTACGCTTCAGGTAGCGCACAGCAGTCGAAGTCAGCATCTTCTTTCTGCCACGACCAGGTAGCGTTTCAAAAGTGCCCTTTGCCTTGAATTTGCGAATGATGCTTCCTATGGTGTCTCTTGGTATGTTTAACATCTTTGCAATCTTCTTTTAGCCATTGCCCTTCCTGTGAAGAGTAATCACCTCTTCTCTTGTCTTCCCGGACCATTCTCTTGACTTCACCATGTTTGTAACCACACCAGTAAATGTCTAGAAGGAGCTGAGTATCACAGTCATTTTAAAGCTGCCTGATTGGTGCTTATTAGGCTTTATTGCTGCTCCCTGACATCCACAGGTGTTTTCAATAACTGATTGAAAACACTTCAATGAACCTCTGTTCTTCAGAGTGGTAGTCTTTAAGGGGTTGAATAATTGTGTAAATGAGGAATTCACAAAATAAACATTTACTACTGTATTACAAAACCAATTGATGTCATTTTAGTTGCATATGGTTCTTTAAGAAGTCCTTGTAGGATTTCATTCTGAATACAATTACAAATGTACACTAAATTCCCTAAAACCCTTTACAGCATTGGGGGGTTTAATAATTTTGAACACAACTATATATATATATATATATATATATATATATATATATATATATACTGTATATATATATATATATATATATATATATATATATATATACACACTACAATCACCAGAACAGGAATAGAGGTGCATCTTCCAATGGGGACACTAGTCCTGGTGACAACCGGACATTTGCCTCACTTCAAAGGGATTTTCTCTCACTTCCTGTTTTGGTTATGGGACAGGAAGTGAATGGAAATCTCCTCAATATCAGATGGGGTAAAAAAACATACAGGGGTTATAACCCTTAATTCCTCTATCCAAAATGAAAAAAAGTTTAGTTCTGCTTTTTCTCCTTACCAGACTCCAATGACTATTTACCAGTGACCGTTGTAGATGCAAATGATCATAAGACACAAAAAGGGTTAACACCTCTCGCCAGCAGATGTATCTCCTCCGCAGGGCCAATAGGGGATATGCAGCCACCACTCTCAAAAGTAAAACATAAAAAGCACTCCCATAGTGTAAAACAGCAAGATCTGCTTTATTAAAAACAAAGGAAAAAGCTGAGAGCCATCAAGATGTAGTTGGGAATTTTACATTCCTGTGGGCTAGCAGTACGGCCCAGGCCATCACTCAACTCAATGTGCGTAATGATGTCACCCTTGTAGGCTCCATCCTACGCGTTTTGTCACAGATGATGTCGTCAGGCAGCTCCGTTTCCCTGTGGATGTTCAAGTGGATTGATTTTATAAATTTGGACTTTTTTTAATGTTTGATATTCACACAATACAATCTTAGCACTGCACTTATTTTATATGTACATAGTGAGTTTGATATCATTAACTCTTAGTGCTGGCAGATTTTTTTTTTTTAATTAGCCCGAGCACAGAGAGTTTTTTCTTACAAATAACAGTTTACCCTGGCCATATTGGAATGTTGAATAGAATATACATAACACCAGTAATGTGGTGATGTTAACACACCAAAGACTGCTAAATGTTATATCGATGTTTCTGTCTACAGTAGGACACCATCTTCTTACAGACCTCAGCATTTCCTTAATTGCATTATGTCACCTGTGTTCTTCACTTCCCAAACGGCTTAATGTTGTTCACTTGGTGAAAGTAACATTTTCTATGACCTTGTGCTAATTAATTACTTGTGATTGCAGAAACATTTGCAGTCTTTGTGAAGATAATTATTTATCTTCATCTCCTGTAAATTAACAAAGCAAGCCTTGAATAGACCTGAGGTACCACCTCGTAGACATCCAATGGAGAAAAAGCCCACGTGTGAATGCCAGTGCATTAAATGTGAGAAGAAAATATGTGTTATATTAAAGTAGTATTAGACCCAAAACAAACATTTATAATATTGCAACTTACCAATTCTTAGCTGTTATGGCTGCATTCGTTTTCTTTTTTAGGCTTTCTTTCCTTTATTTTCACCTGGTGATCTGGCCAGTAAGTCTATTGCTTTTCGAATGCAGCTCACTTTTGGTCTCATCTGACCACAGCACTTTCTCCCAATCCTTCTCTGAATTATTTGACAGCCAGTAAAAAACAGGCAATTTTCTCCTGCCAGTAAAAGTAAAAAGTTGCCAGTAAAAAATATGGCTGTGACGCTAGGCTTGATCCGAAGCTGAGGCCATCTGAGTGCCTACTACAGTGTGATCAGGTGGCTCTAGCGGAGGCGGTGCCTGAGCATGTTGCATGATGTCATGGAGCAATGGCACCAAGGAGAGAGTCCAGAGCCTCGTGTGCAGGTCTGCGGTATGGGAGCAAGGCAGTTTGGGACCGGGACCGCCAGTGCTGTTTAGACTTGAGTGGACTGGAGGGATCACTTGGCTTGGAGAGAGACTGTCACTGTGAGGCCCTGTACACACGATCGAACATGTCTGCTGAAACTGGTCCGCAGACCAGTTTCAGCGGACAGATCCGACCGCGTGTACAGCCTAGCAGACAGGTTTCCAGCAGACAAAAGTTTTAAAGCATGCTTTAAAACTTATCTGCTGGAAACCCGTCCGTCCGACATGTCGGCTGGTTAGTACGCTTAACCAGCGGACAGAAATCTCCCGCATGCGCCGAATGGATTTGACGCATGCGTGGAAGCATTTTACTTCCTGGTTTGTGGACGTGACGGCGTCAACGTCACCGCCACGTCACCGCGCTGTCTGTTCGTGGGGTTTTTGGTTTGATGGTGTGTACAACCATCAGACCGAAATCTCCGAGCGGACATGTCCGATGAAAACGGTCCGCGTTTTCATCGGACATGTTCGCTCGTCTGTACAAGGCCTGACTCAGCATAGGATGTGTTGTGTCAGTGAGGTCTCATCATCATCTGTGCTACTGCTGTCAGTGTCACTGTGAGAGTCAATTTTATGTGTGTGTGCCACCCATTCTAATATTTTTCCCTCCTAAAGCCTGTTCCTGAGCTACTTACTTTATATATCGAAAATAAAATAGGAAATGTTTTTTGCCTTATTATCTACCTTTAAATCATATTGCTAATTGCATATTGTACTTGTTTGTAGCCTAAATACTCTAATTTGCACTTAAAACTGTAATTTTGTAACTTTTGGAAATGGCAGTAAAAACTTGACTGTGCCAGTAAATTTTGGGTGTTGTGTCAGTAAATTAGAATCTGGTAGGTTGGCAACACTGTTGTGTTACCAATGGTTTGTTTGGTGAGTGTGGTACCAACTACCTTGAGACCATTCACAAGCTCCTCTTGTGTAGTTCTGGGTAAAGGTGCAACGGATCATCATTGATCCATGATCCGAACGGGTCGCGGCGTTCGGATCGGCACACCACACAATCCGCGGATTGCGGCCATAGGAAAGGTATATGATGCCTAGGTATATGATGCCTACACACCATAGGTTAAAAACCGATCGTGTCAGAACGCGGTGACATAAAACACAAGGAAGGAAAAACTCAGATGGGGCACACACACGATCGGAATATCCGATGAAAAAATTCCGTCAGTCTTTTTCCATCGGATTGGTAAACTGTAATATAATAAACAATTGCTTTTGGGTTTAATACCACTTTAAGCTGAGTGGGTGCAAGTATTCTCTGGAGCTTTAAAAGATAAGTATTGCTTATTTTTTTTTAAATAATACTTACCTAGGCGGATTTAGCATCGATGTGATGCTGCATCTGTCCCTCTCCGTCTCTAAGGCTGAGAACTGAGCGATCAAACACTGCTGATCACTCAGTTCTCCATGCCGCTCTGAGCAAAGAGCCGTAACTGTCAGTCTCCGGATCTTTGCTGTGAACCACCCCCGCGCTCACTGGAGTGCTGAGCTGTGGAACGGGCTGGAGCAGCTGGCTCAGGCTCTCATTGGCTGACTGAGAGGCTGTACCGGTCCAAGCTCCTGGGTGGCTCCTGACCATATGGTTGTTATCTTTCCCCAGCCTGGACTGGCTCTGTGACGTCAGCCGACAGCAAGCTTTAGTCCCCTGCTGCCTGAAAACGGGTCACAGGAGTACAGAACGATCAGCTAATTAAACTTCTTGAAACCTTGAAGTAGAACCCTATGTTGCCTTGTGTGTTACAGAATACCCAGGCATTACTATTAACACTAAGTATGACAGCAGAGCAGTATGCCAGGTATTACTATTAACACTAAGTATGCCAGCACAGCAGTATGCCAGACACAGAGGCGTATCTAGTGAAAATGGCGCCTATGTCAAGCACTGAAACTGCGCACCTGTAAAACATTTGAAACCGATCTTTCAGATAACCAGGGACAGGGAGGGACACTGGGGACCACTGGTGGCTGGTGCTCACAATTTTTGGGGGGGACGCAAACGGACTGAAAAAAAAAAAAATTGCCGTCACTGTGCCCATCGAACGCAGCCACTGTGCCATCAATTGCTGCCACTGTGCCCATCAATTGCCGCCACTGTGCCCATCAATTGCCGCCACTGTGCCCATCAAGGGCAACCACTGTGCATATCAAACACAGCCACTGTGCATATCAAACGCAGCCACTGTGCCCATCAAACGCAGCCACTGTGCCCATCAAACGCAGCCACTGTGCCCATCAAACGCAGCCACTGTGCATATCAAACACAGCTAATGTGTACCCATCAATAGCCCCTTCTCATTAAACAGTCCACATTCAGTGAAAGTTCATGCACTGCAAAGTTTGCAGTACATGAACTTTCACTGAATGTGGACTGTTTAATGAGCTTGTTGCACAAATTACTATTACACTTTTTTAATGATATCTATGGCTATGCATATTTATAATTTATTTAATCCATAATGAGCGTTATATTTGAGGCCTGGCACACACACACAATCGCACATGATGACTTAAAAGTTTTAAATCATCATCATGTGCGATTGTGCGTGTGTGCCAGGCCTCAAATATAACGCTCATTATGGATTAAATAAATTATAAATATGCATTGCCATAGATATCATTAATAAAGTGATTTGTGCAACAGCTGTTCACAAATCACTTTATTGCAGTTTATTTATGATATGGCTATGCATATTTATTTAATCCACTGAGCATTATATTTTGTCGCTTGCTTCTGGTTGGCACACATGAAAATGATGACGAGGATCAAGAAGTAGTACCTGGCTGCTATCTTTGGTGCTGCTGCTTGGGGTTCCCCATCGGGCCGCCATACATTCCTTCTCCCGCCCTTTCTTCTCCTCTTCACCTCACTTCACATTCCCCTCTCTGGGGAGAAGATGATGGCGCGCAGCTTTAGGCTCTGCAGCTTTAGGCTCCGCCTCCACCACACTATTACCCTACGTAATCGCGTCTGGCCAGTCATCGTTCATCATGGGAGCGCCTCGCCTGTCACTCCCTTCCCCAGGCGAAGTAGCAATATGAGCAATTGCTGTGCCCGCGCCGCGCTCCAGCAGGCCGGCTGCAGCGTCGGGAGCTACATTAGTGCGTGAGCTCGGCCGCGGGAGGACGGGTGGGGTTTTTTTCTTGCGGGGAGTGTCTTTTTTGCCGCCCACACTTGCCATGGCTGCCATACCCCAGATATGCCACTAGCCAGGCTTTACTATTAACACTAAGTATGCCAGCACAGCAGTATGCCAGACATTACTATTAACACTAAGTATGCCAGCACAGCAGTAATATCTTGTACTATGATAAAGCCTTTGTTGTGGTTGGCTCAGACTTTTCTGCATCCATACAAAGATCTCAGAGTAAATGAAATGTTTAAATTACATGCAAATCAACCCCAAGCTTTGTATGGATGGACAGACATATTTAAAGGGATAGTGTATTTCAAAAAAGATATTTGGTGTGGGTATTATTGTCTTTTTAAATCCAATCTCTAAATGCACTAAAATGAATGTTTGTTTACAGGTTGGAGAACTGGTCCTTCTGGTTGGATCAGCTTTAACAGCAGAATTTAAGGATGTTGTCTGTGAATTCAGATGGAAAAGTTTTGGTCCGAAGATGCTTCCTAACTCTCAGGCCCTTCCGGTAAGTAACCTAATGTTAACATTACAACTGCTTGTTGTTGTTCTAGGCATAACAATGTATCGTGGGTCAGATCTTCTTGAAGCGTAGCTTTACCCAAAAGGGGGAGGTTCCACTTTAAGCACTCACACCCCATGCCACATTTGGCGTGTAATTTTTTTGGGGAGGAAGCAAGTACATAGTTTTCTCTCTCCTTCCATGCAGGCTTCTGCCCACCAGTGCCACCTATCAGTGCTGCCAATTAGTGCTCATCAGTTCCTCATCAGTGTCACCTATTAGTGCTGCCTATCAATGCCACCTACCAGTGCCTATCAGTGCCACCTATCAGTGCAGCCTCATTAGTGCCTCCTGATCAGTGCCACCTATCAGTGCCCATCAGTGCAGCCTCATCAGCACACATCAATAAAGGAGAAAAATTACCTGTTTGGTCTTTTTTTGTTTGTTTAGTAAAAAAACTAACAAATAAACAGTGGTGATTAAATACCACCAAAAAAAGCTCTATTTGTGTGAATAAATTATAACAATTTGATATGGGTACAGTGCTCCATGACCGCACAATTGTCATTCAAAATTTTACAGTGCTGAAAGCTAAAAACTGGCCTGGGCAGGAAGGGAGTAAAAGTGTCCAGTAGGCAAGTGGTTAATAAACACAAAAACGACTGAAGCTGCTCTTTAAAATAAACCTGTTAGCTTCTTAAACTGTGCCGAAACATACAGAGGTAAGCCCCCTAGCAACAGAGACTTGACACACTCCTTAGGAGGGTCAAAGATTGGCATCTCATTCCTATTGGACAGTAAGGATTTACCCGAAAAATGGAAAGAAACTGCGCTAAAAAATACCAGAAAGAGGAGAAAAGAGGGAAAAAGACCTGCAACGTGGTCACAGTCTAATCCCTCCAGGTGCTGCGATTACTGTGTAAACAATAAATACAAGAAATAAACATAAGGAAAAAATAGATCACGTATGCAAGTGGGTGGTCTATAGTGATATAAGTGAAAGGCTGGCCGCTATATCAAAAGTGACCTATAATGGCCTCTAGGATGCAGCATACAGCCACCTCAAAATCCCTCAACAGTCATGGTGATTTACAAGAAAAAATAAACAAAAAAACAAAAAACAAAACAAAAACAAGAAGCACTTGGTTCCAAAAACATCAACTAGAATTTTGGCTCTGAATGAATTAATAAACAGTCCAAAATGTTGACAATAGAAAGTCCATTAGATAGCAGGTAGTATGTCAAACACCCGTGCATCTGTGCCACAGTACTAATTAATTGTGAACGTGTCCAAAAGAAAAGAGTGACATCTCCTCCACCAGACTTATAGATTGGCCTCTTACCGAATTCCCACGATCCCTTATGACAGGGGATCAGAAACAGCATATAATAGGTCCCAATCTCGCAGTTTCAGATGTGCAGTCCTGATGGATCTCGTTCTCCAGAAAATTTCAGCAGTAACAATGCCCACCATGCAAGAAACAGTGACAGCTCCACGTAGTGCATTAAATATGTAGAAATGTATTTAAAAGATTAAAAATGCACTTACAGTTATGCAGTTTAAAATTTGCCTTGAATCTAATGTGCCGGCCGGTACACAAAACTCTCAGGCACCCATCCACTGGGGGAACGTCGGGAGCTACTTGGGACTGCACATCTGAAACTGCGAGATTGGGACCTATTATATGCTGTTTTTGATCCCCTGTCATAAGGGATCATGACAATTCGCTGTCACTGTTTCTTGCATGGTGGGCATTGTTACTGCTGAAACTTTCTGGAGACCACCCACTTGCATACGTGTGTGTTTGGTAAGATGGGTGGTTGAGGTAGCGCAATTTATTTTTTCAGTAAGGATTTACCAACATAGTAGAGGGCCAAAACGAACAAGCAGCATGGAATTATTGAAACAAGTTACAGTAGGTCCTGGCACCGAAGTGTCCACCGGAGTGTTCACCCAAAGATGTATGCATTGAGCTGCAACAGCTTGTTCATTACCGTATTTGCCGGCGTATAAGACGGCTGGGCGTATAAGACGACCCCTTAATTTTCCAGCTAAAATGTTGGTTTTGGGATGTACTCGCCATATAAGACTACCCCTTTCCTACTAGTCATGCCTCGCCTCACGGTGCCACCATTACATGCCGGACTGTGCCACTACATGCCTCACTGTGCCCCATTACATACCAGACTCACTGTGCCCCATTACATGCCAGACTCACTGTGCCCCATTACATGCCCGACTTACTGTGCCCCATTACATGCCAGACTCACTGTGCCCCATTACATGCCAGAGGACAAGAGGGCCTCCGTGATAGGCGGACACTAAACACAGTGCCTCCTTGGAAGCTGAGTGTTCCGCCTATCACGGAACAGAAGAAGTAGGAGGCGCGGCTTTGAAAAATGGACGGCCGCGATTCTGCATGTCTTAGGATAAGGTAAGGGATGTTAGGTTACCGGCGTATAAGGCGACCCCCGACTTTTTAAGAAGATTTAAAGGGGTTAAAAACTTGTCTTATACACCGGAAAATACGGTACCTTACAGTGTCCATCCAATCAAAACCTTTTTGTTCAGTTCTGGGTAACATTGGTGGCTCTCTGTGACCCCATGAAAGTATTCCCCCGTCAATGTGTTAGGATTTTAGGAAGCAAGAAGGAATCTCCAAAACCTACCAGAATTTAGCAAAAATACTAAAAGTTTAGCTTTAGTTGTGTAGGGGAAGGCTTGAACGCTCACCAGCTTTCTAATGTCATTTGTGGCCTTGTTTGGAAATGTTCATATTTTTCTTTCCTGTGAAAATATTGCAACTGAGACAAGAAGTGAAGGAAAGTCTGCCCAATGAGGCCTTAGAAAGCAAAATTGAGAGATGTTCTTTACCTTGTTTATTCTATCCAACACCAAAAAATAATTATATTTAAGTTAAAGCCCAGGTTTGGTAGAAGGTGTACTTTAACCACTTAAGGACCAAGCCTGTTTTCAGACTCTGTGTTTGCTAGAAAATTGCTTAGAACCCCCAAACATTATAATTTATAAAATGGCGGTCAATGCTATACTTTTTTTCACACCGTATTTGCGCAACGTTCTTACAAGCGCACTTTTTTTGAAAAAAAAAAAAAAGACAACAGTAAAGTTAGCACAACTTTTTTTTATATTGTGAAAGATAATGTTACGCCGAGTAAATTAATACCCAACATATCACGCTTCAAAATTGCGTCCGCTCGTGGAATGGCGTCAAACTTTTACCCTTAAAAATCTCCATAGGCGACGTTTAAAAAATTCTACAGGTTGCATCTTTTGAGTTATGGAGGAGGTATAAGAATAGAATTATTGCTCTCGCTCTGACGATCGCAGCGATACCTCACATGTGTGGTTTGAACACCATTTTCATATGCGGGCGCTGCTCACGTATTCGGTCGCTTCTGCGTGTGAGCTCATCGGGATGGGGCGCTTTAAAAAAAAAATCTCATTTATTTTACTTATTTTTTTTTTATTTTAACACTGTTTTAAAATAAATAAATAAAATGGGTAATTTTTATTCCTATCACAAGGAATGTAAACATCCCTTGTAATAGAAAAAAACATGACAGGTCCTCCTAAATATGAGATCTGGGGTAATATGGAGACGGGTGGGGGCCATCTTCCCCTCACTCGTATCCATGCACAGCAAGGTAAAGGAGCAGATTGCCTCTGCCGGCAGGCGGCGGAGGGCACCGGAGAGCGGCAGGGGGGGGCACTGCCTATAAAAGTGATCTTGCGGCGTATCCGCCGCAGAGACCACTTTTATCTTGTAGAGGATAACCCACTGAAGAAGAGGATACCGGGGTTTTGATAGCTAGCTGCTACCATGAAACAGTATGGCCCCGTACACACGACCAGTTTCCTCGGCAGAATTCAGCTTCCGACCGAGTTTCTTGCTGAATTCTGTGTGTACACTTTCGGCCGAGGAAGCCGACGAGGAGCTCGGCGAGGAAATAGAGAACATGTTCTCTATTTCCTCGTTGTTCTATGGGAGCTCTCGCCCCGCCGAGCTCCTCTGCGGCTTCAGTGCTGAACTGGCCGAGGAACTCGATGTGTTTGGCACGTCGAGTTCCTCGGCCGTGTGTACGAGGCCTATTCCTCTTCAAACAGATCACATATAATGAGGGTGTCTGAAGTGGTTAAGATTAATACCCCCTCTTTGCATTTTTTATCTATCCCACCATCTTCCTTTTTTCCTGTGTCCCCTCTCTCCCCTTTTGTACTTTTTTAAAATATTATTTATTTCTCTTTCCTATATTGTTCATACTATAGCTTTACATGTCTACACATAGTTATACATTTGTGGGATCTGTCCTTTGGTAATATGTCTTCTGTATTATTTCTGTTCTATACAGTATATTATCTACAGCTTATATTTATGCTTTTTTGTTTTATTTTCATATTTTATTTTTTGTTTTTAAGGCCCCATTCACACATGGACTCTAAAGTCGCACCCCATGTTTCCCAATGAGTACCGTTTATATCTGTACAACTTAAAGTTGTAGGGCCAGATTCACAGCCGAGATACGACGGAGTATCTCAGATACGCCGTCGTATCTCAGAGTATCTATGCGACTGATTCATAGAATCAGTTACGCATAGATATCCCTAAAATCCGACAGGTGTAATTGTTTTACACTGTCGGATCTTAGGATGCAGTACCGCGGCCGGCGCTGGGGGGAGTTTGCGTCGTAAAACAGCGTCGGGTATGCAAATCAGGAGTTACGGCGGTTTTTCGCGTTCGCTACGTCGCCGCTAGTCTAGTTTCCCGTCGCAAAGTTAGTCGTCGTTTTGGGTGCCTTCCTTAACTTTACACAGCACACGTATGTGCTGTATAAAGTATGGCCGTCGTTCCCGCGTCGAAATTTAAAAATTCACGTTGTTTGCGTAAGACGTCTGGGAATACGGAAGTACGCTACGCACGTCGCCGTTCGAAAAAATGACGTCACTTTGCGCAAAGCATGGCGGGAATTTCGAAACGGAGCATGCACACGCCCATTTAAATTACGCGGGCTTACGCCGGCGTAGGTTTTCATTGCAAGTGCTCTGTGAATCAGGCACTTGCGATGAAAACTTGCGGCGGTGTAACGTATCTACGATACGTTACGCCGCCGTACTTCTACCTGAATCTGGCCCGTAGTTCCTGCACTACTTTGGTCCGATTTTCATGTGACTTGAGGGCCATAAACATGTAAACCCTCAAAAGTCACAATCAATGCAGCTGCATGATATCCATGCGACTTGTGTGCGACTTTGTAGAGCACAAACAAATAAAGAGACAATAATGCAATGGCAAAACAACAAGGTTTTAAGAATGGAAATACTTACCTGGTTCTGTGCTTTTAGCAGAGTCCAATCAATGAGCATAAGATGGGTCAGCGGCTCTCATAGATCTTAGCTGATGTTCCTTGCTTGATGTTAAAGAGCGCTCCGAACTGCTGTTTCAGTCCCTCTTTACTGGTTCATGAGGAGGGTGTTGCCAGAAATGATCTATCCAATCAGGAAAGAGTGGCCAATGGGAGGTCACAGGTTCATGACCATACAGCTGCCATCCCACAGATACAGTTTTCTATAAGTATTATTATCTTTAAATACCTACAGGTTGCCATCTGGTAACTTGTATATTGTGCGGCATGGAAGTTTCTTATGAATGAATACAAATACGATGGCTATTTCACCTTGAAGAGCTAATGGGCCTAATCTGCTTCTGGTACTTCATTGGATTGTTGTGTTTAGGCTTAAAATGCTCCTAATTAACCGATACAGGCAAGTATGTCCTTATTCTGGTTGTACTATTATTAGCTCAGGAGTTCAACAGTAAAATCAGTCTGTATATGCAGAATAACATGCTTGTTATACTCACTGTGAAAACTAAGGGGTTAATCCTCTGCATTGTGTAAAAAGGCTGTTTAATCGTGTATGCACAGATCCTCCCCCTCCTGTACTGTCCCCCTGGACAAGTCCGCATAAGGCAGTGAGTGGAGTCAGGCTGCACATGTTCAGTTTGGTCTCTATTGCTGAAGAGAACATTTCCTGTTTGACCGGAGCTAGTCAGGTCACATGGTATGACATCACATATGTGTGTGTATACATATCCTAAATGAGAGCCCAGCTCCTCCCTTCTCCTCCATGCCCAGCAACTAAAGATCACAGTTGGTGGGGTGTCACATCTTAATTGATGGATGATCCACTTCCCATAAAAACAGTGGACACTGCCACCTTTACTATCAGCCTACCCCCTGTCAACTTCATACTCATCCCACCCCCATAACCCACTGCCAGCTTCCAAACACCTGAATTGACAAAGCAGCTTATTCCAGTGTTGAGAGGGCAATAGTCTCTTCCCCACAAATATATGGTGGTGGATAACATGGTCTGTAGCTGGGGCTTATTGAAATATGTAACACTATGTTAACAATAAAAATGCTGCCCCAGGTGAATGATTAAAGTGTTACTAAACCCACAACAGTAAAAGCAGACTGTATATGCAGTAAAGCATGGGTAGGCAGCCTCGGCCCTCCAGCTGTTTTGAAACAAGTCCCATGAGACATTGCAAGACCCTGACAATCACAGGTGTTTCGTCAGATTAGGTGACCCTTCCGAATGTGTAACGGAAGTGACGTTTGTCGCCGCCATGTTGCTACACCCAACACAATTCCACAGTAAGGATAGGAAGGAAAGGGGGAAAGTGAAAATCTTGTTACACCCACTGGAGTTTTGCATTATACACCTTTTTTTTAACAGTAAACTGAGTTTATATAGTGAAATACAATACTTAGAACACCGTGTGAATGTTTACAACTTCTGTCCGATTAGCAAAGCTGTGAGATCCACACGCTTGCCGCAGCTTTTAAAATTCAACATCTAAACAGTAAGTCGGAGTTGTAAGTACTGTATTTCACTATATAAACTCAGTTTACTGTTAAAAAAATGTGTAAAATGCAAAACTCCGGTGGGTGTAACAATATTTTCGCTTGCCCCCTTCCCAGTGTATCTTTACTGTAGAGGAGTGTGGGGTGTAGCAAGATGGCGGCGATGAAACATCACTTCCGTTACACATTCTGACGGGTCGCCTAATCTGATTAAGCACCATGACTCCTAGAGGCAGAGGCATGGTGGGATTTGTAGTTTCACCACAGCATGAGGGCCGAGGTTGCCTACCCTTGCAGTAAAGCATACTTGTTATACCCCTTAGTGTGGAAGCTAAAGGGTTAATCCTCTGCATTGCGTAAAAAGGCTGTTCTATCCTGTCTCCTCTAATGATCTCCTTCCATTGTCTCACAAAAAAAACGAATGCCACGTACACACGACCGTTTTTCATGACGAGAATTTTTTTTTTTTTAATTGGTTGTTAAAAACGATCGTGTGTAGGCTCCAGAGCATTTTTCTCTATGAGAGAAATGGGCATTAAAAATTTAGAACCTGCTCTATTTTTCTCGTCGTTTTGCTCAGAAGCAAGTTATGAGAAGGGAAATTTGCATAATCAGCCCAAAGGGTGGCGCCATTCGAATGGAACGTCCCCTTTATAGTGCCGTGGTACGTGTTGTACGTCACAATGCTTTGCTCTAGCATTTTTCATTACAATCGTGTGTATGCAAGGCTGGCTTGAAAGGAATCACGTCGAAAAAAACGTGACATGACATGAAAAACAGTCGTGTGTACGCGGCATGATATTTACAGAGTTTATGGAGTCAGGCTGCACATGCTCAGTTTGGTGTGTATTGCTAGAGTTTTTTTTTAGCACAGGGCCAATTATTAAAATAATTGCATTTCCATGTTCTGTGTACTGTAGGAGACCAGATATAGTGAATGCAGGGTCCTGGGTTTTGTAACACTTTAAGTTTGGATCCTGAGGCTAATAAACAGCCAATGATAAATGCAAATTTGGCCATTTGACCTGCTGAGCTATTTACAAGTGAGGAGTCTGAGATCAGGATGTATTTTGGTTAAGATTCTTGTTACTCAAGAGTGAAAGCTTGATAATTTATGACGGCTATTAGAGTGAGACTGGGTTACAACAAGTTATCATGAAAAATTTGCATCCGTGTTCTAAACATTTAGGATAAAACCTCAGCTAGTATGCAAACACTCTATTTTGCAAGATAAATAGAAATAACGATAGACAGTTTTGCATCCAAATGCATTTATGTAATTTTTGGATGCGTTCCTCTATTATTGTTGAAGGACAACATAGGCATTTTATGTAGCAATCTGTCAGATTAATTTAAGCCTTAAGCTAAAAATGAAAGTAATGGTATTTTTCTGCTTTGCTTGTTACATTTGATAATACTTAAAGGGGTTGTAAAGGAAAACATTTTTTTTCCCTAGATAGCTTCCTTTACCTTAGTGCAGTCCTCCTTTACTTACCTCATCCTTAAATTTTGCTTTTAAATGTCCTTATTTCTTCTGAGAAATCCTCACTTCCTGTTCTTCTGTCTGTAACTACACACCGTAATGCGAGGCTTTCTTCCTGGTGTGGAGAAAGCCTCTTGAGGGGGGAGGGCGCGAGCAGGAGTGTCAGGACGCCCACTAACACACAGCTCCTTTCTCTATCTGCAAAGTAGAGAGTGTCCTGACTTGCCTGCTCGCCCCCTCAAAAGGCTTTCTCCACACCAGGAAGAAAGCCTTGCAATTACGATGGTGAGTTACAGACAGAAGAACAGGAAGTGAGGATTTCTTAGAAGAAATAAGGACATTTAAAAGCAAAATCGAAGGATGAGGTAGGTGAAGGAGGACTGCACTAAGGTAAAGGAAGCTATTTAGGGAAAAAAATAAAAATCCTTTACAACCCCTTTAAATGTTATAATTTTATGCAACAATCAATTCACAAGTAATGTACTGTATGCCTGTATGTAATGCTAAAGATAAGAACTTAGAAGACAGCGTGTGGTAAGGCAGCTATTAGTATAAGCAGAAGACTATGATATTAAACACTTTGGGTTGATTTACTAAAACTGGAGAGTGCAAAATCGGGTGCAGCTATGTCAATGCAGTGGTAGTAAACCGCCGGCGATTTTTTTTTTAAACCTGCAAGGCAAAGTTATGATGTGCTAGTATGCATCGCATACTAGCACATTTTGTTAAACTTACCTTAGAACGAGCTGTCACCGCTGCAGAGCTTCCATCTTCACCCATCTTCCTTCCCGGTTCGTGGAACCCGACTGTGTGAGTGGCCAGAGCTGCGATGACGTCGCTCCCACGCAAGCGTGGGAGCCAGTGTTTACGACACAGGACTTCAAAGGAAGGACCCGGATGGCCATTCCTTTAGAGCGAATGCGCCGTTGATGTCACTGGCTGCATGTACAGTAAATATCTCCTAAATGGTGCACGTTTAGGAGATTTTTACAGTACCTATAGTCAAGCCTTATTATAGGCTTACCTATAGGGAAAATTCATGTATGAGAGATTACTCCCACTTTAATGATTAATGTAGAACCCCATAAGTAGTGTGGTACTACAGTCATGAAGTAGTATAGTACCATGACCCTGAATTAATATAGAATCTCAGAAATAGCATGATGCCACAGCCATGAGTTAGTATAGTACAGTGGTTCTGAATTAATATAGAACTTCATGCTGCATTTTTTAATGACGTTTTAAACTATGTCGTTTTTCAGGTTGTAAAAAATTATCGTGTGTGGGCTAAAACGACGTTAAAAACCTGCATTTTCTTAAAAACAATGGTGTGTGGGCAACGTCTTTTTAATGATGAAGTTGGAAAAACATAGTTTTTTTTTCATGCTGAAAAATGATTGTGTGTACGCGGGATCAAAGAGACAATTTCTTTTTGTAATTTTTTCAAATGACAGTTTTTGTTTTTTTTGCATTTTAGTCTAAATATGATATATCTTTTTGACCCCTGATCTCATATTTAAGAGGACCTGTCACTCTTTTGTCTATTACAAGGGATGTTTACATCCCTTGTAATAGGAATAAAAGTGACCCAATTTTTTTAAATCATTGTAAAAATAAATATAATCTAGTAAAATAAATAATAATAATAATAATAAAAAGTATTTAAAGCACCCCGTCCTGACGAGCTTGTGCACAGAAACGAACGCATACGTAAGCAGCGCCTGCATATAAAAACGGTGTTTCCCACACATGTGAGGTATCGCCGCGATCGTTAGAGTGAGTGCAATAATTCTGGCCCTAGACCTCTTCTGTAACTTAAACATGCAACCTGTAGATTTTTTTTAAATGTCGCCTATGGAGCTTTTTAAGGGTAAAAGTTTGACGCCATTCCACCAGCGGGTGCAATTTTGAAGCGTGACATGTTGGGTATCAATTCACTCGGCATAACATTATCTTTCACAATATAAAAAAAAATTGAGCTAACTTTACTGTTGTTTTTTTTTTATTCCAAAAAGTGATTTTTTTTAAAAAGTGTGCTTGTAAGACCGTTACGCAAATACGGTGTGACAAAAAGTATTGTAATGACCGCCATTTTATTCTCTGGGGTGTGAGAAAAAAATGATAATGTTTGGGGGTTCTAAATAATTTTATAGCAAAAAAATACTTGTTTTTAACGTGTAAACACAAGTCTGAAAAACAGGCTCTGGGCTTAAGTGGTTAAGGTGTGCACATGCCTATACACTTGGCGGTTGAGGTACTCAGTTACCTGGGGAGCAACTGTCTTGTCTGATAATGTGTCTGGGTTTCAGGCAGTCTAAAACCCGGACACGTGATTGAAAATCCGAACTGTTTGGGTGAATCCTGGACAGTTGGCAACCCTAACAAATACAGATATATACAGACGCACACGTACACACACATAGACACACTCACACCACTGCTTGCCTGCACATTTCTCCTCTCTGGATGAATACACATGGATCTCTGCAGTCTCCGCCCTCTTCCAGCTTTACAGCTCTCATTGGCCCTCCTTTGGCTGAAACCTTCTCCACCCTCCTGCCACCCTCATCCCCCTGCAAACTGTAACAAGATTGAGAGAAAGAGCTGTGAACATATGAGATCATCTCTCATTGCCGGCTCACACCGAGACAGCGTCCTGTCTCTGGAGAGGAAACCGATCTGTGTCTCTTGTACATAGGGACACAGATCGGTCACCCCCCCCAGTCACCCCCCCCACCTACAGTTAGAACACTATATAGGGAACATATTTAACCCCTTCCTCACCCCCTAGTGTTAACCCCTTCAATGCCAGTCACATTTATACAGTAATTAGTGCATATTTATAGCACTGATCGCAGTATAAATGTGAATGGCGCCAAAAATGTGTCCGATGTGTCCGCCATAATGTCGCCGTCCAAATAAAAATCGCAGATCGCCGCCATTACTAGTAAAAAAATAAAAATAAAAAATAAACAATTCTGTCCCCTATTTTGTAGGCGCTATAACTTTTGCGCAAACCAGTCGCTTATTGCGATTTTTTATTTTTTTTTTACCAAAAATATGTAGAATACGTATCGGCCTAAACTGAGATTTTTTTTTTTTTTAAATTGGGCTATTTATATATTAACAAGTAAAAAATATTGTATTTTTTTTCAAAATTGACGCTCTTTTTTGTTTATAGCGCAAAAAATAAAAACCGCAAAGGCTATCAAATACCACCAAAAGAAAGCTCTACTTGTGGGGAAAAAAGGACGTCAATTTTGTTTGGGAGCCACGTCGCACGACCGCGCAATTGTCAGTTAAAGCGACGCAGTACCGGAAGCTGAAATTTCACCTGGGCAGGAGGGGGGTATATGTGCCCAGTAAGCAAGTAGTTAATAGATGGAAATATGAGAAAATAACTGAAGGTCCGCTTTAAGGATCCCAGACTATATTCTCTGCTCTGCATTCTGTCAAGAAGCCTAATAAATAATAGCTAAATGCAATCACTTTTATCTCTTTAATTTCCTCATTATACATCCAAAATACATCAAGCTTATAGCTAATCAATTTTCACTTTCTCTTTCTACCATTAAGGTGCATAGTTGCAGTTGTATCGCATTTATTGGCAATGTGAGAAAAGAAGCTGATACGGCTCGCTGCAGATTTTAGTCAGAATACCTCATTAACTGTAATGTCTTATTATTAGAAACTTAAAGGATCAGTAAACCTTAAATGCAACTTTGTGTTTAAATAGTTGATGATATCGGTCACAAGTATGTGCACACAATCCCCCATATCTTTACAACTCATAAGCTGTTTGGTATTTTATTTACACTTGCTATGAAGCTAAGTGGAGCCTAATGTTTTATGTCAGCTGGTGTCCTACCGGAAAGTACTAAAGTCCGCCTGCATTATTCTCCAGTGGGAACAAGAAGTCATTGGAACTAAAAGCGTAACCATGTTTTTCATAAACTCTTTGTAGAGGTTCAGTGCTTGCTGCCTCGGCCTGGTTCGCAGTGTCCACAGATGGCAAATTCCCTCAATTCATTACTTTAGTAAAGCTGACCACATACATGGTATAATATGATTGTACAATCCTATGTCCTCTACCCCCTACACATCACTCCCCCTTCTGTAGTGTACTCTGCTGCCTCCTCCCCCAGTAGTGTCCTGTACTCCACCAAAACAGTGTCTTCTGCCCCCCTTCACATCACCCCCATTTTAGTGTCCACTACTCCCTGATAGCAGTATCTTCTGCCCCCCCACAAAGTGTTCTCTGCCTCCTCATCCCCCAAAGCAGTGTCCTTGTTCCATTTCTCATCACAACCCCCCCCAACTCTCTCCTCCACCCAACAATGTCTCCTCTGTCCCCTTCATATCAACCCCCCCCCCCCCACATATACACACAGGGGCCGCGATTCAGATACATTGTCGTATCTTTGAGCGGGCGTAACGCATCTCCAATACGCTACGCCGACGTAACATTGAGAGGCAAGTACTGTATTCAGAAAGCACTTGCTCCCAAAGTTACGTTGGCGTATCGTAAATGGGCCAGCGTAAGCCCGCCTAATTCAAAGTAGCAAGGCAGCGTGCGTGTTGTATTGTAATGAAGCGTGACCCCATGTAAATGCATGGCGATTGAACGGCGCATGCGCGCGCATGCTCAGAGTCACGTCGCAAATACTCCCTAAGATACATCTTCTCAATGCTTTGACGATGTGAACGTAACATACGCCCAGCCCTATTCACGTATGACTTAGGCAAACGACGTAAAATATGACGCTGTTCCGACGTCCATACCTTAACATGACTTACCCCTGCTTTATGAGGGGTAAATTTACGCCGGACCGACGCCTTACGTAAACGGCGTAGCTAAATCCGACGGGCGCAAGTACGTTTCTGAATCGGCGTATCTAGGTCACTTGCATATTCAACGCGTAAATCTATGGAAGCGCCCCTAGCGGCCAGCGTAAATATGCACCCAAGATACGACGGCGCAAGAGACTTACGTCGGTCGTATCTTGGCAAGTTCAGGCGTAATTGCCTATATGAATCAGCGCATAGATACGACGGCGCTCATTTGGACTTACGACGCCGTATCTGGAGATACGCTGTCGTAAGTCCTTTCTGAATCCGGGCCAGGATGTGTAGGTAGCCTTTCTATTGTCCAGAGTGTGTACAGCAGAGCAGAGATCAGGAGATGGCATAGTGCTGGGTTGGAAGGTGGGAACGGTAGCTGGTGGAGTTAACATTTCATTATAACATACTGGTGATTGGTTGCTAGGACCGCCTAGCAACCAATCTCTCAGACAGCTCCCACCCCACCCTCCATCCAGCACTATGATGCCTCCTGCTCTCCGCTCTGTAGAGAACATGAAAGTGGCGAAGGCTGGGGAGAAGCAGAGCTTAGGTCACGATCCTTCTGTTGGGTCCCCATGGTAGAAGAGTAGAGCATAGTGTCACCTTACTGCACTAGAAGTTCCATTCTAGGTGTGCAAAGCCAGGGTGAGGGAACTGTAAGGCCTCGTACACGTGACGGGACATGTCAGATGAAAACGGTCCGCGGACCGTTTTCATCGGACATGTCCGCTGGCGGATTTTGGTCTGATGGCTGTACACATCATCAGACCAAATTTCCCCACAGACAGCGAACGCGGTGACGTGGCCGCGCCGTCACGGCGACGATGACGCGGCGACGTGCGCGACCCTGAAAGGTCAATGCTTCCACGCATGCGTCGAATCACTTCGACGCATGCAAAGGCTTTCGGCCGAGTGGACATGTCCGGTGAGTCGTACAGACGATCGAACATGTCCGACGGACAGGCTTCCAGCGGACATGTTTCTTAGCATGCTAAGAAATTTTTGTCCGCTGGAAACCTGTCCGATCCGCCGGAAAATTGTCCGGTCGGCCGTACACACGACCGAACATGTCCGCGGAAACTGGTCCGCAGACCAGTTTCAGTGGACATGTTCGGTCGTGTGTACGAGGCCTAAGAGTAAATTATTCAACCAAGGAAATATAAACTACTCAGGGACTGCTATAAGGAAGATCCAGATGGAGTCAGTGGCAGGCAGTGCATCAATCTTTAACATTTTATTATACGCAAAAAAGGTGTTACTGGCAGTAGAAAAGTGATGTACAGTGCCTTGAAAAAGTATTCACACCCCTTGAACTTTCCACATTTTGTCATGTTATTACCAAAAACGTAAAATGTATTTTATTGGGAATTTATGTAATAGACCAAAACAAAGTGGCACATAATTGTAAAGTGGAAGGAAAATTATAAATGGTTTTCAAAATCAGGTGGGAGAATCTGTCCACAGGACAACTATTAGTTGTGCACTCCACATATCTGGCCTTTAGGGAAGAGTGACAAGAAGAAAGCCATTGTTGAAAGAAAGCCATAAGAAGTCCCATTTGCAGTTTGCGAGAAGCCATGTGGGGGACACGGCAAACATGTGGAAGAAGGTGCTCTGGTCAGATGAGACCCTTCCCATTTGAACTTTTTGACCTAAAAGCAAAACGCTATGTGTGGTGGGAAACTAACACTGCACATCACCCTGAACACACCATCCCCACTGTGGTGGTAGCATTGTGTTGTGGGGATGCTTTTCTTCAACAGGGACAGGGAAGCTGGTCAGAGTCAGGGTCAATCTTAGAACAAGACCACATTGTTCACATTCCAGCAGGACAACGGCCCTAAACATACAGCCAGAGCTACAATGGAATGGTTTGGATTAAAGGAGTTGTAAAGGAAAAAAATGTTTTGCCTAAAATTAATGTCTGCAAGGTAGACAGACAGAATAGTGTAATAATTCTGTTAAAAAACGAGTAAATACCTATTCAATTCCTTCATCTATATCACCTCCGGCATTCTAGTTTCTGTTCTCTCATTCACTTCCTGGTTTGCGGGGCTCGTTCATGTAAGAACTACTTGTGGGCATTGTGAAGCCAACAAGCACTTACTTCCTGGAAGTCTTGGATGGGGAGTGATAATTGGACAGCGCACTGCATCCTGGGAAATTATGACATTAGAGGGAGATGATGTCAGAATCCTAGGTGGTTTCAAAGGCAGATTTTGTGGGAACGCATAGCAACAGGCATTTCCAGATGAGTAAAAAACAATTTTTTTTTTTTTTTTTTACCTTTTTAGGTCTAATGAGCACAATAATGAAAAAAAAATGTTTGGGATGGAAACTCCACTTTAAGTCTGACCTGAACATTGCTCAGGGCCCCACCCCACAGACAGGAGGTCTGTGCTGGGAGTCAGGTGACTCCCAAACCCTCTGAGAGAGGACTCAGAGGCTGGATGCATGTCGGCATCTCTGCCTGGAGAAAGTTAGGCTTGTGCTTTACTCCAGGAAACCGTGTGTTCTGAGGAACAGAACTTGAGCAGCAAGACGCTGACAGAAAGAAAGCGAGGTTTGAGCTTATCTCTGGGAAACTGTTTGAGGAACAGAATTCTGAACTAGGCTACAGGCCTGAAACAGTCGGATGGCAAGAATAAGCTAGGTGTGTGCTTAAAGTTTAATAGCCAGGAGGCTAAACTGTTGAATTGACAAGATACGGGAATAGTGGAACCCCCCCTGCGAGGGCTGCTATTTGTATTTGTGAACTTTTAAATAAAATTGGGCTACCAGGCCCTTAAAAACTCAGTTCTGGATTGGCATACTCACTGGAAAACGCATCAATCGCTGGAGTCTAATAACCCCAATCTTACAATATACATTGTACATTCAGTCCCTTTCATTCAATCTAAATCCCTAATGCACATTCATACATAGGAGCCAATTGCCCTACCAGCATGTCTTTGGAGTGTGGGAGGAAACCTACACAGACACAGGGTAGAACATGCAAACGGCAGGCAGGGAGTTTCGTGGCCAGGATTTGAACCAGCGACCCTTTCACTGCTAGATGAAAGTGCTAACCACTACACCACTATTGCTTAGTTACTTACAAGGTAATATCACTTAAAACTAAGTAACTTACTCAATTTTCTTAAGTTGGTAACACTTGTCTTCCAAATGTATTTAATATACTGTATGCTTGAAGGTTTTTATATAAAAATAATACAATAATATGTTTTTAAAAAAAGGAATAGTCTCATGAAACAGGCTTTCAAAACAAATTAACATTTATTATTTATAAATTGTTACAAATGTAATATTATTTAAGCAGCATCAGCTAACAAAACAAACTTTTTTTAAGCCTTTTAGGAAAGTAATTTACACTTTAACCACTTCAGTCGTAGAAGGATTTGACCCCTTAATAACCACACCATTTTTTGCGATACGCCACTGCGTCGCTTTAACTGGCAATTGTGCAGTTGTGCGAAGCTGTACCCAAACAAAACTGACCTTTATTTTTTTTTTCACAAATAGAGCTTTCTTTTTGTGAAATTTGATCACCTCTGCGGTTTTTATTTTTTACACTATAAGCAAAAAGAGACTGACAATTTTGAAAAAATAAATATTTTTTTACATTCTGCTATAATACATATCCCCCAAAAAATATAAAAAAAACAAATGTATTCATCAGTTTAGGTCGATATATATTCTTCTACATATTTTTGGTAAAATAGGCATAAATTGATTGGTTTGCGCACAAGTTATTGGGGTAGATTTAAGCCCTGTACACACGGCCAGGATTCTCGTCAGGAGGAAAACGTATATATATATGTCCCCTTTAAGATCGCAGCATTGTGGACGTGCACACGCCGCCGGCGGCACACGCCCGCCGCGAGCTCTGTGACTCCGACTGCGGGTCCCATGGACTCGATGTCTGCGATCATGTCACTGTGAGGAAGAACGGGGAAATGCTTATGTAAACAAGCATTTCCCCAGTCTTCCTAGTGACAGGACAGTGTTCACAGCTTCCTGTAATCAGAAGCTGTGATCACTGTCATGTCACACACAGACCATCCCCCCCTACAGTTAGAACACATCCCTAGGCACACTTAACCCCTTCAGTGCCACCTAGTGGTAAACCCCCTTCACTGCCAGTGTCATTTTCACAGTAATCAGTACTGATCGCTGGAAAATTTACAATGGTCCCAAAAATGTGTCAAAAGTGTCCGACGTGTCCGCCATAAAGTCGTAGTCACGATAAAAATAACAGATCGCCACCATTACTAGTAAAAAAAAATATTAATAATAAAAATGCCATAATTCTATCCCCTATTTTGTAGACGCTATAACTTTTGCGCAAACCAAACAATATACGCTTATTGCAATTTTTTTTTACCAAAAATATGTAAACTGAGGGAAAAAATGTATATATATTTTTTGGGGATATTTATTATAGCAAAAAGTAAAAAAAAAAAAAAAAATTCAAAATTGTCGCTCTATTTTTGTTTATAGCGCAAACAATTAAAACCGCAGAGGTGATCGAATACCACCAAAAGAAAGCTCTATTTGTCAGAAAAAAAGGACGTCCATTTTGTTTGGGAGCCACGTCGCACGACCACGCAATTGTCAGTTAAAGCGATGCAGTGCCGAATCGCGAAAAGTGCCCTGGTCTTTGATCAGCAAAAGGGTCCAGGGCTTATGTGGTTAAAATATCATTGTCAATTAATTAAGATTTATTTTTATGTTGAAAATTATAAGAATTTTATGTTGAAAATTATAAGAATTTTATGTTAAAATTACAAGCCAACAGAATAATTTTTATCAGTGTAACCTGTGAAAGAAATATCTGTATACTTACCTATTTTCAGACCGCTCCAGTTCAGTTATCCGATCTCCCCATTTCAGCCAGCACCAGCTGCAGGAGATTGAAGAAAGCGATTGACAATGGCCAATGTGTGAGCGGTGACATTACCCATAGGCTTACTATGGCAAATCTGTTGTCTGTGCTACCTCCTCTCACCTGAAGCCATCGCTAGCTGACACAGGGGAGCTGGATTATGTGACTGGAGCGGTCTGAAAATAGGTACCGTATATACTTGAGTATAAGCTTACCCAAGTATAAGCTGAGGTACCTAATTTTACCCCAAAAAACTGGGAAAACGTATTGACTCGAGTTTAAGCCTAGGATGAGAATGCAGCAGCCACTGTAAGGGGAAAAGATGGTCAACAATGCCCATTTGCACGCGTCACTCTGCCCATTGCAGCCTCACTGTGCCCAACCTCACCGTGCCCATTGCCACCTCATTGTGCCCATTGCCACCTCACTGTGCCCATTGCCACTTCACTTCGCCCATTGTAGCCTCCTTGTGTCCGAGTCAGTGTACCTGAAATTTTTACAGGCTGCGGGTGTCCATTCATTGTTTAAAAGTCGCGGTCTCCTCCTGGTCCCGTTCCGTGATAGGTGTTTCTCAGCAGCCTTTTACGGAAGTCTTCTCATCCTCGGACTCGGTTCCCCAGCAGACGGACGTTCTCTTGTCCGAGGATGAAAAGACGTCCGTGATTGGCGGAACACTGAATACAGTGTCTGCTGGGAAACCGAGTCCAAGGATGAGAGGACATCCGTGATCGGTGGAACACTAAACACAGTGTCTGCTGGGAAACGCCTATAACGGATGGGGCCAGGGGGAAGCCGCGACTTTTAAACAATGGACGCTCGCAGCCCTTCAGGTACACTGACTCGAGTATAAGCCGAGGGGGGTATTTTCAAACCCTAAAAAAAGGGCTGAAAAACTTGGCTTATACTCGAGTATATACGGTATATACTGGTACATCTTTCTTACACAGGTTAGTTAGTATAGGTGTTATAAGAGGGAGGGAGTGGTTTTACGATTTGTTGGGTATATCCCAAAATACTACTTTAACCAATCCTTTTCTGCATAACAATTTTTCATGGTTCATGTAACTAGCGGTGTGTGTGTAGAGGTGTAATTTGTTCTAAATACTACCCCTCTTTCTCATCTCATAAAATTGGGAGGCATGGTAATGCTCTTCTACATTTATTTCTGTGTTTAATAAATGTAATGTGATTAGCCCTTCGCCCTAAAATCAAACCGTGTCAAATATTTTTCTGGTTGGAAAAGACATATAAGACATCTTCTGGTAAAGTGCGTCATGTAACATGTTTCTGTCGGTAAATGTCTTGTTATTGTTGCCTGTAGGGTAAATCTTATTTTTTCACAATCTACAGGATTTTTGTGTTGGGGATTGGATTTTTCACCCTCTGCTTCTTGATGACTTCGCTGGGTGGCCAGTTTTCAGCCAAACGATTGGCGGACTCTCCATTCACCATCCGGACTGAAGGTTGGTGTTTTGTGTTGGCATATTTTGTATCACCTCCAGAAATATATCACATTTATGGTAGAGAAGATAAAGGTAGAATATAAAGTGTATAAGATGCACATATACATAAAATGCTGAAAAATATATCGAAAAATTTGAGAAAATTTGGAATCCTTGGGTGGCTCATTTCCTCTCCCCCAATTTTGACACCACTTTATTAAGACCTTGTGAACACAGATACAAATATATACCTGGTATACCCATATGTATGACCAACATTATAAAAAATCTCTGGGACTTCTTTTTCCTTCTATTTTTCCTATCTTTATTTTTCTTACCTTTATTTCTCTTTCTATTCTCTTCTCTTCTCTTCTCTTTTCTTTTGATATCCATTGATGTTTATAAATTTTGTAGCAAAGCTCTTCAATTCACACTCCTTATTTTTTATTTGTTATACAATAAGTTATTGAGTTCCATAGAATTAACCACTTAAGCCCCGGACCAATACGCTGTCTAAAGACCCAAGGTGTTTTTACAATTTGTCACTGCGCTGCTTTAACTGGTAATTGCGCGGTCATGCAATGTTGTACCGAAACGAAATTTGCGTCCTTTTCTTCCCACAAATAGAGCTTTCTTTTGATGGTATTTGATTGCCTATGCGATTTTTATTTTTTGCGATATAAATGGAAAAAGACCGAAAATTTTGAAAAAAAAAGATTTTTCTTATAACAAAAAGTAAAAAATATCGAATAAACTAAATTTTAGTCAAACATTTAGGCCAAAATTTATTCAGCCACATGTCTTTTGTAAAAAAAATCGCAATAAGCGTATATTTATTGGTTTTCGCAAAAATTATAGCGT
This sequence comes from Rana temporaria, assembly GCF_905171775.1. NCBI lineage: Eukaryota > Metazoa > Chordata > Amphibia > Anura > Ranidae > Rana > Rana temporaria. The sequence continues at coordinate 108,606,341 of NC_053500.1, forward strand.
CTACAAACTAGGGTACATTTTCTGGAATTTACACAACTTTTATTTTATGACTGCCTATCTCATTTCTTGAGGTGCTAAAATGGCAAGGCAGTACAAAACCCCCCCAAATGACCCCATTTTGGAAAGTAGACACCCCAAGGAAACTGCTGAGAGGCATGTTGAGTCCATTGAATATTTTTTTTTTTTGTCCCAAGTGATTGAATAATGACAAAAAAAAAAAAAAAAATTTACAAAAAGTTGTCACTAAATGATATATTGCTCACACATGCCATGGTTATATGTGGAATTGCACCCCAAAATACATTCTGCTGCTTCTTCTGAGTACGGGGATACCACATGTGTGGGACTTTTTGGGAGCCTAGCCACGTACAGGACTACGAAAACCAAGCACCGCCTTCAGCATTTCTAAGGGCCCAAATTTTTGATTTCACTCCTCACTACCTATCACAGTTTCGATGGCCATAAAATGCCAAAATAGCACAAAACCCCCCCAAATTACCCCATTTTGGAAAGTAGACACCCCAAGCTATTTGCTGAGAGGCATGTCGAGTCCATGGAATATTTTATATTTTGACACAAGTTGCGGGAATATGACAAACTGATTTTTTTTTGCACAAAGTTGTCACTAAATGATATATTTCTCACACATGCCATGGTTATATGTGGAATTGCACCCCAAAATACATTCTGCTGCTTCTCCTGAGTACAGGGATACCACATGTGTGGGACTTTTTGGGAGCCTTTTTGGGGTGTCTACTTTCCAAAATGGGGTCATTTGGGGGGTTTTTGTGCTATTTTGGCATTTTATGGCCTTCGAAACTGTGATAGGTAGTGAGGAGTAAAATCAAAAATTTACACCCTTAGAAAGCCTGAAGGCGGTGATTGGTTTTTGGGGTCCCGTACGCGGCTAGGCTCCCAAAAAGTCTCACACATGTGGTATCCCCGTACTCAGGAGAAGCAGCAGAATGTATTTTGGGGTGTAATTCCACATATGGGGGGAGTATGCTTTGCGCGTGGATGTAAGCGTTACTGGCACTAACTAGCTACCTAGCGGCACCAGCGACACTAATACAGCGATCAGAAAAATTATCGCTTAGTGACGCTGGCAATAGGGGGGTGAAAGGGTTAACTCTAGGGGCAATCAGGGGTTAAAACCTTTATTAGAAAATGTATGGGGGTACCTAACGCTATAAAAACCTAGCGGGCGAACCTCAAAAAATAACTAGCTACCTAGCAGCACTAATACAGCGATCAGAAAAATGATTGCTTAGTGACGCTGGCAATAGGGGGGTAAAAGGGTTAACTCTAGGGGCAATCAGGGGTTAAAACCTTTATTAGAAAATGTATGGGGGTACCTAACGCTATAAAAACCTGGCGGGCGAACCTCAAAAAATAACTAGCTACCTAGCGGCACCAGCGACACTAATACAGCGATCAGAAAAATGATCGCTTAGTGACGCTGGCAATAGGGGGTGAAAGGGTTAACTCTAGGGGCAATCAAGGGTTAAAACCTTTATTAGAAAATGTATGGGGGTACCTAACGCTATAAAAACCTGGCGGGCGAACCTCAAAAAATAACTAGCGGCACCAGCGACACTAATACAGCGATCAGAAAAACGATCGCTTAGTGACGCTGGCAATAGGGGGGTGAAAGGGTTAACTCTAGAGGCAATCAGGGGTTAAAACCTTTATTAGAAAATGTATGGGGGTACCTTACGCTATAAAAACCTGGCGGGCGAACCTCAAAAAATAACTAGCTACCTAGCGGCACGAGCGACACTAATACAGCGATCAGAAAAACGATCGCTTAGTGACGCTGGCAAAAGGGGGGTGAAAGGGTTAACTAGGGGGTGATCAAGGGGTTAAAAGTGTTAGGTCCAGGGTAGCCCCCTACCCCCCCCCCAATAAAGGTTTTAACCCCTTGATCACACCCTAGTTAACCCTTTCACCCCCCTTTTGCCACCGTCACTAAGCAATCGTTTTTCTGATCGCTGTATTAGTGTCGCTCGTGCCGCTAGGTAGCTAGTTTTTTTTGAGGTTCGCCGCCATGTTTTTATAGCGTTAGGTACCCCCATAAATTTTCTAACGCTATAAAAACATGGCGGCGAACCTCAAAAAAAAACTAGCTACCTAGTGGCACGAGCGACACTAATACAGCGATCAGAAAAACGATCGCTTAGTGACGCTGGCAAAAGGGGGGTGAAAGGGTTAACTAGGGGGTGATCAAGGGGTTAAAACCTTTATTGGGGGGGTAGGGGGCTATCCTGGACCTAACACTAACTGCCTGACACTAACTGCCTGTCACACTGACACTAAATGCAGTGATCAGTAAATGATCACTGCTATTTAGTGACAGTGTGACAGGGGGGGGGGCTGGGGGGGGGTGATCGGGGGGTGACAGGGGGGGGGGGGATTGTATGCCTATGTGTACAGGTGTCAGTGTAGTGCTTGTGTACTCACTGTGTGATGTCTCCGCTGGACGTATATACCGGCGGGAGGAGCGGTGACATCACTTCCTCCTCTGCCTGTGTTTACAATGCAGGCGGAGGAGGGCGGGGGAGGAAGCGGATTGGCTGGGGAGCAATCCGGAGGGAGCGGACAAAAACGAACCGCCGCCCCCTCATCTCGGATCGCTCCTGAAGCTTACCGGACCGCCGCAAGTACCGGGGGGGGGGGGGTCCCGATTGGACCCCCGACCCACGTCAAGCAGAGAACGTACAGGTACGTTGATGTGCCTGTCCGTGCCATTCTGCTGACGTATATGTACATTAGGCGGTCCGGAACTGGTTAATATGTACTTATCAGATATGTAGTAAATATCTGTTTTCGCGCTTTTTCCTCTCCATCCTAATATATGTTAATTCAATGACATATATACTTTGACATTTTTATTATTTTTCATCTTAATAACGGTGTCCATTCATACACCATTTTTATACATTGTTAATATCTGTCTTGTAATCTATTAGAATTGACATCAAACATAATATTAATCTATGTAACACCAGTTATTGCTTATCATAGATTAGCTTAAGCCTTCTTATTTTATTATTGGAACTCAATCTAGATATAGACATTAATTCTATGTTTATTGTAACTATGACTGTCAAATATGGATATATCTGTAACAACTCTTAAAACTTAATAAACAAAATTGACAACAAAAAAAGAAAAATACTGAAAAATACTGAATCCCTACCAAGATCAACCTAATAGAACTTTAAAGGTACCACACCAAAAGTTTAAAACTCTTCTTTTTATTGTACAAAAGACTTTAAAAAGGTTCAAATTAGGGATGCACCGATACCATTTTTGTACGAGTACCAATACTTTTTTTTTTTAGTACTTGCAGATACCAATTACCCATACTTCCCGCTACTGTTTTCTTTATACTTCAGCTGTAAGCAGTGGTACAAAACATTGAAAAGTTTTTTACAAATTACATGAATAATTTTATTTTTTTACATTTTGCACTTTTTTTGAAACATGTAAATATATGTTAAAGGTGTAAAAATATTAACTAACAAAACAAATAAAAGTTTTAATTATTAATAGTTTACAAAATAGAAGTGAAAAAAAAAATCAGCAGGAAAATAAGAATTAAATGGAGGGGAATAAGGAGTTAATTAAGGCTGATTAGAGTAAATTGAGAGTTAATAAGGGGTTAAACAGAGGAACAATTAATAAAAAAACACAAAAATTATAATTTTTTCATTTGACAGGTTGCTTTAATTTGACTTCATCTGAAGATCAAGTTCATCCCTTTTGATCTGTTGATGAAGAAACAGAAAGATGCAAAAAGAAGCAATGGAGTTTATTTACTAAAGGCAAATACACTTTGCATTACAAGTGCACTTGAAATTGCACTTTGAAGTGCAGTCGCTATAGATTCGAGGGGGACATGCAAGGATCATAAAAAACAGCATTTTATTTTGCACATGATTGGATGTTAAAATTAGCAGAGCTCCCCCTCATTTCAGATCTACTCAGATTTACAGCGACTGCACTTCCAAGTGTAGTGCAAAGTGGATTTGCCTAATAACCCCCAATGTTTCTTTTTATCTTAGAGCCTGTTCACACAGGGGCGGCACGACTTTGGGGGTGACTCGGCAAGACGACTTGAGAGGTGACTTGCAAAATGACTTCTGTATTGAAGTCAATGCAAGTCGCCCCCAAAGTCGTACAAGAACCTTTTTCTAAGTCGGAGCGACTTGCGTCGCTCCTATTAGAACGGTTCCGTTGAAGAGAGCGAAGCGCGACTTGTCAGGCGGTTATGTCACATGATGTGTCGCCCCTGTGTGAACCGGCTCTTATTTCGAACATGCTCAAATTTTTTACGTCGTAAAAAATGGTCGTGTGTGGGCTTTAATGACGTGAAAAAAACGCGCATGCTCAGAAGCAAGTTATGAGATGGGAGTGCTCGTTCTGGTAAAACTAGCGTTCATAATGGAGTAAGCACATTCATTACTCTGTAACAGACTGAAAAGCGCAAATCGTCTTTTACAAATACGAAATCAGCTAAAGCAGCCCAAAGGGTGGAGCCATCTGCATGGAACTTCCCCTTTATAGTGCCATCGTATGTGTTGTACGTCGCCACGCTTTGCTAGAGCATTTTTTTTTCACGATCGTGTGTAGGCAAGGCCGTTTTAATGATCGGGCTGAAAAAAACTTCGTTTTTTCTAGACCCTTAAAAATGAAATTTTTTACAGCTTGAAAAACGGTCGTGTGTACGCGGCATCAGTGTTTGCGCAAAATTTTGTTGATAAACATTGGCCTGCTGTTTTTTTTTTTTTGATAGCTCCTATTGCCAGACTTCAGCCCCGGAAGATTTGGCTGCTCAATGAGCACCAATGCACCAGGCCATTTTTGCTATACGATACTGCGTTGCTTTAACTGATAATTGCGACGCTGTACCCAAACAAAATTGACGTCCTTTTGGTGGTATTTGATCACCTCTGCGGTTTTTATTTTTTGCACTATAGACAAAAAAAGAGCGACAATTTTGAAAAAAACACAATATTTTCTACTTTTTGCAATAATAAATATGCCCATTTTTTTTTTTTTTTTTTAAAGCAATTTTTTTTCTCAGTTTAGGCCAATATGTATTCTTCTACATATTTTTGGTAATAAAAATCACAATAAGCGTATATTGATTGGTTTGCGCAAATGTTATTTTCTTTTTTTACTAGTAATGGCGACGATCTGCGTTTTTTTTTTTTTTATCGGGACTCCGACATTATGGCGGACAGATTGGACACTTTTGACACATTTTTGGGACCATTGATAATCATACAGCGATCAGTGCTATGAAAATGCACTGATTACTGTGTAAATGTCACTGTCAGGGAAGGGGTTAACACTAGGGGCGATCGAGGGGTTAACTGTGTTCCCTAGTGTGTGTTCTAACTGTAGGGGGATGGGAGTGACTGGAGGAAATGACAGGACATTGTTCCTAGCTAGTAGGAACTCACGATGTGCCTCTCCTCTCCTTGCAGAACAGAGATTTGTGTGTTTACACAGACACACGTCTCTGTTCTGGCTTTCGTGCCTGCAATCGCGTGTGGCCAGTGGCCACGAACATCGGCACCCCCGCAGTGCGCACGCCTGATATAGCGCTTAAAAGAGGCGAAGTACAGCTACAACAGCTTGTGCGATCGTGTCAACCTGCCGCAGTATAATGATGGCAGCTGGTCGGCAAGCGGTTAATACTTCAGCTATCAACAGGGGACCCCACTGACAGCTGAATAAGTAATTGTTTGTTAAGGACCCTGCGGCCCCCATCCATAACAACCGATAATTTAATTTTTTTTTTTTTTTTACATTTCAGCTGTCAGTGGGGAAATCCCGCTGACAGAACTGAGCCTGAAAGTATTGGTTACAGCTATCAGTGTTTTCACATGAGTATCGATACTCGTGCAAATGCTTAGTATCGGCACCAATACCAGTATTGGTATCGGTGCAACCCTAGTTAAAATAGAAAGATATCCTAAAACAAAGGTGTCAAATGTGAAAGAACCCGCAATTATATATGTTGCCAGCTGCAAATAAACATATCCCCAGATGGTTATATGGGGTGTTCCGTGCAGGGATCTCCAACGTGTTTCGCAGGGACAAAACCCGCTTCCTTAGGGAGAACTGACATAGAACTCTGGAAATTACAAGCAATAAACATCATGCACACATATTCATGTACACAGACAGACAGGTAGACACAGATATCTGGGTATAATATACTGTATATACAGTCAGGTCCATAAATATTGGGACATTGACACAATTCAATTTTTTTTGGCTCTATACACCACCACACTAAATTTGAAATGAAACGAACAAGATGTGCTTTAACCTCCCTGGCGGTATGATTATTTCAGATTTTAGGTGCTGAAAGCGTTACCATTATTTTGCAAGGAAATTTGGCGTTTTATATTGTAGGCCTGTAATTCTTAGGAATAACTCACTTAAATCTGTCCAAACAAGAGTCTAGTAGACATCTCGGGTATGATAAAGTTTGAAAAACAAAATCATAAATTATAATATAATAAATGACTATAAGTAATTATAACAAATAATAATGTAATTATAATAAAAATTATTCAATAATGTAATCAAATCAAAAACACTGAAATTTTCTCAGTTGCAGAATTGTCGCTGTCATTACTTTTATTGTTTGATGACGAATTTCCCCACAAATCGCTATCGCTCAATTCTGCAAGTGATTCTAATTTATTATCGCTGTTTTCTAGCTGGTCTAAAACCACTTTTGATGTAAAGGGCCACTTTTTAGTTGCTATGGATAATCTCCAGTTTCCAGGCAGAAAGAACAGTTTTTATTATATAAAAGTGCATGTAGGACACTGGGCAGACCACTAGGGACAAAGGGGGTGTGTATTTTTTTCATACAGTACTGTATTCTATAAGATTACAGTATACTGTATGTATTGTGTTTATTTACTTTTTTGAATTTGGCGCCGATCTCCGCCCCCGTGCGTCGTAACGTTGCAGGGAATGGAGCCCGGCGGCACACAGGCACTGTGTGAATCGAGTGAGGACACAGCTCGATCACACAGCGGAGAGGCATTGCAGGATTCAGGGACAAGGTAAGTAATTCGCTGCCTGTGAACACTGCAAGGCGATCCCGAGTCTGGCTCAGGGTTACCGCTTTTGGTTCTGAAATTCCACCCCGAGCCAGACTCGGGAATATAGCCAGGGTGGTTAACTGCAGACTTTTAGCTGTTGACTTTGACACACATACACCTACCTCCTGGAGAGTGTTCTTGATCTGGCCAACAGTTGTGAAGGGTGTTTTCTTCACCAGGGAAAGAATTCTTCGGTCATCCACCACAGTTGTTTTCCGTGGTCTTCCGGTGTTGCTGAGCTCACCGGTGCGTTCTTTCTTTTTAAGGATGTTCCAAACAGTTGATTTTGCCACACCTAATGTTTTTGCTATCTCTCTGATGGGGTTGTTTTGTTTTTTCAGCCTAATAATGGCTTGCTTCACTGACAGTGACAGCTCTTTGGGTCTCATATTGAGAGTTGACAGCAACAAATTCCAAATGCAAATAGCACACTTGAAATGAACTCTGGACTTTTTATCTGCTCCTTGTAAATGGGATAATGAGGGAATAACACACACCTGGCCATGGAACAGCTGAGTAGCCAATTGTCCCATTACTTTTGGTCTCTTAAAAAGTGGGAGGCACTTATACAAACTGTTGTAATTCCTACACCGTTCACCTCTTTTGGATGTAAATACCCACACATTAAAGCAGAAAGTCTGAAGTTAAAGCACATATTATTTAATTTCAAATTTATTGTGGTGGTGTATAGAGCCAAAAAGATTAGAATTGTGTCAATGTCCCAATGTTTATGTACCTGACTGTATGTGTTACAAACAATCATACTACCTGTCATAGATATTCAGTGTTTTTGCAGCTTTAACCAGGAAAGAAGAATTGCAACCACAGCATACCAGGGCAAACCAGCCAGATTCTAAGATGAGTACATTTTAATGAGAGGAAGTATGTAATACTCTCTAGGGGAAAAACATAATAAAAAATAATAACAAATAATAATGGTAAGGCTACATGAAAAAGAAGACATCAAGCCCCCCTGACTAGAATTCCTACTGTTCCCTTATTAAAGATGGTCCACAAAATTTGAAGGGAAATTACTTATTAGATTCTGTCCAGAAAGGACTAAATTATGCAGGTACATCAATAAAACAAACATAGTGCTTAATAGGTCACTGAATGCACTTTGTGGTATTCATAATGGCCAAAGGATGTAGGGATGTAGTTGGGAAACCCCTTGGGCCATTATGAATACCACAAAGTGTAATCAGTGACCTATTAAGCACTATGTTTGTTCTTTCTGGACAGAATCTAATAAGCAATTTCCCCTCAAATGTTGTGGACCATCTTTAATAAGGGAACAGTAGGGATTTTAATCTCAGGGTTTATTGATGTCTCCATTTTCATGTAGCCTTACTATTATTATTTTTTCTATTTTATTTTTATTTATTTATTTAATTATGCTTTTCTATTTGAAACTTTTTAAAGTCTTTCTTATAGTAAAAATGTGAATTTAAACCTTTTGTGTGGTTTCTTGAAAGTCCTGAACTTGGTAGGGATTCAGTATTTTTCAGTGTCTTGTATAAGGGGACACAGAACCAGTAAAACCAGTATGACCAATAGAGATTGGAATGGGCAGTCTCCCTCCCATTGTCTAATCTAGTGCATATACCGTATATACTTGAGTGTAAGCCGAGTTTTTCAACCCTTTTTTTAGGGCTGAAAATACCTCTCTCGGCTTATACTCGAGTTAGTGTACCTGAGGGGCTGCGGGCGTCCATTTAGTAAAACTTGCAGCTTCCTTCTGGTCCCTTCCCGTTCCGTGATAGGCTGTGTTCAGTGTTCTGCCTATCATGGACGTTCTTTCATCCTCTAAAGCCTCGTACACACGACCGAGGAACTCGACGGGCGAAACACATAGTTTTCCTCGTCAAATTCCTTGTTAGGCTGTCGAGGAACTTGACAAGGCAAGTTTCTCCATTCCTGTCGAGGAAATAGAGAACTTGCCCTCTTTTTGGCTCGTCGAGTTTCTCGACAGTTTCCTCGACGAAAATGTACACACGACCGGTTTCCTCGGCAAAAAAATATCTCCCAGCAAGTTTCTTGCTGGTTTTTGCAGAGAAACTCGGTCATGTGTACGAGGCCTGACTCAGTTTCCCAGCAGACACTGTGTTCAGTGTTCCACCTATCACGGACCTTCTCTTGTCCGAGGATGAAAGAACGTCCGAGATTGGCGGAACACTGAACACAGTGTCTGCTGGGAAACTGAATCCGAGGATGAAAGAACTGCAGACTGCAGCTCTGCAAGTTTCTTCATTCCTCTGCCTATGTGGAGGTGTGTGCCTTTCCTCAATCAGCTCTCACACAGTGTATGCCCAGACTCCCTGCTGAAACAGGAAGAACAATTCTAACACAAGGTGCACTTTCTAAAGAGTCTAGAAAGCTGAAGACTGCAGATATACATGTAAAACTTATGTAGGTAGATTTATTTATTCTTTGTGTATGATCTGAGGCTGTTCACTTTACTGGGTATATGTGAGGGTCTACGTCAACTTTAAGGTAAAAAAAAAACTGTCTCCATAACTGTAACGGCTACCCACTGGTGAGAGGGTCTCAGCCGTTGGAGACGTCCTTTTCCCTGGCAAGCTGCGATATGCAGGTACCGCCGGTATATCCCATTGAACGCCCTTTCAAGAAACGAGATGGGCTACGTTTGCAGAGTCAAGCAGGACTGACTTTTAATGCCACATTTTTCTTCCTTATATCTGGTTACAAACTGTACAGAAACAAATGACACTCCCCCCCCCCCAGGGGGGACTTCAATACACACACTTTGAAACAATGGCATTCCCTTGAGCCAATCAGCCGCTAGACGTTTTGGCTCCTACTTAGCTCGATCAGACAATTTAATTTAATTAACCTTTAAAACAATTATCACTCACACATAATCCCCATCAGCATACACCTCACAGGGGGCTGTTACCTACACAAAAGAGCGTTCATTAGCTATGCGAAGGGTACATTAGCAATTAGCAGTGAAAGAGACCATTGTCCAATTAACCCTTTGAGCTCAGAATACAATGTGGTACATCCAATTGTGACAAGCCATGCAGTTCCTTGTAGTCCTCCCTGCATGAAGATTATCGATGTCCCGGCAGCATGCATATGTCCGTTACACTACTCCCCTTTTGTGGAACACTCCGGCAGACCCGGATTGATCCTTTTCGGATCAACTTGGGGATGTCCGTTCTGCTGTTAGGGTAAAAGTTCAGTTTGCCTGGACAGTCCGTCGGCCTTCCCATTGGCTTACCAGGTCGGTAGCTGATGGTGACGGTGAATAATAGAATTCAGTTCTGGAACAGTCACTTGCTTTGCTCTCTCAATGGCTCCCAAAACCTGTTGCTGATGCTCTTGGGACAGATACGGCACCACCTGGATGCAAATCCCATTTAATCTTTTGACAATTTCCGCCTGTTTGTGTATTTCAATGTTCAAGCCACGGGACATCTCATAATACGTGACATAGTGTCGTTGCATCTCTGATTTCTCACTGGCCAACTTGTCACATTCCCATTTTAGACTGTGATATTGTGCCGGATCTACAGTACATGTCGGGGAAGGTAGTCTTACCCGGTTCTCAGCAGCAAGCGGGTTTATTCCAGCAACGCGGGTGGTCACGGGACAAGCAGCAGCAGGTGTAGGTAAATAAGCCGAAGTCAGAGGGCCAATGTCGTTGCCCAGCACCACCTCGGCAGGTAGGTTGTCCATGATACCAACTGTGGTCTTTCCTGACCCGGCTCCCCAGTCTAAGTGCACCCGGGCGGTGGGTACGCGAAATACAGCACCCCCTGCGACCCGGACAGCAACTGTGCGAGTGGACACGTTCTCTGGCTTTACCAGATGTTTTTGAATCAGAGTGATAGTAGTCCCGGAATCTCTTAGGCCTTGTGCTACTTGTCCATTCACTCGTACCTCCTGACGGTGATGCTGACGGTTATCCGGAGAGGCCGCTTGTATTGGGTCTGCCTCATACCAAATTCCCAGACATTCCTCAGGGCCCCCCTCGGTCTCCAGGCAGTGGGCCGCAGAGGGACGTGATGGAGTGACCTCTGTGTTGGGTGTTGTGCGTCTTCAATTGTTATTTGTAGCTCTCAAAGGGCAATAACGAGCAATATGTCCCGTGTCGCTGCAGTGATGGCACGTCACCCTAGGCGAATCCCGGGGGTAGTTGCTAGGCCCCTGAGGACGTGGTGGGACTGGAGCCCGAAACTCTGGGCGTGGGGTGACGGTTGGAGTACGCGGTTCTACCTTCTGAGCCAGCCGCATAGTACCCTGGCTTACTTTCCTTGTCTCCGCGTACTCATCTGCTAGCCGAGCCGCCTCGTTTAAGTTAGCGGGACGGCGATCTCGTACCCAGTCTTGTATGTCTGCGGCCAGGTCTTGGAAGAAATGTTCCATTAGGAACAGCTGCAATACTTCCTCCCCAGTGTTGGCCTTGCACCCTTGGACCCAAAGGGATGCCACCCTTTGTAACTGGTTGGCCCATTCCATGTGGGAGTCCACAGCCACCTTCTTGGACTCCCGGAAGCGCCGGCGGTAGGCTTCTGGCGTTACGGCGTATCGGGTTAGCAGCGCCTTTTTAACTTGCTGATATTGTAAAATATCCTCTGGAGCGAGAGCCCGAAAGGCTTCATTGGCTTTGCCCGACAATTTCCCCGACAAAATAGTGACCCATTGGTCTGGTGGGACCTGGTGTAGTGAGCACTGCCTCTCAAAGTCCGCCAAATATCCATCGATTTCCTCCTCACTTTCTACAAATGCTTTAAATGTAGTGTTGAGCAGAATATGCCATATTCGATTTCGCGATATATCTCGAATATATAGTCGAATATTCGAGATATATTCGCTAAATTCGAATATTCGTGATATTTTATCGAAATTAAATGATTGCGATTTTTCGCTATTGCGAATGCGAAAATAATTGCGATTTTTTGATAACTGCGGTAGGAGCACTCTGATTGGCTCAGAATATTCGTGATATTTTATCGAAATATCGCAACATGCGAATGCGATATTTATTGCGCAATTTCGAGAAATGCTGGAGGAGCGCTCTGATTGGCTCAGAATATTCGTGATATTTTATCGAAATATCGCAACATGCGAATGCGATATTTATTGCGCAATTTCTAGAAATGCTGGAGGAGCGCTCTGATTGGCTCAGAATATTCGTGATATTTTATCGAAATATCGCAACATGCGAATGCGATATTTATTGCGCAATTTCGACAAATGCTGTAGGAGCACTCTGATTGGCTCAGAATATTCGTGATATTTTACAATACAAAATAATTGCGAATATTCGGCAAATGCGGAAGGAGCACTCTGATTGGCTCAGAATATTCTTGATATTTTACAATACAAAATAATTGCGAATATTCGGCAAATGCAGAAGGAGCACTCTGATTGGCTCAGAATATTCTTGATATTTTACAATACAAAATAATTGCGAATATTCGGCAAATGCGGAAGGAGCACTCTGATTGGCTCAGAATATTCTTGATATTTTACAATACAAAATAATTGCGAATATTCGGGAAATGCGGAAGGAGCACTCTGATTGGCTCAGAATATTCTTGATATTTTACAATACAAAATAAAAAGTGTTTTGCATTGGTGGTGATTCTTTACTCTATCCATCTGTCACAGCCGTTTGTCAATCAAACACCTTGAAGATTGAACACGTTCATGCTGCATGCTTTGGACTTTTTTTCACTTCACATATCAAAGACATTTTTATGAAAGATTATTTTTCTATTATTGGGACTATATTTCTTTATATATTTGTTTCACTGTGAATTTCACAAGTTTTGCTTATTTTATAATTTGCCCACATGTCTTGTCACTAGACATATTTTTTATTCTTGTAGAGCGACTCCATTTTCTGTCTTGTATTAATTTATGTTGTATAACATTTTTGAGTTGCTGCTGTATTCTCCCCTTTTTTAAGGTATGCGCAATTTTTTCCTTCTTACAAAAAATAATAATATCAAACATACAAATATTCATAACATACACATACACAAAGCCCCCCCCTTTTGCATCAGAGACAATCAGAGTTCTCCTACCACAGTTATCGAAAATTCGCAATCATTTTCGCATTCGCAATAGCGAAAAATCGCAATTTTTTTTTTTCAATTTGGCAACATAAAAGGATCGCCTCAGCTTAGCTACTCGGCCCAGGGTCTCTAATCATACCAGCAATGCTTTTAGACGTCGATAGGATGTGATCTGTTTTAAAAATCAAATTGAAAAAATGCGAATATTCGGAATTGCGAATATTCACCGCGAAATTCGAAATATAGCGCGATTTCTCGAATATGCTATATTCGAGTCGAATATTCGCAATGCGAATATTCGTGAGCAACACTATTTAAATGCAGTGAACGGTATTTTCTTTCCTGTAGCAGCAGGTGGGGGGGTAGGAACTGCAGGTGTAATGGGCTGTCTCGCTCTTACCAGTTCCAGTTCTTGTCCCTTCTTCGTTTGTATCTCCTCCCTTGCTTCCCGGAACAGCTGGTTTATTAGTTCCACGGACGTTTCTGGATACAAGGATAATCTCCGCTGTACAATCCCAGTAATTACATCTTCTTTGCTGACTGGTGCAAGGGGCTCAGTTCCTTCCATGGATCCATCCATTTCGTCCAGCCCCAGCAGTTCAGCTATCAGCTCCCTCCGTGGTCTGTTGCTGGCGCTCCTACCACGACTCTCCAATAGATCTTTTAGTGTGGATCTTTTCAGCCTGGCGTACTGCAAATCCATTCAGCACTTGCTCTTTGGATAAAAGGACCATCCCACCGCTGCCAACCAATGTAACGGCTACCCACTGGTGAGAGGGTCTCAGCCGTTGGAGACGTCCTTTTCCCTGGCAAGCTGCGATATGCAGGTACCGCCGGTATATCCCATCGAACGCCCTTTCAAGAAACGAGACGGGCTACGTTTGCAGAGTCAAGCAGGACTGACTTTTAATGCCACATTTTTCTTCCTTATATCTGGTTACAAACTGTACAGAAACAAATGACACCCCCCCCCCAGGGGGGACTTCAATACACACACTTTGAAACAATGGCATTCCCTTGAGCCAATCAGCCGCTAGACGTTTTGGCTCCTACTTAGCTCGATCAGACAATAGAATTCACCTCACAGGGGGCTGTTACCTACACAAAAGAGCGTTCATTATCTATGCGAAGGGTACATTAGCAATTAGCAGTGAAAGAGACCATTGTCCAATTAACCCTTTGAGCTCAGAATACAATGTGGTACATCCAATTGTGACAAGCCATGCAGTTCCTTGTAGTCCTCCCTGCATGAAGATTATCGATGTCCCGGCAGCATGCATATGTCCGCATATGTCCGTTACAATAACCACTTTAGGTAAGCTTTTACAGCTAGATTCCAGAAAGCTTCCACTTGTGGTTTGGGGTGTCTTTATCAGCAAGAAGTCTACAGTGAGTGGGATTAAAAATAACATAGCTGGATGTTCTGATGACACGAAAACCCATTTTCCTAGAACATCTGTCTACATGCTAATTTTAAAGTGAGACTTTGACACTCACTAAGGTGTATTAACTAACATTACCTGCTTACAGCATCATCTTGGGTTTCCAGGTACGTCCTAGGCAGAAAGGAACTGAGTTGAAGACAAGTCAATTATACACTTTGGTGAATGTTAGGTTGGCCAGGTGTAATCTGCATAATAATTTATAAGCATTGCTACAAAGGCTGTGTTCCCTGTGTGTATTTCAAGGCTTAATTTTCATTTTTAATTAAAGTGAGCCTTTATGCATTTGGGAGAGTACACACAGATTAGGTATTAATCATATCTAGAGCACGTAGTGAGAGAAGAAAAGATACAGTGAAGCAGTGGTTGTCAGCTTGGTGGATATAGATAGACGGTCTAACAGTATCCCCTGACAACACCAAAGGGCTGCACATTATATTTAAAATCTGTAATATTTTAAAGACTACCGACATTTGCAGACAAACGATAGGAGGCTGCTTGAGACTGCAGCAATAAAATAAGAGATGTCTTGAGAATGCAGATGAACAATAAGAGACAGCTAACATACTTTTAAGAGACTGTGGACATGCTACAAGAGACAGTGACAGACTACAGACATATTACAGGAGAATGTCAGGAATTATGCACGTTACAGGAGACAGTCAGAAACTATAGACATGCTCTACAGCAACTATATGTAGATATGCTACTGGAGTTGGTCAGAAACGGCAGACATATGAGACTGTAAGGAATTAATGCCATTACAGCTCATTAACCACTTGACCACTGGGCACGTAAACCCACTTAATAACCAGACCAATTTTCAGCTTTCGGTGCTCTCACAATTTGAATGACAATTACTCAGTCATACAACATTGTACCCAAATGAAATTTTCGTCCTTTTTTTCACACAAATGGAGCTTTCTTTTGGTGGTATTTAATCACCGTTGGGTTTTTTATTTTTTGCGCTATAAGAGAAAAAAGACTTAAAATTCTGTAAAACAAAAGAATTTTTCTATGTTTCTGTTAAAAAATTTAGCAAATTTTGTATTTTTTCTTCATTCTTTTGCATAAATGTGAAAGATGAAGTTACGCCGAGTAAATAGATACCCAACATGTCACCCTTTAAAATTGCACACGCTCGTGGAATGGCGCCAACTTAAAAATCCCCATAGGCGACGTTGCAGAGTATTTTGGGGTATTGCAGAGTATTTTGGGGTATTGCAGAGTATTGGGGGTATTGCAGAGTATGGGGGGTATTGCAGAGTATGGAGGGTATTGCAGAGTATTGGTGTTATTGCAGAGTATTGCACAGGGAGGGATGGATGGCTGGATCTGTGACTGCATTTGTCACAGATCCAGCCCACAGCAGCTGCTGCTGCTTCCGCTCTCCCCCCTCTCCTCTCACACTGTACCGTTCGGTACAGAGAGGGGAGGGAGGAACCGGCGTCATCACATGACGCCGGTTTGTTTACAAGTGATCGCTCCGTCATTGGACGGAGCGATCACATGGTAAACCGCCGCTATGAGCGGCGATTTACCGTGCTCCGTGATCCGCCGGGTCCGGACATTCCCGTGTGCGCGCCCCAGAGGGCGCGCGGGAGAGTGATTCTGGGAGGACGTCCATGGACTGATTTTCAGGGCAAAAAAGTGCGTGGTATACGCCGATAAATACGGTAAGTGAACTTAACATGAAAAATACAGAATCGCTTAAAATAGAAAACAAATACAGTAAAACCTTGGTTTGCGAGCATAATTTGTTACAGAAGCATGCTTGTAATCCAAAGCACTTGTATATCAAAGCAAATGTTCCCATAAGAAATAATGGAAACTCAAATGATTCATTCCACAACCATTTATTCATACGTCCTTCAGTTTATAGTCCGTATAAAAAGATCATAGCAATGTGATAGGTTGTGTAACCATAAAATGTCCATCCACAAATGTCAGTTTCCACAAGGGGATTAGAAGCAAAATCCAGCAGGAGCTACAGAGTAGAGAAGAGAGTGTAGCAATGAGGTTACATTTAATGAAGGTACAACATTTAGCAACTCACATGGTTGATGATTAAAAGAAGCAAATCTAAGTGCAGGCATCCGGGGTAAAGCTGTGCAAATAGACCATCCTCTGCACCGCTGGCTTTCACCACTGTCAGTCTGCTATCGTGACTGGGAAGACTACACTGTAGTAGAGGGATCTGAAAGCAAAGCTTTAAAGAGGAAGTAAACCCTCTTAAGCATTTCTTTAAAACCAAACCCCTACAAGAGAAAGGCATAATGAGCTAGTATGCAAAGCATACTAGCTCATTATAAAATACTTACCTGAGATCGAAGCCCCCGAAGCGACTGTCGTTCCTCACCTCCGCCGCCGCCATTGATACCCAAGTTACTTCCGGGTATCGCGGCACCGGTGCTGTGATTGGCCGTAGCCACGATGACGACAGTGGCGGCACGAGCACCCTCACTAACGGCACGCTCAGTGCGCCTGCACCGTTGTCCCCCGTTGCGGGGGATGGTCTATGTGGACAGCTTTATCCCAGATGCCTGCATACTTAGATGTGCCTCTTTAATCATCAACCATGTGAGTTGCTAAATGTTGTACCTTCATTAAAGGGTTATTTAAAGGAAAAAAATGTTTTCCTTTAATATAACAAACATGTTATACTAACCTCCACTGTGCAGTTCGTTTTGCACAGAGTGGCCCCGATCCACATCTGCTGGGGTCCCTCGGCGGCTGTCTCTGGTCCTCCCCGCAAGTACCGACCACAGTCATGCAAGAGCTCGCATGGTGGTGAATAATTGCAGGCGCGCTCCCGTGGTACAGCGAGCGACCATAGCCGCTCACTGTATCACTCTGCCCCGCCCCTCGGCGCGCCACGTCACTGGATGTGATTGACAGCAGCGCCAGCCAATGGCTGCCCTGCTTTCAATCCATCCGCCCTAGCCAATCAGCAGCCAGGCTGGGTGGCGAAGAGGATCTTGGGACCGCACGGGACTTTCGAGGGGTCAGGTAAGTATAACGGGGGCTGGGGGGGGGGGGCAGCAGCACCAGATGTTTTTTCACCTTAATGCATAGATTGCATTAAGGTGAAAACAATTTTTTCTTTACAACTCCTTTAAATGTAACCATATTGCTACACTTATGCCACGTACACACGAATGGATTTTCTGTCGAAAAAACCTTGGATGGTTTTTCCGATGAAATCTTGCTCAAGCTTGGCTTGCATACACACAGTCACACAAAAGTTCTCTGAACTTTCACCACCAAGAATTCTTGGCGGTGACGTACAACAATACAAAGAGCCGAGAAAATTAAGTTCAATGCTTCCGAGCATGTGTCGAATTGTTTCTGAGCATGCGCCGGAATTGTGAGCGTCAGAATTTCTACAGACAAATGGAATTTTTTAGTTGAAAAATCTGAGAACCAGCTCTCAGTCTTTTGTTGGCGGAAATTCCGATGGAGCATACACACGGTCGGAATTTCAGACAAAAAAAGCTCACATCTGACTTTTCTTGTCGGAATTTCAGATCGTGTGCACGCGGCAGAGGCGCCTCTCTTCTCTTTTATACACAGTTGTGATATGACACTACTTGTATATCAAGACATTGCTTGTATATCTACTCAAAATGTATTTAAAAATGTAGCTTGTCTTGCAAACGCTCTCAAACCAAGTTACTCTCAATCCAAGGTTTTACTGTAGAACACAAAAACAGCATAATCTATGTTGCCGAGAACATACAGAAAGATGTATGTCCATGAAATGACATATAGAGAGCATGTTGAAAGGCTAGACAGTTATTTAAGGGCTATAAAGAAAATAAAGTACCGTAATATATTTTTTCTGCACATATCATGAAACAGAGTAATAAAAATTTGTGGCCATGAACTATTCCTCTAAATCCCAGGAGAAGCCATGCTGGCATTAAAATATTGCTTTCATGTATTTTATTCTAACAGAAAATATCAAATCCTAAATGTGTGCTGACTACAGTTTTAGCTTGTAGGAAATAATGGGGTAAACATACACCAAAGGCCCTTTACTTCAACCATGCTAATGCCTGGAATATGGAAAAGAAAATTTTGCGCCACTAATTAATAACATTCAAGTCCATTGTGAACAACACAAATAAATGAATAAAAAAGTGAATAAAAAAGTCCAAAAATTAATGAAGTTCTTGTGACAAACAACACCCGGTGCACCGATATTGATAGTGAGCCACCACCACACGGACAGAGGCTTACCAGATGGTAGGTAAATGTAAGCGTTGTAATACAATCCACAGCAGGATATCCAGATAGCATGAACACACACAGGTTGGGATCAGGGATACAGCTCATCCACGGAGGGATGTGGTTGGATCAGCACAGACAAAAACCTCTAAGACCTTTCCAGGGAACTCAGCAGCATATCATGTAAAAAGGAAAGCCGCACATAGTGTAATACGTCCAACGTAGTTTATTTAAAACAGATTAAAATCTACTTACATCCATAAAATGTAATAGCAGCATAAAAGAGATGCCGGCCGGCATGAATAGGAGCCCTTCCTCCTCGTACACACGCGATGACGTCACTGCACGCCGTACCCAGACGCGTTTCGTTATACGATAACTTTATCAATGGGATGGGCTCTGCAGTGATGCATCGCATTAAATAGCCAGGCCTCGCTTTGATCGCCAGGAACCGGAAGTGGCGAAAACGCCATTTTGGAAATGGGAAACTGTATTGTAACAGCGATTGAGACTGGAGGTCTCATAGTGGCAGCAGGGAAAAATGTATCTATACGGAAAAAACATGTGAATATTCCATAGAATTATTTAAATTGCAGGTGTGCATATCAAAAAATAAAAATAAATCTTAATGTGACTTATCACAAATAACATTAAAAATTTAGTGCGGCCAAAAATGTAAATATATGTCTGTGACGATAACAGACAAGAGGCAGTCACTCCCCCTTCTGGAAAAAGCGGAGAATCACATGCCATAAACATCTAATTCGATGGATAATAAGCCTTTATTCAAAAAAAAAGAAAATATTCATATCAAAACATTTACAGTGATCCAAAGGCCTAATTAATACGCCTAGGATATAGAAAGTGAATAAGTGCCACATATAGTTGGTTATAAAAATATTAATATTTATAACTAAATAAATTAAGGGAATAGTAAATGAATCATCATTCCCAAACTTAAATATATATAGATAAATATAGAAGAAAAATATATATTAAATATAAACGTGTATATATATGCCCCTAAATCGGCCCCCACCCAAACAGGGGCAAAAATGTGTAAATTACAAAAATCATGTGCGTAATAAAACGTGCTTTGTATGTTAAAAAAACAGGCTCTATCCTGGTGGGATCAAAGCAAGGCTAGAACACTTTAAATAAAATATTATTACAAATGGATAAAACATTTAAACATTCAAGCATTGTTAATGAACGCATTAACATCGGTATCCACATTAAGACCATAGGGCGTATAGCACTTAAGGCGGTGTATCCAGGCCATTTCTAACTTTGATATTTCCCTCACCAAAGAACTACCCCTCCAATTGGGCTTATATGTGTCTATGCCTAGAAATAGAGTGTTTGATGGATCTTTATTATGTTTTAGGAGGTAGTGTTTCGACACTGAATGATTTTTGAAGCCCGACATAATATTGGTGATGTGTTCGTTCAAACGAACACGTAGTGGACGCTTAGTCCGGCCTACATATTGCAGGCCACATGGGCACTGCAACAAATACACCACGCCTGTAGTCCCACAAGTAATAAACGGCTTTATACAATGCTCACTGCCAGTGGCAGTGGATACAAAAGTAGTGGTACGTCTACTTCTGCAGGAATTGTTGGAACAAACCCTGCACCGATTACATCTGTAAAAACCCGTCAACTGGTCAAAAAAACTTGAAATCCTACAAGGAGGATTTAGGATATTAGGAGCAATGCGATTGCGTAGAGAGGGTGCTCCTCTAAAGATGACCCTCGGTCTATCTGGCAAAAGCTCTTTGAGAACAGGGTCATTTTTCGCCAGGTGCCAGTGTTTATTTATTAATTGTTTGACACCTCCATGCTGAATGGAAAATGTAGTAATAAACGGGGCACAACCCTGAAATTGCTCACAATGCTCTCGGGGTCGCTCAACCAAAAGTTCCTCTCTCGGAATGGATCTAACAGACCCCAAAGTTTCCTCTAAAGAGTTAATATCATACCCTTTCTCTAAAAAGCGGCTAGTCAGCACCTTAGCCTGCTCTGAGAATTCAATGGGATCAGAGCAGTTCCTACGGAGCCTAAGGTATTGGCTCTTCGGAACCGATCTAAGCCACTGGTCATGGTGACAACTTCCCAGCGGTATAAAGGAGTTGCGGTCCGTCACCTTGAAAAAGGTGGAGGTATTGAACTCATTACCTTTGATCCGGACATTAAGGTCGAGATAGTGTACCTCTGTTTGGCTGGCTTCAAACTTCAATTGAATACCTCTCTGATTCTGGTTCAATCCAAGCATGAAATCTTCCAACCTGTCCAGAGGGCCATCCCATAGGAGGAGGATGTCATCAATGTACCTGGCCCATAACATGAGCTCAGGCACATTAGCACCATAGATGACATCCTCCTCCCACTTTGCCATGAACAGGTTGGCCAAACTGGGGGCATATTTAGCCCCCATGGCCACACCCGTTTCCTGTTTGTAAAACTTCCCCTCGAACCAAAAATAGTTCGAGGATGTGGCAAACCTTAAAAGAAGCATAATAAACTCAACCTGCTTAGCAGGAAGGCCAGAATCTCTTCCCAAATACAAAAGCACAGCCTCGAAACCCAACTCATGGGGTATAATGGTATAAAGGGACGTTACGTCTATAGTCACCATCCACATACCACTTCTAGGTGAAAGAGCTGACAGGAGGTTAATGATATGCCTAGAATCCTTAATGTATGATGGCATCCCCTTAACCAATGGTTGCAAAAAGAAATCAACATATCTGCCCACCCGAGACGTCACGAGTCAATACCACTGACAATGGGACGCCCCGGGGGGCAGACAGGATCCTTATGAAGCTTGGGCAAATAATATATAGTTGGCGTACGAGGTGCCAGTGGGACCAGATAGAATCTCTCCTTGGAGGTAAGTATCCCCTCATAAAAACCCCTAGCCACTAATGCCTCCAATTCCCTTTTATATTTATTTTTAGGGTCTGACTGCAACACTGAATAGGTGTTGGAATCCCCCAAGATGTTATTCATCTCCTTCAGGTAATCGGATCTATCGAGTATCACGATCCCTCCACCCTTATCGGCGGGTCGTACCACCAACTCCTTGTCTTGACAGAGTTGGTCCAGGCCCTCCTGTAGAGTTTTATTTAAACGTGCCTTTTTAACTTCCATTAGGTCCAAATCTCTAAGTAGGACGTCACGAAATACTTTGAGAGAGGGTGCCAAATTCCCTGGGGGGTTGAATAGGGATGCATTGGATAAACCTGAATGGGAATAAATACTAGGGGCAACAGTATTAGAGAAAGTATTTGTGGCCATATACCTCTTAATATTTAATTTTCTGACAAATTTGTGTATGTCCATGAACGTATGGAATTTGTCCAGACCCTTAGGGGGTGCGAACTTGAGACCCTGATCTAAAATAAGTTGTTCGGGTTTAGTTAGAACCTTAGAACTCAGATTGAAAATACCCTGTCCTACTTTTACATTTTTGGCCGCTTTGGCAATTCTAAGACGCCTCCCCCCTCTGGTTCCTCTCCTCTTTCTCCCTGTCTTTTTGTGCCTTGGGGAGGTTTGTGAAAACCCCAGCTGGCTTGATCGTTAGACGACCGTGGAACCAGGGGGTTGACGGAATTGCTGGAAAAATTGTTGGTATTGGGATATTGTAAGAAAGAGGGGGCAGGATCATATCCCCAATAATTGTCTGGACTCTCCCCATCACGTAGTGGGAAAAAGGAATTCTGGACTGGCACATTGTAGTCCCAACCAGAGGCCCCCACTGTCTGATAGGCGGATGGAGAGTAAGGGCCCCAATCAGACCCCTGACTGGGTCTCCAACTCACAGGCTGGTCGACAAAGGACCCTCTTCCTCTAGGGGGATTATGATTCCACCCTCTACCTCGAGAGTTATGTCCCCTCGGTTTAAATTGGGTGCCTTGATACATTGGGCCTAAACCCTGATGGTAAGGTACACCAAGGGGAGCCGTTGGACGGCTATAATACTGTTGAGTAGAACCCCCCCTGGGAGCATTAGCAGCTCTCCTGGGAGATTGATAAAGGGAACCACCTCTCCCCCTATTAGTAGTAGGATTCTTTTTAGGAACCCCAAGAGGGACCTGTGAGAAGCCTATAACACCCCCCACAGGTGGTGGTGCAGAAATATCCATCTCATTGGATGCCATTTTGGCCGCCTCCTCCAAAAGCTTTTTCTGCCAGTTAAAAACTATATGTCCCTGGTAGTCACCAATGTCCCTATTATATTTCTTCTTTTTCTTAGATCTCTGGTCCTTGTCCTCTTTTTCAAGAATTTTCGAAAGGGACAGAGATTTTTCTTTATAATCCTCACTAGTGATAAAGGGAACAAGTTTCTCTTTAATACTTTTAACCTCCTCATCAATTTTAAGTAATTTACTGGTCTTCCTAGTGACCAAAAATTTGAGGAATGATACCCCAGCTTGGTTAAAGTATTTATACCACTCTTCGAGGTCCATGTCCCCCTTTTGGGGGGCCACATCCCAACGGAGACTACGAGGGACCATCTGTATCTTAATATAGGTCTCCAAGTAGGCAATATCCCATTTGGTATGGTTCTCTGATATTAGGAGGTTTTTTAATCTGGTGAAAATACCGCCAAGGTCACCTTCATCCTCCTTAAATACCTCAAAGACCCCATCCAGTTTGACCGTATTAGAGGCCCGGAATTCAAAAATATCCATATCAAGGATTATGGTAAGCTGCAATGATAATAAAGTGTAGATGGAAAAAGAAAAATCGCGCTAACCACACCAATTGTAAACAAAATAAATAAATATGTGAAAAGGCAGCAAAAAACGTGACAAAGCACCAGTATATATGGAAAAGAAAATTTTGCGCCACTAATTAATAACATTCAAGTCCATTGTGAACAACACAAATAAATGAATAAAAAAGTGAATAAAAAAGTCCAAAAATTAATGAAGTTCTTGTGACAAACAACACCCGGTGCACCGATATTGATAGTGAGCCACCACCACACGGACAGAGGCTTACCAGATGGTAGGTAAATGTAAGCGTTGTAATACAATCCACAGCAGGATATCCAGATAGCATGAACACACACAGGTTGGGATCAGGGATACAGCTCATCCACGGAGGGATGTGGTTGGATCAGCACAGACAAAAACCTCTAAGACCTTTCCAGGGAACTCAGCAGCATATCATGTAAAAAGGAAAGCCGCACATAGTGTAATACGTCCAACGTAGTTTATTTAAAACAGATTAAAATCTACTTACATCCATAAAATGTAATAGCAGCATAAAAGAGATGCCGGCCGGCATGAATAGGAGCCCTTCCTCCTCGTACACACGCGATGACGTCACTGCACGCCGTACCCAGACGCGTTTCGTTATACGATAACTTTATCAATGGGATGGGCTCTGCAGTGATGCATCGCATTAAATAGCCAGGCCTCGCTTTGATCGCCAGGAACCGGAAGTGGCGAAAACGCCATTTTGGAAATGGGAAACTGTATTGTAACAGCGATTGAGACTGGAGGTCTCATAGTGGCAGCAGGGAAAAATGTATCTATACGGAAAAAACATGTGAATATTCCATAGAATTATTTAAATTGCAGGTGTGCATATCAAAAAATAAAAATAAATCTTAATGTGACTTATCACAAATAACATTAAAAATTTAGTGCGGCCAAAAATGTAAATATATGTCTGTGACGATAACAGACAAGAGGCAGTCACTCCCCCTTCTGGAAAAAGCGGAGAATCACATGCCATAAACATCTAATTCGATGGATAATAAGCCTTTATTCAAAAAAAAAGAAAATATTCATATCAAAACATTTACAGTGATCCAAAGGCCTAATTAATACGCCTAGGATATAGAAAGTGAATAAGTGCCACATATAGTTGGTTATAAAAATATTAATATTTATAACTAAATAAATTAAGGGAATAGTAAATGAATCATCATTCCCAAACTTAAATATATATAGATAAATATAGAAGAAAAATATATATTAAATATAAACGTGTATATATATGCCCCTAAATCGGCCCCCACCCAAACAGGGGCAAAAATGTGTAAATTACAAAAATCATGTGCGTAATAAAACGTGCTTTGTATGTTAAAAAAACAGGCTCTATCCTGGTGGGATCAAAGCAAGGCTAGAACACTTTAAATAAAATATTATTACAAATGGATAAAACATTTAAACATTCAAGCATTGTTAATGAACGCATTAACATCGGTATCCACATTAAGACCATAGGGCGTATAGCACTTAAGGCGGTGTATCCAGGCCATTTCTAACTTTGATATTTCCCTCACCAAAGAACTACCCCTCCAATTGGGCTTATATGTGTCTATGCCTAGAAATAGAGTGTTTGATGGATCTTTATTATGTTTTAGGAGGTAGTGTTTCGACACTGAATGATTTTTGAAGCCCGACATAATATTGGTGATGTGTTCGTTCAAACGAACACGTAGTGGACGCTTAGTCCGGCCTACATATTGCAGGCCACATGGGCACTGCAACAAATACACCACGCCTGTAGTCCCACAAGTAATAAACGGCTTTATACAATGCTCACTGCCAGTGGCAGTGGATACTGCTTCCGGTTCCTGGCGATCAAAGCGAGGCCTGGCTATTTAATGCGATGCATCACTGCAGAGCCCATCCCATTGATAAAGTTATCGTATAACGAAACGCGTCTGGGTACGGCGTGCAGTGACGTCATCGCGTGTGTACGAGGAGGAAGGGCTCCTATTCATGCCGGCCGGCATCTCTTTTATGCTGCTATTACATTTTATGGATGTAAGTAGATTTTAATCTGTTTTAAATAAACTACGTTGGACGTATTACACTATGTGCGGCTTTCCTTTTTACATGATATGCTGCTGAGTTCCCTGGAAAGGTCTTAGAGGTTTTTGTCTGTGCTGATCCAACCACATCCCTCCGTGGATGAGCTGTATCCCTGATCCCAACCTGTGTGTGTTCATGCTATCTGGATATCCTGCTGTGGATTGTATTACAACGCTTACATTTACCTACCATCTGGTAAGCCTCTGTCCGTGTGGTGGTGGCTCACTATCAATATCGGTGCACCGGGTGTTGTTTGTCACAAGAACTTCATTAATTTTTGGACTTTTTTATTCACTTTTTTATTCATTTATTTGTGTTGTTCACAATGGACTTGAATGTTATTAATTAGTGGCGCAAAATTTTCTTTTCCATATATACTGGTGCTTTGTCACGTTTTTTGCTGCCTTTTCACATATTTATTTATTTTGTTTACAATTGGTGTGGTTAGCGCGATTTTTCTTTTTCCATCTACACTTTATTATCATTGCAGCTTACCATAATCCTTGATATGGATATTTTTGAATTCCGGGCCTCTAATACGGTCAAACTGGATGGGGTCTTTGAGGTATTTAAGGAGGATGAAGGTGACCTTGGCGGTATTTTCACCAGATTAAAAAACCTCCTAATATCAGAGAACCATACCAAATGGGATATTGCCTACTTGGAGACCTATATTAAGATACAGATGGTCCCTCGTAGTCTCCGTTGGGATGTGGCCCCCCAAAAGGGGGACATGGACCTCGAAGAGTGGTATAAATACTTTAACCAAGCTGGGGTATCATTCCTCAAATTTTTGGTCACTAGGAAGACCAGTAAATTACTTAAAATTGATGAGGAGGTTAAAAGTATTAAAGAGAAACTTGTTCCCTTTATCACTAGTGAGGATTATAAAGAAAAATCTCTGTCCCTTTCGAAAATTCTTGAAAAAGAGGACAAGGACCAGAGATCTAAGAAAAAGAAGAAATATAATAGGGACATTGGTGACTACCAGGGACATATAGTTTTTAACTGGCAGAAAAAGCTTTTGGAGGAGGCGGCCAAAATGGCATCCAATGAGATGGATATTTCTGCACCACCACCTGTGGGGGGTGTTATAGGCTTCTCACAGGTCCCTCTTGGGGTTCCTAAAAAGAATCCTACTACTAATAGGGGGAGAGGTGGTTCCCTTTATCAATCTCCCAGGAGAGCTGCTAATGCTCCCAGGGGGGGTTCTACTCAACAGTATTATAGCCGTCCAACGGCTCCCCTTGGTGTACCTTACCATCAGGGTTTAGGCCCAATGTATCAAGGCACCCAATTTAAACCGAGGGGACATAACTCTCGAGGTAGAGGGTGGAATCATAATCCCCCTAGAGGAAGAGGGTCCTTTGTCGACCAGCCTGTGAGTTGGAGACCCAGTCAGGGGTCTGATTGGGGCCCTTACTCTCCATCCGCCTATCAGACAGTGGGGGCCTCTGGTTGGGACTACAATGTGCCAGTCCAGAATTCCTTTTTCCCACTACGTGATGGGGAGAGTCCAGACAATTATTGGGGATATGATCCTGCCCCCTCTTTCTTACAATATCCCAATACCAACAATTTTTCCAGCAATTCCGTCAACCCCCTGGTTCCACGGTCGTCTAACGATCAAGCCAGCTGGGGTTTTCACAAACCTCCCCAAGGCACAAAAAGACAGGGAGAAAGAGGAGAGGAACCAGAGGGGGGAGGCGTCTTAGAATTGCCAAAGCGGCCAAAAATGTAAAAGTAGGACAGGGTATTTTCAATCTGAGTTCTAAGGTTCTAACTAAACCCGAACAACTTATTTTAGATCAGGGTCTCAAGTTCGCACCCCCTAAGGGTCTGGACAAATTCCATACGTTCATGGACATACACAAATTTGTCAGAAAATTAAATATTAAGAGGTATATGGCCACAAATACTTTCTCTAATACTGTTGCCCCTAGTATTTATTCCCATTCAGGTTTATCCAATGCATCCCTATTCAACCCCCCAGGGAATTTGGCACCCTCTCTCAAAGTATTTCGTGACGTCCTACTTAGAGATTTGGACCTAATGGAAGTTAAAAAGGCACGTTTAAATAAAACTCTACAGGAGGGCCTGGACCAACTCTGTCAAGACAAGGAGTTGGTGGTACGACCCGCCGATAAGGGTGGAGGGATCGTGATACTCGATAGATCCGATTACCTGAAGGAGATGAATAACATCTTGGGGGATTCCAACACCTATTCAGTGTTGCAGTCAGACCCTAAAAATAAATATAAAAGGGAATTGGAGGCATTAGTGGCTAGGGGTTTTTATGAGGGGATACTTACCTCCAAGGAGAGATTCTATCTGGTCCCACTGGCACCTCGTACGCCAACTATATATTATTTGCCCAAGCTTCATAAGGATCCTGTCTGCCCCCCGGGGCGTCCCATTGTCAGTGGTATTGACTCGGTGACGTCTCGGGTGGGCAGATATGTTGATTTCTTTTTGCAACCATTGGTTAAGGGGATGCCATCATACATTAAGGATTCTAGGCATATCATTAACCTCCTGTCAGCTCTTTCACCTAGAAGTGGTATGTGGATGGTGACTATAGACGTAACGTCCCTTTATACCATTATACCCCATGAGTTGGGTTTCGAGGCTGTGCTTTTGTATTTGGGAAGAGATTCTGGCCTTCCTGCTAAGCAGGTTGAGTTTATTATGCTTCTTTTAAGGTTTGCCACATCCTCGAACTATTTTTGGTTCGAGGGGAAGTTTTACAAACAGGAAACGGGTGTGGCCATGGGGGCTAAATATGCCCCCAGTTTGGCCAACCTGTTCATGGCAAAGTGGGAGGAGGATGTCATCTATGGTGCTAATGTGCCTGAGCTCATGTTATGGGCCAGGTACATTGATGACATCCTCCTCCTATGGGATGGCCCTCTGGACAGGTTGGAAGATTTCATGCTTGGATTGAACCAGAATCAGAGAGGTATTCAATTGAAGTTTGAAGCCAGCCAAACAGAGGTACACTATCTCGACCTTAATGTCCGGATCAAAGGTAATGAGTTCAATACCTCCACCTTTTTCAAGGTGACGGACCGCAACTCCTTTATACCGCTGGGAAGTTGTCACCATGACCAGTGGCTTAGATCGGTTCCGAAGAGCCAATACCTTAGGCTCCGTAGGAACTGCTCTGATCCCATTGAATTCTCAGAGCAGGCTAAGGTGCTGACTAGCCGCTTTTTAGAGAAAGGGTATGATATTAACTCTTTAGAGGAAACTTTGGGGTCTGTTAGATCCATTCCGAGAGAGGAACTTTTGGTTGAGCGACCCCGAGAGCATTGTGAGCAATTTCAGGGTTGTGCCCCGTTTATTACTACATTTTCCATTCAGCATGGAGGTGTCAAACAATTAATAAATAAACACTGGCACCTGGCGAAAAATGACCCTGTTCTCAAAGAGCTTTTGCCAGATAGACCGAGGGTCATCTTTAGAGGAGCACCCTCTCTACGCAATCGCATTGCTCCTAATATCCTAAATCCTCCTTGTAGGATTTCAAGTTTTTTTGACCAGTTGACGGGTTTTTACAGATGTAATCGGTGCAGGGTTTGTTCCAACAATTCCTGCAGAAGTAGACGTACCACTACTTTTGTATCCACTGCCACTGGCAGTGAGCATTGTATAAAGCCGTTTATTACTTGTGGGACTACAGGCGTGGTGTATTTGTTGCAGTGCCCATGTGGCCTGCAATATGTAGGCCGGACTAAGCGTCCACTACGTGTTCGTTTGAACGAACACATCACCAATATTATGTCGGGCTTCAAAAATCATTCAGTGTCGAAACACTACCTCCTAAAACATAATAAAGATCCATCAAACACTCTATTTCTAGGCATAGACACATATAAGCCCAATTGGAGGGGTAGTTCTTTGGTGAGGGAAATATCAAAGTTAGAAATGGCCTGGATACACCGCCTTAAGTGCTATACGCCCTATGGTCTTAATGTGGATACCGATGTTAATGCGTTCATTAACAATGCTTGAATGTTTAAATGTTTTATCCATTTGTAATAATATTTTATTTAAAGTGTTCTAGCCTTGCTTTGATCCCACCAGGATAGAGCCTGTTTTTTTAACATACAAAGCACGTTTTATTACGCACATGATTTTTGTAATTTACACATTTTTGCCCCTGTTTGGGTGGGGGCCGATTTAGGGGCATATATATACACGTTTATATTTAATATATATTTTTCTTCTATATTTATCTATATATATTTAAGTTTGGGAATGATGATTCATTTACTATTCCCTTAATTTATTTAGTTATAAATATTAATATTTTTATAACCAACTATATGTGGCACTTATTCACTTTCTATATCCTAGGCGTATTAATTAGGCCTTTGGATCACTGTAAATGTTTTGATATGAATATTTTCTTTTTTTTTGAATAAAGGCTTATTATCCATCGAATTAGATGTTTATGGCATGTGATTCTCCGCTTTTTCCAGAAGGGGGAGTGACTGCCTCTTGTCTGTTATCGTCACAGACATATATTTACATTTTTGGCCGCACTAAATTTTTAATGTTATTTGTGATAAGTCACATTAAGATTTATTTTTATTTTTTGATATGCACACCTGCAATTTAAATAATTCTATGGAATATTCACATGTTTTTTCCGTATAGATACATTTTTCCCTGCTGCCACTATGAGACCTCCAGTCTCAATCGCTGTTACAATACAGTTTCCCATTTCCAAAATGGCGTTTTCGCCACTTCCGGTTCCTGGCGATCAAAGCGAGGCCTGGCTATTTAATGCGATGCATCACTGCAGAGCCCATCCCATTGATAAAGTTATCGTATAACGAAACGCGTCTGGGTAAGGCGTGCAGTGACGTCATCGCGTGTGTACGAGGAGGAAGGGCTCCTATTCATGCCGGCCGGCATCTCTTTTATGCTGCTATTACATTTTATGGATGTAAGTAGATTTTAATCTGTTTTAAATAAACTACGTTGGACGTATTACACTATGTGCGGCTTTCCTTTTTACATGATATGCTGCTGAGTTCCCTGGAAAGGTCTTAGAGGTTTTTGTCTGTGCTGATCCAACCACATCCCTCCGTGGATGAGCTGTATCCCTGATCCCAACCTGTGTGTGTTCATGCTATCTGGATATCCTGCTGTGGATTGTATTACAACGCTTACATTTACCTACCATCTGGTAAGCCTCTGTCCGTGTGGTGGTGGCTCACTATCAATATCGGTGCACCGGGTGTTGTTTGTCACAAGAACTTCATTAATTTTTGGACTTTTTTATTCACTTTTTTATTCATTTATTTGTGTTGTTCACAATGGACTTGAATGTTATTAATTAGTGGCGCAAAATTTTCTTTTCCATATATACTGGTGCTTTGTCACGTTTTTTGCTGCCTTTTCACATATTTATTTATTTTGTTTACAATTGGTGTGGTTAGCGCGATTTTTCTTTTTCCAATGCCTGGAATATGCCTGGAATATAAATGTAGACATGCGGTATACAGTAGACTGAGTATAGATTGAGCGCTTTAAGGGGTTGTAAAGGTACAATTTTTTTCCCTAAATAGTTTCCTTTACCTCAGTGCAGTCCTCCTTCACTTACCTCATCCTTCCATTTTGCTTTTAAATGTCCTTATTTCTTCTGAGAAATCCTCACTTCCTGTTCTTATGTCTGTAACTCCACACAGTAATGCAAAGCTTTCTCCCTTGTGTGGAGTGTCATGCTATATATATATATATATATTTTTTTATCTCCTTATTGCCTCTTCCCCCACACGTTCCGCACATAAGTTTTACATATTGTGTTGCCCTTTCATGCATTTGTTCATTGTTAGTTTTTATACAATTGTATATTTGTTTGCTTTGTAATTTTCCATATTGCTGTATTTGTAAATTGTCCGACCCCCCCTCACGCTAACAGTGAGGACTTTAGGACCCATGAGCACTGGTGCTTATACTACAAAAGCCCAGAGCAAACATGGCCCCCATCAGGCTTGAGAAAGGAGCGCATGCTCCACAAACGCGTTGCCTACTGGCCCCCCCACATCACCCAGAAGTATTGCCATCCATCTGATCCGCCTACTGGCTCCCCCACATCGCCTGGAAGTATTGCCATCCATCTGACCCGCCTACTGGCTCCCCCACATCGCCCAGAAGTATTGCCATCCATCTGACCCGCCTACTGGCTCCCCCACATCGCCCAGGAGTATTACCATCCATCTGACCCGCCTACTGGCTCCCCCACATCGCCCAGAAGTATTGCCATCCATCTGACCCGCCTACTGGCTCCCCCACATCACCCGGAAGTATTGCCATCCATCTGACCCGCCTACTGGCTCCCCCACATCGCCCGGAAGTATTACCATCATTCTGACCCACCTACTCGCTCCCCCACATCGCCTGGAAGTTTTGCCATCCATCTGACCCGCCTACTGGCTCCCCCACATCGCCCGGAAGTATTGCCATCCATCTGACCCGCCTACTGGCTCTCCCACATCGCCCGGAAGTATTGCCATCCATCTGACCCGCCTACTGGCTCTCCCACATCGCCCGGAAGTATTACCATCCATCTGACCCGCCTACTCGCTCCCCCACATCGCCCGGAAGTATTGCCATCCATCTGACCCGCCTACTGGCTCCCCCACATCGCCCGGAAGTATTGCCATCCATCTGATCCGCCTACTGGCTCCCCCACATCGCCCAGGAGTATTACCATCCATCTGACCCGCCTACTGGCTCCCCCACATCGCCCAGAAGTATTGCCATCCATCTGACCCGCCTACTGGCTCCCCCACATCACCCGGAAGTATTGCCATCCATCTGACCCGCCTACTGGCTCCCCCACATCGCCCGGAAGTATTACCATCATTCTGACCCACCTACTCGCTCCCCCACATCGCCTGGAAGTTTTGCCATCCATCTGACCCGCCTACTGGCTCCCCCACATCGCCCGGAAGTATTGCCATCCATCTGACCCGCCTACTGGCTCTCCCACATCGCCCGGAAGTATTGCCATCCATCTGACCCGCCTACTGGCTCTCCCACATCGCCCGGAAGTATTACCATCCATCTGACCCGCCTACTCGCTCCCCCACATCGCCCGGAAGTATTGCCATCCATCTGACCCGCCTACTGGCTCCCCCACATCGCCCGGAAGTATTACCATCCATCTGACCCGCCTACTCGCTCCCCCACATCGCCCGGAAGTATTGCCATCCATCTGACCCGCCTACTGGCTCTCCCACATCGCCCGGAAGTATTGCCATCTGATCCAGCGTCTATCCGGAATTGATGTCACAGCTCGGCTCCCAGTGTGTCAGAGACAGAGGAATCCACCGCCGCCAACCGCTCCACAACACAGCCGCATACAGTGACAGCCGGGGACGTTTCTTTGGTGATACAAGCCTAATCTCACCAATGCTTGTGAGTAAGCTTGCTGCTGTTTTTATCCAATAAATGTTTACACTACTTATTACAGTTAGAGTGGCACCATTGTGTTTTCCTCTAGTGTCATGCTCACCCCCTCCCTTGGACTACAGGAGAATCAGGACGCCCACTAACACACAGCTCCTTTCTCTATCTGCAACGTAGAGGGCGGGGGCGAGCATGACACTCCACACCAGGGAGAAAGCCTTGCATTACTGTATGTAGTTACAGACAGAAGAACAGGAAGTGAGGATTTCTCAGAAGAAATAAGGACATTTAAAGCAAAATGGAAGGATGAGGTAAGTGAAGGAGGACTGCACTAAGGCAAAAGAAGCTATTTAGGAAAAACATTTTTTTCCTTTACAACCCCTTTAAAGGGTATTTCCATTTTTACAACCAAATTGTGATAACACATGTTTGTATTTGTTAAGTGTTCCCATCCAGTATTTAAGCCCAAGTTTATTTCAATTGGTGTTATTTATTCTGTGTAGTGTTTTAATAGGACGGTATGGTTTATAACAGCATAGTATTAATTTTGTTTTTTTTTGGTATTATTTGGTAATTTTGGAAATGTTATTGTTGTTATTGTGTTGTCTTTGTTGAATGTAATTGTATCCTAATAATTTCCCTTTGGGATTAATAAAGTATTCTGAATATGAATCTGAATCCATCCAAAGCTTTTAATTTTGTTTTGGTTACAGGAGCGGGGAAGGGTTCGAACCACTCAGGTTTTTATTGTCTACATTTTTATTAGTGTGGGCAAGAGTTGGAACATCCAAGAGTTCTTTTATTGCTGAGATTAAGCAGAAAGAAAATGCTTCTAAGTGCAATAAAAAACAAGACTTCAAAACACATTCATGAGGGAATAGGTTTGCAGGCTTATCATATAATGTGAAGCATCCATTGGGAGGGGCTCCCTGGATTGTCATATTGACATGTCTCCTGGCTGGGCAGCGGTGTGGTGTTGCGTGTCAGGTACCCTAAAGGATCTGCTACACTTTCGGATCCCCCGTGGAACACAGTTACTGGATGTGAGGTCCAGAAGGGGCGGTGACATGTTTCGGAGCATGCACAATGGCTCCTTCTTCACGACCAGAAATGAAGAAGGAGTAACTGGTCTTGCCCTGAAATGCATCACTGCCCCCTCTTGACGTTGCTGCATTTCACACCGCTAGCCGGACAAGAGACACATCAATAGGATAAAACGGGGAGCACCTCCCGCTGGACGCTTTACAATATATGATGAGCCTGTACACCTATCCCCTCTTGTAAGTGTTTTTAACCATCTTGGGCAATTAAATCCTTGTTTTTTATTGCACTTAGGCCTTGTACAGACGGGCAAACATGTACGATGAAAACGGTCCGCCGGAACGTTTTCAGCGTACATGTCTGCCCGGGGATTTCTGTATGATGGCTGTACACACCATCATACAGAAATCCGCGCGTACTCAGCGACGTGCGCGGCCCTGCCAGTTCAATGCTTCCACGCATGTGTCAAAGTCATTCGACGCATGCGAGGGATGGCAGCCGCTCGGACATGTACGGTAGGTCTGTACAGACGACCGAACATGTCCGACGGGCAGGATTCCAGCGGGCATGTTTTAAAACATGTTCAGAAATATTTGCCCGCTGGAAAAAGGCCCGGCGGGCAAATGTACGCTGGAATCCTGTCAGCTCGGGCCTACACACGGTCCGCGGACCAGTTTCAGCAGACATGTTCGGTCGTGTGTACGGGGCCTACGAAGCGCCTTCTTTCTGCTTAAAGGGGTTGTAGAGGTACAATTTTTTTTCCCTAAATGGCTTCCTTTACCTTAGTGCAGTCCACCTTCACTTACCTCATTCTTCCATTTTGCTTTTAAATGTCCTTATTTCTTCTGAGAAATCCTCACTTCCTGTTCTTCTGTCTGTAACTCCA
Source organism: Rana temporaria (assembly GCF_905171775.1). Lineage (NCBI taxonomy): Eukaryota > Metazoa > Chordata > Amphibia > Anura > Ranidae > Rana > Rana temporaria. The sequence goes on from NC_053500.1 coordinate 108,641,393, forward strand.
CACAGTAATGCAAGGCTTTCTCCCTGGTGTGGAGTGTCGTGCTCGCCCCCTCCCTTGTACTACAGGAGAGTCAAGACGCTCTCTACGTTGCAGATAGAGAAAGGAACTGTGTGTTAGTGGGCGTCCTGACTCTCCTGTAGTCCAAGGGAGGGGGTGAGCACAACACTCCATGCCAGGAAGAAAGCCTTGCATTACTGTGTGGAGTTACAGACAGAAGAACAGGAAGTGAGGATTTCTCAAAAGAAATAAGGACATTTAAAAGCAAAATCGAAGGATGAGGTAAGTGAAGGAGGACTGCACTAAGGTAAAGGAAGCTATTTAGAAAAAAAAATTGTACCTTTACAACCCCTTTAATCTTTTACCAGAATCTTCTTCTCTCATGAAGTGCTGCTGACGTGTACCAGACACCTGCCCACTACCCTACTTGTCTTCATCGAGTCATACACTTTGAACTCTTAGTTTCCTGGATGGTCTTTACCTAGAGTGCCCTGTATCTCACTATTGCCTGGTAGACTGAACCTGCCCCTGGCTTCTTGTATGTCTTAAATCAACAGTGAGATCTTTCTGCAATCATTTCTAACTCTACCTGTTCCTGTCCACCTTGGAGGTTTGACTGTTCCTATTCACCTTTGGGTGCTTCAAGCTGTTCTGTTTTAATCCCCATATATTTTAAGAAATTAAGAGGAAGAGTGTAAGTGTCTTATACCGGCCATAGGTATGCTGACCCAAAAGTGTAGATATCCTTACAATATATTTTAACGCTCCAAAATCTACCAAAAAACAGTTTTGGGAGTTTTAGCCCTTTAAAGTGACAATACATAATCAATTACTGTTATAATATATATTTTATGCCAAACACTAAAGTTTTCTATCTCTATAGATATGGTGTAAACCTTATTATGGATTATCGGCTTATCAACATCTTTTGTCCCCGTAAAGAGAGTCCTGGAGCTGATAGGGAAACGATAGGAGGAGGGACGGCATGACAGGGAGGGACAGTTCAGGGAATCAGCGTTAGAAAGGGTTGCTTTAAGGGAGTAGGAGTGGCCCAGGGAAAGGAGGGGCTGCTGGGAGAATGGTCTGGTAGGGAGGAAGTGACGTGTCGTCACTCCTCCATTTTACATCAAGGAGAAGCGTCCCACCCACCCTCCCCAGGTTGCAGGCAGTAAGGGGGGGGGGCAGTGTTGGGTCTCTGGAAGAGGAGAAAAGGCAGGAAGTTTTAGGAAAACGGTGGTACCCGTAGGTGGTATGGGGGTTACTGGTACCTTTCGGTCAACGAGGGTTGACCAGGAAGGAGTTAACCTGTAGGTCACTGCGGACAGGTGTACTGCCTCTGAGTCGGGGTCTTGCGACTGAGGCCGAAGTTAAATAGTTTTTTGTCCCAGTGGCCAATTGGAGCTGTGGTCTCTTAGACCACCAGGATGTTGTAAAGTTTTGTATAAAGTTATTTTAAAAAAACTGTTATTTATGTTGATTATAGAATTTGTTCAATAAATAGGCTGTAAAGGCCAATTTTACTCCACAACTTTGTCAGTGGTTTATTGGAAAAGTGGGATGTGGGGGAGGTTATGCAATGGGTGGTCACTAACTGAGGATCGGTCCTTAACATGTCATGTAATTATTTTGTTCTCACGGCGCTGTAATTTCATTTTAGATAGATGCAATTTTTTTAATAAATTCATTTTTGGACAAATAATATATTCTTCATGGTCCCAGTCTTCATGATATGTGCATCATGATTTGCTCTGTTTGTACCTTCAGAATTCATTCTGTTCTCAGCATGAGGGGTGATTGTTGGGGTGACAGTATAATGTGTGCAGTGGTTGACATATGTACCCCATGCAGAGCTGGTAAACTTTACATCATTTTAGGTTACTTTGCATGGAGAAACAGTTCATTATGGCACATATGCACTTATTTACAGATCTCTGCATCAAGCCGATATAGCATTTTCCTGCTCAGCGTGAGGTAATCACACCACATTTTTCAATTAACAAAATCACAGCATGCAAAAGGCCCTGTCTGATGTGATTCTTAGTATGTATTAACTCTTGTCCTCGCCTCTCTACAACACGACCTTTTCCACCCAATTTCTCAGAAACAATTTTGATGGCCATATTAGATGCATTGATAAAAGATGATTAAAAAAGGGGGGATTTTTTTTCCTGGTAATTATCATTTAAAGTGTATCCAGGTGAAACTGACAGTTACACTCTCGTGGTTGGTTTGGAATCACTTTCCACATTCCCAAAAGTTTACCTCTAAGGCCCTGTACACACAACCAAACATGTATGCTGAAACTGGTCCGCGGACCAGTTTCAGCATACATGTTCGGTCGTGTGTAGGCGCGAGCAGGCCGAATTCCAGCAAACATTTGCCCGCCGGGCCTTTTCCCAGCAGACAAATATTCCTGGACGTGTTTTAAAACCGTCCGCTGGAATCCTGCCCGCTAGGACATGTACGGTCGTCAGTACAGACCTAACGTACATGTCCGAGCGCCCGCCGTCCCTCGCATGCGTTGAATGACTTCGACGCATGCGTGGAAGCCTTTAAATGGCAGGCCCGCCCACGTCGCCACGTCATCGTCGCGGTGACGACGCGGACACGCCCCGCTTATTGTTTACGCGCGGACTTCTGTACGATGGTTAGTACAGCCATCGTACAGAAGCCCTCTGGCAGGCATGTACGGTGAAAACGGTCCGACGGACCGGTTTCATCGTACATGTTTGCTCGTTAGTACCCGGCCTTAGCTATGATTTTGTTGCTCTACTGCCGACCTCTCTCTACCGGATGCCCTGGTTTCATTATGTCGTGCCACTTTGGTCCTTTATTTTGTTTTATTACATTTTTTCTTTAATGTACAGTAGGTGTTTGTGATATTGTGCTTTTAGCACGACAGCGTCGCGCTGATACTCGGCGACATGGTGCCGAGATCTCGCCGACACCTCGCACTCACTGGAATAGTGACAGCACATCCCAGCAAGCGCGTCATAGAAGCGACGGGAGATCCGACTTGGATTCCCGCCAATTCTACACGTGTGCGGCGTTTGTTATGAATCCTGAGGGGGAAGTCCCCGCCGGATTTTAAATAAAAATCCGGCATGGGTCCCCCCTCAGGAGCATACCGGGCCCTTAGGTCTGTTATGGGTTGTAAGGAGAGCCCCCCCTACGCCGAAAAAACGGCGTAGGGGGTCCCCCTACAAGCCATACCAGACCCGTATCCAAAGCACGCTACCCGGCCAGCCAGGAAGGGAGTGGGGACGAGCGAGCGCCCCCCCCCCTCCTGAGCCGTACCAGGCTGCATGCCCTCAACATGGGGGGGTTGGGTGCTCTGGGGCAGGGGGGCGCACTGGCGGCCCCCCCACCTCAGAGCACCCTGTCCCCATGTTGATGAGGACAGGGCCCCTTCCCGACAACCCTGGCCGTTGGTTGTCGGGGTATGCGGGCGGGAGGCTTATCGGAATCTGGGAGCCCCCTTTAATAAGGGGGCCCCCAGATACCGGCCCCCCACCCTAAGTGAATGAGTATGGGGTACATCGTACCCCTACCCATTCACCTGCAAGAAAAGTGGTAAAAACACAAATAAACCACACAGTGTATTAAAATATTTTATTAGTCTGCTCCGGAGGCCGCCCCCTGTCTTCTTTATTAGCTCTTTTACCAGGGGGGGCTTCTTCTTTGACGTCTTCGGGTGGGTGGGGGCCGCCGTCTGGTTCTCTTCCACCGCCGGGGGGGGGTGGCTTTTAAAAAAGCCCCCACCCCCCCGGCGGGTTTCCTCCGGCGTCTTCGGCGGGGCTCTTCTTCTTCCGCTATCCCAACGGGTCTTCTCCGCTATCCGGGGGGTCTTCTCAACTCTCCGGGGGTCTCCTTCTATGTTCGGCCGCTCTCCGCTGTTGACTCGTCGCACCCCGGTTCTTCGTCTCGCAGTCCGGTCCCTTCTTCCGTGCTGTACGTCTTCTCCTTCCGTGCTGTGATGAGTTCTTCTTCCGTGCTGTGACGTCATGTTCTTCACTTCTCTTCTTCTCCCGATGTTGACACGCCGGTCCTTCTCGCTGAAATGACGGATGCGCGCCTTGCATCGGACCTATATAGGCCTCACAGTCCCATCATGCTCTGTACCTACCCATGTGATACCTACCCACGTGGGTAGGTATCACATGGGTAGGTACAGAGCATGATGGGACTGTGAGGCCTATATAGGTCCGATGCACCCGCGCACCCGTCATTGCAGAGAGGAAAGGCGACGTGTCAACATCGGGAGAAGGAGAGACGTGAAGAACATGACGTCACAGCGCGGAAGAAGAACTCATCACAGCACGGAAGGAGAAGAAGACGTACAGCACGGAAGAAGGGACCGGACTGCGAGACGAAGAACCGGGGTGCGACGAGTCAACAATGGAGAGCGGCGAAGACAGAAGGAGAACCCCGGAGAGTTGAGAAGACCCCCCGGATAGCGGAGAAGACCCGTCGGGATAGCGGAAGAAGAAGAGCCCCGCCGAAGACGCCGGAGGAAACCCGCCGGGGGGGTGGGGGCTTTTTTAAAAGCCACCCCCCCCGGCGGTGGAAGAGAACCAGACGGCGGCCCCCACCCACCCGAAGACGTCAAAGAAGAAGCCCCCCCTGGTAAAAGAGCTAATAAAGAAGACAGGGGGCGGCCTCCGGAGCAGACTAATAAAATATTTTAATACACTGTGTGGTTTATTTGTGTTTTTACCACTTTTCTTGCAGGTGAATGGGTAGGGGTACGATGTACCCCATACTCATTCACTTAGGGTGGGGGGCCGGTATCTGGGGGCCCCCTTATTAAAGGGGGCTCCCAGATTCCGATAAGCCTCCCGCCCGCATACCCCGACAACCAACGGCCAGGGTTGTCGGGAAGGGGCCCTGTCCTCATCAACATGGGGACAGGGTGCTCTGAGGTGGGGGGGCCGCCAGTGCGCCCCCCTGCCCCAGAGCACCCAACCCCCCCATGTTGAGGGCATGCAGCCTGGTACGGCTCAGGAGGGGGGGGGACGCTCGCTCGTCCCCACTCCCTTCCTGGCTGGCCGGGTAGCGTGCTTTGGATACGGGTCTGGTATGGATTGTAGGGGAACCCCTACGCCGTTTTTTTCGGCGTAGGGGGGGCTCTCCTTACAACCCATAACAGACCTAAGGGCCCGGTATGCTCCTGAGGGGGAACCCATGTCGGATTTTTATTTAAAATCCGGCGGGGACTTCCCCCTCAGGATTCATAACAAACGCCGCACACGTGTAGAATTGGCGGGAATCCAAGTCAGATCTCCCGTCGCTTCTATGACGGCTCTGTCTCCATCGCGGCAAGCCAGCTCGGCGCTGGCTCCCGCGATGGGGCTCGTAGGTGCTCAATCTCGCCGAGAAAGAGAGCGAGATTGACACAAAATCGGGTTCACCTACTGTACCTTTTGCATTACTTTCCCCCTCCCCCTTTTTTTTATTTATTTTCCCTTCCCCCCCCCCCCCCTTTTTATTGCTCTTCGCCCCTCCTCACTTTTTTCTACAGTATAAAATGTCTTCTGTTTTCTATATATTTTAGTTGGTTAACGGTTACCATCTGGATCTTTATGTACTAGCTTCGTTGCTACCATGTGACGGTCAACTGTTTACTGAATAGTAGAGCTGCACGATTCTGGCTAAAATGAGAATCACAATTTTTTTGCTTAGAATAAAGATCACGATTCAACAAATAAAGACTGATTGAAAAAAAACTAAAACTTTTTTATAGTTTGTTATAACATTTTGCAAACAGGTCATTTTTTTTCCCCTTCACTGATGTCCACTCATGAGGCTGCACTGATGGCACTGATGAGGAGTTACTGATAAGGCTGCACTGATAGGTGGCACTGATAACCGTCACTGATGGGTACTGAAAGGTGGCACTGATAGGTAGACTGATGGGCACTGATTGGCAGCACTGATGGGCACTGATGGCAACACTGGTGGGCACAGATTGGTCCCTGAGAAACAGAGGACCCCCAGAGGAGAGCATTACATGCTTCTTCAAAGCTATACCAAGGTGAGAGGCTAGTGAACACTGAGATGACACTACATTGGAAAAGGGAAGATAATACATGTTTATGGACACTCATAGTTAATGGTGAAGGGATGCACCATTGATAAAATAGGACAACCTTTTTCTAGTTGGGACAGTCACTCAACCTTTGCGTTTTATCACTTTAATTCTTATATAGTGTATTTCTATATTGTTTTTTTTTTATATTGTGGTATTTGATATGATTAGCACGATCTGTACACAATAGTATATACCCCTTTCTTTGCGGATTTGCACAACTTTATTAATCATTTGTGGCTTTGCATACTTCACACTTAGATTTGAAGTTTTATGAGTTATAAATTTTTCTCTTTCTCAGCTTTGCGGGATATATAAGTTAGCCGATTTGCACATTGCCATATTATCTATTTGAAATTACACAGGTGTTATGTATTTCTATTTTACCTTTTGACCTTGCAAGACATATGATACTTAGCACTTTTTTGGCAGCGCAGCACTATTTCACTTTACATTCACATTTATCACAGAAACTAAGGATATGCTCGGCAGCAGCTAGATCATCTTTTTACTCTTATTAACATACAGTGATAGCAGGAGAATAGCTCACAATACATTGATAGAATAAACCTTATGCCATATCAGGAAGCAGGTAATAATATCAACAATATACACAGCTTAAGGCAGGGTCCCCCTGGAGCAAACAAGTGTAATCTCTTCTCTCTCTCTCCTGACGCAAAATAATAAGTGGGGGGAGGGGGCCTGGTGATCATCGGGCCCTTTACAGGTGTAATGCAAAAGAAAATTTGAAATTTAAAAAAAAAAACGAGAGAGGGGCCGGCCAGGCCTGTAATGTGCCCTGGAGACCATTGGGCCCCTTACAGGTGTAATGCAAAAAAAAAAACAGGAGGGGGACCAGCTGGGCCTGTACGGAGCCCTGGGACCATCGGGCCCCTTACAGGTGTAATGCCTGTACCCCCCTGATGGCGGCCCTTCCTATAGGTAAGTCTATTATGAGGCTTACTTATAGGTAGTGTAAATATCTCCTAACCTTGTGCCGTTTAGGAAATATTTACATTACAAGCAGCGAGTGACATCACTGTTGCATGTGCTCTAAAGGAATGGCCACCCGTGCCGTTCCTTCAGAGCCCTGTGCCATCATCATGGCTTGCAGCTCTGGCTAGTCACAGAGCCAGAGTCCGTGAACCGGGAAGCAAGACGGGTGAAGATGGGAGCACCTACAGCGCTGACTTCGCGGCATGGGAGGGCTTCGTTTTAAGGTAAGTTTAACATTATGATTTTACTTTGCAGGGGAAAAAAAGGCCAGCGGTATACAACCGCTTTAAAGGGGTTGTAAATGCTCGTGTTTTTTCACCTTAATGCATCCTATGCATTAAAGCGGAGGTCCACCCCATTTTTTTTAAAAGCCAGCAGCTACAAATACTGCAGCTGCTGACTTTTAATAAATGGACACTTACCTGTCCAGTGCACCCGCGATGTCAGCAGCCGAGTCTGAGCAACCGCTCGTCTCTCGGCTGCCCCCGCCGCCATCCTCGGGGAGGGAATCAAGAAGTGAAGTGTTGCGGCTTCACTGCCTGGTTCCCTACTGTGCATTCGCGAACTGCGTCCTCACTGTCTCCTGGGACCAGTGTGTTTCCAAGAAGACAGCGGGGGCTGACGCAAAAGGGCGTGACTCCTGCAGGAGTCTATTACCGAAAGTGGGTGCAAATACCTGTATTATACAGGTATCTGCACCCCCCTCCCCCTGAAAGGTGCCAAAAGTGACACCGGAGGGGGAAGGGTTCTGAAAAGCGGAGGTTCGCTTTTTGTTCCGCTTTAAGGTTAAAAAACACCTGGCAGTCACCAGCCCCCCAGCCCCCCGTTTTACTTACCTGAGCTCTTTCATTTCCTTGGCGGGGATGGGCCATCCTTCTCCCCACGGGGTGCTAGCTCTTGATTGGATAGATTGATAGCAGCATAGCCATTGGCTCCCGCTGCTGTTAATCAAATCCAATGACGCTGGCCGAGTCCGGCATTCGTGTCTATGGATGCAAATGCTGGACTCAGAAGTGTGCCCGCAAAGTAACCCCCTCGGGAGAGGGCTTCTCCTAGGGGGTTATCTAATGCGGAGAGGAGCCGCGAGAGCCACCGAGGGACCCCAAAAGAAGATGTTCAGGGCCACTCTGTGCAAATTGAGCTGCGTAGTGGAGGTAATTATGACATGTTTGTTATTAAAAAAAAAACGATCCTATACAATCACTTTAAGGGGAATTGCACATACTAGGAAGTCCCCAGTTATATGCACCCAACAACCTGAATACACGTATGAATGAATAGCTTTTGACCCAGAGAGAAAACAAGCTAGTAACATTAGATTTTGCCCCCATTCTGTACATGCATTTTCGAAGGGCAAATACCTCTGCAATTTTAAAAAAAAATACATCCCCAAGTGTACAGAGGCATTTTTCGTTGTTCTCACACCACTTCTCATTTAATTGAAAGGTAAATGGAACTGACCTGGAGCTGCAGATGTGGTTCAGTTACGGCATTTATGTTGGTACTTTCTCATTTTCATTGCAGGTTAATTGAATGCTTCCCTTTTTAACCTGAACTCTGATCTGATACAAAAGGCCATGAAGTTCAGTAAAACCTAGTTGCAGAAGTAAACCTCCATTCATTCTGTAATAAATGAAGCAGAATTCCTAGAAAGCATGGAAAACAATCATGTAAACTTAGCTAAGCAATGCATGGACCAATTTTTACAAGAGATGCACCCTGCCCAAGCATTGTTGTCAGTAATTTGGTAGTGCATTGGTGCCCTCAACTGCGATAAAGAGCAGTAAGCATCAGAAGTGTTTGTTATAGCTCCCAGAGACAATTCAACATCTTGGAAAATCCATGTGATTGATCCATGGTAATTCCTTTCTCACCTCATAAAAAAAATATATAATCCCTTTAAAGGATGTGCACTAAAGCTTAGTATCACCCTAGTACAGTTAAAATACCAAAGGGAATGCAACTGGGAAATCTCTCACTTCCCATGCTTCTTAACAAGAAGCATGCTCACTAATAGGCAATATTGTTTTATTTCCCTGGATCAATTGTTAGTGTAACCATTTTACAAGTGTGTAAAAGCAACATATATCATTATATTCCTTTCTAAAAAATGATGTTTTTAGGAAGTTAAAAGTTCATATTACATCTGAATTTTATGTATTGTTATATGCAGCCAGCAGGTGGAGCTTTAGGGTCTATTTCACATGTTTTACTCGCCTTCCTCTCTGCCTGTTTTAAAATACCTGCTGAGGACATGGGGGGGATAGAAGATAAATTAAATAAATGAAAATCACATTTGAAATTAACGGAACTTTTATGAAAAAGTGTTGTGATTAGATTTATCCTTATTTTAGGAGTATGTAAATATATAAATATTAATAGTTTGGCCACAGATTCAGATGCTTGCTGTTCGGTGCAATCTTGACTTTTTTTTTTTAATATACATGTTAAAAGCATTTTTTTGCTAGAAACTTACGGTACTAAGAACCTCCAAACATTAAACATTTTCTAAAAGCAGAGGCTCTGGAGAATAAAATGATGGCTTTTGCAAATTTTTATGTTACACAATATTTGCCCAGCCCTTTATCAACGCAAATTTTCATGAAAAAAATACAGATCCATTTTTTAATTAGATACATTTTAGTGCACACAAGCACAATGAATTGAATAAATAGATACCAAACATGTCAAGATTTAAAATTGCGCATTCCCGTGATTTTGCGAGAAAAAAAACAGTACCTAAAATTGTAAATCGGTGATGCTTCAAAAGCCCTTTTTTTTACACTATTCCCCTTTTTTTGTTTCATTTAACTTTATTGTTATCACAAAGGGTGATTACGCACAATTAAGGATATTATATTATACAGTAACTGCATTGTTTTTGAGGAGGTAAGCAAGCAAATAATTTTCATGAACATAATAACAGACAAAGCATATATCATGGTTATTTTTTTTAGTCAGCGAGTAACCCCACTGACAGCTGATGACTCATCGATTGTTAAGGACGTGGTAGCCACCCGCTCCTTAACAACCAGTTATGTACACCATTTTTTAAGGACACTGGCTACTGCCGACAGTAAATTACTGCAGGCTTTCACTACTAAAATGGCACTTCATAAAATAGCGCATGCAGTGTTTTAGTAGCATTTTTTAGTGAATGCCAAACATTTTTTGAAAAACGCTCTGCTGTATCTTGCCGCATACTCAGATGCGGTAAGATACTGCTTTGTGAATAAAGCCCATTGTTTATTGTCGCTTTAGGCTCCTATTGAATTTAATTATAATAGGTTTGCATCAATCCAAATAAAGTCCAAAGATCAGATTATGTGAAAAGACATTCACATTTCTGTGATTTTTTTTTTAAGTGTATTTTTGTGCGTGTACTCAAGAGAGGAGCCGGACTGCAGGAGTTGGGAGTAGGCAGGCCTCCCCCAGAGGCAATCTGCCACCTTTCTCCATGCCCCGAGTGGCAATGGCGGGTGTGTGAGGGGGTCCTCCCACACAGCCCGCCCTACCTGCTCCACTTTGAAGCCCAACGGGGCAGAGGGACTCCCTATAAAGGAGTGAGAGGATCTAGCCCGCTCAACCAGCCCCGTTAGTCCTTCGCCTCTCTTTTTAGAGACCGCGTGGTCAAAGTGCGTGCATGTTAACCCAATTTCGAGTGCGTGTAAGTGTGGTGGTTTTTGTGGCAGGGGGGTGGGCGTACTAAGCGCAGGCTTACCTCGCATAGCACACCCACCGGGAGCCGGGCTGAGACCACCAAACTCAATTCACATGTAGCCGAGACCAGAATCCGAACCCCTAGCTGCAGAGGTGAATGGCTTATCAGCGCAGTGCCAATTGCGTTGAGCCACCGCAGCTCCCATACATTTCTGTGATTTGATACTCTTCAGCATAATTCATGAAACAAGAAAGAGTTAAAAAAATAAAATTCAAACAGTCAGTGAAACAATCAGCCATCCACCGATCCAGTGTTGTACTTTGTGCCCTCCACCAGAGACAACAATGGCCTCTTACCAGATTAACTGGACTCCCATAACAGAGATCAAACACGCATTATCATCAGTGACCATGTAGGCATCCATACATGGTGAAAGGACCCCACCAGCCTCAAGCTCCAAGATTAAACCAGACAGCATCCATGCTCACTTAAATCATTTTTAAATTATTTTGGGGTTTTACGCTAAGTGTGGCCTCTGTTCCCCTCTATTAGTATAGATGCTGTCTGGTCCAATCTTGGAGCCTGAGGCTGGTGGATTCCTTTCACCATGAATGGATGCTTGGATGGTCATTGATGAACATGCATGTTTGATCTCTGATATGTGGATCCAGTTCAATTGGTAAGAGGCCATTGTTGGGTTAAGGTTCACCTATTATATGTGTATGTATTTAGATCTAACATCTAGTATTCTGATGTTTTATAGGTGCAGCTCTGTACACATATTGTTGCAGTAAGCACAAAATATTTTCTCTTTTTTCATTGGATATCATTGCCGGGTGTAAAAAATTCAGGATGTACAGACGTATGCTCAAAAAAACACAAATATTTCATAAGACATATACCCAGCTGAGCGTATACCGTCAGTGTGGACACAGGCTGTTTTGAATGGGAACTATGTGCATGTGAACATTACCAGTTTTGCTGTGCTCAGATTTTTTTCATTGGCATACTCGGCTGCTCACATAATGAAATCTTCAGGCTGGGAAGGAGGGGGGATATTGCCACAGCAGCTTAAACTGTTCTGGGAGCTGTTGAGAATTGGAATCAAAGACAACTTTATAAACCCCTCCAGCAATCTCTCCCTCCCCAACTCATGAGGAACGACAGGGCCCCCGGGGACAGGGAGCGATGAGGAGACTGCAACAAATCCTGCAGCACAATCCAAGCCGAGAGTAATAATTATACACACAGCTACATGTTTAATGTATGAGTGCTGGCTGTGTCATTATGTCACCTCGCAGACAGCAAAAGGGTTCTGTGTCCCAAACAGCTCTGCCGTCCTTTGTCACCATGTCATTTTGCATACTAGTAAGAGTTTATTGGCCATAGCGAGCACTTATGGATTATTCAGATTAATGGGTCTTTAGACAGAGAAAGTGCATTGTAAAGCACTGTGTCTTTTTAATGCGCTCCCCTACGTGTCTTAGGTCTTTTCCGCACACCGTTCCTGGGTGGAAATGAAATATTTTTGTAAGTGTTAGCCATGCAACATGGATAAATCCACCCTTTTTCTTTTTTATATACCTGCAATGTGTTATCCTCCAGTGATATTTTTATTCCTTTTCTTTTCCCGTTGACTGCACACATGCAATAGCCATAGACACAAGTGTAACATTCACTAGAGCTTGACAAATTTGGCCCCACATGTGACTAGAGTTCATTGATCCATAGTAAGCCAGCACCAGCTACATGTTTACTCTATGAGAAAATATGCAACGATAGTTAGGCATTCTAGTTTTATCCTGACACAGTTCCTTGTCCCTGTGATACCAGAACAAGCAGTAGGGGATGCATTTGTCACAAACTGCAATAAAATATATTGCCTGAAGTTCTAACCCTTCCTCATTCTACTTAAAATGTGTTTTTGTTTCTAGTCTGTATCTCTGTTGGAGACGTATCTCAACATTTCCTGTTCTAACATTCAACCATAATCATATTTTAAAACCTAATAAAACAAAAATAAATTATCTTAGCTTAGCCTTTAACGCTGAACTTAAACCCCAACCTGTCCCTAATGGGACAAGAGAAATGTCTTGGAAGTAGAACATCTCTGCAAAATAAGATGCATGACAGCCTCAGCCCGGGCTCCAACCAGGCCACACCCCCAATGCATTTCACTCCACCCAACGAAGCTTAGTCATATGGATCAACCTGTCCTTACCCCTGTGTGACAGACCCAACCAGGACAGTTTTTTTTTGGAGAGGATTAGAGGCAAGGCTCCTACCCACTGATTATGGCCCATGGAAAGAGAAAATCATTCTGTAATGATGGACAACAACCTAATGGACGCTGAGAGCGAAGCTTGGATTACTTATCTGAATAAGGACAATAAAGCTTCCCTTCTGGAGTGGATGGAAAGGTGTAATAATAATCCTGCACAGGTTAATGATCAAAGAAAATATGATGGCCCTACTGCAGACTGGGTTGAAGAGGCTCCTTTGCTTGGGACAGAAATATTTATCAGCAATATCCCTTAAGAAATCTATGAAGATAAATAAATTCTACCTTTTTAGACTGCTGGAATATTGTAGGAGTTTGTCCATAAACTGTTGCTAGGATAGTCTGAGGTGGGTCTGGGGTTTGTTATGTGTTTATTGTTAAATAGGTATCTCTCATTGTGTGCATTCCCATTGTTAATTAAGCTCATTGAGTCACCTATTGTTTCTGTCTGTTGGTTAACTTGGCTAACTCATGGAGGTATCTATGATGGGATTATGTTGTGTCAGCTCTGCCTCGTTATCTAAAACAAAAATAAAAAGACCAGTCTGTCCCTGCAGTACCTCTCCTCAACACAAAATGCCACCAGTCGTCCAGGTTGAATAGCATTTAATGTGGGTCAAACCAGGTTCCTTTGACACCAAGTCATTATGGAGATGACCCCTGGGGGCACACCATAATGTGTGGGTTCACACTACTCCCAGTTTGGCATTCACACATCATTACGTGCTGTCCAGGAATAAGAACATTGAGGAAGAAGAAGAAGGAACTGTAGTAGAAGTAGAAAAAGTAGAAAAGTAGAAGTCAATGTATTATAGAAAATACTAAAGAAAAAAATGTATGTATAATGGGAGTTAAAAAAAAAATGTCAGGTATTTTAAGGGATGTCCCTAGTAGGCTAGTAAAAGTCAGAATCTCCATTTGATGCTAGTTATACAGTATAGGCCCTAACTTACACTAGTTGCAGTCATCCTGCACCTGCTCAGTTTATCAAACCTCTTCCCCGAAATCATTGTATAAGTGCTCCCACATCTGATCATAATAAAAAATGAAGTTTGACAGTGAAAGATCAGCAGCTTTTTGATGAGGTCATCCCCTTGCTTTCCCTCCTGTAAGCATATTTTAGCATTGACAAGCACTTTGCAGTGCATTAGAGCCCCAATTTGCTCAGAGTTCTGATACTCCATATACAAATCTGGGTATTGAGATGATGACTGTTTTAGGTACAAATACTGTATGTTAAATACCTTTAATGCAAATCCTGGAAAATCCTTCAACTAGTCCCTGTGACATCATCGCAGGGGCCACAGTGCTCTTTTGGTCACCAAATCCAAGAGAAGGGATGAAAGTGGGTGCCTTCTATTTATCTTCTCCCTTATCGATGTGGACAGCTCCATGCTGGCAGTCACAACACCAGGGAGAAAACCAAAAAAAGGCGCCTCTAAGTGCAGAAATAAAAACTTTTTAATATACCCAAGAGGATTAAAAAACACTTACAAGATAGAATATGAAAAGGAGCGTGAAGTAAGTGTATCCAGGTGATGTTCCTATATTTGCAAGAAGGTCCCAGTATGTAAAACTTAGAGTAGGATCCAGGAAACAACAGCCGGTGGACACTGCAGACTCTGGAGACACAATAACGCTGTCTGAGTCAGTGTGGAGTATGGAGCCTGGAAATGACGTCAGCGGAAGAGGGACAAAAACCAGCATGGAATGCAAACGGAAGTGTGTCATCAGAAAGGGACGCGTTTCGTAACTGCAAATTGGTTCCTTCTTCAGCCAATGGTCAGGGGTCAAGTCCCAGGGGAAAAAGTGTGGGAACTCCCACCCAAGATCCACTCATCCACCAAAAAAATAAAAATAATACGCTCATATGCATAATTACTAAACCGCAAGTTCTTTCTAAATCCCGCGATAACTCATGGCAGACCTCCGCAATGTCTCCTGGGAACAATGACAAAAGCTCCCAGGAGACATTGCGGCATCGAGGAAGTGACGGAATACCCGCACACTACCCAATGAATCCATATACAGGAAGCGGCCAGTAACATAAAGGATTACTAAGGTACGCCTGCCCCTGACAGTGACTCGAGCTGAGCATCGTCGCTTAGTGAAGGATTGGCTTGGGCAGCTCGGCTACTCTAGTCTTGCAAAGGGAACTGAGTTCCTGCTGTGAAAAAAGTGCAGGAACTCCGTTCCCATGCGTTCCCACAGAACTTGAGACCTGATACAGATATTGTACAATTGTTGGACATTTTGCTGCTGTCATATAACCAAGAACTGGTGCTGAAATACTTTCTTAGAAATATCTATGCTGACCACAGCTGATCCAAAATCTCCAAGCTAGACTTGCATTGCCTTTGGGATGAGTCCACCAAGGTAAGGGCACATACGTGATTGCTCCAGAGACTTTATTGAGGGAGGATTGACACTGAAAAATAGATTTTTTCCTGGTGCTTTAGTTAGCTCACTGAGCAGAATATTGTCACTCTGTGTGTAGAGGATGTAGCTGTGCAGCTGGTTAATAAATCTCTCTGGTCCAAACAAGCACTCACACAGCAGATGTTCCCTTAAGGCTTTAGAATTTGAAATAGGTACTGTCATCATTTTCTTTCAGGCAAACATTGCTGCTAGCTAATATTGAGTTGCTGTCATTGCAAATGATCATATTTATATGGAATATGAAGACACTTCTCTACCCTAAGCATATCATTTCCTGGTCTTCCAGGTCAGAAATTATTATATGAACACCCCCATCTTTCCTTACCTCTCCCCATTCACTTCCTCTGTCGGCAGCTGCACTCCTACACCCTTTCAGCATCTATTCCACCTTAAAGCCTATCTCCAGGGAAAAACCAAAATCCTTCCTTGCAGTGGGGATGCCCCCCCGCTGCAACGCTGCAAGGGTTAAATGCTCATTGTAAGAAGTTTTACTTGCCTCATACTCTTCTCCCCCAGAAGCCAGCGCTCTTCTCTTCTTCTCTACATTCCGGCTTGTGGACTGTGCCATGGCGTCCCCACATCCATTGTTGGGCTATGGGCCCTGCATTGTACTTGATGACAGCAAAAGACATGTGACCATTGAAGCGTAGGGGAGAATTATGCCACACAACACAACACAAGGGTGTTTACCTGATCTTTCTCTGCTGCAGATTCACTTTTAACTAAAGGATAAGTTCACCTTTGTTCGCTTTTTTTTCTCTTATAAATTCCCGCTCTCCAATGTACCAATATAGCATTCAGGTACTTTTCTTTGCAAAAATATCAACACTTTCCATTAAATCTACATACAATTACTTTACTTGTCCCCATTCATGTTTCCAGATGTATCTATTTGTAATGTCTAACTTCCTGATCAGACTAGAGGTCATGACACAGGAAGGAGTTGACCAGCTCACCTCATTAGCATACACCCTGCATTATCCACCCTCCTTACCTCCCCACCCATTACCAGCTGCACTTTTTTTTATGAAATGCAATCAATCAGTGATCACCCTTCTCACTAAGTACACAATATACAATTAGATTGCACAGTTTATGGCCATCTTTTTCAAGTACATAGGAGGAGGGAGTGGTAAGAAAAACTCAGCTGTCAAGCCCCGTAAACTTCTCTGCATAGCAGGAACTTGTATTTTTTTTGTTTTATTTTTTTTAAGGGGGGGGGGGCATTTTGGAGCATTTTCACTCATCACACATAGGGCAGCCCTACACACCGCAATTGCTCCAAAGAAGCTTCAGAACATTTTTTTAGAACAAGACAGAACCCCCCTAAAATGGGACAGGAAATCCTGGTGACTAGTCCTTCTTCCTCTGCTTGACTTTTTTAGGCTGATATTCCAGAGTACAGGTTATTTTTAACCCCTTCCCCACCTTTAAAGTGAGTCTTAACAGGAGGCGGAGGTGGTGTCCCAATCACGTGATTGCTATGATTGGCCCTCATCGTGGTCAAATAGTTGTGAGTCTGTCCCGCAGTCTCAAGATCAAAGGGACCAAGAGCTGTTAGTGTGCTGGGAAGGCGCAGTGAGTACTCTTGGCCCAGAACCTTGGACCCCTATTGACACATATGTGCGATGACTGGGCATTACGGCCCGCCCTGCCACTGCATTATGGCAGCAAGAAGAGGTTACGATTCACACTGCCCATTATAATATCCATTAAAGCAGCTATTGAACATATTCACATAACAATAGAGGTGAGACAGGAAGGTAGATACCACACTCTTGGTATTAGCATTGTATCTTTCGGTAACAAAGTGATAAACCTGAGTGAGTAACACATTTAATCTTTGAATTTAAAGCATACATTTTGTGAAATATTTATTTTTATCATTGCACTTGCCCCATTTATCTTTTTAAAGATGTTGGTGCTCTTTTTTTCAGTTCTAGGCTTGGGAGAGTCAAGAGGAGCTCTGAGGAGGATGAATGACATCTTGGAGACCCTGGTGAGGAGGATGGACATCTTAGCACGACTAGAAAATGCTAGTGAGTCGCGAAGGGCAGAAGACAACGGGCACTTCACTTTGGACAGGTCTGTAATCCCATCACTAGTGCT
The DNA here is from genome assembly GCF_905171775.1 of Rana temporaria. Classification (NCBI taxonomy): domain Eukaryota; kingdom Metazoa; phylum Chordata; class Amphibia; order Anura; family Ranidae; genus Rana; species Rana temporaria. The sequence goes on from NC_053500.1 coordinate 108,658,964, forward strand.
CACCATGTATTAAATTCTTAAAACATCAGTTCATCATATTTCTATTTAGTTCCTCACGCTATAATACGGAAAAGGTGGAAGATCAGAAATCTTCGAGAGAACAACTAGAAGATATACATATAATCTGACATCATGCCAGTGACAATGTGCAGTGATTGTGTCCTAGTCCTGACAGTTTTGTGCCATACTATGCAATGCTGAATTTTATGGCACAGCAGCAAAGCATGTTGGGGCTTGTCTAGACTCATTTACTTAATAGACAAAAAATGATTGAAACTTTTTAGATCATATTTTTTAGAACTGTCTGCCTTTAGAGTAAAGGCAGACAGTTCTAAAAAATATGATCTTTAAACACAAGATTTTGAAGTAAGCTGTCTACTACCATTTGCTTGATGTTCTAGAATTCTATATCGGCAGCAAGAAAAAAAAATGAATGCCCTATTACATCATTTATACCAGCTTAAATACGTGTGATAAAGAGCGAACATGGTACAAAAATGTGGTTTACCATAAATCATAGACAAGTAAACTCATTAAAACAAGTGCTTCTCATCTGTAAAAGCAGAATAGTGTTATGCAATCAGCATATTTTGTGTTGGATGTGTTGTGTTTGTATTCAGCTAATGAAAGCAGATACAGTATTTCCAGATTCTTAGGCTGCATTCACACCTGAGCGTAGGGCGTTCGGTCGTTTTTTCGGGCGTTTTTTTTCGCGCGTATTCATGCTTATTTGCGCGTTTGCATACAGCGTCGTGCGACGTTTTTGTACTTCGGCGTTTCTTATTTTAGCCAATAGGAAAAATTATCATCTTTTCATCACTTGTTGCTATGTTGGTAGATTTTTTTTAATCTTCTGCATGGGCGACAAGTTCTATTGATTAAAGCGACGAAACGCCCATAGCAAACGCCCGTTGTCGCGCGATACGCTCAATACGCGCGTTTCCCATTACTTTCTATGGGAAAAAAAAAACGCTCAAACGCCGCTGTCGCGCGATTCGCGCGACAAAAAAAGGTCCGGGACTTGTTTGAGCTTCGCGCGACAGGCGTTTGGGCGTTCAGGCGTTCAGGTGTGAACAGTCACCATAGGGAATAATGTTAATTCTCCCCTCTGGCGTTTGTGAGCAGTGCGCTTCAGGCGTAAAAACGCCTAGGTGTGAATGGGGCCTTAGAGCAATCAGAAGAACCATATGGGACAAACTCCATGCACCTTTCCTTATCTAACTCTGAAAAGAAAGATTTTGTATTGAAGGAAGGTTTAGGTAATCCTAGAGACTGCAAATAGAAGATCCAAACTGATTGCTGGAGAAATAGCCAATTCAAAATGTAGTAAGGCCTTGTGTACATGGGCAGCCAGGGGGTGGAAAAAACAGGCAGTTGAGCCACAAGTTAACATGGCCAGTAGATCCTTTTAAGAGTTGAAACTGTTGAAACCTTTGAAACTTTTCGTTTTGTAGCTGTAAATTAAAGTGATTCCAAAGCTCCAATTTTTTTCTTAAATAATAAACATGTTGGGGTAGATCCACGTACCTGGGTGCATTAATACGCTGGGCGCAGCGTATCTAAGATACACTACGCCACCGCAAAATCACTGAAATTTGCTCAGTTGCAGAATTGTCGCAGTCATTATTTTTTTTTTTTATGACGAATTTCCCCACAAATCGCTATCGCACATTTCTGCAAGTGATTATAATTTAATATCGCTGTTTTCTAGCTGATCTAAAACCATTTTTGACATAAAGGGACACTTTTGGACAATCTACAGTTTTTAGGCAGAAAGAACATTTTTTATTTTATAAAAGTACATGTAGGGCACTGGGGAGACCACTAGGGACAAGGGGGTGTGTATTTTTTACATACAATAGTGTAACACAGCGGAGTGGCATCGCTGGATCCAGGAACAAGGTAAGTAACTTGCCTGTGGATCCAGCGAGAAGGTAAGCCGCGCCGCTGCACACTCTGCACGTCCACCCCGAGCGTGACTCGGGGTTACCGATCCTAACATTGAAAACCAACCCCGAGTCACGCTCGGGTTTACCGCCAAGGGGGTTAACAGGGTTGATGTCTAATCTTGTACCTTCCCTGGTTCTTCCAACCTCCTTCAGCATTATAATTAACCAGTTCCCGACCCCCGCATGTACATATACGTCCACAATATGGCACGTACAGGCACATGGGCGTACACGTACGTCCTCGCCTATTAGCGGGTGGGGGGTCCGATCGGGACCCCCCCCGCTACATGCGGAGGTCGGGTCCGCTCGGGGAGCGATCCGGGACCACGGCGCGGCTATTTGTTTATAGCCGCTCCGTCGCGATCGCTCCCCGGAGCTGAAGAACGGGGAGAGCCGCGTGTAAACACGGCTTCCCCGTCCTTCACTATGGCGGCGCATCGATCGCGTCATTCCCTTTATAGGGAAGACACGATCGATGACGTCATTCCTACAGCCACACCCCCAAACAGTTGTAAACACATACTAGGTGCACCCTAACTCCTACAGCGCCACCTGTGGTTAACTCCCAAACTGCAACTGTCATTTTCACAATAAAGAATGCAATTTAAATGCATTTTTTGCTGTGAAAATGACAATGGTCCCAAAAATGTGTCAAAATTGTCCGAAGTGTCCGCCATAATGTCGCAGTCACGAAAAAAATTGCTGATCGCCGCCATTAGTAGTAAAAAAAAAAAAAATAATAAAAATGCAATAAAACTATCCCCTATTTTGTAAACACTATAAATTTTGCGCAAACCAATCGATAAACGCTTATTGCGATTTTTTTTACTAAAAATAGGTAGAAGAATACGTATCGGCCTAAACTGAGGAAAAAAAATGTTTTTATATATGTTTTTGGGGGATATTTATTACAGCAAAAAGTAAAAAATATTGCTTTTTTTTCAAAATTGTCGCTCTATTTTTGTTTATAGCGCAAAAACTAAAAACCGCAGATGTGATCAAATACCACCAAAAGAACGCTCTATTTGTGGGGAAAAAAGGACGCCAATTTTGTTTGGGAGCCACGTCGCACGACCGCGCAATTGTCTGTTAAAGCGACGCAGTCCCGAACTGTAAAAACACCTTGGGTCTTTAGGCTGCATATTGGTCCGGGGCTTAAGTGGTTAAAAATTAAATTTTTACTTTTTTTATTCTCACTTTGTTACCTCCAAGCCCCTGACTACTGCCTACCTGATGTTATGCTTGTTTTCACTATGTGGCCCAGCTTTGAGCTGCACAGTCTTTCATCTAAAAATGACTGTTTCATATTGCACATGCGCTCTTTTGCCCCATACATTTCAATGTGAAAGCCATACTCATGGTGTCCTCTAGAGGCCACTCAGTGTATGGTTTCTCCATAAGAATTAATGTAGCTGTGGTACACATACGCCATACAAAGCAGTTTTTTTCAGAAGAAAGTCTGTTCAACTTGGAGCAGGACTACATAGTGGAGATCGTTGAATTGGAGATAAGTATAGGAACAGGTAGCACTCAAGGGGTTGGGAGCAACCACAGGACACTGCATTCACTATATCTGGTCTCCCACAGTACACGGAACATGGGAATGCAATTATTTTAGTGACTATAAACTGCTAAATACCTTTTCTCATTATCAGCATATAGCAGTTGTATGGCTTCTATCAGTGGTTGGTTAAAGCTTGTAGGAGTTCTGATTCTCCTCTGACTGTCCTATGAGGCTGCATGACCCCTAACAATCTGTCTGGACAGTGCTGATTGGCTCTTTGCTGATCGCATGCACCCTCACGGCAAAAACAACTCTCTAGCAATAAACACTAAATTGAGCATTTGTGCCACTAATGCCGCGTACACACGCCGGTTTTTCATGACGAGAAAAATAAAAAAATTTAAATTGGTCGTGTGTATGCTCCAGAGCATTTTTCTCAACTAGATTTTTTTTTAGAACCTGCTCAATTTTTTCTTGTCGTTTTTCACGTCGTGTGTACGCTTTAACAAGGGGAAAAAAACGTGCATGCTCAGAAGCAAGAAATTAGCAAAAGCAGCCCAAAGGGTGGCGCCATTCGAATGGAACTTCCCCTTTATAGTGCCATTGTACGTGTTGTACATCACTGCGCTTTGCTCGAGCATTTTTTTTCCGCGGAAGTCTGTATGCAAGGCAGGCTTGAGAGGAATCACGACAAATCACGTCGAGAAAAACGTTGTTTTTTTGCATGACATAAATAACGGTCAAGTGTACGCGGCATTAAGCTCTGTACTATCCACAGATGGATAGGGGACAGTAAAAAAAAGGGGAGAGTCAGAGAAGACAAAATCGGTCTTTTTACACAATGTGGAGGATTAACCCCTTAGGTTCCACAGTGAGTAAACCAAGCGTGCTTTACTGTATATACAGAGTGATTTTACTGTTGTGGGTTTAGTAAAGCCTCGTACACACGATCGGATATCTGATGGAATCTAATCCCATACATTTTTTCAACGGATATACGATGAAGCTGACTTTCATCAGTCTTGCCTACACTCCATCAGTTAAAAATCCGATCGTGTCCAATGCGGTGACGTAAAACACTATGACGTGCTGAGAAAAATGAAGTTCAATGCTTCCGAGCATGCGTCGACTTGATTCTGAGTATGCATGGATTTTTGACCGACGGATTTCCCCACAGATGATCGTTTTTTTCTATCAGTTTTTTAACCATAAGAATTTTTTTTAAACAGGTTCTATTTTTTTTCTCCGATGGATAAAAAACCATCGGTCCGTTTTCATCAGACGAACCGATCGTGTGTACAGGGCTTAACACTTTAAGTCGAAAAGTCATATTGTACAGTCCCATAGTTGGCCCACAACATAGGTCAACTTTGGTGTAGCGTGTAGTAGCCTATTACAACCAATCAAAATGAATCAGTAAACTGAAATCTGATTGCTGTTGGGTACTTTCCTTTACGCAGTTAGTCTTTGTTTTCATTTTCCATGATTGTTGCTTTTTATATCTTTTATGTCTGTATGTTTAGGAAAGCTAACGTGCATTACTGCCTATCTAGTGTGTCACTGGAAGTGTTGTGTCTTGCAGTTTGCAGCCAGGGAGTCTAATGGAGAAGATTCAAGCAATTGCTCAGAATGTTTCTGACATTGCAGTCAAAGTAGATCAGATCCTGCGGAACAGCCTCCTAAGAGGAAAAGGTGAGACTGAGTACTGCTAGATAACCTAATTGAGATCACGGGGTTAATTTACGAAAGGAGTAGTGAATTTCTCTTATCAAAATAACTTCTTGTTTGGTTAATTGTTTACAGTAAACCTGTATTTACTTCAATACTTCAGTCATGTAGATATTAGATTGGTGTTTTTTTCATTCCTGTACACATGATTGGTAAAAAGAGCCTCACTTTATTTACAAAGCTAAATTAAACTATACCTAAACCCTAACTAGCAATGCAAGCAAGTCAATTTATTTGTTAATGAAAGTCATGGGCCATGCATGGCTCTGCAGCCCCTTACTCCACGTCAAAGCAGTGTGCACTGCAGAAGCTGGAGGCCGTGCAATAGTTTGATCTCACCTACCTGCCAGCACACAGCCAACCAGCAGTCCACAGGCTCTAGACCAGTGATGGCTAACCTTGGCACACCAGATGTTTTGGAACTACATTTCCCATGATGCTCAACTACACTGAAGAGTGCTCATGGTTATCTACAGTTCATAATAAACCAAACATTTTTTTGGGAGAAAACAAAAGTTTCAGATAAAATGTTTAGGAAAAAAATCCATTTATTAAAGATGAACTCCAGATATGTAATAAAAAGTCCGTATGGGGATGGCAAAGCTATGTAAGCTGTATAAACAAATGTGGACTCCGCAGCCAGCTACCATCAAGTGCACGGGGTTAAAACCTCACAGGTTCAGTGAACATATCATCAGATGGAAATGACAATAACAGTACCTTCAGGGCAGGTGGTAGGGTGAAAAAAGTGATTTGAAGAGCTGGCTGCGGAGTCTACATTTGTTTATACAGCTTACATAGCTTTGCCATCCCCATACGGACTTTTTATTACATATGTGAAGTTCATCTTTAATAAATAGATTTTTTTCCTAAACATTTTATCTGAAACTTTTGTTTTCTCCCAAAAAAATGTTTGGTTTATTATGATAACCATGGCTTTTTGGTGTGTTTTCTGTTTCTTTGGTACTTCCGGGTACCATGATTCTCGCAGCCCTGGACTATCTTCTCCACACCCTACATATCAGTAACAACGTTTACATTAGGAATTCTACTATCCCTGTCTAGCGCCAGTGGATTTTTTTGTGTATTTACACTGAAAAGTGCATGAGCATCATGGGAAATGTAGGGCCAGATCCTCAAAAGGCAGGCAGAAGATCCGGCAGTGTAAGTCCCTTACACATGCAGTACCGCATCCGCCGCTGGGGGCATTTCGAGTCGAAATGCTGCTTCGCGTATGCAAATGAGCACTTACCGAGATCCACGAAGCGGTTTAGCTTCGTGAAATCTCCGTAAATACTTACGTTGCAATCGTAAAATTAGGGCTGCTTTTACAAAGTGTAAACTGTTTACACCTTGTAAAAGTAGACCCTTCTTTGCAGCGGCGCTGATTTTTTTTTCCCCGCCGTATCTTTTTTTTTTTTCCCGACGCAACTTTTTTTACCCGGCGCGATTCACAAAACACGGCGTAACGTAATTTCGCGCTATGCCCATCGGGAAAATTACGTCACGAGCATGCGCAGTACGTCCGGCGCGGGAGCATGCCTAATTTAAATGGGACTCGCCCCATTTGAATTGGGAACGCCTTGCGCCGGCCGGATTTAAGTTACACAGCCAAGTGCTTTGTGGATCGGGCACTTAGGTAGAAATTTTGCGGCAGTGTAACTTAAATCAGAATATTTAAGTTACGGCGGCTCTTTGTGGATCTGGCCCGTAGTTCCAAAACATCTGTGGGGCCAAGGTTCGCCATCACTGCTCTAAGCTGACAGTTCTCTTCTTGCAGAGTAGTGATGAGTTTGGGCTCAGCCTTGGGCTTCAAAACCCAAGTAATTTAGAACCCAGGAGTTGGATATCATTGCTGTGCCAATAAGCTCCAGTGGGAGATTTATGTGCACAAAGGGACAGGGATGCTTGTGATGCCATTAATCTAATACGGGTACATGGCCATATTATGTTTATGGCCCCGTATGGGCACATGACCATATAAGGTCAATATTATTGATCCAGTATGGGTAACATGGCCATATTAGATTAATGTCTTTGACTTAGTATGGGCACATGGCCATATTAAGCCAATGTCATTGCTCTAATTTGGCCACATAACAAAATTAGGTCAATGTCATTGACCCAATATGGGCACATGGCCACATTAGGTCAATGTTATTGACCTAATATGGGCATATGGCCATATTAGGTCAATGGCCTAAAATGGCCCCATGCAACATTAGGTCAATGTCGTTGACCTATCATGGCCTCATGGGAATTTTAGGTCAATGTCTTTGACTTAATATTGCCACGTGGCCATATTAGATTAATAATGTAATGGGCATCCCCACCCTGCAGCTGCACATATACAAATGGGTTCTCCGGAACTCCTATCAGCAGCTCAAAGTTCCAGCTTGACAGCTAAGTTCCTGCCAAATTGAAGATCATTCCTATTGCAGAGGCACAGGCTTTGTCAATGTTGCCAACCTAGGACAGAAACAATGGGTCAAAAATGCAGAACTAAAAGCTTGCAGAGATAGAACAACTCCGTCAATATTATCAACAAAGAATAGGCTACCAGGATTTTATTTACATTTTTTAGATTACTTACACATTAACATATATTTTGCAAAAATAAAATGATTTTCTCCTTTAGTAAAATAACAGCAACTTCCCTATAAAACATCTCTATTTGTAAGTTCATTTATTTTTAAAGTTGAATTACTAATCACATGGGCAGTTTAGATACACCTTTGTCCTAAGAGCAGCAAGTATATTTCACAGTTATAGTTGACTAGGCCTGGGATAAAGGTGATTGTTCTAGACCACAGAAAACAAACTCTCATGCGCACGAGTGGATTGTCAAACAATCAATGGTCCATGGAAAAAATACCAACAACGGCGCCACCGACCTTGCTGCCCTTCATGGATGGGGATATCCTAGTGGCAAAAAAAAAGAAGAAAAGAAAAAGGCGCAACAGCCTAGTGTGTTACCGTTATACCAAATTTAATAAAATAAAATGTATAAAAAACCTACTCACAATGGTAGTAGAAAGAATCACAGTATAGGCTTAATCCACATAAGTTGTAGTGGATTACCCTCGAACCACACTCCAACAGGGGGGGTCACCACCGACTGACGCGTTTCGAAGCTCAAAGCCTCTTCATCAGAGCCCAGCAGTCACCCAGAGCTTCATCAGAGCCCAGACGGCTGGGCTCTGATGAAGAGGCTTTGAGCTTCGAAACGCGTCAGCCGGCGGTAACCCCCCTGTTGGAGTGTGGTTCGAGGGTAATCCATTACAGCTTATGTCGATTAAGCCTATACTGTGATTCTTTCCACTACCATTGTGAGTAGGTTTTTTATACATTTTATTCTATTAAATTTGGTATAACGGTAACACACTAGGCTGGTGCGCCTTTTTCTTTTCTTCTTTTTGATTGTTCTAGACCTCTGTTCCCCTCTTGTTTATTACAATACTTTTGAGTGTAGACAGTTGGGAATTGCTCTGGTATGATGACACACACTGGCTGAATTTAACTTTATGACCTCTAGAACTTAGCTACAGCTCATATCAGAGTTCTGGTGGCCAAGGATAACATAAGCTAGGAACAGCTGCTCCAAGCTAAGTGCCTCGTTATATTGGCAATCTCCATTGAATGAATGGGTTTTATGACTAATCTGTTAGTTTTATGTTTAGGTTCAGTGGGGGGAATATAGCGTATGTCTTGGAGTGTAATGGCATTGCTGTAACATGTGTTGTGCTAGTAAATATTTGTTTTTTAAGTGCTTGAAGGTCAGAGGGATCTTTGTGACATCCCAAGAGACCCTAGATACCCAGACTGCTCTGGAAAAGTGGAGGTATGTTTATTTTTTTCTTTAGTTCTATATTTGGTTCAATAATATGCCATCAAATCAAATCAAATCAAACAAATCAAGGAACCCCCATTCACATTACACATCGTGCAATATTGTGCATATAAAGCATTTGTGCATTATGACTGCATGCTTATGTACGTTGCGCCACTTTGTTAAAATGGATTGCAGTGTTTGTTTTTTTTTTACTTGTATATGATTCTTATGTGCTGCATAAAATGTAACATGTCCTACATTGATTTAGATACCACCCACTCACTGTCCTACTGTGTTGGTGTAAACTGAGCCATAGGACATAAGGAACAATTCTTTGTTCTTGTTTTGTGCACAATGTAGCCCAACTCTGCTGGTGTGAATGAGCCCTCAACTAAAGCTAAACAGTTTTATATATATATATATATATATATATATATATATATATATATATATATCATGTTTAACAGCACAAAGATTTGGAATTTTCGTCAGCCACTCTTGTGATTCACACAAGTTATATAACATCAGCCTTATTATACAACTTTCCTATCTCATTACATGTACTAGTATCTAAAAATACTTTTAATGATATTTGCATTATTGTATAACTGAGCTCCACCTTAGGTACTGCAGTGGTAGGGGTGTATCTGGGAACAAGGGACATTTTTCCTGGAGCTTGGCTGTCATGACAGCTGGGCCATGGTATGTGCACCAAGGGTGCTAAAGGAGGCTTCTGTGCGAATTAGGCCTGCTAACAAGGTTTACAGGCTTTATTCATAAATACATTGTTTGAATTATATCTTGAGACCCGGTTCACACTGGGGCGACACGCCTGGCGGATCAGCCACCTGACGTGTCGCGTCCCATTCAGTGCAATGGAACCGTTCTAATAGGAGCGACACAAGTCGCTCCGACTTAGAAAAAGGTTCCTGTGCGACTTTGGGGGTGGCATCGGGGCGACCTGCATTGACTTCTATACAAAAGTCGTTTTGCAAATCGCCTCTGAAGTCGTCCTTAGGACGACTTGCAGAGTCGCCCCCGAAGACGTGCCGCTGCTGTGTGAACCGACTCTAAAGGGGTTGTAAAGGTTTGGTTTTTATTTTCTAAATAGGTTCTTTTAAGCTAGTGCATTGTTGGTTCACTTACCTTTTTCTTTGATTTTCCTTCTAAGGGCCAATTCACACCAGACGCAGTTCCGTACAGTTTCGTGTGCATTTTTTCTGCACTAAAAATGCATGCACAGTATTTTCCATGTATTCCAATGGCTCTAGTTGGCTCTAGTTCACACCATGCAGTCAGTTTCCGGTGCAGAAACTGACCAGAAACTGACTGCATGGTGTGAACTAGAGCCAACTAGAGCCATTGGAATACATGGAAAACACTAGGGCTGAAACAACTAATCGATTAATCGACAACTCATCGATTATGAAATTAATCGATTACAATTTTTATAATCGATTAATCGGCCAGTAACATAATGGGGTTAAAAAAAACTAAAATTAGCCCTTTATAGTACAAAAAAGCAAATCGCTACTGTAAATATCACTTTCACTGTCCCACAGTAAAAAAATTAACCCCTTACAGTAGCGATTATTTGCTCTTTTTGTACTTATTTTAGTTTTTTTAACCCCATTATGTTACTAAACATCTCAGGCCTGGGTTCACACCTCTGTTTTTTGGTGCTTTTTGCAGAAACACAATACAGTTCATTTACATGTTTTCCTATGGGACACGTTCACATCCATGATTTTTTTTTTCAGCTGCTGCGTATTTGGAAAGGGCAAGGACTTTTTTTTTGGTTCAATATACTTCAATGGAGAAGCCGCAGAAAAGCATGTAATGTGTTTTTGTGGCAATTTGTGTTTTGTAATCTGCCCAACAACAAATTGGCCCAAAAAAAATAAAAAATGCAATTTTTTTTTTTTTTTAAGGCTATTATCCGATTAATCTAAACAATAATCGGCCAACTAACCGATTATGAAAATAATCGTTAGTTGCAGCCCTAGAAAACACTGTCCATGCATTTTGTGCAGAAAAAAAGCACACGGAACTATGCCTGGTGTGAACTGGCCCTAAATGTTTTTTTTCTTTGTCTGAATTTCTCACTTTCTGTTCGTAAGCTTGCCCCCATCATCCAAACCGTTCTGGCCAGGGGTTAGTCAGCGTGCTCGCCCCCTGCCTTGTGGACTACATCCCTGCGGGGAGACGCTGTAAACCTATTTAGAAAATAAAAAAGGAACCTTTACAACCCCTTTAATTATGTGTATAAAAATGTTTTTTTTTATTTTTGTTGTGCAGCATTAAAAAAAAAAAGTCTAGTTTGTAAAAAAGCTTCACATTTTGTAGCAGAACTATAGCTTTAGTGCCTATATAAAAGGAACACATGGCAGAATACAATCTGCACTTGTGATGAATTATAAAATACCTAAGTTCCCAAATAGAAGAACAAATTAACATGTATAATGTTAATGAGAATGTTGTTCTGTTTTACAATGATCATTATGACTAAATTCTAATGGTTTAAGCACACCACAAAAAACCAACCACACTTGTCACCATCACAGTTGGCTTTCATTGATCAAAAGGTGACAACCCTAATGCAAAGAGCACCTGTCATTTCTGCTTGGTCCAAGCCAATGTAACATGCAGACGTTCAAGCATATTTTGTCTCACTGACTTGGCTGATATATTAGCCTAGAGTCTAATGGCCTTATATAGTATAGCTACAATTGTGATAATATCTATGTTTCAGTGGATGCGGTCTCGCTGGACGTCAGACCCGTGTTACGCCTTCTATGGAGTGGATGGGACAGAGTGCTCCTTCCTAATGTATCTTAGTGAGGTGGAATGGTTCTGCCCAGTGCTTCCCTGGAGGAATCAGTCTCTTGGTTCCTTTTCCAAACCCCATCCTAAAAAGCAGGTATGTTATTAGACTGTTCATGAAAAGAGTCTTAGAATAAACCCCATTGTAAGCTCAACTGGACATAATGTTCCTAAATGTTTACTTTTATGAAGCCTGTCATGCATTCCTTGTTCTTTTCCTCCAGAAAGTTTGAGTTATCTGGTGATCCTGCCAGCAGCCTTTCTGAATCACCATGACATTGAAAATTAGAGGGTGGAATGGCTTACACATATGGGTACTAGTTTATGATAGGACCGGGTTATCTATCAACACCGAGGGTGCTTTACCAAATTTGATAGGGTATGGGGAGGCTGGCTTGACATTCCTGGTTTGTCTCCGGTTGACCTAGTCATGAACAAAATATTGGGGTAGGTTAACATTTGCAATATTGTTTTTATTTTCACAGTCAAGGTTTAATAGGTAGCTGATAACACGCTGTGGGACCATTCTCATACCTGCTTTTTCGGCCCACTGGTGGGGCCTTCAGATTTAACACCAAGGGGTAGACATGTGCACGAAAAATTGTTTTTTTTTTTTTTTTGTAAATTTGATAATTCGGAATTCGTAAATTTGAAAATTCAGAAATTGTAAACTTCAGAATTCGAAAATCTGAAAATTTGAATAATCCAAAGATAAGAAAGGAAAATCTGAAAATTTGAAAGAACGAAAATCCCCAAATTTTTAATAATAACTAACTAACTAACTAATAACAACTACCAGTAACTATTAAATTATAAGTGAAGGTAACTTGGGAATCTGGTGCTCCAGGAGGCAATGCCCTTAGTTTTTAATTATGTACATTTGATTAGTCAGTCTTTAGGTAACAACAAAGTTGAACCACGGTAATGGGGTGATTTAAAAAGAGGCAGCTATCCTCCGAGTGTGTCCAGCGACTCTGCAAAACATATAAAAGGAACGGGGGGGGGGTTCCGAGGTGCCGCTCTAAGTGTAGTATTAAAACAGTATAATTTATTGCACAAGATTAAAAATACTTACAAGATATATGCTCATAGTCATGCTTATCATAAGTATGTAGTCCTGATGAGCATTGTGAGCATTTATCTTGTAAGTGTTTTTAAGCTTGTACAATAAATTATACTGTTTTAATACCACACTTAGAGAGGCGCCTCTCCCTCCCTGGTTTCTTAAAGCGGTAGTTCACCCTCACTGACTTGATTTTACCATCGAGACAGGCATTGTAGCGCGAGCTACAGTATGCCTGTCCCGATTTTTTTAACCCCGGACTCACCTTGTAATCGTACATTGTAGATTTCGGCTCCCGCGGGGAATGGGCGTGCCTATGGAGAGGGAGGATGATTGACGGCCGGCCCTGGCACGTCACTCTCCCCGAAGACAGCCGGAGTAGGTCTCGGCTCTTCACGGCACCTGCGCACAGGCTATGCGCAGGCGCCGTGAAGAGCCAAGCCTATTTCGGCTATTTCCGGAGAAGCGTGACGCGCCAGAGCCGGCCGTCAATCATCCTCCGTCTCCATAGGCACGCCCATTCCCCGGTATCTTCGATGTACGAGTACAAGGTGAGTACGGGGGTAAAAAAATCGGGACAGGCATACTGTAGCTCGCGCTACAATGCCTGATTTTATGGTAAAAGAAAAAAAAATATTTTTTTTTGCGTTGATAGGGTGAACCCCCGCTTTAACTATTAAATTATAGGTATTGAAATTTCCTTTCAAATTCGGCTATTAGTGAAAGTAACAAATACAAATTTATCTGAAGTTATGAATTATCCGAAATAAAGAATGCCGGATCTAAACAAATGGAACGGAACTAAATAATAAAAATATGTTTTTTTTTATTATTTTTATTTATTATTAATTCATTACGTTCCATTTGTTTGAGAATTTGTGGAACCTGCATGCTTGCAAATGTTCAATAAAGGTTCTTAGTGAAAAAAAAAATTAGAGTGTGCTTATGGGTTTATCATTTTCGTTACGTTCAGTGCTTCCCCTGTATTGGATGTTGTACCGACATACGAAAATTCTGTACATTATAGTATTCTGCCTACAAACACACCTCCCAGCCTGCCCCACCTGTGGATTGACAGCAGCTTCTGTAGAAAATATCACTGTCCCTATAGCAAGATTTTGCGGAAGAATGTAGTCACCAGAATGGGGTGTGCATCTCTGCTACCATCCCATGGAGTTAGTGTGAGAGAAGCATACTTATTGGTCATATGAACATGAATAAAACAGAAAAACCTTCAGAAAAAGGTGTAGAAGAGACTGCTTTAGGTTTAGAGAAGGGGTCTCTAAACTGTCTAAGGGCCCGTTTAGTGTCCTTCAGACCGTGGCCAGTGGGAATAGAAAATACTCCAGCATCAAATAGTGCCTGTGGTCATTAGGAGGAGGAATAATTGGTATTTGTTGAAGGAATAGTGCCCCAGTGTTTGTCAGTGAGAAAAATAATGCCCCATCGCTGGTGTCAATAGGAGGAATAGTGCCCCAAGGGCCGGTTTTGGAGCAAGCAAAGGGCCATATCCGTCCCCTGGGCCACAGTTTGGTGACCACTGGTTTAGAGCATTATTTCAGTTTTAGTGTCTTAGCAATCTTGATGTGTAGTTACAGGCCCGGATTCACGTAACACTTACGCCAACGTATCTGGAGATACGCAGCGTAAGTGTCAATGTGCGCCGTCGTCGAACTAGATACGCCTGAAATTGGGCTTCATCCGACCGACGAAAGTTTCCTACGCCGTCGTATCTTGGGTGCATATTTACGCTGGCCGCAAGGGGCGCTCCCTTTGATTTACGCATTGAATATGCAAATGAGTGAGATACGCCGATTCACGAACGTACTTGTTTCCGTCGCAGTAATATACGCTGTTAACGTAAGGCGTACGTCCGGTGTAAAGTTATTCCACCTAAAGGAGGCGCATCCCATGCAAAGGTATAAACGACGGAACAGCCGTCATATTTTACGTAGGACTACGTGAATAGGGCTGGGCATAGGTTACGTTCAGTGCTTGGGCGTATCTTAGGCGTTCGTTCCGACGTGATTCTAAGCATGCGCACTAGGAAGCGTTCACGGGACAGCGCATGCGCCGTTCGTTCGGCCCATCATTTGCATGGGGTCACGGTTCATTTAAATGGATCACGCCCACCGTCCACCTACTTTGAATTAGGCGGGCTTACGCCGAATAATTTACGTTACGCTGGCGCAACGTAGGGAGCGAATGCTTTGTGAATACTCTGCTTGCCTCTCTGTGTTACGTCGGCTTAGCGCATATGAGATGCGCTATGCCGGCAGAAAGATGCGCCAATCTACCTGAATCAGGCACCAGAGTGTATTGTTGACTATCATGTCAAGACTTAACAGATACTTTAACTCCCACAGAACAACTGTGCAATGGAAAGTTAAAGCATATCAAACACTTTTTAAGCAGTTACAGCAACAGTTTTTTTTTTTTCCTTTTGGAATAAAGGTTATGCATAAGTCTTGGTTCACATCTGTGCGTACTGCATGTAGGGCAGCCCATTCATTTCAGTGGGCTTCCCTACCCATAAGAAACATAGGGAAAGAAGTCTCCAGTCCTTTCTTTTTTTTTAAATGAGCCATATTAAACTGCAAAAATGTATTCAGTTGCTGACGCTTGGGGGTGTGTCTAATAAAGTGCAGCGTGTTTCTCTGCACATTGTGAAAACATCTAAATTTGCACGCAAATAGTTTTTTTTAAGATTTAACCCAACCTAAATGAATAAAAGTTGACCATTGGAATTACCAATGTCAGTAGTAAATGGTTGAACTCAACACTCTACACACGATCGGACTTTCCGACAGGAATTGTGTGATGGCAGGATGTTGAATCCGACCGTTTGTACGCTCCATCGGACAATTGTTGTCAGAATTTCTGACAACAAATGTGGGATAGCATGCTTTAAAATTTTCCGAAAACAAATGTGTGGCATTGGATTATCCGACTCTTGTTTCAGAAGTCCGTCGGAAAAATCCAAAGTACAAACACGCATGCTCCGAACCACTGCTAACCATAGGACAACATTAGCAGAAGTTGCCCAAAGGGTGGCGCTAAAGAGCTGAAAAACCACATAGTTTCATGTATGTTGGTCAACAATTCTTTGACGTTTGTATGCAACACAAGTTCACGGCCAACGCCCTTCGCACAAAATCCCACGGCTTTGCCCAATGGAAATAAGATTGTGTGTACGAGGCTTAAGTGCCATTTTAGCAGGACAACTTGGTTTGTTGAAGGAAGCTGAAAAATAACAGACATGCTGGCTGGATCACCAGGTGAACAGCCACCACATCTAAGAATTGGTAAGCTACATTATGTAACATTTTTGCTTTTGAGTTTCGTTATAATTTAAGCTTCAAGACCAAAGTATTTATCATCATTAAGCAGTGCGTTAAGTATATTACGCCGCGTACATGGAAACCTTTTCATTTAGTTCTCATAATGACATGTCCTCAAAGGCCTCCTGCACCTCGGTAAAACAGCATATTAAACAGTTGTAACAGTCAAAGTGAATGTTCTTTCTAAACATCTACAAATGAAAGATGAATGGGGGAGAGTGGGGAGAAGGGAGCAGTGGCTGAAACTACACCCAAAATATCCCCACTCAAAGGGATTTCCTGGACTATATCGGTACTGGTAATGACAAGATACAATGTAGTATATATAAAATAAAATTATTTATTACAAAAATCAAATATACAATTCACACTATTAAAATTGAACAAACAAAAAGCAGACGCTCAGGTAACCCCCAAGAAACATCTGTAATTGTCGATTGCTAGATTGGTCGAAGTCTCGACTAGTTTCGTGGTTACCCACTTCCAATCTCTAGAACAAATACAATAAGAACATATGAACATAATATTTACACATACAGCAAATCGTATATACATAGATATAGCTGAGTAGCTTACCCACTGAATAGACAAACAATGTGTGAACCATGGACGCCGTACAGGATCCCCTTCCTCTCGTTCCCCCCCCCCCTTTTTTCCCCCCTTCCCTCTCTTTCCTTCTCCTTGCCATGCCAGGCTTGCATTATTGCCTTACCTTCTCCTTACCTTACACTTTATACCATAGGTATCCACCCATACCCCCTTTGTCCGCCGCAGGGGATCCTGTACAGCGTCCATGGTTCACACATTGTTTGTCTATTCAGTGGGTAAGCTACTCAGCTTACTCAGGGAAAGGGAAAGTAGGAGGTATACCTTGTTCCCTTGAGCCTTGTTCCCTTGAGCCTTGGTTCACATTGCAGTGATTTGGCATGTGGTTTGACATGTCAAATCACATGCCAAATAGGCGGCTATTGCCGGCAATGGCACCATCCGAATCGGTACTACTTTTGGCGACTTCGGGAAACGATTTCCATAGACATCTGTGCAGAAACTTGCACAGATGTCTCTGAAATTGCTCCTGAAGTCGGGACTGAAATGCGGGGATGAAATTGTGCACGTTCAGCTGATTTAAACCACTTCCAGACCGCCCACTATATATATAAATATACGTTGGCACTTTGAAGATGGATATCTCTCGTTAGCTTGTGAACGGTCTGGTTTACGATAATAGTGGTCTCTGCAGGGTAATCGCCGCAAGATCACCATTATGGGCGGCGGGAGAGGGCCCGCCTCCCACCGCTCTCCCGTGCCCTTTGATGCTTACTGGAGCTATCGGCAGCGGTAGAGGCGATTGGGTCCTTGCTGTGGCTGGGTATGAAGATGGGTGAGGGGAAGATGGCCCCCACCCGTCTCCATACCATAGTAGGATGGATCGATGTCAAAACGTCACTTCCGCCCATAGCTCTTAAAGGACCATTTTTTTTTTTTCATTTTTTCAAATGACAAAAAAATATTATTTTATTTTTTATAGCATATTAGTGTAAATATGAAATCTGAGATCTTTTTGACCCCAGATATCATATTTAAGAGGACCTGTCATGCTTTTTTCTATTACAAGGGATGTTTACATTCCTTGTAATAGAAATAAAAGTGACAACATATTTTTTCTTAAAAAAACAGTGTCAAAATAAATAAAATAAAGCAAAATAAATAAGAAAAAATATATTTTTTTAAAGAGCCCGACGCAGAAGCGAATGTATACGTGAGCAGCGCCCGCATATGAAAATGTGAATGTGAGGTATCGCCGTGATTGTTAGAGCGAGAGCAATAATTATAGCCCTAGACCTCCTCTGTAACTCAAAACATGCAACCTGTAGAATTTTTGAAACGTTGCATATGGAGATTTTTAAGGGTAAAAGTTTGTCGGCATTCCACGAGCGGGCGCAATTTTGAAGCGTGACATGTTGGGTATCAGTTTACTCGGCGTAACATTATCTTTCACAATATAAAAAAAATTGGGATAACTTTACTGTTGTATTATATTTTAATACAAAAACGTGTATTTTTTCCAAAAAAAGTGCGCTTGTAAGACTGCTGCGCAAATACAGTTTGACATAAAGTATTGCAATGGCCGCCATTTTATTCGCTAGGGTGTTAGAATTTTTGTATATAATGTTTGGGGGTTCTAAGTAATTTTCTAGCAATCAGTGTGAACCTGGGCTTAAGCTCTGTAATCTATGATCTCCTTCTATTCAATTTAATTCAGAGCCAGGGCTATTCACAATGTAGCAGTAAGCAAGCTTGGTTAAAACCTGGAGAAATTGCTTTATTTTTGCGACCTGCTGGCTGCAAATGGTAAATATATAATAGTCACATACAGTGTTTCATACTTGCGAAAAATATTTTCGAACTTATTTTTTAGTCCTTTACAATAATGCACAAACACTATACATTCCCTTTAAATGGACAATGTTTGTGAGCAGAATAGATGACATGAGGACAACAAAATCTATAAAAAAAAAAAGCACATGAAATGGGCTGGCAAGTTTGAGCTGGTTCTTTATTGCAGGAGCTCATATACCACACAGGAAAACCTGCACCAAATTTGCATCATTGATTCAGAATGCTAAAAATGGTTTATTTATGCAGGGCTATGAAAGACTTTTTATCAGACATGAGTTGTTTGGAAAATCGGCACACTCGGTTGCACCAAACAGAAAATTCTCAATGCTTCTCTTGAGCTGTAGCCGTGCATTTGACACATATAGGTTTTACTTACAGATCATTTACTATGCACATTTATGGAAGCCATTGCTAAGTTCTTATTCCACAACTGCTAGTTGTCTCACTGTAATAATGACCCAATACCTTGACTCACTAACCTAGAATAAGTATGCCATTAAGGACTGCTGACTACTCTGACTTTTCTTATCTGCATACTTATTAACATTGGAGGGTCAGCATAATAGCCAGGCATTTTCAGAAGCCAACAATAAAAGCCCTAATATTTATCCAAGGAAAGCTTTGCGTTAAGACTTTGGTCCACTCTATAAAGCCCATGCCCTTTTGAAGATCCTGGCAGCAGAACATTATGAATTGTATTTTTTTTTTTTTTTTTTATTACCTTGTTTTAGTGACTTTAGCTGTTGATTGCAATATTTTAGCTTGAACAGTATTTGCGCAATAATTTTTTAAACGCCTTTTTTTTTAAAAACAAATGGTTTCATGAATTAAAAAATAACAAAACAGTAAAGTTAGCCAATTTGTTTGTAAAATATGAAAGATTATGTTACACCGAGTAAAAAAATACCTAACATGTCACGCTTTAAAATTGTGCACACTCATGGAATGGCGCCAAACTTCGGTACTTAAAAATCTCCATAGGCGACGCCTTGACATTTTTTACAGGTTACCAGTTTAGATTTACAGAGGAGGTCTAGTGCGAGAATTGTTGCTGCCACTCTAACGCACGCGGCAATACCTCACATATGTGGTTTGAACGGCGTTTACATATGTGGGCGGGACTTACATGTGCGTTAGCTTCTGCGCACGAGCTACCAGGGACAGGGGCGTTAAAATTTCTATTTTATTATTTATTTTTTATTTTACTTAATTATTTATTTTTTTACACTTTTTTTTCTTTTTATTTATTTATTTTATGTAAACATCCCTTGTAATAGGAATAGTGTGTGACAGGTCCTCTTTATGGAGAGATGCGGGGTCAATAAGACCCTGCATCTCTCCTCCAGGTTGGAAAGCATGAGATCGTGAAAAAAAATCACGATCTCATGATTAGTATTGCTTACTAGCCGCAATCACGTCATCACATTGCGCCCGGGCCTCCGACGGTCATAGATATGACTGGTGACCATCTGGTCACCAGTCATCTCTATGCTTCCTAGCCTGCGCCGGACAAATCTTTCTCCGGGCCCCCGATGGCACGGGAGAGCCCGGAGAAGCACCGGATGGTGGCGGGAGGGGGGGATGTCCCCTCCTGCCGCCTATAAGAACGATCAAGCAGTGGACCCGCCCTATGATCATTCTTATGGTGCACAGAATAGCCGGCACTAAAGAATGATATCTGAACGATGCCTCTAGCTGCAGGCATCATTCAGATATCACTGCACAAAGCCTAGGACGTCATATGACGTCCACCCAGGATGGGAGATCCCATCTGTGGACGTCAAATGACTATGGGCCAGTATGGAAGTGGTTAAGGTCTACTTTCTCTGAAAAAAAACATAGATTATTACTACAGAAGCTATCTTGTAGTTTAATGTTTTTAAAACCCTTCTGTTTTGAGATTTTCAGTACTGTCAAGAAATCACACATTGCTTCCATTGGACATATGACCGGTGACATACTATGACATATGACATACATCCATACAACCTGGGGAAGTTCTTTACATTCCATGAGGGTCTATATATGAAAAAAATTGCTTTTCACGTGCAATCTTGTATTGTTTGTAATATGTGTGAAATGTCAGTTTCTACTTCTTGCCTTTCGCACAGCTATTATAACATTGCCTAACATTAAATTATAAGGCCCTGTACACACGATCAGTCCAAACTGATGAAAACGGACTGAAGTTCAGTTTCATCGGTTCACCGATGAAGCAGACTGATGGTCTGATGTGCGTACACACTATCAGTTCAAAAACCGATCGGGTCAGAACGCGGTGACGTAAAACACACAACGTGCTGAAAAAAATTACGTTCAATGCTTCCAAGCATGCGTCGACTTGATTCTGAGCATGCGCGGGTTTTGAACCGATGCTTTTGTGTACTAACCATCGGTTTTGACCGTTTTTAAAGCAAGTTTTAAAACTTTGGTCTGAAGGACAAAAGTCCGATGGGGCATACACACGGTAGGTTTGGACTGATTAAACTGAACTTTAGTCCGTTTTTATCAGTTTGGACTGATCGTGTGTACAAGGCCTCAGAGAAAAATGCTGAACCTCCCAAACAGTGAATGAACCTGCAGCTCATAAATATTGTACAATGTGCAGAGATCTCATATTATTTACCCTTCTGGTTAAATCTTCTTAGCCTTATGCCTTGTACACACAATCGGAATTTCCGTCGGGATAAACTCAGACGGATTTTTCCAACAGAATTCTGTTCAAGCTGTCTAGCATACACACTATCACACCAAATTCCGACCGTCAAGAACGCATTGACGTACAACACTACGACAAGCCGAAAAAAAAATTGAAGTTCAATGCTTCACAGCATGCGTCAACTTGATTCTGAGCATGCGTGTTTTTTTCTCAGTCGGAGTTCCATACAGACGAACGGAATTTCCAATAGAATTTTTTTCCATCAGAAAAAAAGAGAACATGTTCTCTTTCTGAGGCCCCGTACACACGACCGAGTTTCTCGGCAGAATTCAGCCAGAAACTCGGTCGGAGCTGGATTCTGCCCGCCGAGCTCCTCGGCGGCTTCAACACTGAACTCGACGAGGAACTCGATGTGTTTGGCACGGGGCCTCAGTCTGTCAGAATTTCTGAAGGAAAAACTCAGGTGAGGCACACACACGGTCGGAATATCCGATGAAAAAATTCCGTCTGACTTTTTTCATCGGAAATTCAGATCATGTGTACGAGTCTTTAGTGTTGAGAAGCCCCATACACACTATCAGTTTTCCTGATGGTTTTCTCTTCAGGTTTACCAAAACCATCTAATATGAGGTCAAACCTTAAGCGTTTCAATTTGAATGCAATCAGGCAGGTCCTTGTACTACATGGTTTTAGTAAACCTGAAGAGAAAACCAGCAGGAAAACTGATAGTGTGTATGGGGCTTAAGTCTATTTTATCTGTTGGTTGAATGTTCTTTAACCTCCTTGGTGGTATGATTATGTCTGATTTTTGATGCTGAAAGCGGTACCATTATTTTGCATGGAAATTTGCCGTTTTATATTGTAGGCCTGTAATTCTTAGAAATAACTCACTTAAATCTGTCCAAACAAGAGTCTAGTAGACATCTCAGGTATGATAAAGTTTGAAACACAAAATCATAAATTATAATATAATAAATAACTATAAATAATTATAACATATAATAATAATAATATAATAATAATAAAAAATATTCAATAATGAAATCAAATCAAAAACAAATGAAATTTGCTCAGTTGCAGAATTGTCACTGTCATTACTTTCAGTGTTTGATGACGAATTTCCCCACAAATCACTATCGCTCAATTCTGCAAGTAATTCTAATTTATTATCGCTGTTTTCTAGCTGCTCTAAAAGCACTTTTGATGTAAACGGACACTTTTTGGTTGCTATGGACAATCTACAGTTTCTAGGCAGAAAGAAAAGTATTTATAATATAAAACTACATGCAGGACACTGGGCAGACCACTAGGGACAAAGGGGGAGGTGTAATTATTTGATAACGTACTGTAATCTGTAAGATTGAAGTATACTGTATCTATACTGTGTCTTTTACTTTTTGAGTTTGGCGCCGGACTCCATCCCCATGCGTCACAATGCTCACAGGGAACGGAGTTCGGCACTGTTAATCGAACTAGACATGTTGGCTGGCAGATCACAGCGGGTTGACATCGCAGGATCCAGGGGACAAGGTAAGTAACCTCTACATGGATCCTGCGATACATTCCCGAGTGTGGCTCGAGGTTAACGTTTTGGTACTGAAAATTCACCCCAAGCCACACTCGGGAATTCCGCTCAGCAGGTTAACCGCTTAAGGATCGCCGCACAACCTTTTAAATCGACAGAATGGCACGGCTGGGCAAATGGGCGTACAGGTATCCTGCGATCAGGTCACAGAGCTGAAGAACGGGGAGATGTCAGTGTAAACACAACATCTCCCCGTTCTTCCTAGTGACATGTCACTGATCGAATGCTCCCTCTCATCGGGAGCATCAATTAGTGACGTGTCAATCGTAGCCACGCCCCCTACCAGTTAGAATCACTCCCTAGGACACACTTAACCCATTCAGCGCCCCCTACAGGTTAACCCCTTCACTGCCAGTGTACTTTTTACAGTAATCAGGGCATTTTTATAGCACTGATCGCTGTAAAAATTACAATGGTCTCAAAATGGTGTCAAAAGTGTCCGATGTGTCCACCATAATGTCGCAATAACGATAAAAATCGCAGATCGCTGCCATAACTAGTAAAAAAAAAGAAATTTTATCAAGGGGGCACGGCACTAGAAGGTTGAGAATCACTACACTAGAAGAAGATGAAGAAGAAGATAGACCGCGGCTATGGAAGAGGCAGATTACAGACTTCCGCATAGCAACAGGTATTTCGGGTGAGTATCATTTTTTTTTTTCAATTTTATTTTTTTCGGAATTTTGGCCAAAAAAAAATTTTTCCTGAGTGAAACTCCACTTTTTTAATGTTACGCACGTCGCCATTCAAAACATTATGTCAGGCAACGTCATTTTGCGCAATGCACGTCGGGAAATTTTCACACGGAGCATGCGCAGAACGTTCGGCGTGGGAACGCGCCTAATTTAAATGGTACACGCCCCATTTGAATTAGGTGGGCTTGCGCCGGACGGCTTCACGTTACACGCAAGTGCTTGGTGCAAATTTTTTTTTTCCTGAGTGAAACTCCACTTTAAGCCTTTTAGAAACAAATGTTAGAGAAACTGACATTTCACACTTATTACAAACATTGGGCCAGATTCACAGAGGAGATACGCCGGAGTATCTACTGATACTCCGGCGTATTTTCAAATTTGCCGCGTCGTATCTTTATTTGTAATTCACAAAAAAGATACAACGGCTTTTTGCTAAGATCCGACAGGCGTACGACTTCGTAGGCCTTCGGATCTTAAGATGCAATACTTCGGCCGCCGCTGGGTGGAGTTTGCGTCGTTTTCCAGCGTCGGGTATGCAAATTAGCTTTTACGGCGATCCACAAAGGTACGCGCGTTCGTTACGTTGTCGCTAGTCGGTTTTTCCCGTCGCAAAGTTAGGCCTGCTTTTTCATGGCTTAACTTTAGACGAGCCATGTTAAAGTATGGCCGTCGTTCCCGCTTCGAATTTCAATTTTTCTTCTTTTTGCGTAAGACGTCCGGGAATACGAAAGTACGTTACGCACGTCGCCATTCAAAACATTATGTCAGGCAACGTCATTTTGCGCAATGCACGTCGGGAAATTTTCACACGGAGCATGCGCAGAACGTTCGGCGCGGGAACGCGCCTAATTTAAATGGTACACGCCCCATTCGAATTAGGCGGGCTTGCGCCGGACGGCTTTACGTTACACCGCCGTAAGTTTACACGCAAGTGCTTGGTGAATCAGGCACTTGCGCTGAAAACTTGCGGCGGTGTAACGTAAAGACGATACGTTACGCCGCCGCAGTTCTTTATGAATCTGGCCCCTTATGTGTATTATTTAGCAAATATTATTTAGCAAATGTATTATTTAGCAAATGCTAAAACACTGGCAAAGCAGATTTAAAAAAATAAAATAAAATTTATTAGGGATTTTCAAACTTCTGAGAATACATTACGATAAGTACACATATAAAGGGCAACTCAGGTACAAAATGTCAGTAGAGTGTGGAATTGATATAGTTCACCTGGAGGGGATTATACAACAAATACTTTTCTTGCAAGTGTAGACAGGATCATTTTCTGACTGGCTCTTTTTATTTTGAATATATTATTTTACACTGAGCTGTTGGCAATAAAGATGAGAGCAGACTGCTGGAACACTTTATTTTCCCAGATATGATGAGACAGTTGTATATTGTAGACTAATGTATATTGTACACTAACCATATTTAAAATTCTTTAGTCTGAAGGCAGCAAGCAGTCATGACCTATAAAGTACTGTGAATTAAACATCATTTTAACCCCTTGCCCTCGACTGACTACAATATAAATTTGACTTGTCAAGTGTCCAATATGCCACCATCAGCGTAGCACACTAGAGCATTTATTATGGACGTATCCCCAATTCATGGCCTTCTGGCATCATGTTTGGTTTTATGTCACTCCTTTCTGGGCATTCTAAACATCCTATGCCCAGGGCAGGACTTAGGGTGGTGGGGGCCCCTGGGCTTGAGTGTTGAAGGGGCCCCCTGGAGCCGAGAATTGGGGGGGATCGAAGTTGTTGAGCGGGGGGGGGGCAAATTGAAGTTGTTGAGCGGGGGGGAGCGCATTAAAGTTGTTGAGCGGGGGGGATTTTGCAGTTGTTGAGGGGGGGAGTGCCTCTCACCTGTGCCAACAGCCGGGGCCACAGACTGTCATTAGCCCGGCTCTCGGCTTTCTTCCCTTCAGCAGCCACAGTCCTCCACACACCGCTCCGGTTCCTCCTGCTTCCGTGCTGCCTCCTCCTCTTGCAGTGCGGGAAAATTAACCCTTTTGCGGGACTGCGGGAAGAAGCTGTCTGTGCGGGAAAGTCCCACAGAATCCGTGCGTGTTGGGAGGTATGCGCAGGGCCGCCATCAGGAATTTTGGGGCCCCTTGCACAGCTTAAGGCATGGGCCCCCTGAAGCAGAGAACCTAGGGGGGGTGGGGGTGCTGCCGCCTGAAATTGAGAAGCGTGGGGGCTGCCGCAAATTGAGAAGCGGGGGGGCCTTTACAAAAAAAAGAAGAAATAAAGAAGAAAACAAATATATATAAATATATGTAGCCATCCGGGGCCCTGGGGACCTCTGGGCCTTTTAATAAAAATAAAAAATAAACCTCTGGGCCCTTTAATAATAAAAAAAAAAAACATTTATAAAAAAATACATAAAAAAAGGGAGGTTGCCAAACCCGGGGGCCCTGGGGACCTCTGGGCCCCTGGGAACCTCTGGGCCTTTTAACCACTTAAGGACCAGCCCATGTACATATACGTCCACAATATGGCACGTACAGGCACATGGGCGTATAGGTACGTCCTCGCCTATTAGCGGGTGGGGGGTCCGATCGGGACCCCCCCCGCTACATGCGGAGGTCGGGTCCGCTCGGGGAGCGATCCGGGACCACGGCGCGGCTATTTGTTTATAGCCGCTCCGTCGCGATCGCTCCCCGGAGCTGAAGAACGAGGAGAGCCGTGTGTAAACACGGCTTCCCCGTCCTTCACTATGGCGGCGCATCGATCGCGTCATTCCCTTTATAGGGAAGACACGATCGATGACGTCATTCCTACAGCCACACCCCCAAACAGTTGTAAACACATACTAGGTGCACCCTAACTCCTACAGCGCCCCCTGTGGTTAACTCCCAAACTGCAACTGTCATTTTCACAATAAAGAATGCAATTTAAATGCATTTTTTGCTGTGAAAATGACAATGGTCCCAAAAATGTGTCAAAATTGTCCGAAGTGTCCGCCATAATGTCGCAGTCACGAAAAAAATTGCTGATCGCCGCCATTAGTAGTAAAAAAAAAATAAAAAATAAAAATGCAATAAAACTATCCCCTATTTTGTAAACACTATAAATTTTGCGCAAACCAATCGATAAACGCTTATTGCGATTTTTTTTACTAAAAATAGGTAGAAGAATACGTATCGGCCTAAACTGAGGAAAAAAAATGTTTTTATATATGTTTTTGGGGGATATTTATTACAGCAAAAAGTAAAAAATATTGCTTTTTTTTCAAAATTGTCGCTCTATTTTTGTTTATAGCGCAAAAACTAAAAACCGCAGATGTGATCAAATACCACCAAAAGAAAGCTCTATTTGTGGGGAAAAAAGGACGCCAATTTTGTTTGGGAGCCACGTCGCACGACCGCGCAATTGTCTGTTAAAGCGACGCAGTCCCGAACTGTAAAAACCCCTTGGGTCTTTAGGCTGCATATTGGTCCGGGGCTTAAGTGGTTAATAAAAAATAAAAAAATAAACAAAAATAAAAAAATAAACATTTATAAAAAAAATAAACATTTAAAAAATAAATAAAAAAATAAACATTTATAAAAAAAATAAAAAAAGGGGGGGTTGCCACATGGGGCCCTGGGGACCTCTGAGCCCTTTAATAAAAAAAAAAATATATATATATATATATATATATATAAAAAAAATTTAATTTTTTTTATTAAAAAATAAAAAAGGTGGGTTGCCATCCGGGGGCCCTGGAGACCCCTGGGCCCTTTAATAATAATAATAATAAAAAAAAAAAAAAAAATATATATATATATATATATATATATATATATATATATATATATATATATAATATATATAAAAATAAATATATAAAAAAAACATTTTTTTACAAAAAATAAATTAAAAAAAGGGGGGTTGCCGTCCGGGGCCCTGGGGACCTCCGGGCCCTTTAATAATAATAAAAAACATATATATATATATATATATATATATATATATATATATATATATATATATATATATATATATATATATATATTATATATATAAAAATAAAAAATATATAAAAAAAACATTTTTTTACAAAAAATAAATTAAAAAAAGGGGGGTTGCCGTCCGGGGCCCTGGGGACCTCCGGGCCCCTGGGGGCCTCCGGACCCCTAAAAAAAAAAAAAAAAAAAAAAAAAAAAATTTTTTTTTTTTTTTTTAAAGGGGGCCCCCTATTGGGTGGGGCCCCTGGGCTTGAGCCCAGTCAAGGCCAATGGTAAGTCCGGCCCTGCCTATGCCACACGTAGCCCTTTTTAATTTTCTCCCTTTCTCTAGCCCTAATTCAGCCTCTGCCTTCACCCAGTTCAAGCTCCTTTGTATTCTGGCAGCCAAGAAATGCATCTCCTCCCGGGCCCATATGACCGATAAAGACCCACCAAAATATTACAAAATGTAATGATTATAGGCAAAACCTAAGCCCCCACAAGTCAGGAAAACCCATGCACAAACATTCTTCTCTATATCGACTCCTCTTCCAAAACATACCCTCTCACACCAGAAATCTTCAAAGACTCATCAACCCCTTTAGCTTTCCGTATCCCATGGTCCTAATTAGTTGCAACATTTGTGCACCTCTAAGTGTTTGTCATTTGTTGCTTTTTCTTAGGCTGCTTTTCGCACCGAACTCTCATCTCTTTTGGATCTAATGGGAACTGGAAAGGAGTCTCTTATTTTCATGAAGAAGAGGCTAAGGAGGCTGGAGGCTCAGTGGCTGTTGGCTGCCCGGAGGTTGGAGGCCAAGATTCAGAGCACACCGAATGAACAGAAACAGGTTTCAAGACCTCTTATTTCAGTTTATCATGCTATAGTCATGTTATTTCCTAATTGTCTACCTGTTTTCAAGTCTTTCACAGACCTGTCCTTTACCAATTTTCCATATCTCTCCAGATCCTGGTCCACATTGGTTTTCTGACAGAGGAGTCTGGTGACGTGTTCAGTCCTAGGGTGCTGAAAGGTGGACCCCTGGGTGAGATGGTGCAGTGGGCAGATATCCTTGCAGCTCTGTATGTGTTGGGTCACAGTCTAAAAATAACAGTGTCTGTGAAAGAGCTCCAGAGGTGAGGATAGTGACAGCACTGTTGACTTTGCTACATGATGATGTTATAGAGGATTACTAAAGCCTGTACTACCAAATATGATGTTTGGGCTACTAGTTGGTTCCTCTGTAGTAATAATGGTCATGGAGCCTTTCATACTTCATTTGCATATTAGTGATAACATTTAGAATAGATGACTGTTAAGCTGCCTACAGACTGTAGGTGGTGGTCGGGCCAGTAAGTATGATCTGCCTTCCGAGTACACTTTTTGTTGAAAACTTGCATATTGTACATGTGCATGTGTGGCCAATCAAGATTTGTCAGGAAAAGTGATCCTAGCCAGTCACTTTAACTCCCAAAAGCACCTAGCCATGCTTGATAAGAAGATGTTGGAATGGGCATGGGCATAAAATTGTTTCCCAGTATAACTATAAATGGTCATTGGGAAAAATTATTTTATGTCTGAAGGTATAGGACAAGAAAATGATGCTTTGTAGTTCACCAGATCTGGGGGATTGTTGTCTTGTCTAGAGGAAATGTTGCCTTATTATATTAGGGATTCTAAGGTATTGTCGTAATATTGATGACCCTGACATAAAATATGTGTTGGGACCTTAAGGTATTTTTATATTGCTTGTATAGTTCCTCTCAGTTTAATATATATGTAATTCTCAAAAGAACCCAACAGTGTCGTCTTTATTACCTATGGAACCAAACATTCTAAAATTTATAGTTGGACCCCATTTGTCTTGTCTCAAGATTTTTAATCTCTTGTTTAGAGCTGCATTAGGCCTCGTACACACGATAGGTTAGCCAAAGGACAACGGCCTGATGGACCGTTTTCATCGGTCAAAACCGATCGTGTGTGAGCCCCATAGGTTATTTAACCATCGGTTAAAAAAAAGCAAACTTTCTTTCAATTTAACCGATGGATTCCTAACCGATGGGAAAAAAATGATCGTTAGTAGGCACAACCATCGGTTAAAAATCCATGCATGCTCAGAATCAAGTCGATGCATGCTTGGAAGCATTGAACTTCGTTTTTTTCAGCACGTCGTTGTGTTTTACGTCACCGCGTTCTGACACGATCGTTTTTTTAACCAATGGTGTGTAGGCGCGATGGACCATCAGTCAGCTTCATCAGTTAACTGACGACAACGGTCCATCAGACCGTTCTCATCGGATGGACTGATCGTGTGTATGAGGCTTTATGGGTAGGCTAAAGAACCAGTCTTTGAGTATCAAATTCGATAGGCAAAGGGACAGTTCACACAACATTCTCTAGAATACAACAACCTTTCAATTCCTTTTATTACTTAAACCGTGGCCGTGTGCATAGTAAGTTTAGTAAGTATATGTATATTTTTGGTATATCTAGGGGTCATAGTGTGCTAATGTAACAATTCCAGGTCTCTCAGTTTTTTAGGTGTCCCCCCTGGAAGAGGAAATTGCCCGCTAACAGAACCTTTAAATTTCGATCTTATCTACACGGACTATCATGGCATGCAACAAATGAAGCAGCACATGGGCCTGTCATTCAGGAAATACAGGTGAGAGAACAAATGTAATTCTTGAACACCAAGACAGATTTAAAATTGCTCCCAGACTGTATCAGAGACTGTCCCTGTTGACCTGTGACTTCTTGCTCACCTGTAATGGACATACCTGACTTCACTTCAGCCACCCTTAGCTCCCTTCAATCAATGCCAAGGATTTTTCCATTTTACTATGAAAGTAAGCTTGCTGGAGACCTCATTGTGTAAAAACACATGGGGAGATTTACTAAAACTGGAGACTGCAAAATGTAATGCAGCTGTGCATAGAAACCAATCAGCTTCTAACTTCAGCTTGTTCAATTAAACTTTGACAACAAAAACTGGAAGCTGATTGGTTACTATGCAGAACTGCACCAGATTTTCCATACTCTGATTTTAGTAAATAAAGATTTGTGACTCTTGCTCTAGCTCCACGGTTTTACAAGATGAGTTTTCTCATGTTTTACCTGCACCGTACCTTGTCTTGTCATTCAGATGGTTGCACGTAACAAATTAATGTTTAATATAGAAAATAAGGACTGAACAGAGTATTGGTTTCTCTGTTGCTTACTATGGAAGGAGGGGGAACCTTCAATGTGGCTCAACTCAGAGGTCTAAACCAGAAGTCTACTATTGATATAAAGTGGAAAACTCTTTCAAAAAAAGATCCCTGCCCTCTAGTCCACACCGACATTTGGCCTTTACAGTGAGGGTCTACACCATGAACACCCCCCTCCTGCAGGTGCCGTCTGCGTGTGGTGGACACATTTGGGACAGAGCCGGCGTATAACCACGAAGAGTATGCCACGCTCCATGGCTACCGCACAAACTGGGGCTACTGGAATCTACATCCCAAACAGTTCATGACAATGTTCCGTGAGTTTGGGAATAGAGATATGGGGGGGTGAATTGAACCCATCGAAGCATGCGACATGGCAAACATGTTTTTCAGTTTGTTGATTTGCACAGATAGCTTGATGTTTACATTATTGGTTTGCGTTGTTTCGTTTTTATATGTACATGTTTTGCATAAAGCACGTTAGTAAGGTGATATGCCCTCAACTGTGTGATAGGCAATAGTGTTTAATCATGTAATTAAAATAGTGTCACCTATTGTTAGTAATATCAATATGCATAGTATAAAGAAGAAGAATGGTTCCTCGCCTGTGGAATGCACTACCAACCACCATCCGACTGGAGTCGGACCACTTGGCCTTCAGGAGAAAGATTAAAACCCATCTCTTCTGAGGTCAAGGGGTTCCTTACCCATGAAATGGATACAGCGCCCAGAGGCGATTCAGTTCGCATGTGTTGCGCTTTACAAGTTTCTCACTCACTCACCATTGTAAGCAATCAGATATCTCCTCTGGAAAACCTGGCAAAATCCTATTTATTGCTATAGGTGGCAAAAATAGGGCAACGCCATCCATACACAGCCAGTGTAGAAGAAACTGAAGGAATTGCTGCAGCAATGGACATTGAAAATATTCAGTGCTATACTGTTATCAGTTAACTGAAGTTGACTGTAGTAATAGTAGACAGTGCTTGTGTAGTTATTATGCATTTGTGGGAGTTGCACTGTTGCATTGTTTACTGATCACATTGATGTCATTCACGTGTAACCAATTTTAACAGATATTCATGTGGTCAGAAAACACTTATATTAGTGTATTCCTAATAACATGAGTATGTTCTGTAATACTCTGGCCTTGAAATTAATTAGTTAGATGTGATTTGTGATCACAGGACAGTCTGCACACTGCCAACATAGAAACTGGTTTTGCTGAACATTTGTGTAGAATCCATAAAGAGGACCTAAACTCTGGTGGCTGTCCCCAATAAGGCAAGCAGAGGGACTAGTCACTAGTATTGGCTATAGGCTCTCTGCAGCTGATCTTTCCCCCAAGATTGACTACCTTTATCTTGATCTGCACTTTCTTCTTGTGTGAAGGCGACCATTTTAGTAGAGGAAGGGTTTCCCTTTTCAATATCACCTGTTGACCTTCCTGATATTGGTAATCTGATGACAAATGTTCAAGAAGCAGCAGAAGAGGTAAAGGAAACAGAGATTTGCAGAACTCGTAAAGCAGAAGCAGGGAACTGCATGCAGTGTAAGTTCTCAGGTACAGATTGCTCTCCAGCAAGCAGCACATTAGTGACATCACCAAATCAAATCTTGTGAGACTAGCAGTCAGAGAAAGCAGGGCCTCATATGCACTGCAGATATACAGCTATGAGACTGGAGGCACAGGAGGCCTAGGCACATTCACATGCTACTGAACTATTTTTATTACGGGATTAAAGACAAAAGGTAAACTTTTTAGGGTACTACTTAAGCACAATTAACATTTCTTGCCATTCCCTATAACATAGCCAATTTCCAATTTTTGAGTTCTGGTGCTGTTTAAGCTGCCTTAAAGGAAATGTATACTGATCAGCCATAACTTTATGACTACCCAGTACAGCCCTGACTTGTCAAGGCATGGAGTCCACTATACCAGCGGTCCCCAACCTTTTTGGCCCCCGGGGACCGGCTTCATGGAAGAAAATTGTGCCGGTAATTTTTTAGGGCAATGACTGGTGTTAGCACTTCAATCATCACAGCACCATGCTTGTTATGGAGTCAGGGTGATCGAAGCACATTATTTCTATTATTACATTGTATTCATAGATGAAATAGTTCAACTCACCATATTGTAGAATCAGTGGGAGCCCTAGGCGTGTCACGTCGCCTGCCACCAGATGCCGAATGTCACTTGCCACGTTGCCTTCTACCAGATGTGAATTGTCACCTGCCACGCTGCCTGCCACAAGATGTGGATTGTCACTTGCCACGTCACCTGCCATGTTGCCTGTCACTAGATGTGGAATGTTGCTTGCCACCTTTCCTGTCACCAGATGTGGAATATCACGTGCCACGTTGCCTGTCACCAGATGCTGAATGTCACTTGCCATGCTGCCTGCCACCAGATGTGGATTGTCACTTGCGACATCACCTGCCAGGTTGCCTGTCACCAGATGCAGAATGTCACTTGCCAGATTGCCTGTCACCAGATGCGGAATGTCATGCTGCTTGCCACCAGATGTGGATTGTCACTTGCCACGACACCTGCCATATTGCCTGTCACCAGATGCGGAATGTCACTTGCCACGCTGCCTGCCACCAGATGTGGATTGTCATCTGCCAGGTCACCTGCCATGTTGCCTGTCACCAGATGCAGAATGTCACTTGTCAGGTTACCTTTCACCAGATGCGCAATGTCACTTTCCATGTTGCCTGTCACCAGATAAGGAATGTCACTTGCCACGCTGCCTGCCACCAGATGTGGATTGTCATCTGCCATGCTGCCTGCCACAAGATGTGGCTTGTCACTTGCCAGGTCACCTGCCATGTTGCCTGTCACCAGATGCAGAATGTCACTTGTCAGGTTACCTGTCACCAGATGCAGAATGTCACTTGTCAGGTTACCTGTCACCAGATGCGGAATGTCACTTTCCATGTTGCCTGTCACCAGATGCGGAATGTCACTTGCCACACTGCCTGCTACCAGATGTGGATTGTCACTTGCCAAGTTGCCTGTCACCAGATTGGGAATGTCACTTGCCACACTGCCTGCCACCAGATGTGAATTGTCACTGAATTGGTGTCAGCACTGGTCCTTTTAGCACATAGGCAAGTAGTGTATGCTGTAATCTCTCTGCGACCCGTCGCATCTCCAACATTGAGACTGACAGAACACCGGCTGTGAGGGCAGAAGAACGGTGATGTGGGGGGTGGAGAGAGATGATGTCATCTCTGTTTGCCCACCTGCTTGCTTCTCTCATGCAACTAGTTCCCATTTGCCAGCCGACTCTCTTATGCCGGCTGCCCGCACCCAGGGCTCGGCTGCAGAAAGGCCGTGGCCCAGTGGTTGATGACCCCTGAACTAAACATCTGAAGGTATGTTGTGGTATCTGGAACCATGCCATCAGTAGCAGATTCTTTAAGTCCTGTAAGTTGTGTTGTAAGACCTTCATGCATCAAACTTGTTTTTTTAGCACGTTCCGTGGATACTGCGTTGAATTGAGATCTGTAAAATTTTGAGGCCATTTAACACCTCAAACTCATTGCTATGTTCCCCAAACCATTCTTGAACCATTTTTGCAGTGTGGTAGGGTGCATTATCCTGCTGAAAGAGGCAAGTGCCATCAGAGAATATAGTTTCCATGAAGGGCAGGGCCGGCGCAACCACCAGGCGGACCAAGCGGCCGCTTGGGGCGGGCAGGTCCGCAGCCTGGGATGGGGCGGAAAAATTACTTTTTTTTTTTTTTTAATACTTTATGATCCGGAGTTGCCGCCGCCCTCCGGCGCCCCGCTCCGGTGTGCTAATGCGCCGCAGCGCCTGTCAGCTGCTGACTGGATGTGGCCCGGGCCGGGCGCAGCCAGTCCCGACTCCCATCCTTAAGTTACTGCCTGGTGAGGTGATGGATGACGCCGGTTCCTGGCCTGTACGGCACGGCACTTCAGTGACGACGTCCTCCTCCGCGCAGGAGGACGTCTGACGTCACTGAAGGGGCGGCCCTCCGCTGCTGGCGCCACAGAGGCTGCAGCAGTAGTACAGAAGAGTGACACAGTACCCAGTCCCGCGCCGGAAGATTGGAGAAAACAGCACAGGAGGTGAGGGTGGGGAAGAAGAATGGATGGATGATGGAAGAAGGAGCAAGGGGGGTTAATGGAGACTGGGTCGGGTGGATAATTAATAAAGCAGGAGGGCTTAATGGAACTGGAAGAAGGAGTGGGGCCCCCACTCCTTCTTACAGTTCCATTATGCCCTCCTGCTTTATTAATTATCCACCCGACCCAGTCTCCATTAACCCCCCTTGCTCCTTCTTCCATCATCCATCCCCCCTGGGCCCTGCTCTGCTTCTGCCATTCCTCCCCCCCACAGTGGGGGGGAGGAATGGCGGAAGCAGAGCAGGGCCCAGGGGGGATGGATGATGGAAGAAGGAGCAGGGGGGGTTAATGGAGACTGGGTTGAGACTGGCTGCACCCCCCTCTGCTGTCCACCTGGCTGCACCCCCCTCTGCTGTCCACCTGGCTGCACCCCCCTCTGCTGTCCACCTGGCTGCACCCCCCTCTCCTGTCCACCTGGCTGCACCCCCCTCTGCAGTCCACCTGGCTGCACCCCCCTCTGCTGTCCACCTGGCTGCACCCCCCTCTCCTGTCCACCTGGCTGCACCCCCCTCTCCTGTCCACCTGGCTGCACCCCCCTCTTCTGTCCACCTGGCTGCACCCCCCTCTTCTGTCCACCTGGCTGCACCCCCCTCTTCTGTCCACCTGGCTGCACCCCCCTCTCCTGTCCACCTGACTCCATCCCTTCACCTGGCTGCACTTCCCCTCTCCTGTCCACCTGGCTGCACCCCCCTCTCCTGTCCACCTGGCTGCACCCCCCTCTCCTGTCCACCTGGCTGCACCCCCCTCTCCTGTCCACCTGGCTGCACCCCCCTCTTCTGTCCACCTGGCTGCACCCCCCTCTCCTGTCCACCTGGCTGCACCCCCCTCTTCTGTCCACCTGACTCCATCCCTTCACCTGGCTGCACTTCCCCTCTGCTGTCCACCTGGCTGCACCCCCCTCTGCTGTCCACCTGGCTGCACCCCCCTCTTCTGTCCACCTGGCTGCACCCCCCTCTCCTGTCCACCTGACTCCATCCCTTCACCTGGCTGCACCCCCCTCTGCTGTCCACCTGGCTGCACCCCCCTCTGCTGTCCACCTGGCTGCACCCCCCTCTCCTGTCCACCTGGCTGCACCCCCCTCTCCTGTCCACCTGGCTGCACCCCCCTCTGCTGTCCACCTGGCTGCACCCCCCTCTTCTGTCCACCTGGCTGCACCCCCCTCTTCTGTCCACCTGGCTGCACCCCCCTCTTCTGTCCACCTGGCTGCACCCCCCTCTTCTGTCCACCTGGCTGCACCCCCCTCTTCTGTCCACCTGACTCCATCCCTTCACCTGGCTGCACTTCCCCTCTCCTGTCCACCTGGCTGCACTTCCCCTCTCCTGTCCACCTGGCTGCACCCCCCTCTCCTGTCCACCTGGCTGCACCCCCCTCTTCTGTCCACCTGGCTGCACCCCCCTCTCCTGTCCACCTGACTCCATCCCTTCACCTGGCTGCACTTCCCCTCTCCTGTCCACCTGGCTGCACCCCCCTCTGCTGTCCACCTGGCTGCTCTCCCCTCTCCTGTCCACCTGGCTGCTCTCCCCTCTCCTGTCCACCTGGCTGCTCTCCCCTCTCCTGTCCACCTGGCTGCTCTCCCCTCTCCTGTCCACCTGGCTATATCCTACCTCCACCTGGCTGCACCCCCCTCCTGTCCACCTAGCGGCACCCCCTCTCCCTCCACCTGGCTGCACCCTCCTGTCCACCTGCAATCCTTCTCCTGTCCACCTGGCTATATCCTCCCTCCACCTGGCTGCACCCCCCTCCTGTCAACCTGGCTCCATCCCTCCAACTGGCTGCACCCCCTCCTGTCCACCTGGCTATATCCTCCCTCCACCTGGCTGCACCCCCTCTCTTGTCCGCCTGGCCATATCCTCCTTTCACCTGGTTGCACCCCTCCACCTGGCTGTACCTCCCCTCTCCACCTGGCTGTACCTCCCCTCTCCTCTCCACCTGGCTGTACCTCACCTCTCCTCTCCACCTGGCTGCACCTCCCCTCTCCACCTGGCTGCATCCTCCTCCTGTCCACCTGGCTCCATCCCTCCACCTACCTGCACCCCCCACCTGTCCACCTGGCTTTATCCCTCCACCTACCTGCACACCCCTCCTGTCCACATGGCTCTATCCCTCCATGTGGCTGCACCCCACCTCCTGTCCACCTGGCTGCACCCCCCTCTTCTGTCCACCTGGCTCCATCCCTCCACCTGCCTGCACCCCCTCCTGTCCACCTGGCTCCATCCCTCCACCTGCCTGCACCCCCTCCTGTCCACCTGGCTCCATCCCTCCACCTGCCTGCACCCCCTCCTGTCCACCTGGCTCCATCCCTCCACCTGCCTGCACCCCCTCCTGTCCACCTGGCTCCATCCCTCCACCTGCCTGCACCCCCTCCTGTCCACCTGGCTCCATTCCTTCACCTGCCTGCACCCCCCTTCTGTCCACCTGGCTCCATCCCTCCACCTGCCTGCACCCCCCTCCTGTCCACCTGGCTTTATCCCTTCACCTGGCTGAACCCCCTCTCCACCTGGACCAGTTCTGGTGCTAAAATTATTGAGTTTGTTTAGATTTTTTTTTTCGGGGGGGGGGGGGGCGCAAGTAGCTGGTCTCGCCTAGGGCGCAAAATAGTCTAGCACCGGCCCTGATGAAGGGGTATACTTGGTCAGCAAAAATTGTTTAGGTAGGCTGTACATATCAAAGTAACAATCACATGAATTGGCAGGACCCAAGATTTCCCAGCAGAACTGTGCTCAAAGTATCCGTCAGCTTGCCTTCTTCCCATACTGCACCCTAGTGCCACCTCAGGTACAGTGAGGGAAAAAGGTATTTTATCCCCTGCTGATTTTGTACATTTGCCCACTGACAAAGAAATTATCAGTCCAAATTTTAATGGTAGGTATATTTTAACTGTGAGAGACAGAATAACAACAAAAATATCTAGAAAAACACATTTCAAAAAAGTTATAAATTGATTTGCATTTTAATGAGTGAAATAGGTCAGGTATTTGATTCCCTATTAATCAACAAGATTTCTGGATCCCAGGTGTCTTCTATACAGGAAACAAGTTGAGATTAGGGGCACTCTCTTAAAGGGAGTGCTCCTAATCTAAGCTTGTTACCTGAATAAAAGACACCTGTCCACAGAAGCAATCAATCAATCAGATTCCAATCTCTCCACCATGGTCAAGACCAAAGAGCTGTACAAGGATGTCATGGACATGATTGTAGACCTACATAATGCTGAAATGGGCTACTAGACCATCGCCAAGCAGCTTGGTGAGAGGGTGACAAAAGTTGGTGCGATTATTCGGAAATGGAATAAACACAGAATAACTGTCAATCGCCCTCTGTCTGGGGCTCCATGCAAGATCTCACCTTGTGGAGTTTCAATGATCATGAGAACGGTGAGGAATCAGCCCAGAACTGCACAGGATCTCAAGGCAGCTGGGACCATAGTCACCAAGAAAACAATTGGTAACACACTACGCCATAAGGGACTGAAATCCTGCAGCACCCGCAAGGTCCCCCTGCTCAAGAATGCACATGTCCAGGCCCGTCTGAAGTTTGCTAATGAACATCTGAATGATTCAGAGGAGAACTGGGTGAAAGTGTTGTGGTCAGATGAGACCGAAATCAAGCTCTTTAGCATCAATGTGAATGCCTTGTTTGGAGGAGTAGGAATGCTGCCTATGACCCCAAGAACACCACCATCACCACCATCAAACATGAAGGTGGAAACATTATGCTTTGGGGGGGTTTTTCTGCTAAGGGGACAGGACCACTTCACTGCATCAAAGGGACGATGGACGGGGCCATGTACCATCTAATCTTGGGTGAGAACCTCCTTCCCAGATGGCAAGCAATTGTGCTTCAAGTTTGAAAATGACTTGCTAGGCTATTGCTGAACTTGCCAGGCTTCACAAGTTTGTTGCACAATTGCAGCAAGTCCACATTACATGACTCCAGATCAACTTTCTTTGCAAACGTTCTGCAAGTCTGCTGCAAGTTCTGGTTCAGTTATGTTGTGCAATAGTCATCCCACCACAGACCATCCATATGATGTAAAACAAAAGGTGTTTTATCAGACCAAGCCACCTTCTTCCATTGCTCTGTGGTCCAGATGTGATGCTCACTTACCCATTGTAGACACATTTGGCTCTGGATGCAGGTCAGCATGGACACCCTGACCAGTCTGCAGCTACACAGTCCTATAGGCAACAAACTGCGATGCATTGTGTGTATTGACACCTTTCTATGTGGACCAACATTAACTTTTTCAGCAATTTGAGCTAGAGTAGCTCTTCCATTGGATCAGACTACATGGGCTAGCCTTCGCTCCCCACCTGCATAGTGAACCATGGCTGCCTCTGACCCTGTTGCCAGGTTTTACGGTGTTCCGTCCTTGGACCACTATTGGTAGGTACTGACCATTGCCGACCAGGAACATTCAACAAGAGCCACAGTTTTGAAGTTGCCATTACAATTTGGCTCTTTGCCCAAGATGCTCAAGTCCTTACTTACACGTGCCCACTTTTACTAATTTCAACACATGAAGTTTGGGGATAGCATGTTCACTTGCTACCTAATATATCACACCCACTTTCAGATGCCATTGTAATGATTTAATTAATGTTATTCACGTTACCTGTCAGTGGTCTTAGGCCTCGTACACACGACCGAACCAGTTTCCGCGGACATGTCTGACCGTGTGTAGGGCCGACCGAACCGGATTCCTGGCCTAGCGGATAGGTTTCCAGCGGACAAATGTTTCTTAGCATGCTAAGAAACATGTCCGCTGGAAGCCTGTCCGTCGGACATGTCCGATGGTTTGTACGACTCATCGGACATGTCCGCTGGGCCGAAATCCCTCGCATGCGTCGAAGTGATTCGACGCATGCGTGGAAGCATTGAACTTCCGGGGTCGCGCACGTTGCCGCGTCATCGTCGTCACCGCGTATTCTGTCCGTGGGGATTTTGGTCTGATGGTGTGTACACACATCAGACCAAAATCCCCCAGCAGACATGTCCGATGAAAACGGTCCACGAACCGTTTTCATCGGACATGTCTGCTCGTCTGTACAAGGCCTTAAAGTTATGGCTAATTGCTTTAAAATTGCTGTTTCCTATTTTTAAACATCCCATTTCCATGACTGTCATGCAGTTGCTTCAGTATGAACGTATTGATCTGCATGGATGCTCCAGGTCATGGAACAGGTCAGTGACCTGATATTTATGTAAATGGTAGCTAGACAACTAACATTTTCACAAAGGAGTTCAGAAATGAGAGTCCCTATAGTTCTGAGTGTGGTTATACTTTAAGCACTTTTTAAAAACATCAGTCATGAACTGGCATGTCCATTGTTAGCTGTGGCAGCAGGTATGCCATGTACAAAGAATTCTTGAAGCATCAGTTAGAAGTGGGTAGATGAACTAACAGCTAATGTACATGCATAGGGATGAAAAGACACTGGATCGATGGTGGAAAGAGGAAATAGTGAAAAGAGGACCGTATAGTAAAGATAGATACAAGGAGGTTTGGAATTTCACCATCACCTATGCTAGCTATTTGCCATTAAACACAGCTGTATTGTTGCACTTATATCATAGCATGGCCCTGCTGCTGTTACCTGTGATCACCTATGATTTTGCATCTCCATTGCACTCTGAGGACTGCTATTCATTCATTAAGGTGCTTTTCCCTTGAGCATGGATTACATGCTTGCTACTTGCTGTGTTAGTGTAACTGTGCCCATGCACCATGTTTGTTATCTCCCCAGTACTCCTCACTCAGTGAGTTATACCTCTGCTTCTGCACTGTTTGT
Organism: Rana temporaria; assembly: GCF_905171775.1. Classification (NCBI taxonomy): domain Eukaryota; kingdom Metazoa; phylum Chordata; class Amphibia; order Anura; family Ranidae; genus Rana; species Rana temporaria. The sequence goes on from NC_053500.1 coordinate 108,699,631, forward strand.
ATTGTGTCTTGTTCTACAGCTCACACTCCAGATAATTCCTTTATGGGATTTGTGACGGATGAACTCAATGAAACCGAGCGCCAACAAGTAACTCTCAACAAAGTCAGAAATATGGCTGTTGTGTATGGAAAGGAAGCAGCTATGTGGAAGGTAGGTTCCATCCGTCTATTCACATCACACAGAATACATATACCAATATATTAACAGCAAAATATATATTCAAAAAAGATAGATTCCTTTAAGCTAGTGTATTGTAGTGTTGAGCGGAATACACCATATTCGATTTCGCGATATATCACGAATATATAGACGAATATTCGTGAAATATTCGCTAAAATCGAATATTCGTGATATTTTATCAACAACATTTTTTTTGCAAAATTTCGCTAATGCGAATGCGAAATTGATTGCGAAATTCTGAAACATTCAATTTCACCTGCCCTTTGGAAAAAGTGTGGTTTTACGTAATGGACCCTGCAACTAACAACAAGGTATTAATAAAATAAATACATTATTATATAGATTTGAGGGTTTACTTTGACCAATTTGTATATTGATTAGTTTAATAAATATTGAATAACCATAGATTTGGAAAATACAGATCTCTCCTCTAGACTGACCTGTATTGAGTTAGGTAAAGATCAACCGTACACTGGGGCCCCTGATTCTGTTGAGTTAAAAAAAAGCCAAGTAAACCGTTTACGTTGACATCTCTTAAATGTCTTTATGTTAAACAGTTATTATTCTCATTAAAGAGGTGAAATGCAAATGATGACACGGGACAAAAGATGGAAAATTCTTTGAAGATGTGATACACTGGAAAAACGCACAGAAACACTCCACTCTCTCTAGCCACCTTGTGAATCTGCACTGAAATACTGCTGGGAGTGATCTTATATACTGGTCGTGCAGGCAGGTTCTTTTTGGTTGCTATGGAGGTTGCTAACCTCTGACAATTGTGGTAGGAGAACTCTGATTGTCTCTGATGCAAAAGAAGGGCGGAGAAAGTATTCGCGAATAATCGTAATACAAATATTCGCGATAGCGAATATTCGTCAACATAAAAGGATCGCCTCAGCTTAGCTACTCGGCCCAGGGTCTCTAATCATACCAGCAATGCTTTTAGACATCGATGGAGATCACTAGGATGTGATCTGTTTTAAAAATAAATTTGAAAAAATTTGAATATTCGTAATAGCGAATTTTGGCCACGATATTCGAGTTATTCGCGAATAATTGAATATGCAATATTCGTAACGAATATTCGCAATACGAATATTCGTGAGCAACACTAGTGTATTGTTGGTTCACTTAACTTTTCCTTCGATTTCTCTTCGAAATGTTTTTTTTCTTTTGTCTGAATTTCTCACTTCCTGTTTCTCCTCAGTAAGCTTGCCACCATCATCTGGCTGGGGATTAGTCAGCCAGAACAGCTTACTGAGGAGGAACAGGAAGTAAGAAATTCAGACAAAGAAAACAAAGGAAAAAACACATTTAGAAGGGAAATCGAAAGAAAAGGTAAATGATCCAACAATGCACTAGCTTCGTGAACCTAATTAAAAATTAAAAAAACAAACCTTTAAAACCCCTTTAACCACCCTGGCGGTATGATTATTTCAGAAAAAAGGTGCTGAAAGCGGTACAATTATTTGCAAGGAAATTTGGTGTTTTATACTGTAGGCCTGTAATTTTTAGGAATAACTCACTTAAATCTCACCAAACAAGAGTCTAGTAGACATCCCGGGTATGACATTTTTTTTAAAACAAAATGATAAATTATAATATAATAAATAATTATAAATAATTATAACAAATAATAATATAATTAAAATAAAAATTATTCAATAATGTAATCAACTCAAAATCACTGAAATTTGCTCAGTTGCAGAATTGTCGCTGTCATTACTTTTATTTTTTTATGACGAATTTCCCCACAAATCGCTATCACTCAATTCTGCAAGTGATTTTAATTTATTATCGCTGTTTTCTAGCTGCTCTAAAATCACTTTTGATATAAAGGGACACTTTTGGTTGCTATGGACAATCTACAGTTTGCAGTCAGAAAGAACCGTTTTTATTATATAAAAGTACATGTAGGACACTGGGCAGACCACTAGGGACAAGGGGGGTGTGTGTATTTTTTACATACAGTACTGTAATCTATAAGATTACAGTATACTGTATGTATAGTGTTTGTTTACTTTTTTGAATTTGGCACCGTTCTCCGCTCCCGTGCGTCGTAACGTCGCAGGGAACGGAGATCGGCGGCACACAGAGGCACTGTGTGAATCAAGCGAGGACCCCGCTCGCTCACACAGCGCGGTGGCATCGCTAGATCCAGGGACAAGGTAAGTAAACCAAGCCTATGGATGCTGCGAGGCGGGTTACCGATCCTAGCAAAAAAATCTCACCCCGAGTCAGACTCGGGAACATCGCTCAGAAGGTTAAATAGAAAAGACAGCCTAACGCAGTACGGGGCATGTGCGTTGTAGTGATAATACTGCTTTGGGGTAACATATAAAATGACTAGCACCTCAACACACCACACAGTGCATTGCAATAATGCGGTAAAACATGTTTTACAATGCAGAAAATGTGAATAGGCCCTTGGTGTTACATGACAACTTAAAATTAAGCTGTCGTGCTACAGAACAGTAAAAGTCACCAACTTCAGAAGATGCTTAAGGGTGAGGGGGGGGGGGTAGATAGGTCATGTGGTGGTCGTCATGTCCTTCATGTTTCCCTCCTCGTTGGGTACCAAGTGTGGATCACACCAGAGACCTACCCCAGGGTAGGTTCTTCTGGGCTACGCTAACTACCTGTAACAGGATCCATTTTAGTACACATGGGATACCTTTACTCTTGTGCCATTTTCTTCAGTGCCCTGGGACAAGGCTGATGCTGCTGTGGGGGAATACTCGACCCTAAGTCGGGCTTCTACTATTAAAAATGAATGTACACCGTGTACACTTGCACCATAACTGTTCTCCTATTAACTCACAGGTCCTTGTGACAATGTACACCTTCTCTGTAACTTATATTTGGAAGAGACATTCTGAGCCTTGTCCACATCTACCTTTCCCAATAGCACAACGGGCCCCGCCATGCACTTAGCATGGGCTCCATGTGTGCACATAACTTAACTCTTGGGCTCCCATACCTCAGGATGGCAACCTCCCATGTACAGGATGGGAACCTCCCATGTACAGGATGGGAACCTCCCATGTACAGGATGGGAACCTCTGCGGTGCCAATTTGCTACCATTGCTATGGGAGACAGACCGCTGGTGAAAGGAGTGGCAACAACCTCTCCCTAATGCTAAAGGCCGTTTTACTTGTAACAGGTACACGCTACCTGCTTGATAACCTTCCGTTATCCTAGGTAAAGCTTGTGTCTCAACACACCATTGGCTCCTGCTGCTGTCAATCAGTCAGCAAGCCAATCAGGGAAGGGAGCTCTGTGTCTGAATGGAATGCAGGGAACTGTGACTCAGCTTGGGTGCCCCCATAGCACGCTGTTTGCTGTGGGAGCACTGAACAGGAGGGAGGGAGCCAGGAGCACAGAAGTGGGACCTGAGAAAAGGAGGATCTGGGCTGCTCTGTGCAAATCCGCTGCAACAGAGCAGGTAAGTATAACATGTTTGTTATTTTTATAGGGAAAAAAAACAAAGCTTTACAATAACTTTAAACTGAGAGTTCAATTGGGATTAAAAGTGATTGTAAAGGCACATTTTTTATTAAAATGTTTTAAATAACAAACATGATATACTTACCTGCTCTATGCAGTTGTTTTTGCACAGAGCAGCCCCAATCCTCCTTTTCTCGGGTCCCTCTATGCTGCTCCCAGCCCCTCCCTCCTTTAAGTGCTCCTCAGCCAACAGCTTGCTACAGGGGGCACCCGAGCTGAGTCAGAGCTCCGTGTATCAATTCAGACACGGAGCCCTGACCTGGCCCCGCCCTCTCGCCCCCCTGATTGGCTGACTGACTTTGATTGACAGCTGTGGGAGGGAAACGTGTCCTGGATGGCTGAGGGGATCGTAGACATGGAGAGAGAAGGAGCTCAGGTAGGTAATTTGGAGGTGCTGGGGGGGGCTGCTACACACAGAAGTTTTTTTTATCTTAATGCATAGAATGCATTAAAGCGGAGGTTCACCCTAAAAACATGTATTTAACATTCCATTCAGCATAATTCCAACATTTACACTATGCCGTTTTTTTGCTGTACATACCATCTTATTGTTTTTTTCCACCCGGAGTAGGCGTTCCTATGCAGAGGCTAGATGATTGATGCCTTGTGAAAAACGTTCTCCCGGCGCATAAGGCGCGTCACCAGTTTTCCGAAAGTAGCCGGCTCTATACGGTGCCTGTGCAGTCAGCTCTACACGGCAGGCGCAGGCGCCGTATAGCGCCGTATAGAGCCGACTAGCAGTTCGGCTACTTTCGGAAAACTGGTGACGCGCCTTATGCGCCGGGGGGAAGTTTTTCACAAGGCGTCAATCATCTAGCCTCTGCATAGGAACGCCTACTCCCGCGGGAGTGAGAACCAGGAAGCCGGGTGGAAAATAACAATAAGACGGTATGTACAGCAAAAAAAAAAAAAAAAAACGGCATGTTTTTAGGGCGAACCTCCGCTTTAAGATAAAAAAACTTCAGCCTTTGCAACTCCTTTAATCTAATACCCCTTATCTAAATGCATGGAACATGTTGCAACCTTTATAAACTTTTATCGTTTCATAACTTCCTGATTTTCCAGGTTGACTTAGTCCATTTTTTTTTCAAATTGTCAAATGTCATGCCTTACTTACATCCCTCTCTCTTTCTTCTTTGGTGCCTCCCTTGATGACATTGCACAGTTGCAGGTATGAACTTTTGTCTACATCTCCTACTTCCTCCTATCATAGTCATTGTTCTTCAGCGGCACCTTTGAAACGGTATTGAAATGTGTGACGGAATTATACCAAATCGCACTGTCTAGCATTATAATGAGGAAAAGCCAGTTGAAGATTGACCAGAAAAGGAAGAAAAATAAAAACAAAACCTAATAATCCAAATATTCAAACTCAGTCCTTTGTAGCATAACTGCAGTCTGATGTTTGGGTTTCCAAAGATGCAACACTAATAATTGTTGCCCAGAATGCAAAAAGCTTATAAATCATTGCTGATTAGAAAATTTCTCTAAACGGCTAGAGCCACTTAAAAGGAGTCAAATTTAGCTGTACCACTGCAATCTGTTTTTGAGATCCTAGATTGTGATTATTGGATTTATTGCACCTGAAGCCATGTGTGTAAAGTCCCAGAACAATGACACAGCAGTATGATATCAAGCTTCTAAATAATATTATGCATGTACATAAGTACATTCTGGCTCATGACTGTAAATCTAGAGTGATACCGCGGCATGATACTAAAGTGACTAGTGTATGTAATGTTCTGTCTCTAGGGCAGACAGCTAAACCTTCTTGTCCCATAAACTTCAGATACCATGGACCAGATTCACAAAAGAGATACGACGGCGTATCTCTTGATTCATAGAATCAGTTACGCATAGATATCCATAAGATCCGACAGGTGTAATTGTTTTACACTGTCGGATCTTAGGATGCAGTACCGCGGCCGCCGCTGGGGGGAGTTCGCTTCGTAAACCAGCGTCGGGTATGCAAATTAGGAGTTACGGCGATCCACGACGGATTTTCGCGTTCGCTACGTCGCCGCTAGTCTAGTTTCCCGTCGCAAAGTTAGTCGTCGTTTTTGGTGCCTTAACTTTACACAGCAATCGTATTGCTGTATAAAGTATGGCCGTCATTCCCGCGTCGAAATTTAAAAATGAACGTCGTTTGCGTAAGCCGTCCGGGAATACGGAATTACGCTACGCGCGTCGCCGTTCAAAAAAATGACGTCACTGCGCGCAAAGCACGGCGGGAATTGCGAAACGGAGCATGCGCAGTAGGTCCGGCGCGGGAGCGCACCTAATTTAAATGGCACACGCCCATTTGAATTGGCCCGCCTTGCACCGGACGTATTTACGATACACCTCCGCAAGTTTCCAGGTAAGTGCTTTGTGGATCGGGCACTAAAACTGGAAACTTGCGGCGGTGTATCGTAAACGGGTTACGTTACACGGCCGCAAATGTATGTGAATCTGGCCCCATATTTCTTTGATCTCAGTTTTATTAGAACAAGCTAGGTGAAACTACAAAATAACAGAAATAGACCTTGCATACATTACAGCATACATTACAGAAACAACGATCTTCAATATAGGATGAGATAGTAAAAACTTACTTTTTAAGTTCTCTAAGGAGTGATGGCGATAGATTCTCAAAGAATGGTGGCTGCTTTACTTCCTGTGAAGATTCTACCCAGAATTCCCTGCTTACTAACAACTTCCTTAACTACACATACAGTAAATCAAATAAACATAACAACTGTAGCAATACCAAAAAAGAACACTAGATGGAGCCTGTACTCCACATATGATTGTCTTTTGTAAATTACAAACCTTACATGTCATTTTAACAACACAGATACAGATAATCAACATAGACATCTGATGGACAGAACATGTAAAACTAATAATAAACCTATCTTATTTGATCCTTTTTTAAATAAACCATTGGAAGCATTTTGTTTTATTTGTTCTGGTTTCAAATGCAAGACAACTTTAATGGCTAGCTCTCAAGTTTATATACAGTTTTCAAGTCATGCTTCAGTGATCACAGGAACAATCAAACTCTCCACCCACACCCTGGGGGGCTTCAATATACCTTCAGATGGCTAATTGCTAAACATTCCAGACATCTCTGTGCCGGGCTATAATTATCACTGCACCTGAGAAGTCACATTCCTTCATTAACAGAATTCAAACAAAACACCATCACACAATAAATCCCCCTCAATCCACATCTTTAGACAGACGTTCTGTCTCCGCATACAGCTTGACAAGTTCCATTCCACACACACAACAGTATTTAGCATACATAATGAGAGATCCTGGACCAGACTCAATTAGCATGTCAACAGTCTACACAGAGAGATGAGTCATAGAATAAACCAACACTTTGCACTATCTCCTGCAATATGAGCTATCAGTAATGTCCCCTGTCCTGTATTTTTAGGATATCATTTCTCAGTCACCCTATGGCCCTATCGGACATAAGGTGACCCTAGACATAAGAGTTATTAATGATGCTGGCACAGGAGTACCCCTCATCCTTCCAAAGTCTCTGTTTGTCCCGGGTCATTCCGTTACAGATACATACAAAAATATCTGTTGATCCTGCCAGGTCAGACACCTTTGACACCATTTTGGGACCATTGACATTTACAGAGCGATCAGTGCTATAAATATGCACTGATTACTGTGTAAATGTCACTAGCAGGGAAGAGGTTAACACAAGGGGGGCGATCAAGGGGTTAACTGTGTTCCCTATTGTGTGTTCTAACTGTGGGGGGATGGGACTAACTAGGAGAGATGATAGATCTTGGTTTCTAATTTGTAGAAACACACAATCTGTCTTCTCTCCTCTGATAGCACCGGTATTTGTGTGTTAACACACACAAACCCCTGTGCTGCTGCTCGTGCATGCAATCGTGCATGGCCAGCGGTGATCGCGTCAGCCGGCCATGCGCACCGGGTTCCCTGCTGCAGGGGGTGCGCCGCCCTCTGGTGGCTCTTCTGGGCGAAGCCGTGTATGTATGGGATTTCGCCCAGGAGAGACATTCTGCCGCAGTAAATATGTGGTTAAATATACCATTGAAAGCATTTTGCTATTTCTGTTTGATATCGAATGATCCTGACAGAAATATATTGGAAACGTCCTGTGCTCTCTGCCCGTGCTGCTCTCTTACCAGTTGTAGTTAGCATTGTTCAAAACATCTCTCCCCTATGGTAAGTAGAATTGTGCATTCGTTTTCGTCCGAATGCATTTTCGTCCGAATTTCTGGTATTTTCGTTATCGTTTTAACAAAAACGAACGCGCAGAATCCAGCTACAACAGTTCAATATAGATAGGAGATTCAACATGACGCTGACAATAGCAATCTGTGTCTATCGAATCTGTGGTGGAATGTGCCTCACCTTAACTCTATTAGTCCAAGATTATTCTACTTAGAGAGAAAAGATTCGACATTATAGAGACAGTGTTGGGGTAGACCATTCGGCATGAACGTTGAAGATTCGACGAAGCAGCGAAAGACATACAAATGTCGAATCTGTCGTTGAAGGATTATGGTGCCTGTCGAAAGAAGATTCGACAAGCAGCTAAACTGTACGACACCGCAATCGTACATTTCTGGTCAAACGCTCGGCCCATAGACTATAGAAGAATTTGAATGTTGGTTGACTAGTAGTAATAATTTATAAATATAATTATTACTAGTGTCATACAACATTAGAAGTCTTCTATAGCTTGTAGGCGGAACATTCGACCGGAAATGTACAATTGCGGCGTCGTATAGTTTAGCTCAGGGGTGCCAAACCTTTTGAAGCGTGAGGGCCACTTAAGTGACTTGGTAATCGGTCGCGGGCCACAATCAATGAGTGGAGCGTGTGGATGGCAGGTCCGTGTCCGCTCTGCATATGTAGAGTGGATACGGACACAGCCCACTATACTCTTTTTTTTTTTTCTGGATTGGATTGGAGGTAGAACACAAGTTGGTTTACATCTGCTACTCCTTATAGGTGAATGGAGGGTCCAACTGGGTCAAACTGACCATGTGAAGGTGGCCCAGGGCTGCTTTTACACTGATGTGCGGGTGCAACGCAGTGTACCTTTTGGCTTTCCTGCACTTTGCAATAGACTTCTAATATATTCTGCAAGTTTGGTGCACTTTCAGAAAGCTCACCAAACTCAGTGCAGGCAACCTGCAGGTATACTGCTCTGCATCTGCGGGTGGGTTTGAAAGCAGTCCAGTAACCATTGCAGAACAGATATGCCCATATATACACTGTGATTTTAGTAATAAACTGAGCTTTAATAACACTATTCTATTCTATCCCAAAACAGGAGGTCATGGGCCACATCAGAGGGCTCCGCGGGCCACATGTGGCCCCCGGACCACTGGTTGGGCACCCCTGGTTTAGCTGCTCCGTCGAATCTTCTTAAAACATTTGACAGACATCATAAGCCTTCAATGACAGATTCGACCTTAATTAATTCGGATTTTCGGACGAATGCATTTTTTAACGAAACAAAAAAAATAAAAGCGAATTTCGGGAGTAACTAAATAAATGTATTTTTCGGACGAAAACAAAATATTTCAGTGTGCACATGTCTAATCAGAAGAGAAAAGGAGGTGTTGTATAGTGACATCGTAGGGTGACAATGTTGCAGATACAGTACAGTGAGTGAGTGCTTTCATCCTAGCACAGGAAGTGTTGTGTTGGAAAGGTCACAAATTTAATGCGAAGGAAAAAACTAACAAGAAAACAAATACAGCTACGCCAATTATGGATCGGTATACTGCAACATATTAAATTTTTGTTCTTAGGTTTAGATACAATTTAAGATTGCAGTTGGACATGTGAAAAAGTTCCAACCAGTGGGGAATTACCTCCCTCCATCCCGTAGGTACATAGGCATAGTGATTGGCTTAAAGCGGGAGTTCACCCTAAAAAAAAAATTTAAGATTAGATTGATGCTCATTTTGTCAAGGGGAATCGGGTAGTTTTTTTAAAAACGAAGCAGTACTTACCGTTTTAGAGAGCGATCTTCTCCGCCGCTTCCGGGTATGGTCTTTGGGACTGGGCGTTCCTATTTGATTGACAGTCTTCCGACGGTCGCATCTATCGCATCACGAGTAGCCGAAAGAAGCCGAACGTCGGCGCGGCTCTATACGGCGCCTGCGCACTGACGTTCGGCTACTTTCGGAAAATCGTGACGCGATGTATGCGACCGTCAGAAGACTGTGAATCAAATAGGAACGCCCAGTCCCGCAGCCCATACCCGGAAGTGGCGGAGAAGATATATCTCTAAAACGGTAAGTACGGCTTCGATTTTAAAAATACTTCCCGATTCCCCTTGACAAAATGAGCATCAATCTAAGGTTAAAAATTTTCATTTCCGGGTGAACCTCCACTTTAATGACTAAAATTTTCAGGGCTTCAGCAGTGACAGCCTATGCATTTCTATTATGATATATGTCCTTGAAACCACTAGAAGTAACTAATATAAAATTAATGCAGTTATTTTACATGAAACAGATCATGTGTGAGCTGTACCAGACCTACACTCAGTGATGGAATTATTATCACAGCGTGATTCATTTTACATTTGTCTGGGAAAGCATCAATCACAGGAGAAGTATGTGACATATCATTTACAATGCAGTCACATATGCGGCACATTCATAATATAGAAAAAATTATAATATATCTTCACGGTGTAAGAATCTCTGGATTCTTGATGTGAATACAATGAAAACAATTTAATGCTGATAAAAGACTTTTACCAGCTCCTACTAATCAAATGATTCCCTTTTTTGCCAGGGTAAGGAAAAGTTTCTGTCGGTTTTACACAATTACATGGAAGTGCACGGGACAGTTTATTTCGAGACCCAGAGGCCCCCTGAAGTTCCTGCGTTTGTCAAAAATCATGGTTTGCTTCCCCAACAAGACCTACAGCAGCTGCTCAAGAAGTCCAAGGTATGTTGTGAGAGGGGTAATAGGAAAATACATTAAAAAGACAAGTATTTGACAGGGTATTTTAACCTGACAAATGCTCCCCTTTAAGTGTGAACCTAGCCCAGGAGTTAAGGTTAGGACTAGGTTTTTTAGGGGTTGTGTGCAAAGCTGACTGTAATGCTGCGTACACACGATCATTTCATGTAAAAAACAACGTTTTTAAAAAATTTAATTTAAAATGATCGTGTGTTGGCTTCACATAATTTTTCGGGTTCTGAAAAACGCAAAAAAAAATTCGAACATGCTACATTTTTTAACGACGTTTTAAACAATGTCGTTTTTTCAGGTTGTAAAAAATGATCGTGTGTGGGCTAAAACGATGTTAAAAACCTGCGCATGCTCAGAAGCAAGTTATGAGACGGGAGCGCTCGTTCTGGTAAAACTACCGTTCATAATGGAGTAAGCACATTCATCACGCTGTAACAGACAAAAAAGCGTGAATCGTCTTTTACTAACATGAAATCAGCTAAAGCAGCCCAAAGGGTGGCGCCATCTGCATGGAACTTCCCCTTTATAGTGCTGTCGTACGTGTTGTACGTCACCGCGCTTTGCTAGAGCATTTTTTTTAACGATCGTGTGTGGGCAACGTCATTTTAATGATGAAGTTGGAAAAGCCGTTGTGTGTACGCGGCATAAGAGATAAATTACAGGTTAAAGCAATTGTTTTAGTAAATGTTTAATTTAAAGCTGTGCCATTAGTGCCGGTTCACACAGGGGCAACGCGACTTTACAAGGCAACTTCAGTGCAACTTGGAGCAACTTACAACGCGACTTAAAGTTGCCTCCAGGACAGGCGACTTTGGCTGTGGCCAATCACAAAATAATCAGCTCTGTGGGAGGGAGGAGTTTTGACTGAGTAAACTATTTTCTCTTCCTGTAAAGTTGCTTCAGTTAAGACAGTGATCCGACTTTGGAGGCAACTTCCATTGCAATCAATGGGTACAAGTTTCCTAGAAGTCACCTTGTAGTAGTACAGGAATCTTTTCTGAATTCAGAGTGACTTCAGTAGTGTACATTAAGACGGCTCTCATTCACTTCAATGGAATTTCTCATGTCGGGGCGACACAAGTCGGATCCCACGTCGCTGTAGTGTGAACTGACGCTTAGAGAAGACTGTAAACACTTATCTTTCTTGCTGCTGCTAAAAACTGCTTCGATCAAGAGGAATTGTTTGCTAAAGTTTGTGCAAAAACAAACACTTTCGATAGTGTCGATCTCCTTAGTCACACACAGTGCTTGGTGGTTTCTCCCACTGACCCTCATTTGACTACAGAACAGAATAGTCCTTGTGTAAGACCAAAAAGGGTTTCTTGAAAGACCAAACCACCAGCTCAGACACTTGCCTAGCAAAGGTGATAGCCAAAAAGAAAAAACAAACTCCCGTGTCCAGTTATTGCCAGCTAAGGGTATCTGCTAGCCATTTGTCCACAGTAATGCCGCATACACACGGTCGGAATTTCCGACAACAAATGTTCGATGGGAGCTTGTTGTCGGAAAATCCGACTGTGTGTATGCTCCACCGGACATTTGCTGACAGAATTTCTGATTTGTACGCAGATAAAAAAAAAAAAACTTGATTGAGATAGGTAAAGGGACACCGTGCAATTTATTGGTATGAGTATTATTGTGCACCTAAAGTAAATCTAGCATTTTTATAATTTTTCAAATACATACTGTAATGTGATCTGCTTTAGAAAAGTATTTTTTATCATGTATCAGTACATGTGTATATATCTTTATTGCAATATATAATTTGTTATTCTACATGTACTATACAGTTCAACCTCGGATTACGAGCATAATCCGTCCCAGGAGTATGCTTGTAATCCAAAGTACAAAGCGAGTTTCCCATTGAAGTCAATGGAAACGAAAATAATTTGTTCCACATTGACTTCAATGGGATGCAATACCAAATGCAGCCAGAAGTGGGGTGGTGCTAGAGAATGCCGAAAACGTCCGAAAAGGCACAAGGACACTGCGGCTCGGTTCATGCACCCCGTACCTCAGGCCAAATGAGGTACTACAGGCCAATGTTTGGCTTTTCTCGGCTCCTGCGCCCCCATACTTCAGGCCAAATGAGTTACTGCAGGCCTATTTTCGGCTCTGCTCGACTTCTGCGCCCTCGTACCTCAGGCCAAATGAGGTACTGCAAGCCTATTTAGCTTGAATTCTGCTCGTCTTGCGAGTCAACACTTGCAAACCGAGTCAGAATAATAAAAAAAAAAAAAGTTGCAAATCAAAACGCTCTTAAACTCTTAAACCGTTACTCTTAAACCGAGGTTCCACTGTATATGGGAGAGACCATGTTTGCTCATTACATATTCTCTGTTAGTAGAAATACAGAATGCTTGTGTTACTCCTCTTTCACTGCAAGTATATTTAAACAGTCATTTACCAGGTTTTGTTGACTAGTAGCCAGATTCAGGTAGGACGCCGCATCTTTAAGGCGGCGTAGCGTATCGTATTTACGCTACGCCGCCTTAAGTCAGAGAGGCAAGCACTGTATTCACAAAGCACTTGCCTCCTAACTTACGGCGGCGTAATGTAAATGTGGCCGGCGTAAGCGCGCCTAATTCAAATGAGGATGGGGGGCGTGTTTTATGTAAATGATTGGTGACCCGACGTGATTGACATTTTTTACAAATGGCGCATGCGCCGTCCGTGTACATATCCCAGTGTGCATTGCTCCAAAGTACGCCGCAAGGACGTATTGGTTTCGATGTAAATGATGTCCAGCCCCATTCATGGACGACTTATGCAAACAACGTAAATTTTTCAAATTTTGACGCGGGAACGACGGCCATACTTAACATTGACTAGGCCAGCTAGGGGTCAGCTTTATCTTTACGCGGCGTAACTCTTACGGAAACGGCGTATCTTTACTGCGACGGGCGCACGTACGTTCGTGAATCGGCGTATCTAGGCATTTACTTATTCTACGCCGAACTCAACAGAAGCGCCACCTAGCGGCCAGTGTAAATATTGCACCCTAAGATACGACGGCGCAGGCCGTCGTATCTTAGATAGGTTTAAGTGTATCTCAGTTTGAGCATACACTTAAACTTACGACGGCGCAGATTCTGAGTTACGTCGGCGTATCTACTGATACGCCGGCGTAACTCTCTATGAATCTGGCTATTAGTATACAAATAAGAGAGGGAGAATGTACAAATGTATGTTGTTTGATTTACAACTGTCAAAATATTGAACAACAAACATATAAAACATGGACTTTTCACATAAATCGTATAAGGAATTTGCATTTTTTTTATATAGAAAAATATCCCAATGGCATATGGAAGTAAGTCATTAGCTCTTCAGAACAAACTGCTGAGTGTTTGGTAGATTGACTTCATGAAAACAGCTGGTTGTTGACACACAGTATGTGACTGCTTTGTTGCATCTTTCCGTAGGACTAATACTTTCAGACAGAATTATTCCAAGAGGTTATTTATATAACAGGTGAAGAGAACAGATTTTCCCACCATACTCAGCCAACTAGAGACATCATGGAGTTGTTTTAAAGTAAAATACAGTGCTTTTTTGATTGTGAACCAGTCATCTGTACTTTAGAGCACTTTACTCCAGCTGGTTTATCTGTCCAAATGAGTTATGCTGCGTTGGACCGTTTTCATCGGACGAACCGATCGTGTGTGGGCCCCATCGTTTTTTTTCCCATCGGTGAAAAAACTTAGAACCTGTTTTAAAATTATCTGATGGTTAAAAAAACTATAGAAAAAAAAATCGTCTGTGGGCAAGTTAAAAATCCACGCATGCTCAGAATCAAGTCGACGCATGCTCGGAAACATTGAACTTAATTTTTCTCAGCACATGGTAGTGTTTTACGTCACCGCGTTCTGACACTAATTGATTTTTAACTGATGGTGTGTAGGCAAGACTGATGAAAGTCAGCTTCGTCGGATATCTGATGAAAAAATACATCGGTCTGTTTTCATCGGATGAACCGATCGTGTGTACGTGGCATTATAGTTGTGGTTAGTCAGTGTTTTAATCCAGTCAACCCTGCCAGACAGCATGCCATGTCCTGGATCTCCCTGTAGTTAAGGTATACAGGTGAATCTCATAAAATTAGAATATCATCAATAAGTTAATTATTATCTCAGAAAATTTGAATATTACATAAGAATACAAAAAAAAGGATTTTTAATACAGAAATGTTGGCTTACTGAAAAGAATATCCATGTACAGTATAGTATGCACTCAATACTTGGTCTGTGTTACATTTGTATAAATTACTGCATCAATGCGGCATGGCATAGAGGAGATCAGTTAGTGGCACTGCTGAGGTGTTATGGAAGCCCAGGTTTCTTTGATAGTGTCTTTCAGCTCATCTGCATTGTTGGGTCTGGTGCTTCATCTTCCTCTTGACAATGGAAGTGAGGTAGTAGGTATTGGCGCCTCTTAATTAGTGTAAAAACAAAAAAATAATACTAAATGAAAATAAAACTTAAGATGAGGAATAAATCAGTAACCTCCTATGAATCCGTGCCTATATAGTTATTCGTGGTGTGTGGGTATATATGGATATATATCAAACCCTTTCTGGATCATAAACAAAGACTATAATGCTCAAAATCAACAACTGCGTCGGCCGCGCGTACGTTCGGGAATTCGCGTATCTAGCTAATTTGCATACTCAACGCGGAAATCGACGGAAGCGCCACCTAGCGGGGAAAAAAATATTGCAGTTACGATCCGACGGTGTAAGAGCCTTACGCCTGTCGGATCGAATGGATATCTATGCGTAACTGATTCTAAGAATCAGTCGCTTAGATACAACGGCCCAGATTAGGACTTACGACGGCGTACATGGCGCTGCGCCATCGTAAGCCCTTTGAGAATCTGGGCCTTAATAATTTGGGAAAAGGAAGGGTTTTTTGTTTCCAAACATAAATGTCGCTTTAGCAATAAAAGATCTTTACATTCCTACTTGCAAAAACGTCTGCACAGCTAAATTGTACACTAATGCCCTGTACACATGAGCGGAATTTCCGTCTGAAAAAACATCTAACTTTTTCCGACGGAAATTCCGCTCATGTGTACAGGGCATTAGTGTGCAATTTAGCTGTGCAGGAATTCCTCTCAAGCTTGACTTACATACACAAGGTCACACAAGTTCTCTGAACTTTCGAGCGTTAGGAACGCAGTGACGTACAACACTACGACGAGGTGAGAAAAAAGAAGTCCAATGCTTCCAAGCATGCGTCAAATTGTTTCCGAGCATGCATGTTTTTTTCCCATCGGAATTCCATACAGACGAACGGATTTTCCGATAGGAATTTTTTCCATCTGAAAATCGAAGAAGCTGCTCTCAAACTTTTGCCATCGATTCTGCCATCTGCTGGGCACATGTGCAGCTCAGGGTATGATTCCAGCATGTGCCAGGTGAATGAATAAACTCCCACATACATGCATGGGAGTTATGTCATTTTAGTGAGGCCAATGAAAAAGGCTGAAGATCCCAAATCCAGGAGACAGTGAGAAAATGTCAGGCCTCGTACACACGGGCAATAATCTCATCAGGAAAAAAACGTTGTTTTTCCCGATGAGATTCTTGGCAAGAATTTCTTGCCACCCAAGTGTACACACTGACATTTCAAAAGAACCACGGTTCTCTTAAAAGGCAAGAGCGCGGTGACGTCATCGCGTACGACGAGCATGCGTTCGTCACATTCGATGCCGTCGTCGCCATCTTGCTTCACCCTACCTATGCTGTGGAAGCTACCGCGCATTCGTCAAAGTCATTTCGAGCATGTGTGGGTTTCCACGGCGACAGGTAAGTACAGGCCCGTCGCTACAGGACAGGCAAAACAAACAATTGCTTGGGGCCCCGAGCTGGCCTGGGGCCCCTAACTTCCCCTTCCCAGGCTGTAGCGTGGCCAAGCTCCTCTTCCTTCCACCTGGAGTCCTGTCAGTCTGACCGGGTACCGCGCGTAGTACAGGAGATTCAGTTTTCTGTTTCCGGTCAGACTGACAGAAAGTGCACACTGAGTGCTCACTTCCTTTCAGTTCGGCCGGGAAGACAGGAAACTGAATCTTCTGTACCACGCGCGGTACCCGGCACTATCTGATAGGGGACTGGGGAAGAGGAGTTCGGTCACGCTACAACTGCAGCCTACAGGGAAGAATGGGAGGTAAGAATAGACAAATAAATTAGTGTAGCGTTAACGTAGGCTTTGCATGCGGGGGGGGGGGTTGCTTGGGGGCCCCCATTTTGCTTGGGGCCCCCAAATTCCTTCAAACGGCCCTGGGTAAGTATACACACTCTCTGGTTTCACGTCGGGAAACAGGCCGACAAGAATCTCAACGAGAAAATGGAGAGCGTGTTCTGTATTTTTTTCGTTGAGATTCTGGTCAGATTTCCCGACGAGAAACCTGAAAGCCTCGTACACACGCTCGGAAAACCGGTCGTGTGTACGAGGCCACAGTGTTGGAAAGTGAGTTCATGGACACTGCATCGTGGGAGCAGAGGTGTGTATAGTTCCACTTTCAGATGATAGCAATTGGAGGTAGAACTGGCTCTGAAACACTATCAATGTGATTCAATAAAAAAATTCTCAACCTTAATCAGATCACTTGGATTTGTGAGGACTCAAGAACGACTGGCAATATTGAAATTGTATGCAAGCCCTCACAATTGCCTGCTTTTATGTGTTCCCTTTTAGTCTGTAAAATATATCATTAAAGCGTTTTATATATTTGTTTGATAACTGCAAAAAGCACCTATTGATCTTGTCAGAAAAAAAGAGCTGTTCTGTACACACTACCTGTGTGATCTCAAGGAAAGTAATTAACCCTTCTAGTTGTTTTCTTGAGACTAGAGAATTATTTGATTTTAAGAAGTAGAGATGGAAGAATGGAAGGGTTTGAGTAGTTTGTTTCCTTTTAGTCTGTTAAATATATCATTAAAGCGTTTTATATATTTGTTTGATAACTGCAAAAAGCACCTATTGATCTTGTAAAAAATAAAGAGCTGTTCTGTACACACTACCTGTGTGATCTCAAGGAAAGTAATTAAACCTTCTAGTTGTTTTCTTGAGACTAGAGAATAATTTGATTTTATGATGTAGAGATGGAAGAATGGAAGGGTTTGAGTAGTTTATCAAAAAAAAAAAAAAAAAACAATGGTGCACTGCTGACACTACTCAACAAAAATGCTGTGTAGACTTTCGAGCTGAGTGCATTTCTTACACTTCAACAAGTATTTTTCTGTACTTACATGATATTTGCAGGGATAAAACATGAGAAAATGTGCATGTAGTACAAAAATATACTGCACATGTTTTTTTTTTCAGTCTTTTGCCCTGGCATTACCTTTAACTACTTGCTGCTCGGTCACAGTAGATTCACTGTGACCAAGAGGCAGCTGCAGGCTCAGCAATGTAAATAAACAATGCTGGTTTGCTTCCGGGTTTAGGGCATGCATGCACGCCCTCCCCGGTGACCGGTGCTGTGGTTGGACACAGAGGGCCAGATTCTCAAAAGAGATACGACGGCGTATCTCCAGATATGCCGTCGTATCTCTGAGTCTGGCCGGTCGTATCTATGCGCCTGATTCTTAGAATCAGTTACGCATAGATTTCTATTAGATCTGACCGGCGTAAGTCTCTTACGCCGTCGGATCGTAACTGCATATTTACGCTGGCCGCTAGGGGCGTGTACGCTGATTTACGCTTTGAAATATGTAAATCAGCTAGATACGCGAATTCACGAGCGTACGCCCGGCCGACGCAGTGCAGATACGCCGTTTACGTTAGGCTTTTCCCGGCGTAAAGTTACCCCTGCTATATGAGGCGTATATGCGGCGTACCAATGTTAAGTATGGCCGTCGTTCCCGCAACGAAATTTGAAAATTTTACGTCGTTTGCGTAAGTCGTCCGTGAATGGGGCTGGACGTAATTTACGTTCACGTCGAAACCAATACGTCCTTGCGGCGTATTTGGAGCAATGCACACTGGGATATGTCCACGGACGGCGCATGCGCCGTTCGTGAAAAATGTCAATCACGTCGGGTCATGGCTATTTTACATAACACACGCCCCCCCTGTTCCAAATTTGAATTAGGCGGGCTTACGCCGGCCGAATTACGCTACGCTGCCGCAACTTACGGAGCAAGTGCTTTGAGAATACAGCACTTGCCCGTCTAAGTTGCGGAGGCGTAACGTAAATCGGATACGTTACGCCCGCACAAAGAACGCCGCTGTACGAGAATCTGGCCCAGAGCATTTTTGTCAGCAGGTCCTGGCCAATGATTTATGGCTGAGACCTGCTGATCAGCTGTGTCCAATCACAGTACAAACACACATGACTCTGTACACAGCTGTATCTAGCTGTTTCTTAACTCTGCAAAGCAGAGAGAAAAAACAGCCAAATCTGTTAATAAAAACAGCATATGTTACACATGTTACACTTGCTGGGCACAGCGTTAACCCCTTGATTGCCACTAGATGTTGGCCCTTTAAAAAGCCAGTGTCATTAGTACAGTGACAGTGTACAGTATTATCACTGATCACTGTATTAGTGTCACTATTGATGTCAGTTTCAGTCGGTGTACCTCCCAGTGAGAGTCTGTTAGCACCAGATTGCCCACCACACCATCACAGTCCCACTTTAAGTCGCTGATCATCACCATTACCAGTATAACATCATAGCTGCATAAATTCCAGTATATATACCATAGATTGTAGACGCTATAACTTTCACACAAACCAATTAATATATACTGATTGGGATTTTTTACCAAAAACACGTAGCAGAATATATTTTGGCCTAAATTTATGAAGACATTTTTTTTTGTTTTATAACAGAAAGTAGAACATATTGGAATTTAAAAAAATAAATAATAATTTATATAATAAAAAATAAAACAAAACCAGCGGTGATCAAATACCACCAAAAGAAAGCTCTGTTTTTGTTAAAAAATGTAATATATTTTATTTGCATACAGTGTTGCATGACTGCACAATTGCCAGTTGAAGTAGCACAGCGCTGAATAGTAAAAAAAACCCCATGAAGAAATCATTTCGATGAAACATGTCGGGGAGTGATTACTGAAGTCACAACCGCACACCTAACTTTCTAAGCTTGAACGTGGAATGGTCTAATCTGCCACCAGCTCAATTACCTAAGCAGCAGCTCCAGTACACCTGCACAAGGGCTGTGAGTAACACTTGGGCTATTCGTTGGTCCGCTGTGACCACTAGTTCACCTGGAGGATATCTTTATTTTTTGTTTTACACCGTGTCAGTTTTTGGATTTATACACTGCTTGTAACAAGAGTTACCTTTGTGAGTGCATTCTTTGGGAGATTTGTAGTGTGTTATTAAAAGTTGTGTTACAGTATCACACTATTGTGCTCTCTTTTTCTTATTTGCATATGGCTGTTATCTTGGAGTTTTCTTTTTGCTTCGGATCTCCATCTGTTTAACTGAATGCTCCACCCTATATGAAAAGAAGGAGTTCTATCAACTAAACTGAGGGGGTCAGTTAACAAGCCTGTGTGCCTAAACACGAAAGTGTCAGGCCATTTGTTGCGGTGAGTTTGCATTTCTGATGGGTGGTGGAAGCACGCAGTCACTGTGGTGTGGTGAAAGCACTTATTGAAGATCGGGAAGGATTTTTTCTTTTCCTTTGCTCTCCATTTATGAACTATTTATATATATTTTTTTGTTCACTTAGACAGTTCATGGACTTTATTTGCCAACCTGGTATTTTTTGATGCGATTTTTGCACGGATTTTTGGACACTTATATATTGACTCACTTAGAGGGTGGATTATTTATTTATTTTTCACTATGTCACTGTACCAATATTATATTTGTTGATATTTACATTTTCACATATTTTTTTGAGCGCTGTTTAATATCACATTTGGCACCTTATTTATAATAGGTATCACTGTATTTGCATATTAACTATTTTGGATTCTATAATTTTTAAAGCAGCAGCTCTTGCATATTTATTAATTTATTCATTTATTTTATAAATATCACTAGTGTTCACATTTATTCTCCAGCTACGCGCAGTGAGGGTGGCTCACATTAGACGGCCCTTATCTCCACCCCTTTTTTCTACAGTAAAAAAAAATGCCCTGGTCATGAAGGGAGTAAAACCTTCCGGAGGTCAAGTGGTTAAATACAAGGCCCATGATTGTTTAGTCTGAAGACCAAAGCACCGCTCCAGGTCGATCCACAATTAAGCTACCCCAGTCCAACACAGGTGAAGATCTAAGATTTAGTGCGGTTTTCATCAATCGATCTATAGATAAACATAAGGTTATCAATGACCTTTGAATGGTTATGAATGTTCTACATTGTCCTTAATAAATCAAATAAATGGTATTTTAAAATTTCACTTTTGGGGTTGAGTGGTATTTTACTCTCATCCACACATTTTAATAGGCCAGGGGATTAATTGCTCATTCCCGGAGCTCTTTGGTCATTCTTGGCAGGGAATGCATCTTAAAAACATTAAACATAGAAAGGTTTATTCAATCTGTAGATGATTAACCTTTTGTAATTAAGGATATTAAAGTGTATTTTATTTTACTATTCATCTTTTTTATTAGATCATAGTAAAGCAGTTTATTTATGTTTCATTGGGGCTTCTCTCTGTATTGCTGCAAAATCAACTTTATGGCTCAATCTAAACATTAATTTTGTATGGTGTATCGTGTAATACATGTACTTTTTGTGGGATGATCCTGTTAGTGTTTGGATAAGGATTCAGAACAAAGGAGAATATGGGACACTGGCAGTAGCCTCCCAACACCAAACTGAGGCTTGGAGTGCACCCCCTCCCCCCTCCACTGGGAGTGCGGCTGTGGAACATACTCTACTTAAGCAGCACAAACAGCCACCCACCCAGCTACATGTCATCCACCTAGATGACATCACTGCCACAAGCTCTACATTCCACCTAGTGGCCAATAAATATTATTCCCCTAGTATATCTCACTACCAGCTGATATTAGACACCAATTTTATCACCTTGAACTGAGGAAGTGGCAATTTAACTCCACAAAACACATTTTATTTCGTGAAATAAAGTAATTTAATGTTTTACTTAAGCAGATGACTCGTGCCTATCCTTTAAACCACCACATTGGATGCCTCTGCCAGTTGAACTACCCAAGGGTCTTTTTTGCGCTAATTCTTTCTACTACTTTGTTCACCCACCTGGGAACCCCCTAAGCGCACCCAGGATGGGAATGCCCAAGGCATAGTGAGCGACCACACCGTCCCTGCATGGAGACAGGTTTTCTCCACCTGCACACTAGGAAGGCTATGTGTTCCCCCATGGTCAGGTGACAACACCCTCAGCAGTCTTAAGTCCATTTTGACCTTTTTTCTTTTTATTGTGGAGCACTGCATTCTTGTTTTTGATTTAATCTACTTGTTAGGATTAAGTTTACCCGCTGGTGGCACTATCCTGCTTTGGGCTGTTTGCTGAAATTCCAGTGTCCACCAGCAGGTGTCTCCCAGGACCCAGCAGGCTTTTGCAATCAGGCTAATTAGTGTTCAGCTGCCTGGTGGCTACTTAAGGCTTCTCCTCCTTTCCCTTGGCGCGTGATGATTTTGGTCCCTGCCTTGCTGCTTATCCTGTCCAGTCTGCACCCCTGTGCCTTGCTCCTGCCTCCCTCTGTTCTGTTCCCAGGCGTGATCCCCCCTTTCTTGCATTCCTTGTACCTAGCTTGGTCAGTGTATATGTATTTAGTTGTTCAGGTTTAATAGCTTCTTGTTAGTGGGGTTTTTGGTTCTGTTTGGGGTAGTTCATGTTTGCTGTGTGCTGTTTGCTGTGTTCATTGTTTGCTATTTTTCACTGTAAATATATATCACTGTAATATATATATCCTATGTTTGGTCTCGGTTCCTCTGTGTAGCTACGTGTCTGGTGGTCTTAGCTGCTGATCCCTGACACTATTACACTATAAGGGCTCTCCCACCTCCACACTTTTTTGGTGAAAAATCTTAGCTTTTTCCGAAATCCCTGGCCAGCAATTCAGGATCCTTTGGTCCATCATCTACCACCACACCCCAGTTCGTAGGTTGTAAAAGAGAGTAGGACAAATCCCCCAAAACTCTTCAAGAATACTTTATCAATAGTAAAAAGGTCTGAACATGTAGTCCCTTTACAAGATACTTGAAAGTTGGTGACTGGAGACAAACAAAGACAAGATAAAATAATTAAATACCTTCTTCAGCTCTGTGTATACAAAGAAAAATGGGGAAGCCCAAGTCTATAATGGGGATAGTATTGCCCCAAAAGAATCTCAATGATTTACAACTGATATGGTCCAGAAACCTGTAGACAAAATAAAAGTGAATAAAGCACCAGGACCAGATAGATGGCTTACACCCCTTTTGGCCTCAAAGAGTTAATGTCTGTTATTTTAAACTATTGTTTTACATTTTTAGAGACTCTTTAATAACTGGTGTGGTCCCACTGGTTTGGCACAAGGCCAACAAGAGTTGATTCTTATTGCTGTCTACGCATGATCTATCTAAAAGGTACCCTGGGGATAAGTGGTGAAAAATATCATGGTTGCCTCCCTTCATGTGGAGGCTTACCTTTTGGTAAACAGTTTTTTCTGATAGTGGTGGTTTTTGGTAAAACAGCATCAGTGGAATAAGGCCCCGTACACACGAGGAGACATGTCCGATGAAAACGGTCCGCGGACCGTTTTCTTCCGACATGTCTCCTGGGAGCTTTTGGTCTGATGTGTGTACACACCATCAGATCAAAATCCCTGCGGACAGAGAACGGGGTGACGTAGAAGACACAGACGTTCTCAAACACGGAAGTGCAATGCTTCCACGCATGTGTCAAATCAATTCGACGCATGCGCGGGATTTCGGGACACTGGTTACACGTCATAACCAGCAGACATGTCCAATTAGGTGTACTAACCATCGGACATGTCCGACGGACATGTTTCCAGCGGACAAGTTTCTTAGCTTGCTAAGAAACTTTTGTCCACTGGAAACCTGTCCGTTAGGCCTTACACACGGTCGGACATGTCCGCGGAAACTGGTCCGCGAACCAGTTTCAGAGGACATGTTCGACCGTGTGTACGCGGCCTAAGAGTGAATGGATTTTTGATCGACCTCCGTTACGTCATGCATGGACAGCATACTTGTTTGCACTACTTCTGAAGTTTATGAATTTTGGACTTAATGCACCTTATGAATTTATGCACTATAGCACTTTGGTGAAAGATTTTTTGTTCATTGATATAGAAGAAGGTTTGCAACGTCATGAATTTTGTGGTATGAATTTATTTGAATGTTAGCACTTTAACACAAGCATATCATGTCAGATCACATTAGTTTTCATATGGGAGATATCATGAAATGTTGCATTTATTTGTATATTAGTACTTTGGTTTAGCACTTTATGATAAATCGCAGTATATTTATTTTCTGATTCAAAGAGTTAGCATACAATTTTTAGTTTTTTTAGCTAGTGTTTGTCTTGTATTCAGATATAATAGGAGCAGCCATCTCGATTTGCATTTAACAGAGCAATTTTTTATGGTTTTATGATATAAACCCAGTCACTAAAATCTCATATACAGTAAGATTTTACCAAATATTGCCTGCTCCTGTGTTTGTAACAGGTCGTGTTATAGCAATTTAAGTCACTTAAGTTGTCTAAGCGAATAGTTGGTGATCATTCTTCAGATATTTTTGTAGCACCCAACCCCTTTCCTTTTTGATTTTTTAGATTTTGCTGAAAGACTTGTTTTTAAAATTTCGGTTGGTCTGGCAATGTAAATATTTTTGCATGGTGATTCTTTTTTATGTGTGCATTCACTTTGCATTTCTTCTCCTTAGCTCTTTATAGGTTTTGGCTTCCCATATGAAGGTCCTGCGCCCTTGGAAGCAGTTGCCAATGGCTGTGTATTCCTGCAGCCACGCTTCAGCCCCCCTCACAGCTCTCTTAATCATGAATTCTTTCGTGGGAAACCAACGTCCAGAGAGGTACGGTAGGGCCAATATTCCCTTGTAACAAAAGAATTTGAAAACAAAATGTTTTTAAGAGGAAACTACAATACTTTTAGGTCAGTTTTTCTGTATTTCATTTATACATTTATCAACTAATGTTTTACAAATAAGCATCATTGAAATCATGACAAAGGATTACCAGAGCACTTTCAGTTGCCACAAATCTCATCTGTTATTGTATGGCTCCCTATAGAGTAATGCCAGTAGCTTCAGCCATAGTCAGCCAATCTGTTTAACAATGCTACTCCTAATAGTTAATTACTAGTGATTTTGGTAGCACAGTTGAGCTATGAAACATCTCTATTTTTATGTGTTAAAGTGCTTTGCCAGCTTACTAAATATTAACGGATAGCTTTAAGATGTATGCAAACCCAAAAACAAGAATATAATATATAAAATATATTATAATATATATATATATATATAATATATTGCAGCTTACCAGTCCTGATTTTCACCTAGTGATTCTGCCGGTCAGGGCCGTCTTTACCGCAGGGCAAATGGGGAAGGTGCCCTGGGCCCTGTCACTGTTGGGGGCCCAAAGCAACCCTCTTTTTTTTTTTTTTTTTTTAGGGGTCCGGAGGCTCCCCGGGGCCCGGAGGCCCCCAGGGCCCCAGATGGCAACCCCCCCCCCCCCAATTTTTAATTTATTTTTAAATAAAAAAAACATTTTTTTTAATATATTTTTATTAAATTTTTTATTAAAGGGCCATTTTTTTTTAGAGGTCTGGGGGTCCCCAGGGGCCTGTAGTTCCCCAGGGCCCCGGATGACAACCCCCCTTTTTTTATAAAAAAAACATTTTTTTTACATTTTTATTTCTTTTTATATATATATATATATATATATATATATATATATATATATATATATATATATAGGACTCAGAGGTCCCCAGGGCCCCATGTGGCAAACACCCTTTATTTTTTTTATAAATGTTTATATATTTTTTTTTTATTGAAGGGCCCAGAGGTCCCGGATGGCAACCCCCTTTTTTTGTAATTTATTTTTATTTAAAAAAATTATTAAAGTGCCCAGAGGTCCCCAGGGCCCCAGATTGCAACCCCCTTTTTAAAATATATATTTTATATATATTTTTTATTTCTTTTTTTCTTTTTATTAAAGGGCCCAGAGGATGGCTACACCCCTTTTTTATATATATTTTTGTTTATTTCTTTTTTCTTTATTTGTTTTTTTGTAAAGGGCCCCCGCTTCTAAATTCGCGGCAGCCCCCCCCTGCTTCTCAATTTCAGGTGGCAGCACCCCCCCATCCCGGTTCTCTACTTCAGGAGGCCCATGCCTGAAGCTGTGTAAGTGGCCCCATAATTCCTGATGGCGGCCCTGCCGCCCGCTAAGCCCCTGTGCTGCCCACAAATCAGGCTGAAAATCATCAGCGGCACGCAGCCAGTGACAGTACTGCTTACCTTCCCAGTGTTTTAAAATGTACAGCACCCCTGGCTTCCCTTTAGACGTGCACTTCTCCCTTCCTGCCACTGGGTGCTGCTTGTATATAAAAGTGAATTAGAATGTGATTTTATAACATCCCCAGTTTGCTCTTCCCGAGGCTGACTTCTTCATGTCTTGCTCCTCAAGGTATGTCACTGTTTGCTAATCTATATTGTAAATAGAAGTTTTCTGTAGAGTGTGCCCAAAGTCTTTATAATATTTGATGATTCACTGCAGGTCTGGTCAGTGTTTTAAAAAGTTCCTCTATTTTACACATGGCATGGCATGGGGGTCACAGCACCGTCTGTCCATTCTGCTTTAGCACCATGGGACCACATGCCATGCCATGTGTAAAATAGAGGAACTCTTTAAATCACAGACCAGA
Organism: Rana temporaria; assembly: GCF_905171775.1. Classification (NCBI taxonomy): domain Eukaryota; kingdom Metazoa; phylum Chordata; class Amphibia; order Anura; family Ranidae; genus Rana; species Rana temporaria. The sequence continues at coordinate 108,726,168 of NC_053500.1, forward strand.
CCTGCAGTCCAGGCTGAGTAAGGCCTCAGAGCACATGGCATTACTGTCTGTATTTAACTGCTTGATGGGCTTATTTTGGGCCTGGCTGGTTCACATGTATGTGTTTTGGCGGCCCACATTTGCGCAGGCATAGCAGCCCATTCATTTGAATGGGCCGCCATGCCTGCGTTTCCTGCAAAGAAAAGCGCATGCCTCATGTACAGTGATGAAAATAAGTATTTGAACACCCTGCTATTTTGCAAGTTCTCCCACTTGGAAATCATGGAGGGGTCTGAAATTGTTATCGTAGGTGCATGTCCACTGTGAGAGACATAATCAAAAAAAAAAATCCAGAAATCACAATGTATGATAACTATTTATTTGTATGATACAGCTGCAAATAAGTATTTGAACACCTGAGAAAATCAATGTTAATATTTGGTACAGTAGGCTTTGTTTGCAATTACAGAGGTCAAACGTTTCTTGTAGTTTTTCACCAGGTTTGCACACACTGGAGGAGGGATTTTGGCCCACTCCTCCACACAGATCTTCTCTAGATCAGTCAGGTTTCTGGGCTGTCGCTGAGAAACACAGAGTTTGAGCTCCCTCCAAAGATTCTCTATTGGGTTTAGGTCTGGAGACCTTGATATGCTTCTTACAGAGCCACTCCTTGGTTATCCTGGCTGTGTGCTTCGGGTCATTGTCATGTTGGAAGACCCAGCCTCGACCCATCTTCAAAGCTCTAACTGAGGGAAGGAGGTTGTTGCCCAAAATCTCGCAATACATGGCCCCGGTCATCCTCTCCTTAATACAGTGCAGTCGCCCTGTCCCATGTCCAGAAAAACACCACCAAAGCATGATGCTACCACCCCCATGCTTCACAGTAGGGATGGTGTTCTTGGGATGGTACTCATCATTCTTCTTCCTCCAAACACGGTTAGTGGAATTATGACCAAAAAGTTCTATTTTGGTCTCATCTGACCACATGACTTTCTCCCATGACTCCTCTGGATCATCCAAATGGTCATTGGCAAACTTAAGACGGGCCTTGACATGTGCTGGTTTAAGCAGGGGAACCTTCCGTGCCATGCATGATTTCAAACCATGACGTCTTAGTGTATTACCAACAGTAACCTTGGAAACGGTGGTCCCAGCTCTTTTCAGGTCATTGACCAGCTCCTCCCGTGTAGTCCTGGGCTGATTTCTCACCTTTCTTAGGATCATTGAGACCCCACGAGGTGAGATTTTGCATGGAGCCCCAGTCCGAGGGAGATTGACAGTCATGTTTAGCTTCTTCCATTTTCTAATGATTGCTCCAACAGTGGACCTTTTTTCACCAATTTCCCCGTAGCCCTTTCCAGCCTTGTGGAGGTGTACAATTTTGTCTCTAGTGTCTTTGGACAGCTCTTTGGTCTTGGCCATGTTAGTAGTTGGATTCTTACTGATTGTATGGGGTGGACAGGTGTCTTTATGCAGCTAATGACCTCAAACAGGTGCATCTAATTTAGGATAATAAATGGAGTGGAGGTGGACATTTTAAAGGCAGACTAACAGGTCTTTGAGGGTCAGAATTCTAGCTGATAGACAGGTGTTCAAATACTTATTTGCAGCTGTATCATACAAATAAATAGTTATCATAAATTGTGATTTCTGGAATATTTTTTTTTGATTATGTCTCTCACAGTGGACATGCACCTACGATGACAATTTTAGACCCCTCCATGATTTCCAAGTGGGAGAACTTGCAAAATAGCAGGGTGTTCAAATACTTATTTTCCTCACTGTATTAGGCTGCGCACACGGCACGCCTATGCCCATCAAGCACTGAAATACAGCACTGTCTGTCCATTCTGCTGTCTGCTGTGACTTATCTGCAGTTCCTGCACTGTCAAACTTGCTGCATTTTTAGACGTTTAGGTCACGCTTTTAAAAACACAGTGCGTTTGTGTGTGCAAGAACTGCAGGTAAGTAGCATGGTGCAAGAACTGCAGGTAAGTAGCATGGTGCAAGAACTGCAGGTAAGTAGCATGGTGTAAGAACTGCAGGTACGTAGCATGGTGCAAAAGCAAAATGGATTTCAAGGCAACTGTATTTTTAAAATGCTGAATGCACCTTTTTTCTGCAGGAAACGCAGGCATGGCGGCCCATTCAAATCAATGGGCTGCTGTACCTGCACAAATGAGGACCGCCAAAACATACATGTGAACCAGCCAGGCCCAAAATAAGCTGGAGGGGGGCCCAAAAATAATGTTTGCCCTGGGCCCAAACCATATTAAAGACGGCCCTGCTGCCGGTAACACACTTCCTGTCCTAGGCTAGCAACTCTCACTAACCATAATGTATCTGTGAAGGAGCAGCATTGCCACCCTAGGCAGCTCTGTTACAGAGATAGCTGGAAGGCTGATATTGTTGTTTGAGGTTACAGTTCAGTGCACAGGAGGTTATAAAGACTGACAAGATCCACCGGTATTATTGAGTACTTGCAGAATATGTACTTAGCTTGGAAAAAGAGGAAAACAAATGCAGGCACCACATCTAAGGACTAGTAAGCTGCAACATATTACATTGTTGTTCTTGAGTTTTGATATTGTTACGTAAATGTAGGACACCCTAAAATTGGATGATGCATAATTTTAATACACTTGCAATAATACAAGGCATAGTGGATGGACCCTAATATATTTGCTAATGGGAGATTTAACTTTTTGATGGCAGTAACCTACTTTTTTTATAATTTGTTTCTATTGCATTTATAAAGGATAACAGTACAGCTTACGCAGTATGTCACATACAAGAAATAGGCAAGTTGTACAGATATCAAACCTTGTACAGGAGAATGTAATAATACTTTAAAAGCAAACTTATCGTCTGGAACATTTATTCCCACATGATGTTGTATATCTGGAAATCAACATATTGTTGATATGTTTGAAAAACCAAATAATACAATTATTAAACCACGAGAAAAAAAAAGGAACAAACACTGTTGAATTAGTGGTCTAAGAAGAAAGTCTCCAGGATAAACAGTAGGCAAACCTAGTCAAAGATTACATAGATTACAGGTCATTGTGTTCTTCCACATAATGAAAGAATTCCTAGAAAGACCCCTAGATACAGCATCCTTATACAATAATATTCCATAAAGAGAGCGAATCTGGTTTCCGGCAATTCACAAGTTCCAAATGGATCCACCCATTGTCCCACACTTTTGTCCCACAAATTTATGAGGGCATCCCCTTGCTTCATAGGTTAGTTTATAAAGCCGTAATATCTGTTTATTCAGATTCTTCCAGAGATTGATGGGAACAACCTCCAAATGAATCCACTGTAACACCACTGTTTTTCTGGCATAGAATAGTAAATACCTGAGGAATTATTTTTGATGGTGTAGTGATATAAATGTATAGTGTAGTCTGGAGTAGATAATTGATATTTAGGTATTAGTATGATGACTCAAAGTTATGTTCTTCTGCAGCAACATACCAGGCTCTCCAGAGAGTACATTTATTTGACTTCCAATACAGAATAAAGTCCGAATTCCACAGATGATACAAATCCAACAGAGTAATTCAAAGTCTCATCTTTTCCTAGACTTGTTTCATATTCATACAGAGAATATACAGAGAATATTCTGATCACTTCTAGACCTGTGCCATATTCATACAGAGAATATACAGAGAATTTCTGAGTGACAAGACTTGCCTCCAGGATTATATTCCCTATTCACTGAATAGCTGAGCAATTTGATTGCTCGTCTTTGATCTACATCCTGTCTTTCAGAGTGACAGATAATGACCCCAGCCAGAGACGGCTTCAATCATCACCTATTCCTAATTTTCCATTCTTGCATACTAATAAGCTTCCTAATTAGATTACATGTGGCTGGTTTGATGTGTAACATGTAATTACAGGTTTGATGTGTAAAATAGACTTATCCTGTCTCTTTGCCTATTGACAATCGACAAGCCACTTTTGATGTGTAACATGTAATTATCTTAACAGGTACCAAATGTCAACTGAAATCTGGCCTGGTCAATTTTGGACTTATAATATAATAATACAACATGTGTGTGTGTGTGTATATATTGTAAGGGGTTAGCTCGGTAGCGGGGTGTGTGACCCCTTGGATGGGTTCACTACACACTGAATTTATACAGACAAGCAGTCGAAGACGGTTGAAAACAAAGATTTTGGTTTATTCTTCCATCTTACTGGAAACAAGTGCAAGCATCCAAACAGCATAAACAAAATCAAACAGAAAAAAAACCCTGGCCACTTGGAGCGTCTATCTTCACCACACAGGAACCTATCTATGCAGTCTGGCACAGCCTAGTGCTGGGCAGACACTGCTGGTCATACAGCAGAAAAACAATAGTCTTTTGATTTTTATCACACAGAAAAATCAATCACCTCACCTCCTCAGAAGACTTTCAGTACACTGCTCTGTTTACTCACAAAGCCTCAGGATGCAGCAAATCAGTGGTAATCCTCTGGACTACTTATAGAGGCCTTAATTGCCTCATTCTGAACAGCTGAAGTTTTCCAACGCCCTTAGACCTTATCTGGCTACTTTTGCAGCCGACGCCTAATAACAATTGGTGTATTGTCTAAACAAGGCAGAAATGTATGTCCCGTCTGTGACAACACCCACAGATTTACCTAACTTCCTGTCACAATATATATATATATATATATATATATATATATATATATATATATATATATACATATATATATATAATATCCCACACAAATCGGCCAACATATTACAACATATATTACAACAGATGGGAGTGCATATCTATATCCTCCAGGACCCCTAGTATACACCACTTTAGGCTACATATATTGGGGAAATCAAAATGTGTACCAATAAATTAAGTTACTTGAGACCAGAAGGGGCGTATTTTATCACAACTCCATAACATATGCAAGAAGTCACCTTTGGTATTATGACATTTGTCATACTCTGGGTTATTTTTCCTGTGCATCTGAAAGAGCCGGAGTGGAGTATAGTACGCCCTATGAAAAATGTGTGACTGGATCTATCCTTTGCTGAGATAGTTGTAGTAAAGTAATTATGAAGCATCTCATCCCAAGTATCATCAGATAGATCAGGATTATCTGCCATCAATGGGTGTGTACAATATCTAAGCAGGATGGGGTGCTATGAATTAGAGTGCCATAGTAAGAACTAAAAAAAATTAGAATACTCTTTGCATAACAATTATTTTTTCAACAGGGAATTATTTAGTTGAATTTTGCAGTAACCTACTTTGCAATGCATCCTAAAAAGACCCTGTCATAAACTTAAAAAAATACATATAATATAAAAGCACAAGATCAAGTATTTTAAATACTTGCAGTTTTTTCCCTTCCATAAAAAAATGTATTCACTTGTAAAGTGCCTCTGAACTTGCTAGCAAGTTTAACTTCTTCAGCACTCATATTCCAACCACAATACAGTAAAGCCTTGTACACACAATCGGATATCTGATGGAATCGAATTCGATGTATTTTTTCGTCGAATATCCGATGAAGCTGACTTCATTAGTCTTGCCTACACACCATCAGTCAAAAATCCGACCGTGACAAAATGCGGTGACGTAAAACACTACGATGAGCCAAAAAAGTTCAATGCTTTCAAGCATGCATCGACTTGATTCTGAGCATGCGTGGATTTTTATCCGATGGAGTTCCACACAGACGACCGGATTTTTCTATCGTTTTTTATCCATAGGAGATTTTTTTTAAAAATCTAAATTTTTTTACACCTATGGACTGATGGGGCCCACACACGATAGGTTTGTCCGATGAAAACAGTCCATCAGTTGGTTTTCAGCGGACAAACCGATCATGTGTACAGGGCTTTAGCCATCCCCAAAAAATTAACAAAAATAAGTTATTCACAAGAAGTGCATTACATTGAAACATGAACAGTGCCTGTGAAACTTACCACCTCGACCCATACAGCTTCCTCAGTAGGGACACAATCCTCCCCACACACAACCAGCCAAAATATAAGGATCCATTTGAAAAAATTACCCACACTCTTCGGAGGATGTAAGCTGTGAAGCCTACCATTATTATTGCAGAAAGACCAGTAACCTGCCCCATCAGCGTCAATTGGGGTTATTATAAATTACACTCATATAAAAGAAAAGATAGCATTAAATAAGGCTAAAACTAGTCTGTTACTGTGAGAGGAGAAGCCACCCATCCCCCCAAATTTTATCTTAAGTAGCGCCCCCCTATTCAAATATGTGGCTTTATAAAAGGGGCAGGACTTTGTTCACCAAAACCTTCCAGGACTCTACAGATGGAGGAGTAGAACTCTTCCAAGACAGAGCTATCCGTTTCCTAGCATGAAAAAATAATAAGGTGAGTAAGGTCTGTATAGCTGTGGAGAGAGCCAAATCATCCACCAAGACAAGCATGCAATGTCTTATAGGATTTAAAGGGATAGTAGTCATCTCTTGTACACACAGTTTAAACATTTTATATATTTTTTTATTTTCTATTTAAAATAAAATACGGGTTAATGACATTGGCAAATCATTGCATTCTGTTTTTATGTAGATTTCACACAGTGTCCCAACGTTATTGGAATTGTGGTTGTAGATCAGTGATTTTGAAAATCTGGGAACAAGCTATACATTGCTACAATTCAAACAAGCAGTGCTCAGTAATCAATTTTTTTAAAATATTCTTTATTTATATTTTCAGTATAAAGGGGTGTACAGGTAATTCATTACAACATCTTCTATTACATATACATATATGTAGATCATTCCCTATCAAGTCTCACATTTACATATCCCTGCCCTGCCTATATCCTCCAGTACCGGCCGGCTGGGTTCTATGCCCTCCTTATCTTATCTTCAAATATCCCTCTGTATCCACATGATCGTATACCGTATTTATCGGGGTATTGCGTGCTCCGACGTATAGCGCGCACCCCTAAAGTGGACCCGCATTCCTGTAAAAAAAAAAACATTTTAGTGCTTACAGTTTTGGTGTCTTGCGCGGTGACCTCGTCGGGTCCGGCGTCCGTCTGCGGCTTCGGGTGTACTCTTCGTCGGGTCCGGCGTCCGTCTGCGGCTTCGGGTGTCCTATTCGTCGGATCCGGCGTCCGTCTGCGGCTTCGGGTGTCCTCTTCGTCGGGTCCGGCGTCCGTCTGCGGCTTCGGGTGTCCTCTTTGTCGGGTCCGGCGTCTTTCTGCGGTGTCCTCCCCGCTCGATCCCCGCTTTCCCGCGCCGAGTTTGAACACTGCGCCGGCATATACCGAGCGCAGTACACTCGGGTATAGTCAGGCAGGCTCGGCTACTCTCGCGCTCACGTCCTGGACGTCCAGGACGTGAGCGCGAGAGGAGCTGAGCCTGCCCGACTATACACGAGTGTACTGCGCTCGGTATATGCCGGCGCAGTGTTCGAACTCGGCGCGGGAAAGCGGGTATCGGCGTATATCGCGCACCCACGATTTTGCCCTTTTTTGCAAAAAAGTGCACATATACGCCGATAAATACGGTACTTTAATTGTAAATGTACAACCTACTCATCCCCCTTGTTTTTCCCCCTACCAACCCCCCCCCTTCCCCAGACCAAGATCTTGAATAGCCTCAGTCTAACAAAACAAACCCAAAGTAAATACCCACTACAGAACCAAGAAAGAAAAATAAATTACCCCCCCGCCCCATCCTTGCCTCTTCCTCCTTGAAGGAACAGGGCCTCCAAATTATAATATAAGCCAGGCGGACTTATTCCTCACTTATATTCCCCAACAGTCTCTTCCCCTCTTCTGAGTACACAAATACATTCCATGATGTCCAAGTTTCATTGTATTGCTCTTTTCTATCTTGAGCCGAGAGCACCAAGTCCTCTATGGCCCCCACATTTCTAACCCTATTAAGCCATTCTGCAATCGACGGTGGCCTTGGGTTTTTCCAGTTTCGAGCAATACCTGCTTTAGCATTCTATTTTATCGCAGACTTTGATTCCACTTTATGTATTGGTATTCACAAGTATTTTCTGATCAGAAGTAGGCAATCTTCATTATACATGGCAAACATCCTTTAACACTTTCATTTACAGATTACTAACAGGGACGAGTGGGTAAACTTCCATTCACCTTTGAAAAGTCCACAAGTATTAATCGGACCATTACTTTCAGCGGTAGACCTTTCTGCATTGGTAATGCTTTTTACACCATCACAAATTGAAAAGGGTTTATATTGATCTAAACACACGTAGAACGCTGTGCGCTGCAGAGCAAACCTCAGGGAATTAATCATCGCCGCCTGGTAAAAAAACATAATTACCTTCATTAATTAAGGAAGATTTCTTGCTGTGTTCTGATGAATGGAGGTGTCTGTCACTGACTGTCAGAATCAGAGTGGGATTCATACACGTGTGTGCTGATGTAATCACCAAGATTAGGACTACTGAAAATAGAAAGAGTAAAAATATCAATAGGGCGGTGTGAATATGAGACAGAAATGGGAATGAACACATTCTGAATATCTGTGTCATGCAGAAAGATGTCAAAAGAGAGCTCTGCGCACCATATCTGTTTTTTAATTAACTTTTTTCTGTATTTTAATGTGAACAGCTGACAGCCTCTTGGCAGATCACATGCCGGAAAAACTTAATGTGCAAAGCACATTATTCCACTTGGTAGTTTGCTAAATGAATGAATAAAAAAGCTCTGTTCTGTCACCCAATAAAGGACCATGCCCATGCAATGCAAGTAAAAAGGCATGGTCAGCCAGCAGTCTCTGCTACTCCAACAGCTACCAGGAGCAAAGAAAATTCATTACTGCGGGGTATGGAAGAGCATGTGACAGTGCTGGTGCTTGGTGATTGGTCCAGCACTGTCACATGAGATAGTTCTGTGTAGGCTTCAGGTGGCTGATCAGAATGGGATACAAAAGGTAAGTATAAGCTGCTGGGGAGGTTGCATGGACACTTATGCCGCGTACACACGACCGTTTTTCATGACAGAAAAATGCAAAAATCGTGTCTAGGCTCCAGAGCATTTTTCTCAACGAGAAAAATGGACATTAAAAATTTAGGGCCAGATCCTCAAAAAGAGATACGCAGGCGGATCTGCTGTTCCGCCTGCGTATCCCTGTTTCTATCTTTGGAACTGATCCACAGAATCAGTTTCCAAGAGATAGACGGAAGATCCGACATGTGTAAGGGACTTACACTGCCGGATCTTAGGATGCAGTACCGCATCCGCCGCTGGGGGCATTTCGAGTCGAAATGCCGCTTCGGGTATGCAAATTAGCACTTACGGAGATCCACGAAGCTTTTCAGCTTCGTTTTTTCTCCGTAAGTATTAGTTTGCAATCGTAAAATTAGGGCTGCTTTTACAAAGTGTAAACTGTTTACACCATGTAAAAGCAGACCCTTCTGTCCAGCTGTTTGGAGCTGTACACAGCATTTGTTTAAAAGGTTTTAAACATTCCTTGCACTGTGCTAAGGGTTGAGCTAAAGTCTTCTGTTTCTTTCTCATTTTTTTTTTTTTTTGCATCCATTCTTCCTTCCTTCTTTGTGCAGTGTTCTCCTGTATTCTTTGTCCTATGAAAGTGATAATATTTTAAGTGCCATTCTTTTTGGCTTCTGGGTTCCTCGCGGGAATTTTTTATTTTATAACCGCTTGCCGACCACCCACCGTCGATTGATGGAGGCAGAATGGCACTCCTGCGCGAATAGCCGTAGCTATACGGCAGGTGCTTTAAGGAGTATGGCCGTCGGCTACCCGCGATTGCTCCTGAGAATGGAGATCTGCCAATGTAAACACACAGATCTTCGTTCTTTCAGGGGTGAGGAGAGCGATCTGTTGTTCCTACTGCTTAGGAACAACAATCGGTCACCTCCCCCAGGCAGTCCCATCTCCCCACAGTTAGAATCACTCCCTAGGACACGCATTTAACCCCTTAATCGCTCCCTAGTGTTAACCCCTTCCCTGCCAGTGACATTTATACAGTAATCAGTGGCTATTTGTAGCTCGGATCGTTGTATAAATGTCAATGGTCCCAAAATAGTGTGAAAAGTGTCCAATCTGTTCTCTGCAATGTCACAGTCCCAATGAAAATCACAGATCGCCACCATTACTAGTAAAAATATAAAAATAATACAAATTCCATAAACCTATGCCCTATTTTGTAGACACTATAATTTTGCAAGTTTTTTTTTTTTTTTTTACCTTCATGCATAAAAAACCCTTATAGCTAGATTCAGGTACATTTGCTCAACTTTGCGGCGGCGTAGCTTAAGGAATTTAAGCTACGCCGCCGTAAGTTAGCAAGGCAAGTACATGATTCACAATGTACTTGCCTGCTAAGTTACGGCGGCGTAGCCTAAAGCGGCGGACGTAAGGGCGCCTAATTCAAATGTGTTTGAGGGGGGCGTGTTTTATGTTAATAGTGCTTGACCTTACGTTTTTTTCGAACTGCGCATGTGCCGGGCGCCTACATTTCCCAGTGTGCATTGCGGCTTAGTACGCCACACGGGCCTATTGATTTTGACGTGGACGTAAACTACGTAAATCCCGATTCACGGACGACTTACGTAAACGGCGTAAAAATTTCAAATTTCGACGCGGGAACGGCGGCCATACTTAACATTACTATTCCAACTAGTGCCTAGCTCTAACTTTAGGTGGCCTATCTCTAACGTAAACGGCGTAAAAGTACTGCGTCGGCCGGGCGTACGTTCGTGAATCGGCGTATCTACTCATTTACATATTCTACGCCGACCGCAATGGAAGCGCCACCTAGCGGCCATCCGAAATATTGCAATCTAAGATAGGACGGCGCAAGCCGTCGTATCTTAGATATGTTTAAGCGTATCTCTGTTTGAACATACGCTTAAACATAAGGCGGCGTAGATTCTGAGTTAGGTCGGCTTATCTACTGATAAGCCAGCCTAACTCTTACTGAATCTACCTATTAGTCTTTAGAACCACTTTAAACTGCAAATTTAGCAGATGGACGTGTACACCTTTTTTCCTTGTCACATTCAATGGGCATGCGGCCAGGCTGCAACTGCCCCACAAGCACATGCGATGTGCACTGTTATGGGGTGGGTATTTAGGGGTTAAAATGCCCTCTGAAAAACAATCCTGTTCTTTTTAATGCAAACTCTTTTAAATTAAAAATAGTGCAAGCATGCATACTTTGATATCTGTGTTACCTTTTGCATTATACATATTTTATTTTACTCATGTTCCTTCTTTGCATAATAGAAAATAAAACGTTACTTTTGTTGTATGCACAAAAAAGCATTGATAGATGCATATTTAAAGGTTTAAAATATTATAAAACAGCCAGCAGTGGTTGGTCATACAGTAGTGGATGGTCAGTGTAGCTCCCAATAACCAAATATATAAGGCAATTAAAATGCTTCCCTTGTTAAATTACACTGGAACAAACAACGTTTGTGTCTTCAGTGTACTCAATTCCTCTTTTTTTTTTTTGCTGAATTAGCTTTTGCTGATATAAAATGTAAGACTAATGAATGTTTTTCTATGTTTCCACCTTCTGCAGGTGTCATCACAACACCCGTACATGGAAATGACCATTGGACGGCCGCATGTGGTAACAGTGGACTTCAACAACACTCAAGAGTTTGAGGCAGCCATCAAGACTATCATGAGAAGCAAGGTAAATTAATGGCATTGAGGAGCGTTTGAGAGGAAACAGTAAGAAACATGTCGTCATATAAACACAGAGGATGCCATTATTGACCTCTCATTCTGAAAATGTAGTCATGCTGAACCATCTTCAGTACTTTGAATCACTGACCTGGAACAAATATACAGGAGTTACCTGATCTGCATGGTTAAACTGAGTTGGTAACATAGAAAGTATTGAAACCAATGAAACTAGTGGTTTAACCAGCCAATAAACTGTTATTTTTAGATGGCGTAGTGGCTGCTCCTATATCTTTCTGTTGAGTTATTTATTTTATAGCAGACGTTTCCTACTTTCAGGGTTGGTGGGCTCTTGACTTATAATTGTAAAAATTATGCACAGAATGCTTGCACATTATGACACTCTTGCCCTCTAGAGTGGCCTCCTTCAGGGATGTGACATTGACGCTCCCATCACCACTCACAATGTACTGTGCAAATGGGAAGCAGTTATTGTACACATATTAAAATTAGCTAGGAACAAGGGAAAATCCATATATTTTTTATTTATTTTTTTGAAGAAGAGACTTTGCAGGTCTTTTCTGCAAAATAACCTGATATTAGTTTTTTTATTTAGATATAGTCCCTCTTTAGGTATATTAGGTACAGCATTTCAAGAAGTCACATGACTTGATGTCTGGATAGTGGACCAATTGTTATACTAGACCTTTGATCATGTGATCTCTACCAAATAATATGGAAAGACTGATTCCTGAAATAGAAAAATAATCTTACAAAACACGAATGACTTTAAGACACTAAGGGGTGTATTTATAAACCAGTGCAATATACCAAGTGTAAGTGCATGTACAATCATTCTGTGCCAATGGGACGAATACAAATGTCATTAGTTATCTGCGTTGTTTGAATGTTTTTCATCGATTTAAAACAGAAAATACAGCATTTAGCCAGTAGATGGTGCTAGGTATCAAGGGGGATTTCCTATGATACTTAGCACCATATACAGGCCAAATGCTATATTCATCATTTTAAATCATTGGGAAAACATTAGACCAGCACGGGTAATAGCCTAAGCACAGAGCTAATTACTATGCAGATTTTGTTTAAATACACGACTGTATTCAGTACATTCCTATGACCAATACCTGAAATTAAAGCGGGGGTTCACCCTAAAAAAATTCTAATTACAATGAGCTGACCTGTGACACAGACATTATGCTGGTCTTTTTTTTTTTTTTTGTACATACCGTTTTATCTGTATTTTCTCCCCGGATTTCCTGCGGGAGTGGGCGTTCCTATTCACAGGGTAAGTGATTGACGTTCTTCCAACTGGCGCATACAGCGCGTCACGAGTTGGCGAAAGAAACCGAACGTCGGGTCGGCGATATACGGTGCCTGCGCACCGACGTTCGGCTTCTTTCGGCAACTCGTGACGCGCTGTATGCGCCGGTCGGAAGAACGTCATACACTTACCCTGTGAATAGGAACGCCCACTCCCGCGGGGAATCCGAAAAATACGAGAAAAAAAAAAAGACCAGCATAATGTCCGTGTCACAGGTCAGCTCATTGTAATGTTAGAATTTTTTTTTTAGGGTGAACCCCCGCTTTAAATCTGGATAGGTCATGGTGATAACAATGGATTGTTTGCACATGCAAACTTACAGGTTACATTGTTTGTTTTTGTATCTGTGCACAATTAATCAATAGCCTTTGTATGAAATTGTACATATGTTTTGGTGTTTGGTGCAGTAAAGTTAAATAAACAGTTTGGGATAGCAACTCGGATTTAGATCCTATACCAAGTCTGTACTTCAGTTCGGGTCTCCAGTCGATATGCAGTCAAGTAAAAAAACTTGACTTTTTACATACTTGAATGGCAAAACATTAGATATTATCATTAACACAATGCCTCAAAATAAAGGTGAAACACTTGAATAAGAATACAAGAAAAATTGCCTTTTCAATCATTTATTCAACAAAAATATCAATAGTAATAATATACTGTGGAAAAAAGTAAGTCTATCCTTGACTTTGAAAGATGGCAATGCCCCTAGTAGCAGAAATTTCTTCTTGTAGGTATTTCGTATCAATGCTCACTTCTCAATGCAAAATTCCTACAGTTGTAAGATGTTTCTGGGTTTTCATTGCATGGACTGCCCATTTTTAAATTCCTCCAAAAGATTAAATGGGGATGAAATCAGAGATTTGTCTAGGCCAGTCATTACCCTCTATTTCCAGGGTCGACAACCTGTCTATCTTGAGCTACCTGTCGACCGTGGGTAGGTTACAGGTAGACAGGAAACGGGTCTGCCGTGCCGACCCCTGCCTTCTCTCTCTGCCCTCTGCCTCCCTTGCTGCACCTTTGGTCCCTCTCTCTCTCCCACCCTTTGCCTCCCCCGCTGTCATCAGTGAACAGCGAAGAGCAGCACAGCTCAGAATAGGGGGGGTGGCCAAGTTAACTTTTTAAGTTAACCCCGCAGGTGATTGGTTGCTAGGTCAGAAGCAACCAATCACCAAGTTGTTAAAATGAAAACTCAGTCTGTCAGCTCCCGCACCGCCCCCTGTCCAGAACTGTGCTGCCTCTCAGTCTCCTGTCTGTACAAGTAGGATGCCATGGGAGGGAAGGGAGGAAAGATGCCACTACCGTGTGTGTGGGGGGGGGGTGGTGTAAAGGGGGCAGTGGACACTGCTATGGACAGGGCCACCCCCATAGCAGTGTCCTCTACCACCCTTCACACCGCCTTCCACCTAATCCTTGCTTTCTGAGTGCACTTCTTCACCCTGCATTCTGAGCGAAACACACTCCTAAAACCTGCATTCTGAGCGTAACGCACTCCTTCACCCTGCATTCTGAGCGCAACGCACTCCTGAACCCTGCATTCTGAGCGCAATGCAGTCCTGATCCTTACATTCTGATGCAACGCACTCCTGATCCCTGCATTCTGAGCGCAACGCACTCCTTATCCCTGCATTCTGAGCTTAACACACTCCTTCACCCTGTATTCTGAGTGCAACGCACTCCTAGAACCTGCATTCTGAGCGTAACGCACTCCTTCACCCTGCATTCTGAGCGCAACGCACTCCTAAAACCTGCATTCTGAGCGCAATGCAGTCCTGATCCCTACATTCTGAGCACAACACATTCCTGATCCCTGCATTCTGAGCCGTGGTAAATACTTAAAGCGGGAGTTCACCCGAAAAACAATTTTTAACATTAGATTGAGGCTCATTTTGTCAAGGGGAATCGGGTGTTTTTTTTTAAATCGAAGCAGTACTTACCGTTTTAGAGATGGATCTTCTCCGCCGCTTCCGGGTATGGTCTTCGGGACTGGGCGTTCCTATTTGATTGACAGGCTTCCGACAGGCTTCCGACAGTCGCATACATCGCGTCACGAGTACGAGAAAGAAGCCGAACGTCGGTGCGGCTCTATGCGGCGCCTGCGCACCGATGTTCGGCTACTTTAGGAAAATCGTGACGCGATGTATGCGACCGAAGATTTTTAAGGGTAAAAGTTTGACGCCATGCCACGAGCGGGCGCAATTTTTAAGCGTGACATGTTGGGTATCATTTTACTCGGCGTAACATTATCTTTCACAATATATAAATAAATTGGGCCAAATTTATTGTTGTCTTATTTTTGAATTAAAAAAAGTGAATTTTTTCCAAAAAAAGTGCGCTTGTAAGACCGCTGCGCAAATACGGTGTGACAAAAAGTATTGCAATGACCACTATTTTATTCTCTAGGGTGTTAGAAAAATATATATATAATGTTTGGGGGTTTTAAGTAATTTTCTAGCAGAAAAAACTGTTTTAGTCTTGCAAACACCAAATCTGAAAAACACCTAAGGTCTGGAAGTGGTTAAAAAAAAACACCCGATTCCCCTTGACAAAATGAGCATCAATCTACTGTTAAAAATTTACTTTTTGGGTGAACCTCCACTTTAATGGTGACTTACTTTTTCCATAAGACAAATCTGCATTTTTGTTCATTTAGAAAATGAATACACCATGTCCGTTTTACGTGTCATTTGTTCAAGACAATCACATTTATCTCTAGGAGCTGTTTGAACAAATATCTAATGTTTGCTTATTCAAATGTGCTGAAAACGCCAACAATTTCCATGAGGTCTACTTACTTTTTACATGACTATGAGGAAGTAGTAGATTTTAGTACATTTTGTTGAAGTGAACTCTTGGAGATGCAGAATGATCAATTAATCTATAACTTGATTCTGTACCCTTACATTGTTGCACATTATTGAATGGCCTACGTGAGTCTAATCTCTCTGTATACACTGACATATATGCCTGTAGCCTACCTCTTACACCATGCTTCTAGCTGGAGATGGGCCCTTCTGGCTTATGAGGGGCTATGTAAATTTTGTTGTGAGTTCCCAAAATGGAATGACTAAATGTTACATAGCGACACTTTTCAGTGGCCTATCAGGCCACAGTGCTGCATTGCAGGATGAAGGTGAGAGACTCAAAGGCTCCCACATATACAGAATTCTGAGGACTTCACAGGGACTCTGCAGAGTAAATGGGTGTCAGGGGCTGTAGGAAAGGAAGATAAGGGTGGGCTATTCTTCAATTCGATTACATTGCCCCGAATGAGAAATTGGCAGTCACCACCATATATGTTTCTGAAGTGTATGAAATTGCTAGCCTATGTGATGGTAATACAATTTATAAACTTTATATCTTAATAAAGTATTCATAACTACATTTCCAGACTCCCACAATCTCTCCTGGCTAATCCCACAGCCTATGTTAAACCCCAAATAATAATTTTATTAACACAACTCAAACCATTAAATCTCATCTAGGATTAACTGTTCGGTTAATTTTGCTGCTGTTCAGCATTTATAAGTAGCAGCATTTCAAGGAATTAAAGCAGAAATCCCCCAAAAATGCCAAATGCACAATTAAAATACATGTATATGGATAGTTTCTGATAAGGTTCAGCTAGTCATGCAACGTACACACCACTACCATACTGCAAAGTTTTTGTCTCAGCTTTACAGTTTGCTGTTCTTGCCTGTTAAATGGACATTGGAAAATGCTTAAATTGGGAAATAGTAATGGCCTCTGCCTATGTTTATGCGATAGGGGTATCTGAATCACAGGAACGGCGAAACACAAAGGGCTAGATTCAGATAGCCCTGCGTAATTTAGTGCGGGCGTAACGTATCTCTGATACGTTACGCCGCCGTAAATTAGGGCGCAAGTTCCGTATTCATAAAGAACTTGCGCCCTAAGTTACGGCGGCGTAATGTATGTGGGCCGGCGTAAGCCCGCCTAATTCAAATGGGGATGATGTGGGCGTGTTTTATTTAAATTAATGGTGACCCCCGCATATTTTATGTTTTTTACAAACAGCGCATGCGCCGTTCGTGAAAGAATCCCAGTGCGCATGCTCGAAATTCCGCCGCAAATCGTCATTGCTTTCGACGTGAACGTAAATTACGTCCAGCCCTATTCGCGAACGACTTACGCAAATGACGTAAAAATTTCAAATTTCGACGCAGGAACGACATCCCTACTTAACATTGGTTGCTCCTCATATAGCAGGAGCAACGTTACCCCGGAAAAAGCCTTACGCAAACGACATAAAAAATTTGGGGCGCACGTACGTTTGTGAATCGGCGTATCTAGGTCATTTGCATATTCTATGCCGAAAACTACGGAAGCGCCTCCTAGCGGCCAGCGTAAATATGCACCCTAAGATACGACGGTGTAAGAGACTTACGCCAGTCGGATCTTAGCCTAATTTCGGCGTATCTTGCTTTCTGAATACAGAAAGAAGATACGCCGGCGCAGCTTTGAACTTACGTGGCGTATCTATAGATACGCCGGCGTAAATTCTTGCTGAATCTAGCCCAATGGCTTTTGGCAACAAAAACAGTTGTACATTTGCTCAGTCATTACCAGCAAAACCATAATGCCGCGTACACACGATCGGTTTGTCTGATGAAAACGGTCTGATGGACCGTTTTCATCAGACTAAACCGATCATGTGTGGGCCCCATCGGTTATTTATCCATCGGTTAAAATATTAGGAACTTGTTTTAAAATTATCTGATCGATAAAAAACCTATAGAAAAAAACGATCGTCTGTAGGCACGTCCATCGGTTAAAGATCCACGCATGCTCAGAATCAAGTCGACGCATGCTCGGAAGCATTGAACTTCGTTTTTTTCAGCACGTCGTGTTTTACGTCACCGCGTTCTGACACAATCGTTTTTTTAACTGATGCTCTGTAGGCACGACTGACCATCAGTCAGCTTCATCGGATAACTGATAGAAAAATCCATCAGACCGTTTTCATCTGATGGACCGATCGTGTGTACAGGGTATAACCCTATTAGAACACGCAGGTGTCAAATGTTTCTGTAGTTGTAGCAAGTTCCTGACTTTTTTAGATTTACTATGTCTGTTAATGTAGAATTGTCTGCATAGACCCATGGTGCCCAGCCTGCAGCGCAAAAGTTGTATGCATCCCTTTGGTCCTTATTTTGTGTTTCCATCAGCCAGTAGTCAGTGTTTTTGCTGCCAAGGCGCTAACTCAGGGCCTGTGGAGCAAAAATATCTATTAGATATATTAACATATTTTGGTTTATTTTCTTTAAAACTTTCTTACTTTTTGTTGCTATTCTCTTTTGTTTCCATCTTCTGTTTTCATGTATTTTTTTTTCTTTGACATTTTTTGATAAGAAAAATATTAGTTGTGCTGCCAGTAATTTTTACCAGAGCTGTAGGGAGGGCAGATGTGGAGGCAATGAATTTTAAAGTGGAGTTCCACCCACTTCCACCCATAAATATAACATTACATCAGTAGTTTTAAAAAAATGTCATTAGTCCTTTAAGAAAAAATTTTTTTTTTTAGATGCCTTCAAAGTGTTGTTGCTAGGCAGAATAGTTAATCTTCCCTCTTCCTGCACCTAGGTGCTTAAGCTTCCTAACCTACACCGCACAGACTCCTGGGAATGTAGTGGGTGTAACTTTCCAGGAGTCTGTGCACTCCCCAGTCTCGAAGAATCATGTGACTTGGACAGTACAGGTGCTGAAACCTGATCTGAAACCTATTACACTGCTTGTGCAGCACTGAGCATGTGCGAGATCTGCAAGGCTGAAATCCAGGAAGTCATACAGTCTGGCTTCATGATGCCCACACTTAAGATGGCCCCAGTCAATTTCTATTTTATAAAGTGTCTAAATGCTGTAACAACCTAACAAAACGGACCTTAGTTTACAGACTAACTTTACTAGAATACATTAAGCTTGTGTATTACAGGGGTATTTATATTTAAAAAGTGAAATTGTGGCCGGAACTCCGCTTTAAAGAGACTATAATGGCAGTGATCTCTAATGCCGTGTACACACGATTGTGGACTTTTTTCATCGGAAAGAAGGATCGTGTGTGGGGCCCATCGGACTTTTTTCCATTGGTGTAAAAAATAGAACATGTTTTAAATTTTTCTGATGAAAAAAAAACGATAAGAGATTCCGATCATCTGTGTGGAACTCCATCGGAAAAAAATCTTGAACTTCATTTTTCTCGGCTCATCATAGTGTTTTACTGTCTTACTGTCTGAATTGAGTCTGATAGTGTGTAGGCAAGACTGATAAAAATCAGCTTCATCGGAATTCCGAAGAAAAATTCCATCAAATTTGATTCCATCGGAAATCCGATCATGTGTCAGCGACATAACTGTCTCCTGTAGCATGTCTACAGCCTCTAATCATCTTCTGTAACATGTCTACAGTATCGGACCGTTTTCTATAGCATTACATGTACTGCATATTGCTGTATGTGCAGTGTTGTCAGAATCTGCATTTGGGGTCCCAGCTTGGTTGACCACATACTAATATAGAGTATTTGTTATTTAAAGCTGAACTCCAGGCTTGAAAAAAAACTATTGCAGTAGGTCTCTTTGCAGTGCAAGTGTTAAATGCTAGTTGTGCCTAGGGGGATAGAAGTATGGTAAAATTACTTTATTTCCCGCTATTGCGGGCTACCTTCTGTTTGTAAGACTGGTGCTCTAAAGTCACTACTCTTTGCTGCTCAACCGATTGCTACCACCTAAAGTCATCAGTGGCCCTGCATTGTACATAAGGATGCTGAGGTCCCATCCACATACAGGGGGTAGCGGAGGAGAGTGATGCCTGCTGAAGCAGTAGGGAACAAATGAGTAATTCATCATTCCCCTAGTGTAAACAGGTATTGAACTCTTGTTGTGTGCAGGGGGACCCAAAAAAAGGGTACTTTTTCTACACCCCAAAATTCAGCTTTAAGGTAGAAAATTAGCTTTAAATTAAGCCTTCACTGACCTCTGTAGCTGAAGGCACTTTGAATCAATCCATCCTCAAAATCCCCAGAGAGAAACATTAAATTCTCTCAGCATCAGCTTTCCCTCCTCAAACAGCCTTCCAGCTTTTAATCTCTAATGTAAATACAGAACCAGTGTATGGTGAGATGAGCTTTTGGGAAAACAACTGGATACACTTTAGTGCTTGAGGTATTGGGGTCAGGAAGGGCTTGATTTAAGCTTTATAAGAACATGTACATATTTAAATGTCCCTAGCCTGGCTGCAGGTATATTTTAGGATAAGGGGGTGTCCAGGTTGCTAGCAGTGTATGATTTGTGCCACACTTGCACCTATACAGGGATGTTCATGTGAGCTAAGAGTTCAAGTTGATGCTAAAAATAGGCCAGTGTACAGACAGTGGTGTAACGGAATGATCCAGGACAAACAGAGACTTTGGAAGGATGAGGGGTACTCCTGTGCCAGGGTCATTAACCACTTCCAGACCTTAGGTGTTTTTCAGATTCGGTGTTTGCAAGACTAAAACAGTTTTTTCTGCTAGAAAATTACTTAAAACCCCCAAACATTATATTTTTTTTTTCTAACACCCTAGAGAATAAAATAGTGGTCATTCCAATACTTTTTGTCACACCGTATTTGCGCAGCGGTCTTACAAGCGCACTTTTTTTGGAAAAAATTCACTTTTTTAAATTAAAAAATAAGACAACAATAAATTTGGCCCAATTTTTGTATATATTTTGAAAGATAATGTTACGCCGAGTAAAATGATGCCCAACATGTCACGCTTAAAAATTGCGCCCGCTCGTGGCATGGCGTCAAACTTGTACCCTTAAAAATCTCGATAGGCGATGTTTAAAAAATTCTAGAGATTGCATTTTTTGAGCTACAGAGTAGCTCTAGGGCTATAATTATTGCTCTCGCTCTAACGATCGCGGCGATACCTCACTTGTGTGATTTGAACACCGTTTTCATATGCGGGCGCTACTCGCGTATGCGTTTGCTTCTGCGTGCAAGCTCGTCGGGACGGGGCGCTTTAAAAAAAAAAATTTTTTGTTTTCTTATTTATTTTTATTTATTTTATTATTTGTTACACTGAAAAAAAAAATAATAATAATTTGATCACTTTTATTCCTATTACAAGGAATGTAAACATCCCTTGTAATTGAAAAAAGCATGACAGGTCCTCTTAAATATGAGATCTGGGGTCAAAAAGACCTCAGATCTCATATTTGGGCTTAAATGCAAAAAATAAAAAAATTTCATTTTTTCAAATGACCAAAAAAAAATTTGTCTCTTTAAGAGGCTGGGCGGGACTGACGTTTTGACATCACTTCCGCCCAGCCGAGCTATGGGGACGGGCGAAGGAGATTTTTCCTTCAGTCTCGTCCCCGCTCACCAGCCGACAGCATCCGATCGCCTCCGCCCCCTCTCCCGCCACCGATAACGGCGATCTCGCGGTGAATCCGCCGCGGAGACCGCCATTATCGGATTCCAGACCGCGCACACTAAAAATGGATACCTCGGTTGTGACAGCAGCTGCTGCCGTTACCGAGATATCCATCTTTAAAAATAGGACGTACATCGTCGTTCGCAGGTCTGGAAGTGGTTAATAACTCTTATGTCTAGGGTCACCTTATGTCCGATAGGGCCATAGGGTGACTGAGAAATTATATCCTAAATTACAGGACAGGGGACATTACTGATAGCTCATATTGCAAAGTGTTGGTTATTCTATGACTCATCTCTCTCTGTAGACTGTTGACATGCTAATTGAGTCGGGTCCAGGATCTCTCATTATGTATGCTAAATACTGTTTTGTGTGTGGAATGGAACTTGTCAAGCTGTATGCGGAGACAGAACGTCTGTCTAAAGATATGGTTTGAGGGGAATGCATTGTGTGATGGTGTTTTGTTTTAATTCTGTTAATGAAGGAATGTGACTTCTCAGGTGGAGTGATTAGATCATGATAATTATAGCCCGGCACAGAGATGTCTGGAATGTTTAGCAATTAGCCACCTGAAGGTGTATTGAAGCCCCCCCAGGTTGTGAGGTGTGGGTGGAGAGTTTGATTGTTCCTTTCATGCTTAAACTGTATATAAACTTGAGAGCTAGCCATTAAAGTTGTCTTTCATTTGAAACCAGAACAGAGCTGTGTGTCTCGTGTCTGGGGGGAATTCTTATGGGTCGTGTTCGTTTGCCTGATTGTGGAGTGTCGATAAGCTGTTTTGGGTGGAATGGAATATCGTAAACGGTGGTGACCGTTACAAGTGGAATACAACATCCATGCCCAACTGTTCTTGGATGTCTACAGGTTTAGACATACTGGCCCTTTCAGTTTATAAGAATCAAGCCTCGTACACACGACCAGTTTTCCCGTCAGAAAAACTGCCATGACAGCTTTTGGCCGGGAAAACTGTCCGTATGTATGCTCCATGGCAGTTTTCCCAACAGGAAAACCGCCGAGAATCCTGGCAGGAAAAATGAAAACCAGCTCTCTTTTTTCCCTGCCGGGATTCCCGGTGGTTTTTAACCCGGCTGTTTTCCTATGGGGAAAGCCTGCGGGGGAGCATACACGCGGCCGGGTTCCCCGGCCAAAGCCCTCATGGCAGTTTTCCTGCCAGGAAAGCCAGCCGTGTGTAGGGGGGAAAAGCTGCCGAGCCGGTTCTCGGTATTCCTCTCGGGCTTCCTGGCAGTAAAAAGTCAGCTGGGAAACCCGATTGTGTGTACTAGGCATAAAGGTTTCCTTTGAAGTTTTGAGCTGTTATGGTAGTCATTGCTTTTAAAAACATTATGCCATGGAAACACACGTACGGTATTTCTTGATCTTCACATAGGCAGCAACAAGGCTTCTCTTTGCTAACCTCTTGTGGACAATGGGGCCATTATATGAAAAATAATAACCTGTTGACTTTCTATTTGGTTTCAAGATTATCTGTAGTAGTCAATACATTTTACGTATCCCATACATTATACAGTTTAACAAAATGTGTCAAAAGTCCTGATGCTGATTATCCCATGTACAGCTAGCCTTAAGAAATGCTCAAACTAGCAAATTGCATCTTGAAAGTGATATTTTATTCAGTTCTCAGGCTTATGTCCTGCTGCTCTGCTTTTAGCGATTGCATCAGTACAATGATGGACAAATAGATGCATATATAATTGATAGATTGGTAGTTAGATTTCACACTAAGGAACCCCTTTGGCAAAACAAAAAATGTATGTTTCAGGCTGGAGGGAGGACAGCTGGGACAAGTAAGGGGAGCGTTGCAGCCATTAAGGGGATTGAGGTCCGACTAATGCTTCAATTTGAGGTCATTGAGCCGTGGAGGTGTCAGATGCGGGTGGTTTAACAGCCAATATTCCCAAGCAGCTGAAAGAGAGCTCTCATTATCTAGAAGGTTCCGTGCAGAAAAAAAATAGTATATCACAGAGCTCAGGGACAGAGCCCATGGGAGCTCATTAGACAATGTGATGAGGAGAAAGGAGCCGCAGTCACAGAAGCAGAACCCATCCCTAATATTCTTTGTTTATTACCCCTGGTGGAGGGGGTAGTTTTTTGTGTTGCCGTGGTTACGCCGCTCTGTGCTATCTGCTCATGGCGCAGATTAATTTTGTAGACCCGTTTACATTACTGCTACCACATCTTCATTTTGAGCTCTAATCTTTCCTAATCACAAATGTGCTGAAATTCATTTTCCACTTATTAACCTCTTGTATTGACAAGTCATAATTTCATTTCAGTTTGGGTTTAGAAAATGTCAAGCAGTCTTTTTTGGTCCTGGCGCAATCAAATCAATTTCTTGGAAAAAAAAATGAAAAAAGGGACCTAGAGCTAAATGTGTGACCTGAGACTACACTGTCAGTACAATTAAAGAAGTACTTTATACAAAGCACACCTCATGGTCAAACATTTGGAAGAAGAACCAGTTGTGTTGACCACAGCAATTTTCTATCAGCTTTTTACTTTCATGTTTCTCAAAGTAATCCTTTGAGGATTGTGACAGGAAGTCAGGTAAATCTGTGGGTGTTGTCACAGACGGGGCATACATTTCTGCCTTGTTTAGACAATACACCAATTGTTATTAGGCGTCGGCTGCAACAGTAGCCAGAAAAGGCTAAAGGCCATTGAAAAACTTCAGCTGTTCAGAATGAGGCAATTAAGGCCTCTATAAGTAGTCCAGAGGATTACCAATGATTTGCTGCATCCTGAGGCTTTGTGAGTAAGGAGAAGCAGTGTAGTGAAAGTCTTCTGAGGAGGTGAGGAGAGGATTGATTTTTCTGTGTAATAAAAATCAAAAGACTATTGTTTTTCTGCTGTATGATCAGCAGTGTCTACCCAGCACTAGGCTGTGCCAGACTCCATAGATAGGTTCCTGTGTGGTGAAGGTAGACGCCCCAAGTGGCCAGGGTTTATTTTATGTTTGATTTTGTTTATGCTGTTTGGATGCTTGCACTTGTTTCCAGCAAGATGGAAGAATAAACCAAAATCTTTGTTTTCAACCGTCTTCGACTGCCTGTCTGTATAAATTCAGTGTGTAGTGAACCCATCCAGGGGGTCAAACACCCCGCTACCGAGCTAACCCCTTACAGGATATAAATATGTGAGTAATGTGGACAAAGCTCATCTCCAGGCAAACAGCTACCGTATTTATTGGGGTATAGTGTGCTCCCGCGTATAGCGCGCACCCCTAAAGTTGCAGCGGATTCCTGTGGAAAAAAGTTTTTTTGTACTTACAGTTTTGGTGTCTTGTGCGGCGTCCATCGGCGGCCTCGTCGGGTCCGGCGTCCGTCTGCGGCTTCGGGTGTCCTCTTCGTCGGGTCCGGCGTCCTCACATCCTCCCCGCTCGTTTCCAGCGCCGAGTTTGAATACTGCGCCGACATATACAGAGCGCAGTACACTCGTGTATTGTCGGGCAGGCTCGGCAACTCTCGCGCTGACGTCCTGTATGTCCAGGACGTGAGCGCGGAAGGAGCCGAGACTGCCCGACTATACCCGAGTGTACTGCGCTCGGTATATGTCGGCACAGTATTCAAACTCGGCGCGGGTATCGGCGTAGACCGCGCACCCACGATTTTGCCCATTTTCAGGGCAAAAAAGTGCGCGGTATACGCCGATAAATACGCTAATTACACAGATGAAATACATATATAGGAACTGTTCTGCTGGCATTTTTACAAAACTACATACAGTTGTGCTCAAAAGTTTACATACCCTGACAGAATTTATGATTTCGTGGCCATTTTTCTGAGAATATGAATGATAACACAAAAACGTTTCTTTCACTCATGGTTAGTGTTTGGCCGAAGTAATTTATTATCAATCAATTATGTTTATTTTTTTTAAATCATAATGGCAACAGACACTACCCAAATGACCCTGATCAGAAGTTGACATACCCCAATTCTTAATACTGTAACTGTGTATTGCCCCCTTTAACATCAATGACAGCTTGAATTATTTTGTGGTATTTGTGGATAAGGCTTTTATGCCGCGTACACATGATCAGAAATTCCGTCAACAAATGTTCGATGTGAGCTTTTTGTCGGAAATTCTGACCGTGTGTAGGCTCCATCGGAGATTTGCTCTCAGAATTTCCGAGCTGAGCTGAGCTGGTTCTCAATTTTTCCGACAGCAAAGGTTGTCGGAAATTTTGATAGTCTGTATGCAATTCCGACGCACAAAAATCCTACGCATGCTCGGAATCATCGAACTTAATTTTTCTCGGCTCGTCGTAGTGTTGTATATCACCGCGTTCTTGATGTTCAGAATCTCCGACAACATTTATGCGACCGTGTGTATGCAAGACAAGTTTGAGCCAAAATTCCGTCAGAAAAAAATCCACAGTTTTGTTGATCGTGTGTGCGTGGCATTAATCTTCTCAGAGTGGCTCAATGATAAAGCTGCCTATTGCTCTTGGCAAAAAGCCTCCAGTTCCTGTAAATTCTGGGGCTCTCTTGCATGAACAGCAGGTTGGAAATCTCCCCAGAGTGGCTCAATGATATTGAGGTCAGGAGACTGAGATGGCCACTCCAGAACTTTCACTTCATGCAGCTGTAGCCAATGACAGGTCAACTTCGCCTTATGTTTTGGATCATTGTCAGGTTGGAATGTCCAAGCATGTCCCATGGGCAGCTTCCTGGCTGATGAATGCCTACTACAGTACCCTTCTTCTGATCCTGTATAGAGCAGTGCTCACCTCTTCCTCTAGATTTTACAGTCTTAGTGAATAGCTATATAAAGGTTTTGTTAGCCTAAGCAACTCTTTGGAGAGCTTACATATGGTCAGGGGAGGGCTGGCTGCCTGAGGGGCAAGTCTAGTCAAGTGGGCCATTGAACCACCGAATCAGCTCGCCATCAATGCCCACCTGGTTTTTCAATTCAGCCTCACAAGTGCCCATCAATGCAGCCTGATAAGTGCCCATCAATGCAGCCTGATCAGTGCCCATCTGTTTAGCCTCATCAGTGCCCATCAGTGCAGCCTCGTCTGATTAGTGCCCATCAATGTAGCCCGAATAGTGCCCATCAGTGCAGCCTCACCAGTGCCCATCAGTGCAGCCTGATCAGTGCCCATCAATGCAGCATCACCAGTGTCCATCAATGCAGCATCACCAGTGCTCTTCAGTGCAGCCCGATCAGTGCCCATCAATGCAGCCTCACCAGTGCCCATCAATGCAGCCTCATCAGTGCCCATCAGCTCAGCCTCACCAGTGCTCATCAGCTCAGCCTCACCAGTGCCCATCAATGCAGCCTCACCGATGCCCATCAATGCAGCCTCACCAGTGCCCATCAATGCAGCCTCACCAGAGCCCATCCCATAAGCTCAGCCTTACCTGTGCCCATCAATGCAGCCTGATCAGACAGCAGTGCCCACAGCCTCACCAGTGCTCATCAGCACAGCCTTGCAAGCGCACGGGGAGAGAGGAGCTGCAGGTTTACACAGAGCAGAGATCTTCTGCTTACCCGGCTTGGCCGTTGTCACACCAAGTCCTGCCTCCTGGACCGGCTCCTATGATGGACGTCGTGCATCCCGACATTGAACCAGTCTGAGGGCCATCATAGGAGCCGGTCCAGGAGGTGGAACTTTGTATGTCACACGGCCGCGCCGGGTAAGCAGGAGGTGGAGATCCCCAATCTGTGTAAACCAGCAGAGCTTGCCCCCTCCTCCCTTCAGAGGCAGCCTGGCATGCAACAGCCCAGGATCTGCCCAAAAGCGGCCCCAGGGCAGGCGGCCAATAGCCCCCGAGTTCCTGGCCATGCCTTGGGACTCTGGGCTAATAATGGTCATTGGTAATGCCGAGATCCTGGGGCTTTTTTGGGGCACACTCTGGGGTTATAGCCCGGGTCAGCACCCCCCTTCTGATGCCACTGCTTACAGGCCATAGACAACAGGACACACAAGCCAGAGAGTGTTGAGGGCCATTTCCTATTTTGAGGTCCTGGGTGGTGGGCAGGGCACTGGGGCAGGGTAAATGGGGTGTATGGAGAATGGGATATGGGCGTCAGGGTCTGGACCCTTCTCTCACCTCAGCAAAGAAGATGGCAGCTCAGCAGGTCCTTGCACATCCTCTTGGGGGGATGATAAGTTGCAGCCAAGCCAGCGCCCAGCCTGAGCCAGTCATATGTGTCCCCTGGTGATCCCTGGCTGCCTCTGCCTGCCCCCAGTCCAAAGATTCCTGGCTTGTAGTGAAGGGGTAAGCTGCTCGTCTCACTGAAAGTAGGCTGGCTGCTCTCTTAGTCAGTCATTCTCTGTCCTCAAAACTAGTTGCAACTTGGCGTGAACTGTCTCTTGCAGCCACTCCATCCAGTCCCCAGCCTGAGCCAATCACGGGACATGTCCCCTGGCACACCGCACACCCTGCCTCTGCCTGCCTCTAAGACTCCCACAAAGCAGTGCAGCAGCCAGCCAGCCAGTCGGCGGCCGACTTCTACCCTCCCACAGGCAAAAAAAATAGCAGCCAGTCGGCGGCCATTTTGAAAATAAAGTAGGCGTATGGTAGTGCTTAGCCTTTCTTTCCCCCATCGCAAATGTGATAAGGTACTGTATCACATTTCTGAAGATTCAGAGGTTTGAGTTAGAATATAAGTTCTTTATACTGTAATATTTCTTGATTAGGATATTAATAAGAAAATGGCTTTTCCCTTGTAAACATCCCTTGTA
This sequence comes from Rana temporaria, assembly GCF_905171775.1. Taxonomy (NCBI): domain Eukaryota; kingdom Metazoa; phylum Chordata; class Amphibia; order Anura; family Ranidae; genus Rana; species Rana temporaria. The sequence continues at coordinate 108,754,294 of NC_053500.1, forward strand.
ATAGAAAAAAAGTATGACAGAACCTCTTAAATATAAGATCTGGGGTAAAAAAAAAAACTCAGATCTCATATTTACTCTAAAATGCAATAAAAAGTAATGTCGTTTAAAAAAATTAAATAAAATGTCTCTTTTAAGAGCTATGGGCAGAAGTGACGTTTTGACGTTGCATTCTGCTCTGCAGTGGTACGGAGACGGGTGGGGGCCATCTTCCCCTCACTCGTCTTCATACCTAACAAGGACAAGAAGTCAATCGCCTCCGCCGCTACCAAAGGCTCCGGTAAGCTGCGGAGGGCACCTGAGAGTGGCGGAAGGGGGGGGCCCTCTCCGACCGCTGATAAAAGTGATCTCGCAGTGCATCCATCGCAGAGACCACTTTTATCTTGAAGCGGACCGCCCGCTCTTGAAGAGGATACCGGGGTTATGGTAGCTAGCTGCTACCATAAAAACGGTATTCCTCTTCAAGTAGCGACGTAAAACTACGGTGGGCAGTCCAGAAGTGGTTAATATTGTCCTTGTAATCTTATGCTATTTTATTATTAAATACATTTTTGAGTGAACTGACTCTCTATTTAGGGCAGTGGTTCTCAACCTGGGGGTCGGGACCCCCTCGGGGGTCAAATGATGATTTGCCAGGGGTCACCAAATCCTGGGCTGTTCCTGAAGCCCGCACTGTTCTCCCAGGAAGGGAGATGATAAGAGGGGGAGGAACAAAGAAAAAGGGAGAAAAAGGAAAAAAATAGAGAGCAAGAAAGACAGTTAGAGGGAAAGATAGGGGAAAAAAAACAAGGAATTAGGATAGAGGGATGAAAGGGAAAGAAAGGAGAACAAAAAGAAAGAGTGGTACATCCTAAAATGTACCATAAGGCCTCGTACACACGATCGGTTAACCAGAGGACAGCGGTCTGATGGACCGTTTTCATCGGTCAAAACCAATCGTGTGTGGGCCTCATAGGTTATTCAACCATCGGTTAAAAAAAAGCCAACTTGCTTTAAATTTTAACCGATGGATTCCTAACCGATAGGTCAAAACCGATCGTTAGTAGCCACAACCATCGGTTAAAAATCCATGCATGCTCAGAATCAAGACAAAAAATATAGGATGAAAAAGGGGTGGGGGAATTTAGAAGAAAGAATTGGGGGGATTGGGGAAAAGGGAGGAAGTCAGCCGATTGGGCTTAAAGGGATTACTGTAGGCAACACTGTAATGATCAATTTGTGAAGACAAGGATACGTTTAAGTAAATTTATTTGTATCAAAAATATAAAAATGGGCATTAAATAGTACAAGTTACATGAAAGATACGGCGGTGGCCAAAAAATAAAAAGATGTGGCTACCTTGAAAAAATACAATTAGACACTAGAATTTGTGGACAGGACAAGGACAAACATTTAACAATGAACGTGATCCGGACACGTGGTGTTCAGACCAATCATGTGTTGACACTCATGAGAAATTAATGAAATTTAATGCAGTAATCAAATAATAAGATAAGGGGGGACAGTATAGTTCCCACTCTGCATAAGTCAATAGGGTGTCAATATGAAATGATGGGGCTGAACACTGGCTTGATGGCGGACAGGAGGTGGGAGGGGTAGGTAAGTAGGGGTGGATGTACATGGGCCATGCATGTATTGTTGGTCGACTTTAGCGCTTGATGGTTTGTTAGTTCACAAGGAGTTCAATATTCAGAGATAATTTAAATAAGTTAAATTATGATGGTTAGTACAAAAAATAGAAAAAATAGAACAACTTGATATTGATCGCTTGTCAATATGACATTTGGAAGAGCACTTAGTGACTTGCTTAGTATTGGTTAGTATGTATAAGTATGCCAGTCGTTAGTACTTGGAAATGAATTTTTACTAAGCAATAGTAATCTAGTGCGCCATCAGGAGAAAAACAGGAGCAGTCATGCACAGGGAAAAGTCCAGCCCGTATTGATATAATGGACCGAACACCAGACTCAATTATAGCAGCTAGTTGGAGTGATGTGAAATAACAGACCATCCCAAGAGGGGGAGGTTAATACATTACCAGTCCGCTGCATATAGAGTTTGAAGGACAAGTCCATCCATGTAGTGCAGCTTTTGTGTAAGCCGCTCTGATGCTAGGCTTGTTGCTGGCTAGTTGGTTATGATTTGCGGTTGTCACATGAGTATCACACCACGCTAAGTCCTGTGGGGTGCGTTCGTCCCTTGGTGACACGGTCCGCTTGGTGTTGCCTCTGTGCTGTATAACGGCTCCCGGTCTCAGGCGCCGCTTGTAAGTCGGCCGGTGCGATCCATCCGTGGTGGATGCCCGTAGGCTTCCGTCCTCCGTCCAACAGGGCAAGCTTCCGGGGTCACGTGATCACGTTGCTAGGTGACGTCAACGTGTTTCGCCATGCGCACTGGCGTAGCTTCGTCTTGGACATATTGGGTGTAGGCAGCGGTGCTTTGATTTATGCAGACCGCTGTCAACGCCCATCACCAATCAGGAAAAAGGAGTACTACTGTCCTGTTGCAGCCATAATAGGCAGCTTGTGTTGTTCTTCAAAGCCGTTTGTGAAGGTTTCAGTAACTCGTTCTGGTTAGTTGTAAAGTAGATCAGATAGATGGTTAGGTCTATTGCAAAGGTAGGCTACAAGTATGCCCAAGAGTTAAGAGATGATTCTTTATTAGTTTACCTGAAGGAAAGACCGTCTTCTATATGAAAAGATGCAACTCCAGATCAGTCCATTTTGACTATGTTTCTCATCTTTGGATGATGGGAAAAAAAGGGGGAAGACATGGGGAGGGGATCGGGGGACATACACCGGGATGGACAGGGAAGGATGAAAAGAAGGGGGGGGGAAAGAAGGGGGGAAAAAAACAAAAAAGAAAGAAAAATAATAATAAAATAATAAGAGGGGGAAACATCCAAATAGTAGAGAGAGGCATATATGGCTTATTGTGGTGTTAGTTTTTCATTTTTCAAAGAAACCCAAGTCAGCTAAATCCAAAAAGGTAGGAGTGCTTGTAGTTGGGTTGTTATAAAAAATGGATGTAAAGATCAGAGATCAAAATAAAGTATGTACAATAAATGGAGGAAGGGGAGAATACGTTCAGAGAGGTATATTTTACAGTGGTTGAAGTTGGGATCCATTGTCAACAGTGGTATAAAGCCACTGTTGGGTGGAAATGGAGTTCATTGGTCAGGGGTCTAAGAAGACCTGCAGGTTGAGTTCTGTATTTAGGCCCACGGGCACCAGGGATTTTAAATGATATACCCACCATTTTTCTTTTTGTAATAGGATGCGATCAAAGTCGCCACGACGGTTAGGAAGTTTAAGGGCGTATATGCCTTTAACCGTCAGGCCATCCGAGCACCTGTTGTGGCACTGCGCAAAATGCCTGGCGAGAGGTTTCTCAGGCTCTTTCACTTTTTCGTTTATTTCCCTTAAGTGTTCGCCCAAACGTACACGCAAAGATCGTTTAGTTTTTCCCACGTAGATTTTGGGACATGGGCATGTAATAAGGTAAATGACTCGAGCTGTCGAACAGTTTATTAAGCTCCTAATTTCATACGATCCTTTACCATGGGCATCAGTGAAACTTGATGTTCTGTCAACATAGGGACAAACCTGGCATCGATTACAAGGAAACATACCAAGTGTCCTTGGATAGTTAGATAACCACGTGGTTTCAGGTTCTTTAGTAAATTCTGATCGTATTAGCATGTCTCCGATACTTTTGGCCCTACGGGCGACTAGTTTTGGAGATTCACCGACAAAATCTGTCAGGACGGGAGCATTTCGCAAGATACCCCAGTGTTTTTCGAGGACCTTGCGGACATTATCCCATTGGGACCCGTATGTGGTAATAATTCTGATGGGCTCCACCGTCTCATGAGAGATTTTGTCGATGGTTCTCTTTTTTGTAAGGAGGTCCAGGCGATCACGTATTGCCGCCCTCTTTCGAGCTTTTTTAATTTGTCCGTGGGAGTATCCACGTTCACGGAAACGTGAATATAGTTCTTGGCTTTCACGTCTGTAGTCCTCTGGATTAGAGCAGTTCCTTTTGATGCGGAGAAACTGGCCCACCGGGATCCCATTCTTAAGCCAATTGGGGTGATGGCTAGTAGCATAAAGTAAATTATTCGCTGCAGTATCTTTACGGTAAGTACATGTATGTAGTTTTTTATTTTTTAGGGTTAGTTGTAGATCCAGGAAGGACAGTCTCTCCGTGTCATGGGTATATGTTAGGTGTATATTGCGTGTATTGGTGTTTAGTTTTAGCAAAAAAAGTTCCAAAAGTTCAACAGGTCCCTGCCAGATCATTAAAACGTCGTCGATGTACCGCCACCACGTGCGTACGTGGCGGCGGTACATCTCGGACGTGTAGACCTCTTCCTCCTCCCAGTGGCCCAAATGGAGGCAGGCATAGGCAGGTGCCCAGGCTGCTCCCATTGATGTCCCTCTTATTTGATGGTAATAGGAGTTCAAAAATTGAAAATTATTATTATGCAATGCAAAATGAAGTAATTCGACAATAAATTCGTTTTGGGGTCCTGAGGCCGGGTATGCTGATTCAAGGAAGGTTTCGACCGCCTTAATGCCGATCTCATGCGGGATAGAGGTATACAGGGACTCTACATCAATACCCACGAGCAGGATATCATCTGTTTCCTGAAGCTTGTCGAGGTCATTCAATTTGGCCAATACATGCTGTGTGTCTTGGACGAATGACTTTAAATCTGTAACCAATTCCTTGAGGAGTAGGTCCAGATATTTTCCCACTCTCTCAAGGGGTCCATGGCAGGCAGACACGATAGGTCTGCTCAGAATCAAGTCGACGCATGCTTGGAAGCATTGAACTTTGTTTTTTTCAGCACGTTGTTGTGTTTTTTACGTCACCGCGTTATGACACAATCGTTTTTTTAAGGGTAAATATGTATTTATTGCGTTTCAACAGATTGATACAATACATATAACCACGATCGTTTTTTTAACCAATGGTGTGTAGGCGCGACGGACCATCAGTCAGCTTCATCGCTTAACCAATGACAACGGTCCTTCAGACCGTTCTCATCTGATGGACTGATCGTGTGTACGAGGTTTAATCAGGAAAAAGGAGTACTACTGTCCTGTTGCAGCCATAATAGGCAGCTTGTGTTGTTCTTCAAAGCCGTTTGTGAAGGTTTCAGTAACTCGTTCTGGTTAGTTGTAAAGTAGATCAGATAGATGGTTAGGTCTATTGCAAAGGTAGGCTACAAGTATGCCCAAGAGTTAAGAGATGATTCTTTATTAGTTTACCTGAAGGAAAGACCGTCTTCTATATGAAAAGATGCAACTCCAGATCAGTCCATTTTGACTATGTTTCTCATCTTTGGATGATGGGAAAAAAAGGGGGAAGACATGGGGAGGGGATCGGGGGACATACACCGGGATGGACAGGGAAGGATGAAAAGAAGGGGGGGGGGAAAGAAGGGGGGAAAAAAACAAAAAAGAAAGAAAAATAATAATAAAATAATAAGAGGGGGAAACATCCAAATAGTAGAGAGAGGCATATATGGCTTATTGTGGTGTTAGTTTTTCATTTTTCAAAGAAACCCAAGTCAGCTAAATCCAAAAAGGTAGGAGTGCTTGTAGTTGGGTTGTTATAAAAAATGGATGTAAAGATCAGAGATCAAAATAAAGTATGTACAATAAATGGAGGAAGGGGAGAATACGTTCAGAGAGGTATATTTTACAGTGGTTGAAGTTGGGATCCATTGTCAACAGTGGTATAAAGCCACTGTTGGGTGGAAATGGAGTTCATTGGTCAGGGGTCTAAGAAGACCTGCAGGTTGAGTTCTGTATTTAGGCCCACGGGCACCAGGGATTTTAAATGATATACCCACCATTTTTCTTTTTGTAATAGGATGCGATCAAAGTCGCCACGACGGTTAGGAAGTTTAAGGGCGTATATGCCTTTAACCGTCAGGCCATCCGAGCACCTGTTGTGGCACTGCGCAAAATGCCTGGCGAGAGGTTTCTCAGGCTCTTTCACTTTTTCGTTTATTTCCCTTAAGTGTTCGCCCAAACGTACACGCAAAGATCGTTTAGTTTTTCCCACGTAGATTTTGGGACATGGGCATGTAATAAGGTAAATGACTCGAGCTGTCGAACAGTTTATTAAGCTCCTAATTTCATACGATCCTTTACCATGGGCATCAGTGAAACTTGATGTTCTGTCAACATAGGGACAAACCTGGCATCGATTACAAGGAAACATACCAAGTGTCCTTGGATAGTTAGATAACCACGTGGTTTCAGGTTCTTTAGTAAATTCTGATCGTATTAGCATGTCTCCGATACTTTTGGCCCTACGGGCGACTAGTTTTGGAGATTCACCGACAAAATCTGTCAGGACGGGAGCATTTCGCAAGATACCCCAGTGTTTTTCGAGGACCTTGCGGACATTATCCCATTGGGACCCGTATGTGGTAATAATTCTGATGGGCTCCACCGTCTCATGAGAGATTTTGTCGATGGTTCTCTTTTTTGTAAGGAGGTCCAGGCGATCACGTATTGCCGCCCTCTTTCGAGCTTTTTTAATTTGTCCGTGGGAGTATCCACGTTCACGGAAACGTGAATATAGTTCTTGGCTTTCACGTCTGTAGTCCTCTGGATTAGAGCAGTTCCTTTTGATGCGGAGAAACTGGCCCACCGGGATCCCATTCTTAAGCCAATTGGGGTGATGGCTAGTAGCATAAAGTAAATTATTCGCTGCAGTATCTTTACGGTAAGTACATGTATGTAGTTTTTTATTTTTTAGGGTTAGTTGTAGATCCAGGAAGGACAGTCTCTCCGTGTCATGGGTATATGTTAGGTGTATATTGCGTGTATTGGTGTTTAGTTTTAGCAAAAAAAGTTCCAAAAGTTCAACAGGTCCCTGCCAGATCATTAAAACGTCGTCGATGTACCGCCACCACGTGCGTACGTGGCGGCGGTACATCTCGGACGTGTAGACCTCTTCCTCCTCCCAGTGGCCCAAATGGAGGCAGGCATAGGCAGGTGCCCAGGCTGCTCCCATTGATGTCCCTCTTATTTGATGGTAATAGGAGTTCAAAAATTGAAAATTATTATTATGCAATGCAAAATGAAGTAATTCGACAATAAATTCGTTTTGGGGTCCTGAGGCCGGGTATGCTGATTCAAGGAAGGTTTCGACCGCCTTAATGCCGATCTCATGCGGGATAGAGGTATACAGGGACTCTACATCAATACCCACGAGCAGGATATCATCTGTTTCCTGAAGCTTGTCGAGGTCATTCAATTTGGCCAATACATGCTGTGTGTCTTGGACGAATGACTTTAAATCTGTAACCAATTCCTTGAGGAGTAGGTCCAGATATTTTCCCACTCTCTCAAGGGGTCCATGGCAGGCAGACACGATAGGTCTGCTCAGAATCAAGTCGACGCATGCTTGGAAGCATTGAACTTTGTTTTTTTCAGCACGTTGTTGTGTTTTTTACGTCACCGCGTTATGACACAATCGTTTTTTTAAGGGTAAATATGTATTTATTGCGTTTCAACAGATTGATACAATACATATAACCACGATCGTTTTTTTAACCAATGGTGTGTAGGCGCGACGGACCATCAGTCAGCTTCATCGCTTAACCAATGACAACGGTCCTTCAGACCGTTCTCATCTGATGGACTGATCGTGTGTACGAGGTTTAATCAGGAAAAAGGAGTACTACTGTCCTGTTGCAGCCATAATAGGCAGCTTGTGTTGTTCTTCAAAGCCGTTTGTGAAGGTTTCAGTAACTCGTTCTGGTTAGTTGTAAAGTAGATCAGATAGATGGTTAGGTCTATTGCAAAGGTAGGCTACAAGTATGCCCAAGAGTTAAGAGATGATTCTTTATTAGTTTACCTGAAGGAAAGACCGTCTTCTATATGAAAAGATGCAACTCCAGATCAGTCCATTTTGACTATGTTTCTCATCTTTGGATGATGGGAAAAAAAGGGGGAAGACATGGGGAGGGGATCGGGGGACATACACCGGGATGGACAGGGAAGGATGAAAAGAAGGGGGGGGGGAAAGAAGGGGGGAAAAAAACAAAAAAGAAAGAAAAATAATAATAAAATAATAAGAGGGGGAAACATCCAAATAGTAGAGAGAGGCATATATGGCTTATTGTGGTGTTAGTTTTTCATTTTTCAAAGAAACCCAAGTCAGCTAAATCCAAAAAGGTAGGAGTGCTTGTAGTTGGGTTGTTATAAAAAATGGATGTAAAGATCAGAGATCAAAATAAAGTATGTACAATAAATGGAGGAAGGGGAGAATACGTTCAGAGAGGTATATTTTACAGTGGTTGAAGTTGGGATCCATTGTCAACAGTGGTATAAAGCCACTGTTGGGTGGAAATGGAGTTCATTGGTCAGGGGTCTAAGAAGACCTGCAGGTTGAGTTCTGTATTTAGGCCCACGGGCACCAGGGATTTTAAATGATATACCCACCATTTTTCTTTTTGTAATAGGATGCGATCAAAGTCGCCACGACGGTTAGGAAGTTTAAGGGCGTATATGCCTTTAACCGTCAGGCCATCCGAGCACCTGTTGTGGCACTGCGCAAAATGCCTGGCGAGAGGTTTCTCAGGCTCTTTCACTTTTTCGTTTATTTCCCTTAAGTGTTCGCCCAAACGTACACGCAAAGATCGTTTAGTTTTTCCCACGTAGATTTTGGGACATGGGCATGTAATAAGGTAAATGACTCGAGCTGTCGAACAGTTTATTAAGCTCCTAATTTCATACGATCCTTTACCATGGGCATCAGTGAAACTTGATGTTCTGTCAACATAGGGACAAACCTGGCATCGATTACAAGGAAACATACCAAGTGTCCTTGGATAGTTAGATAACCACGTGGTTTCAGGTTCTTTAGTAAATTCTGATCGTATTAGCATGTCTCCGATACTTTTGGCCCTACGGGCGACTAGTTTTGGAGATTCACCGACAAAATCTGTCAGGACGGGAGCATTTCGCAAGATACCCCAGTGTTTTTCGAGGACCTTGCGGACATTATCCCATTGGGACCCGTATGTGGTAATAATTCTGATGGGCTCCACCGTCTCATGAGAGATTTTGTCGATGGTTCTCTTTTTTGTAAGGAGGTCCAGGCGATCACGTATTGCCGCCCTCTTTCGAGCTTTTTTAATTTGTCCGTGGGAGTATCCACGTTCACGGAAACGTGAATATAGTTCTTGGCTTTCACGTCTGTAGTCCTCTGGATTAGAGCAGTTCCTTTTGATGCGGAGAAACTGGCCCACCGGGATCCCATTCTTAAGCCAATTGGGGTGATGGCTAGTAGCATAAAGTAAATTATTCGCTGCAGTATCTTTACGGTAAGTACATGTATGTAGTTTTTTATTTTTTAGGGTTAGTTGTAGATCCAGGAAGGACAGTCTCTCCGTGTCATGGGTATATGTTAGGTGTATATTGCGTGTATTGGTGTTTAGTTTTAGCAAAAAAAGTTCCAAAAGTTCAACAGGTCCCTGCCAGATCATTAAAACGTCGTCGATGTACCGCCACCACGTGCGTACGTGGCGGCGGTACATCTCGGACGTGTAGACCTCTTCCTCCTCCCAGTGGCCCAAATGGAGGCAGGCATAGGCAGGTGCCCAGGCTGCTCCCATTGATGTCCCTCTTATTTGATGGTAATAGGAGTTCAAAAATTGAAAATTATTATTATGCAATGCAAAATGAAGTAATTCGACAATAAATTCGTTTTGGGGTCCTGAGGCCGGGTATGCTGATTCAAGGAAGGTTTCGACCGCCTTAATGCCGATCTCATGCGGGATAGAGGTATACAGGGACTCTACATCAATACCCACGAGCAGGATATCATCTGTTTCCTGAAGCTTGTCGAGGTCATTCAATTTGGCCAATACATGCTGTGTGTCTTGGACGAATGACTTTAAATCTGTAACCAATTCCTTGAGGAGTAGGTCCAGATATTTTCCCACTCTCTCAAGGGGTCCATGGCAGGCAGACACGATAGGTCTGCTCAGAATCAAGTCGACGCATGCTTGGAAGCATTGAACTTTGTTTTTTTCAGCACGTTGTTGTGTTTTTTACGTCACCGCGTTATGACACAATCGTTTTTTTAAGGGTAAATATGTATTTATTGCGTTTCAACAGATTGATACAATACATATAACCACGATCGTTTTTTTAACCAATGGTGTGTAGGCGCGACGGACCATCAGTCAGCTTCATCGCTTAACCAATGACAACGGTCCTTCAGACCGTTCTCATCTGATGGACTGATCGTGTGTACGAGGTTTAAGGGGTTTTAATACTGTACGAGTGGAAGTCACTCAGGGAGCGCTAAATGTCTGCGGGTTAGGTGCGCAAATTACTTGTCTTGCCTTGGGTGCTTTCAACCCACGCTATGAAAATAATTTTACTGTTAGGGGTCCCCACAACTTGGGAAATTTTATCAAGGGGTCACAGCACTAGAAGGTTGAGAACCACTGATTTAGGGACTTTTCGCATAAATATAAGTTTACAGAATATCGAGAGAATAATCGTATATTCTACAATGATAGGACAAAGACATGTAACACCTTAAACAGTTTATAGCAGAAGACCTCAAGAATCAGGTGGCTTTGACTTGATGATAATAACATCCGCTCTGAGTATCACAATCTAAAGTAGTTATTGCTGGTAATGGGGCATCTAGTATGGATCCCGGACCTAATTTCCCAGAGTCTGTGTGTTTTGGGGAGACATGGACTTGACATGGACTTGAATCAGAAACAAGACCACTCCAAGGGTCCCCCAGGCATACAACCCCCAAAGAGCAGTGTTCCCTTAAATGCCAGGGCCCATAGTCAGTGGGTAGGAGGCTGCCCTGCAGTCCCCTCCAAAAGCCCCTGTCCCGGTTGGATCTGTCACACCGACCGATGTAAAACTTTCTTAACTATTTAGGATGTATATATATGAAATTTCTTGTAAATGTTATTTATGAATCTGTACAAGACCATTCCTTGAGTTCAGCTTTTTTTTTTACATCTTCAAAGCGCTTGTAATAATGTGACATTATAAACATATTCACTGTATTATATATATAAAAAAATGTGCCTAATATAAAGTTGCCAAAAAATTACAAATGGGTACCGTATTTATCGCGGTATAACGCGCTCTGGCGTATACCGCGCACCCCCAATTTGGCCCCCAATCCTGTGGGAAAAAAAGATTTTTAGTTTTTTTGTACTTACAGTTTTGATGTCTTGCGCGGCGTCCATCTGCGGCCTCGTCGGGTCCGGCGTCCTTCTGCGGCTTCGGGTGTCCTCTTCGGCGGGTCCGGTGTCTGTCTTCGGCGGGTCGGGTGTCCATCTTCGGCGGGTCCGGTGTCCATCTTCGGCGGGTCCGGTGTCCATCTTCGGCGGGTCCGGCGTCCATCTTCGGCGGGTCCGGCGTCCATCTTCGGCGGCGTCCTCTCGCTTGTTTCCCGCCACGACTTTGAATACTGCGCCCGCATATAGCGAGCGCAGTACACTCGTGAATCTTCGGGCAGGCTCGGGCGCCTCTCGCACTGACGTCCTGTACGCTCAGGACGTCAGTACGAGAGGCGCCGAGACTGGCCGAAGATTCACGAGTGTACTGCGCTCGCTATATGCGGGCGCAGTATTCAAACTCATGGCGGGAAAGCGGGTATCGGCGTATATCGCGCACCCACGATTTTGCTCTGATTTTCAGGGCAAAATAGTGCGCGGTATACGCCGATAAATACGGTACTTAAATATCAAAAAGACAGGGTCACAATGACATCAGCAGGTTGATTGCAGCAGTTAAATATAGAACATAAAAAAAAAAAAAAACATTTAAAAAGTTATAAAATAAGCGATTATAAGCCATTCCATGTAAATTGCAAAGCAGAGAATTTATTAAACCAGTCTGCCAAATTAAAAGCCTCATATGTCATTTTAAAACCATGTAAAATGTATGTAGGCATATCAGCTCATAGTCAAGTTAACAGCGCATGCTGACGCTGCTCAATAATGTCTGATTGTATGGGCTCCAATGACCTGGTTACAAAAGAGTCACTTTAGCACAGTTCCTATGTTTATTAGATGGCATTAGTATCTGGCTGAATGCTTTCATATGTTGCCTGGAAATCCTCTTTTAAAGCCCAATTCCAGGTGTTCTTCAACCTTGAAGAGGACCAGATCGCAGACTAATAATGCCGCGTACACTCGGTCGGAATTTCCGATGGAAAAAGTCAGATGGAATTTTTCATCGAATATTCTGACCGTGTGTAGGACTTTTTCTGTCGGACTTAGAAAGAGAACATGTTCTCTTTTTTTCCGCCGCCGATAGAATCCGTTGTAGAAACCACTTTTATCTGCAAGAGAACCGCCGGCTCTTGAAGAGGATACCGGGGTTATGGTAGCTAGCTGCTACCATAACAACGGTATTCCTTCTCAAAGAGAGGACGTTTATAGTCGTACGGCGGGAAGGAAGTTGTTAACTTTCAATATAGGTTATTTCAAAGGTATTATTATAAATAGGAAGTATGCCTAACTTATTGTTTGTTCTAGACCCGTGGTTCTCAGCCTTAATAGGACAAAGTCCCTGTAAATCCTTCCAAAACCTTCCATCCCCCAACAGTAAATAATAAAATAAAAATGTATACTGACACACTAAAGGTATGGGAATACAAAATATGGGTTGAAATGTTGGAGGGTTCTGAATGGGGCTGGGTGTCACTGTGAAGGGATGAGGATTCTAGAGGAAGTTAGGAGACTCAGCATGAGGATTCTGGTGTAAGCTGGGAGCAATAGTGTTGGATGGGGTCTCTGGTGGGGTCTGAAGATCTTTTCAGGAGGCTTGGGGCTTTCAAAGGGCACTGTGGAACACGTGGGCTCACTGAAGGATTGGGGGTACTGTGGGACATTTTTTAAGTCTGTGGGTATTATGGGGGGGCAGCAGCAAGCTAGGGGTACTGCAGGGGGCTGGAGGGCTTTTTGGGAGGTTGGGGGATTCTTAGGGAGCTGAGGGCTCTCAGGGCACTTGGAGACACTGTGGGTGGTTAAGGAGTACTGTGGACCACTATGGGAAGTTCAGTGGCACCATGGGAGTTGGGAGGCAGTGTGGGAGGTTAGGGGATCAGGAGCTGGCTGTAGACCCAGAGCAGGGAGGCTGTGCAAACCGGCAGTGGGCCACAGCTTAATTGTTGGAAACCATTGTTCTAAACCATCTAGAATTTTGCTTCACTGTCCTAAAACAGATAAACAATGATTGTCTTATATTCCATAGGTGGATCCATATCTGCCTTATGAGTTTACGAGCGAAGGCATGCTCCAGAGGCTCCATGCTTATATCCAGCACCAGGTAAGCTGTATGCCTCCTACACCAGGGTTGTCCAGAAAAACCTTATCATTCCAGGCCCACATTACCAGTGTTTTTATTTTTTTTGAGGTGGGGAGTTTTTATTTTTTTGATGTACATGTTGAAGTGACAAGTACGGTATATAGTAAATAATAATATAACTGTTTTACTTTTCCATAAACATGTTTTTTCTATTTAAAGCTTGTCATTTTATATGTTCATGGGGATGACCATGTTCCCTCTAAACATATACATATGCTAACTCCTGCTAACTCAATTGTTGAACTTTATTGATTCTTTTATGTCACTGCAAGTCTTCCAGACAGAATCTGATTGAAAACAAAAACTCTCCGTATTTTCTAATCCTGGGCTTACACCTCTAGCATTTCATTAGAACGTTTGGATGAGAATGCATAACAATCACTTTTCCAACCAAGGCAATGGTGCCTTTAGGGATTCCACTAATTACAAACGACTTTTCATTTGAGTACCATGTCAGTGTCTCGATTTTCCTAGAACATTCTACTTCCAGATTAACTTTGACAAGTGCATGCACATAAGACTAGTTATGATTTTTCTTGGGCGGGGAACAAATTCAACAGTTAGAAATGTATTTGTCCTCATTAGATTTTTAAAAAATCAATTTTTCTTAAAAAAAAAATCACTAAACTAGTGAAAAACTATTTTTTTCAAAATTGATTGTTGAATTGTCCCCTTTAACTCTTAAAGAACATTCTGAACATTTTGTTTCTACAAAATTGTACAGGTATAGGGTCAGCTTTATGGTACGACATACCTAATGTGCCTCTGGTATTGCCCCCTCCCTTACATAGGGCAGTAATTAGCTATCTTGCTACCCTAGGCACACTTCTACCACTTGTGTCATGTTAATATTTTTGGTAGAAATTAATGTTATAACGCATTAATGCAAGCATGAGGGCTTTGTTATATGCAGAATGCCTTTCAACTGTGCAGACCAACCAAATAAAAATAGAGAAAAAAAGAAAAAATACATTGAGACTTCTGATTTTTTAAATACCCTAAACCCTCCCTTACTGTTCTCTTGCTAAATGTAGCAAATGTTTAGAGGTGACCAGAAAGTGAAGCAGATAAAAAAAAATCACTTTTGGTACATGTTGCTTCTTGGTTCTGCTCCCTTTAGCCTTGTTGCCCTAGACTCTGCCCCACAAGTACCACTATCTTAAGTAGAACCATGGGCTTATGTGTGAAAAGGGGGTGCCCATACAATTTTTTGTGGCCCATAACAACCAGTCAGGACCTCTATCTAATTTTTAAACTAGAAAAAATTATCTTGGAAGCTAATAGGCTGTTATGGAAAACAGGAAAGGCCTTACTAGTATGCTTTTCAATATCATAAGCTCATATGGGATGATCTAAGCTGGTATCCCAGGCTACAAGAAACCCAAGGGAGCTCTGGAACATTTTTTTCCTGGCAAGAAATAGATACTATTCATACTCAAAATAATCATGTGTGACATTGCTGACCTCTTTCTGAAAATACTAGTTGCATGGCTCTAATTTCTATACTTTCTGAGGCACTAACCTGGAACAAGCATGCAAATTAGAAAGTCAGAGTGAAGTCACAACTCTTGATCTGTAGAAAGCATTGAATCCATTGGAACATCTTAGCAAAATGACAACTAGCATTTTCAGATGTTACCAGTCACAGCCTACGTATTCTTCTCAAGAGGTGGCATGCATCTCTTACAACGGAGGCAGGGAAATCCCTTGGAGGTGGTGTCCTGTGCCAACTGGCAGGGAGAGTTATTAGCAGTGACAACACTCATAACCCTCCTTCTCAGGATGCAGCTATGTAGGGTGACAATGTTACAATAAATTCACTACAAGTCATTTGGTCTATGTCAATAAAGATGATCCGCAATTCCATACACGCGCTTCAATCTTTTTTGTTGTTTGTTGTGAACAAGGCCATCATGGCTGAAACACGTTAACCTCTGCTGTACCTACCTGTTTTTTATGGAGTATCAATACATTTGAAAATATTGAAGAGCATGTATGGAGTTGCGGATCATCTTTATTGGTTACTGTGTTGGCAGCTAAACGATTGCTTTTCCTGCACCGGACAGTTTAGGAGGTTACCGTATTTATCGGCATATAACGCGCACTTTTTCCCCCTGAAAATAGGGGGGAAATCACGGGTGCGCATTATACGCCGATCCCCGCGATCTTCTGTGTACCAGGTGCTTAATGCAGCTGAATTACAGAGCCCCAAACTTCTGTGTACCGGGCGCTCCGTGCCGCTGAATTACAGAGCCGCGATCTTCTGTGTACCGGGCACTCCATCACTCACAGCCACGCCTCCTGACCCCGCATTGGGCAACTGTATCATATGAGCAGGGTCAGGAGGCATGGCTGTGAGTGACGGAGCGCCCGGTACACAGAAGATCGCGGCTCTGTAATTCAGCGGCACGGAGCGCCCGGTACACAGAAGAACGCGGCTCTGTAATTCAGCGGCATGGAGTGCCCGGTACACAGAAGATCGTGGCTCTGTAATTCAGCGTCATGCAGCGCCCGGTACACAGAAGATCGCGGCTCTGAAGGTACTGCATCTGATGGCACCATCCAGTGGAGGCTCATTCATAGGGGCTCCAGGGGCAGCACCTCACCAGTTTTTGTTGCAGGGAAAAAAAAATAGAAATAAACGATATAATATATTTTGAGGGGGGTTATATAACAGTGAGGGGGGGTTATATATCACTTGTGGTCTAATTCAGCAGCACTCGTTCCTCCTCTTCCCTCGGAGAGAGCAGGGATCTGACATTGGCGAGGCTGCAATGATGGGGGTTCAATGTTCAAAGTTCAATGTTCTTTATTTAAAATGTTTTTTTACTTAAAATTCCCTCCTAAAATTGGGGTGCACACTATACGCCGGTGCGCGTTATACGCCGATAAATACGGTAATCGGATGATTTGGGGTAGTAGCACCTTTTCCTTTTTTTATATTTGGTGTTGTCACCCTATGAAAGGAAAACTTTTTGACTAGCATGAACACCAGGGGGAAGATCCACAAAAGAATTGCACCGGCGTATCTATTGATACGCCGGCGTAATTTTAAATTTCCCGTGTCGTATCTTTGTTTTGTATCTACAAAACAAGATACGACTGCATCTGGGATCGATCCGACAGGCGTACGTCTTAGTACGCTGTCGGATCTTAGGTGCATTTTTTCCGGCGGCCGCTAGGTAGCGTTCCCGTCGAATTCTGCGTTGAGTATGCAAATTAGCTAGTTACGGCGATCCACGAACTTCCGTCCGGCCGGTGCATTTTTTATGTCGTTTGCGTTCGGCTTTTTCCGGCGTATAGTTAAAGCTGCTATATGGTGGCGTACTCAATGTTAAGTATGGCCGTCGTTCCCGTGTAGAAATTTGATTTTTTTTACGTCGTTTGCGTAAGTCATTCGCGAATGGGGCTGGAAGTAATTTACGTCCACGTCAAAACAATGACGTCCTTGCGATGTCATTTAGCGTAATGCACGGCGGAAAATTTAGGAACAGGGCATCCTCAGTTCGTTCGGCGCGGGGACGCGCTTCATTTAAATGAAACACGCCCCCTACTCGCCGATTTGAATTACGCGCCGTTACGCCGCGAGAGATACACTACGCCGCCCTAACTTACGGCGCAAATTCTTTCTGGAATCAAAGCTTTAAAAAGTAAGTTACAGCGGCGCAATGTATCTCACATACTCTGCGCCCATGTAATTGTACGTGAATCTGCCCCTATGTGTTTTTTGGAGAAAGATAGATTTTGGGGTTAAGTTAAGAAAAATTACTAAGTTACATACTGTGAGCTAAAGATTCATGCAATTTCATTTTTATGTATGGTTGAATATGAATTTTAGAAATATCAGCCTTATATTACGGTATGAGCGATTTTAATTTCAAACTACAGAGCAATTTAGCCGTAGTGATCATTTCCTTTGCAACACATTAACTTAGGTTCAAAGATTTAAATCACTCAGTAGAATAGGATGAAAACTGTCCATGTAGTGTAGCTTTTAGGTGCCTATTTACCCATTGATAGTACTGATTCCGCTCCAGCTTAGAGTTTGCTCAGTGTGACTGCATTAAATTGTTAATTCTATGAAATTCAGACTGTTTGATGGCTCCCTCTGGGCCACTGATAACATATCCTGGTTTCTTGCAAATGTTCATTACATGTAATGGTTGCCAGTGCATAATGTAGTTTAAATTCCTTTTATGTCTTTCTCATTTCCTTTTTCCATCAATCCTTTCCCATTCTGCTTTTAACTGCATTTGATTTCTGCATTTTTTGTATAATTTCTGCTCTTTTCATTTTGTTCACTGTACCATCAATCTAAAAATTGATTTATACTCCAGGAATTTTGCTCCCCTCCTTTGCCCTTTCCCATCCCCTTGAACACGTCCCAGCTCCCTCTCCCCTCCTCTTTGGTTCTCATTAATCACACATACCTGGTTTGGCCATCCAATGAACCTGCTCCACCTACCTGGCCCCCAGTTTCTGCCATGCAGGTCTGGCTGTCCGCAGAAGGGGAATCCTGCACAAGTGCATGCTGGAAGCATGATTTGGTGTGTGAGCCCACATACTTCAGTTTAATCAATCAGCGGCAGTTTCTTGAGCAGTGAGTATACTGGAACTTACAACTAAGGTTTGAAAGTCTTGAAACAAATGTATTGTAAAATGTCACATGTAGCAATCATTTTGGCATGCAATGCTATAGTAAAATTAGACTGCCATGACCTACGCATTAAAGGGAAAATATAGTTTATTCGCATTTATGGTTTTAGGCCCCTTTCAGACGGACGTCAGTTTTGCCGCAATTAAAAGCACGTACATTTTCAGTGAAATTCAAGGCTCTGGGCACTGCGATTAGCTGCATTTGTACATTGCGATCACGTGCGGTTACATGCGGCCGCGTTTAGCTGCGGTAGTCATTTCCATAGCAACTTTTTTTTTTATTATTATGATGTGCTTCCTGTTGTTGGTTTTTTTTTTTTCTTACACTTCTATCCGCAGTTGACACAAAAGACTGCGATTACCTGCGGTTAAGTGCATATAGCTGCGCTAAATCGCACCTGGACGCATTCAATTCTATTTTTTCTATTCGCACCAAACCGCATGCAACGAAATCGCAGCTAAACAATGTGTGTGAATGGGGCCATAGGAAAGCATTGTGTGCTTTTAGCTGTGGTAGAAAAATAAGAAATCCGCAGCTAAAAGCACCATTCTATCCGTCCGTCTGGAAGGGGCCTTAGTTACGCTTCCAGTGACAATCATGATATTTGGGATTTTCTATCAGCTTTCCATTCAGATTACAAAGGTTGCTATGACAAATAAAGTGGGGGGAATCTTCTCCTTAAGCAAATAAAAAAAAATTAAGGGTTCTAACTCCTTCCTGTAATATCTAAAACTAACAAAACTATTTGGATTTATATGTCTTTAAAGCCCTGTACACACGATCGGATATCTGATGAAATCTAATCCGAAGGATTTTTTTGTCGGATATCCGATGAAGCTGACTTTCATCAGTCTTGCATACACACCATCAGACTAAATTCCGACCGTGCCAAATCGCAGTGACATAAAACACTACAACGAGCCGACTTGATTCTGAGCATGTGTGGATTTTTCTCCAATGGATTTCCACACAGACGATCGGATTTATCTATCGTTTTTTTATCCATAGGAGAAATTTAAAACATGTTCTATTTTTTAACACCGATGGAAAAAATCACCGATGGGGCCCACACACGATCGGTTTGTCCGATGAAAACAGTCCATCGGTCTGTTTTCATTGGACAAATCGATCGCGTGTACGCGGCTTTAGGTTTCTAAATTCAAAAAGAAGAATCTAACATCTGTTGAAAGTAATACTGTCTATTAGGGCTCATTTACACTTGCTTTGCTGTCTGATGAGCAATCCGCATTGGGATCGCTTTAAGAAAGCTTTTGACAGGTGGTAAGAAGGCCTTGTATCTTCAACTTTTTACGTCACACAGCATTTGCGCAGCAATTTTTCAAACGCGTTTTTTTTAGGAAAAAAACTGTTTTATTAAAAAAATAGTAAACTTAGCCAGAGTTTTTGTATAATGTGAAAGATGATGTTATGCCAAGTAAATAGATACCTAACATGTCATGCTTTAAATTTGCGCACACTTGTGAAATGGCGCCGAACTTTGGTACTTAAAAATCTTCATAGACGACGCTTTACAGGTTACCAGTTTAGAGTTACAGAGGAGGTCTTGGGCTAGAATTGTTGCTCTCGCTCTCACACTCATGGCAATACCTCACATGTGTAATTTAAACGCCGTTTATATATGTGGGTGCGACTTGCGTATGCGTTCGCTTCTGTGCACGAGCATGCAGGAACAGGGGCGCTTTACGTTTTTAATTTTTTTTATTGTTTATTTTACTTATATTTTTTTATTTTTACACTTTCTCTTTACATTTTTTTTATCACTCTTATTACTATTACAAAGAATGTAAAAATCCCTCGTAATAGGAATAGTGTGTGACAGGTCCTCTTGGATGGAAAGACCTGAGATCAAAAAATTAAACTATCTCGTAATTTCCAGCCAAGTCCGCTGCAATGTTTACTTCTGCAGGGCAGATGTGACATCGTAACATCGTGCCTGGGCCTCCAAAGGTCATAGAGATGACTGGGGACCATCTGATCACCGCTTGTAAGAATGATCAAGTGGCTGAACTGACGCTATGATTGATCTTACGGTGCAGGCATCATTCAGATATTCTAAAAGCCCAGGACGTCACATGATGTCCTTGGGCATAAAGTGGTTAAACCAAGAAAATGTATAATTTTAAGAAAAAAATAAGGGAATTTTAAAATTGGTGGCAGAAAAGTTGGGACAGGGCCATACCACGGTGTAGCATCCCTTCTTCTCTCTGTAAATGTCTGGGAACTGAGAAGCCCAGTTGCTAGAGTTTTGGAAGAGGAATGTTGTCCTATTCTTGCACTATATAGGATTCTGCTCAACAGCCCTGGGTCTTCTGTGTCATATTTTTCATTTCAAGGCGCACCAAATATTTTCAGTTGGTGAAAGGTCTGCACTGCATGCAGTCCAGATAAGCACCTGGACTCCTCTGCTATGAAGACATGCAGTTGTCATAGATGCAGTATGCAGTTTGGCATTGTCCTGCCAAAATATGCAAAGGACCTCCCTGAAAAATACATATTCTGGTAGGGAGCATATACTGTTTTAAAGTCTGGATATATCTTTCAGCATTGATGGTGTTATTTCAGATGTGCAAACTGCTCATTCCATACACACTAATGCCATCCCTATACCATCAGAGATGCAGAATTTTGAACTGACCAAAGAAAGGAAAATTTGGATTCTTCTGACCACAGAATAGTTTTCCCCTTTGAAACAGACCATTTTAAATGCGCTGTGACCTAGGGAAGATGGCAGCATTTCAGGATCATGTTCACGGTTTTCCCTTTGCCTGATAGAGCTTTACCTTGCATTTTCAGGATGGCATGGTGAATTGTGACCACAGACAGTGATTTTGGAAGTATTCCTGAGACCATGCAGTGATGCCCCTCACAGAATCATGCTTGTTTTGAGGCAGTGCTGTTAGAGGACCTGAAGATTACATTGAGGAACATTATTCTAAAATAGTTTGACAATTTTAAGATGCAGCTTTTTACAGATTGCTGAACCTCAACCCATCTTTACTTCTGAGACACTCTGACTCTCTAAGATGCCCTTTTTTATACTTAGTCATGTTACTAACCTTTTGAAAATTAACCTAATTAGTTGCAAAATGATCTTCAAGCTCTTCCTTGTTGGTACCACTTACTTTTCCAGCTTTTTGTTGTCCTGTCCCTACTTTTTTGAGATCCATCCATTTCAAAATGGACTTATTTTTTCTTAAAATAGTTCTCAATTTAAACATTTGGTATGTTTTCTATTTTCTAATATGAATCAAATATAGGTTTGAGATTTGCAAATTATTGCATTCTGTTTTTATGTAGGTTTTACAGTGTCTCAACATTTTTTGAATTGGGGTTGAAAATTTCTGCTCAACATTTTAAAAGGTTTGACCTCACGGGCCTGCACTTGTGGGTGCACCATCACATGTTTAAGAAGTGCATGCGCCCATCCATCGGAAAAAAAAACACACCAACTGAACTGTGCGTAGAAGTGTGAAAATTACTTGTGTGCACATTCATGAACACACTGGTGTGCGTTATCATTGTATGCTTGACTACTGCTAACTGCTATGGTCACACTGAACCTGCTGGGATTAAACACATCAACTCCCAGTTGTTTGTTTGAGAGATTTGTAAAAACATTGCTCTAATATTAGCACTGTGGGCAGCACTGTGAAGACTGAGAGCTCTCAAGGGGCCTAGGGAAACTTGGAGAGGTTGTGGGACATCGTGGCCCACTATGGGAGGCTGGGAGGCAGTATGTTAAAGTGGAGGTTCACCCAAAAACTTAATTTTTAACATTCGATTGATGCTCATTTTGTCAAGGGGAATCGGGTGTTTTTTTTTTAAATCGAAGCAGTACTTACTGTTTTAGAGATAGATCTTCTCCGCCGCTTCCGGGTATGGGCTGCGGGACTGGGCATTCCTATTTGATTGACAGGCTTCCGATGGTCGCATACATCGCGTCACGATTTTCCGAAAGTAGCCGAACGTCGGTGCGCAGGCGCCGTATACAGCCGCACCGACGTTCGGCTTCTTTCGGCTACTCGTGATCAAATAGGAACGCCCAGTCCCGAAGACCATACCCGGAAGAGGCGGAGAAGATCGCTCTCTAAAACGGTAAGTACTGCTTTGATTTGAAAAAAAAACACCCGATTCCCCTTGACAAAATGAGCATCAATCTAATGTTAAAAATTGTTTTTCGGGTGAACTCCCTCTTTAACTGGGAGGCACTGTGACAAGTTAGGGGATCTGCTTGAGGTTCGGAGGTAATGAGGGCGTAGCCCGGCAGTGACAGTTGAGAACCACTGTCTTAGAGCTTTCAGACCACAGTTATGGTGATTAAAGGGTGCCAGTTTTGCTTGTTTTCTGTACCAGTTGCCTATGCACTTGTTTGTAGTGAAGTAGATACACATATGTGTAATACATAATGACAAACAGGAAAAAAAATTACATCTCTGCACTGGGTAGATGATCCCTACAGGCTTACCTACTGCAAAGAGCAGTGTGCAAAAGTGCTACCAATCAGCAGCTGTCTTTTTGCTTTCACAGCCTTGGATAAAAGGTAAAATTAAATAGGATGCGAGCTACTGCATTGGATATCATGGTTATGGTTTGCAGTACCCTATTTAATTAGCTTGTCTGTGTTTTTACAGTAGCATTAGGGAAAAAGGATGCAAAGGGTTAGCTCACACTTTACATTAGAAAAATACACCACCTTATGTAATTGTTATAGGCAATTCCCAGCTTCATGCAATGTTATACACCATTATCTTACATTTCATTCCACCCAGAGCCTTAGAATTACAGACCAGCATTGACTATTGGTAGGCATGCGTTAAAAATCAGCACACTGTAAAATTTCAACAGTTACACGAATAGCTCAAAGGCACATTGAATACAGAAGGATTTGTGCTCAAATCCAAGGTGGTTGTTACATTGAAAATAAAAGCTACCCAAGATCTCAACAGATTTGTTATGGTCTTTTATTTTTTCATCTCCATGGAATGTGCCAGAAAAGAAACAGTATCTGATTGAAATTAAAATACGTCCTAAGTTTCACCTGGAGAGAAGAGGGGCTTTGGGTAAACCTGTCTTCTTGTTAACTTCTTAAACCTTCAAGAGGAAACAAAGCTTTCAAAGCCTCTAAAATCAAATACAGAGGTAGACAATCATAAGGACTTATACTGCTTTAGGGAACATTTATCCACTCAAGGTGAAGACAAATTCAAGTCAAATGCTCAGCAGAGATATGGGTTAAATGCAGTCAACATACAGATATTATGTACTGAAGCGTTATATTCACACATTGGCTTTCACTTTCAGAAGGTCACCTCATACTCTTCCTGTAACAACACTAACCCTCAAACTAATCTTCCTTGTTGTTCTAACAATTACCCTCCCTATAGCCCGAACACTAATCTTCCATTTAACCCTAAAGCTAACCCTCCCTGTTGTCCCAACACTAATCTTCCCTTTAACCCTAATGTTAACTCTTCCTGAAGCCTTAAACGAACCATCGCTGTAGCCCTAACATTAATCTTCCCTGTAAGCCTCATACTAACTTTCTTTGTAATCCTCACACTAACCCTTCCTGTAACCCTAACACCAGCTTGTGACCCTCACACTAACCCTCCATGTAAGCATTAAGGCTAACCCTCACAACAGTCCTCTCTGTAACACTAACCCTCCCTGCAGCCCTAACACTAACCCTCACATTATCCCTTCCTGTAACCCTCATATTATTCTTCCATGTTACCCTCACATTATCCCTCCCTGTATCTCTAGCACTAACCCTCCACATAACCCTAAAATGATTTCCTCCTTCCCTATGAACCTAACAGTAACCTTGTCTG
Organism: Rana temporaria; assembly: GCF_905171775.1. Taxonomy (NCBI): domain Eukaryota; kingdom Metazoa; phylum Chordata; class Amphibia; order Anura; family Ranidae; genus Rana; species Rana temporaria. The sequence goes on from NC_053500.1 coordinate 108,778,188, forward strand.
TAGCCCTCACTCTGTAACCCTAATGCCCCGTACACACGATCGGAAATTCCGACAGCAAAAGTCCGATGTGAGCTTTTGAACGGAAATTCCGACCGTGTGTATGCTCCATCGGACTTTTGCTGTTGAAATTTCCACCAACAAAAGATCTCAAATATTGTGACGGAAAAAATTCCTGTTGGAAAATCTGATCGTCAGTAGCAATTCCGACGCGCAAAATTCCGACGCATGCTCGGAAACAATATGACACATGCTCAGAAACAATTCGACACATGCTTGGAAGCATTGAACTTAATTTTTCTCGGCTCGTCGTAGTGTTGTACATCACCGCGTTCTTGACGGTCGAAAGTTCAGAGATCTTGTGTGACCGTGTGTATGCAAGCTAAGCTTGAGTGGAATTCCGTCGGAAAAATCATCCAAGGTTTTTCCGACAGCATAATACTAACCCTTCCTATAGCCCCAAAAAAAAACTTCCCTGTAACCCTCACACTAACCCTTCCTATAGCTCTAAAACAAACATTTCCTGTAACACTAACACTCCCTGCAGCCCTAACCATCTTGAACTAACTTACACACTAACGCTAATCCTTCATGTAATCCTGACACTAACCCTCCTTTGAAAATATTACACTTACCCTCCCTATAAGCCTCCCTCTCTGTAACGCTAAAACCAAGCATCATACCAATCTTCCCTGTAAACCTAACACTCACGCTTCATGTAACTCTGATGCTAACCCTCCCTGTAGCCCCTACACCAACCCTCCCTGTGCAGGGGTTGGACAAAAATATGGAAACACCAGGTAAACAAAAGAAAACCTAATATGGTGTTAGACCACCTTTGGCATCCAAGGTGGCCTGACTTTTCATGGGAATTGACAAATATAAGTCTTGGATGGTGGATAATAGAATCAGATGTAGAAATCATTCCAGTTCTTGCAGAGATGCCAGAGGAGGAAAACAAGCCCACACCTTGTTCTCCTAAATTCACTATAGTGGCTCTAAATTATTGAGGCCTGGTGACTGCGGTGCCCAGGAAAGGTGAGAGACTGTCTGCATGCTTATAAAACCACGATTTGACAGCACCAGATGTTGAATCAGAGCATTACCGTCTTTGGGAAACAATGTCTGTACCAAAGGTTGCACATGGTCGACCAAAATTTGTACATAGTCACTGGCAGTGACTCTACCTTTCAGGGTGATGATGGGGCCTACAGAATACAAGATATGGCAGTCCAGACCAATAATGCGCCGTCACCATGATTTACCATTGGCACAAAACAGTCCTGGTCGTAAGCTTGGGATGTGTTCACCACACATACTTAGGGGGTCAGACAGCACTCAATCAGATCTCAAATTCACCCAATAGGAGCCTGTGCATCCTCCCAGATAGCCGTGAATGATGTGCAATAGAGAACTCCCAAACAAGCCAGGAAACAACATGCAGGAACACTCAGTGATACTCAATAACCACAGTGCATGAAAAATACAAAAATACACATAGAGCAATACTTTAGAACAGTGGTTCCTAACCTTGTTGGAGGTACTGAACCCCACCAGTTTCATATGCGCATTCACCAAACCCTTCTTAATTGGAAAAATAAAATATGATTTTGCGTGTGATGGGCACAGTGGCTGCGTGTGATGGCACAGTGGCGACAATTGATGGCACAGAGGCTGCATGTGATGGCATAGTGAGGCTGCAATTTATATATATATATATGTTTTTGCTAGTCAGAGAAGGCTCATTTAAAATAACACAAAAACATTTTTTTTATCTGCCATTTTATATTAAAAAAAGTGCCTGGTCACCTCAGTCAGCCTCCTCCCCTCCCCCCCAATCCAGACATTTAATTATATGCTCTTAACAGGTTCTACTTACTTTTAAACAAATTCAGTAGTCTTTTTTAGCACACTGTCAGCTAGGTTCAAATTCCACTAGTCAGGCAGGCTCCTCGAGACTAGTCCTTGCCTCTCTAGCTCGTCACAGGCAGCGCCGACACACAGCTCTCTGCGCAGCGCTCAGAGTCCCCCCCTTCCGGCCGTGAGTGGAGTGACGTCACTGGAAGGGACCAAGAGACTCCTTCATAGGGGGAGTAAACAGGCTGCAGCAGACAGGAAAGTCCCGGATGCAGGAGTGCACTCGGCACACAATTTGTACAGTGCTGCTGGCCGCCGCGGCAGAGCTTCACCTGCGGCTGCGCCCCCCCTCTTATACGAAATGGTATCGCCCAGGGCACCCGTCCGCCCCTGCCTTGTACCCGCGGCCTTGTGTGACCTCCGCGATCCCCCGAGACTCACTCACCGAACCCCTGGGGTTCGATCGAACCCAGGTTAAGAACCACTGCTTTAGAAGTTTCACATTTCAAAAAAATTGAAGTGCACTCAAATGAAAACTGCATAAATGAGCATGTATATACATTATATCCAGGGATGATCAGTTTCCCTGATGTATAGGCTTACAGGGGTTACAGGGGTACACCCTAGTGCAGCCTTAAAACATCATCCTTCCCTGTAGCCCTAACTCTAACCCTCCTTGTAGCTCTAACCCTAAAAATGCAATGTTATTTGTGAACACATAAAAATCTGAGAATGTGTTAGTACAGATAGAGTTGGAGATAGAGATTGGCACATCACTTTTTTTTTTGCAAGTATTGTGTCACCACAACGCAGCCTTTACTATTTATGACTTTAAAGATAAGCTAGTAGTAATTCATAAGCAATAATGTTTCTTAGGCCATAGTGGGGAAATCCCTGTTGTATTTCATATGTATCACATCCCTCTGTCACTCATATCTAATTTTATTAACTTTTTTTATCTCTTAGGCTTGGAGCCCAGTGTGACAGTACAGAAGCTGTAATGAGCCATTTGTATCCTGCAGTGTCACCCCAAGTCCGTGAATGCTACCTGCAGAGGGAGCGACTGCTCTTTAGTTGCTCAGGACAAAACACAAAGTTCCGTCGGCTATGTCCGTGTAGAGACTACCAACGTGGACAAGTAGCTCTGTGCAAAGACTGCTCTTGAAACATCAGCCCATTACATGAAGTGTCACAGCCACGTTTACAGGTCCCAAGCCTGTAACTCATTTTAGAGGCTTGGATTTCTGTCCTGGGTTTTATGCTGCAGCATAAAGCAATATTGTGTAATATATACATCTACACAGAACATTGTCTAAGAATCTTTGAAGCCAAGTGAAGATCTCCATGCTGTGCTATGGTGTTCGGCCCTTTCACTATGCAGGGGGTCATCAGAATTTTTAGGAGAAAAGCACAATGAAGACATCCAAGAACAAACCTATATTCGCAGACTTTTGCTGGTTGCCCATACATACGGATTGACATACTTCAAGAGAAAGGCTATATTCTAACTGTAGTTTCTTGAGATACTCAAGTACTGCTGTCTGGTGTTTTGCCTATAATGGCTCTTAGGAGTGAAACTGCCATTCCTTCAGTTGTTGTGACATTCATTTTTTTTTTTACAGAAATATTACAATACAAAGGGGTTGAAATAACTGTTACATAAAATCAAGTGGACCAAATGTGAACTTTATGAAGGTAACCAATTTGCTGCCTTGAAGCCGTAAATTGTGCTTATGGTAATATATGCACTTTCCTGATAAGTTGAAGCTCCGGATAAGCCTGGAGGGTTCAGAAAGAAGCGTGCTGAGCAATAGACGTCTTTCCTTTACTAATGTTAATAAAGATTTAAATGGAAAGTGAAAAACATTGTTACTGTTTAGACTGGAGTGTTTGAAAAGTGAAAAACTTTTTACTTTTATAGACTAGACTGTCTTAGAGATCGTTCATCGTTTATTGTCCTCACATCAGTCTTTCCTTTAACATTAACACTGACCCCTACTGCAGCCTTAAAACATCATCCTTCCCCGAAGCCCTAACTCTAACCCTCCTTGTAGCTCTAACCCTAAAAATGCAATGTTATTTGTGAACACATAAACATCTAAGAATGTATTGGTACAGATAGAGTTGGCACAATGAACGATGGTGAACAATGAACATGGCCTACACAAGAACATGGCCTACAGATGTTTAATGGAATCTGCAGGTTTTATTTATTGGGTTGATGTTTAAACCCAAACATATAGGATTAAAGATAATGGTGTGTTACATGACCTAAAGTTTTTGGACACCTGACTGTCACCCCTATCATCTTGTTGGACATCCCATTTAAAAACTAGAAACCTTTGTAGTCAATTTGCCCTTGGTAGCTACAACAGCCTCCACAGCTCTGGGAAGGCTTTCACAAGACTTTGGAATTTGTCTGGGGGAATTTTTGCCTATTAGATAAAAGAGCATCCAAGAGGACAGGTACTAAAGTTGAGAGAGAAGTCCTGAGTGGGAGTCAGTATTTAAATTCATCCCAAAGGTGTCAGGGGTGTCAAGATAGAGGTCAAGGCTTTGTGTAGGACATTCATTTTCCTTCACATCAGGCTTGTCAAATTGTGTCTTTATGGAGCTGGCATTGCACACAGGGCACAGTCATGCTGGACCAGAAAAGAGCCTTCTGTAAACTGTTCCCATAAGTTTGGAAGCATGTAAAAGTATATGTATGCCGTAGAATTACCAGTACCCTTCACTGGGCACATCTGAACTCAATCATTTGTAGGGGGTCCAACATACTTTTGGCCAGATAGTGTAGGTGTGATTGCCAAGTGTACACAAATGTTTGGCCATATAGTGTATACTGGTGGTTAGTAGGTGTATGTAAATGTTTATTTATTATGAGTAGGGGTAACAAGAACAGAAAATTAACAATAAAAATAGACGTGCAACTGTTGCCCTGGCCTTTAAACCTGCCTGGTAAAGCCCAACTCCTGCAAACCATTTTTAATATATAAGGGAAGGGTTAGAACCTTTGTCAGGTTATATCTCTATTTGTGAGAGTTCCCCTCGGATAGGGCAGGAAACAGGAAATTTCTTGAAAGGACATACAAACAGAAGCAAGAATACATGAGGAAGAGGTAGAATATAGAAATATGTTTCTAATGCTGCCTTCCTGTCCCGTAGTTGACCATACCCTAATTTCCTACATGGGTGTCACAGTTACATGGAGTAAAGGAAAATCTACCCAGTAGGGTCACAGGTAGATTTAAAAACGGTAATATTTACTCATCCCCAATCTATCCAAAACAAAACAAACAAAAAGCATTTTGCTGGAGTTTAGTCTGTGAGTTACATGTTCTGTCTAGCAAGCACTGCAGCAATGCTACGGCATATGTGTGTGTGTGTGTGTGTGTGTGTGTTTTTTTGTGCTTTAAATGCATGTCAGACTGCATGCAAAAAAATATGATGAGTTCTGTGTCACTATGATGGCACAGCTTAAATTCTCTGCATTTTCTTAACTTGCTTACCACCATTTTTTCTAAAATGGCAGTCGGGTGGACACAATATTCTGGAATGCTGATTTTAAGTGGCACACTGTTGTCATCTGTCTGCATGCACAAAGCCTATGATCATGCTGTCAATAGACAGTGCAAATCATCAGTAAAATGCACAGAGCCCTTCATAGTAGCTCTGTACCTTGTGATAGCCAACAACTGAGATTACAAATGTAAACAATACTATTGATTACATTTGAGAACCCTCCTCGCACTCTCATGACAGAGGAAAGAAGGTTGGAGATTTTTATGAATGATGGGATCCTATGGAGGTAGGCAGCAGAAGATTTAAGGTGGAGGGAGGTTAATACATTTTACTGTGAGATTGATTTTTACCCTTTTCACGGCTCCGTCTCTGTAGTGCCTGTATATTTACACTTTCACCTCCTTTACCCTGCACCATCATCCCACCATATGTGATCTGTACATTAATGATGCGCTGTATCTAGTGCACCATTTGCAAGCTCCATGTTTTAACCACCATGTTTACCAGCATGTTTCTTTGCTTTAAAATAAAATTATAGCAGAAAATTAGATCACCCTGGGGTGTCTACTTTTCAAATAGGGGTAGTTTTGAGGATGTGTGTACTTTCCTGTTGTTTTTTAACGTAACAGTTTTTTTTTTTTATATACAAGGGGGTGCTGATAAGTATTGAGCCTCATCCAGAAAAAAATTAAGTTAGGAAGCTGTAACTGCCACACTATTCTACATATTCCCCCAGGAAGTCAATGCACTTGCGACATCTGTCCTGCAGCTTCTTAAATACCTGCAAATAAAATCCTTCCGACTGCTGGTGTAAACGCCCATTTGTAGCATTAGTTGCCTCCAGAACACTCCCAAATCCTTGTCCCTTTAGGTGTTTTTTGAGATTGGGGAACAGATGATAGAAGGAGCCAGGTTGGGCGAATAGGGTGGATGGGGCATCACTTGAAAGCCTAAGGTGGTCAACTTTGCCATTGTTTTACCTGCAGTGTGTGTGACGAGGTGTTGTCATTCAACAAGATGACACCTATTTTGCCTGAACTTAGTCAATAAAGCACAGTAACATGTTGCTTTGATGGTTGAATCCTTTTGGAGGTAGTCCACCAGCAGAACTCCCTTATCTCGAAAAACTGTTGCCATTTACTTCTGCACTGACCTTTGCACACGGAACTTCTTTGGCCTGGGGGAACCACTGTGCCTCCATTCCTCAGACCAGGGGTGCCCAACCTTTTGAAGAGCAAGGGCCACTTAAGCGACTTGGTAACCGGTTCCGGGCCACAATAAGCAGAGTGGGTAAATGGCAGCCCAGTCGGCTCTATAGAGCCCACTCTACTCTCAGCACACTAAACTCGCAGGTAATAGAAGTCTATGGCTCAGTGCAGGTAACCCTCAGGTGCACTACTCTGTACCTGTGGATCAGTTTGAAATCAGCCCAGTAACCACCGCAGAACAGATATGCCCATATATACACTGTGATTTTAGTAATAAACTTTAATAACAGTATTCTATTTTATTCCATCCCAGAGCAGGAGGTCGCGGGCCACATCAGAGGGCTCCGCGGGCCACTGGTTGGGCACCCCTGCCTTAGACTGTTCCTTTGTCTCAGGATCATAACAGTAGATCCATGTCTCATCACCAGTTACCAGTTTGTCCAGGAAATCTGACTAATTTCTTGCAAAATGTTCCAAAAAAGCCACCAATGTCTCCACATGTTTCCTCTATTGTTCGGTTGTCAAAGGTTTTAGGATTCACTTTGACTTTGTAGACACAGAGACAGAAACAGGCCTTCCACTGGGTTTCTCAATTTCAACACCGAAATGGCCGGTTTTAAAATTGAAAACCCAACGCTTAACTGTTACATATGAAGGGCCACTGTCACCCAAAGTTTGTGACATTTCATCATGGATCTGCTTTGCACCTTTCCCTTGGAGAAACAGGAACTTGATTATGGTCCTATGCTCTTCCACATTGAATTTTTCTGGGGGTGCTGCCATGTTCACTTTGGACCTAAAAAGGAAAGATAAGTTAAAATCATAGGTAGTTGATTTTTACACCATTGAATATAAACAACTTGAGCAGTACACCCTGCAATTTACAGCTTCCTAACTCACTTTTTGTTGGGTAAAGCTCAAAACTTATCAGCACCCCCTCATATACAGTAACAAAAACAGTGGTTTTAAATACCACCAAATAAAAGCTCTGTCAAAAGGATTGGTACTCAAGTGGTAAATGCAGGCCCAGTGGTATTGAATATAGTGGCACAAAATTCACCATGCATTTTTTAAGCAGTTTCAGACATATACCAGCACCAAAAAGTGGGAACTTAGCACAGTTGTATTGTTTACTAGACAGCAGAAGTTGCTTGCTGACTGGCTTTATGCAGATTACTCCAATCAGACATCTCTGTAATCCACTGCTTGCAGTCTTTGTACAGCTTATCCATCCAAGGTACATTAGTATTCATTTGGATCTATGACAAGCTGTCAGCACTGATTAGTGTGGCCAAACCAAATTACAGTATATGGTTTTTTTCAACTGACCAGAAGATCACAGTAAGCTTAACATGTGTTTCCACCTTTGCAGCCAAATTGGATATCACCTACTTTATATTTATTAGGTCCACATTTACATAACATACAGTGCCTTAAAAAAGTATTCATACCCCTTGAGATTTTCCACATATTGTTATGTTACAGCCAAAAACATAAATGTATTTTATTAAGATTTTATTTGATACACAAACAAAAGTGGCACATAATTCTGAAGTGGAAGAAAAATGATAAATGGTTTTCAAACTTTGTTTACAAATAAATATCTGAAAAGTGTGGTGTGCATTTGTGTCCAGCCCTCTTTACTCTGATATCCCTAAGACCCCTTTCACACTGGGGCGTTTTTCAGGTGCTTTTGGGCTAAAAATAGTGCCTGTAAATCGCATGAAAAATGGCCCCCTGCAGTCTCAATGTGAAAGCCCGAGGGCTTTCACACTGAGGCGATGTGCTGGCAGGACGTTAAAAAAACTCCTGCAAGCAGCATCTTTTGAGCGGTGAAGGAGCGGTGTATACACCGCTCCTGCCCATTGAAATGAATGGGCAGCACGGCTGAACTGCTGGCAAAGCACCGCTGCAGTGCTTTACGGGTGCTTTCAACCCTTTTTCGGCCGCTAGCGGGAGTTAAAAGCGCCCCTCTAGCAGCCGACTAACTCCACAAAAACGATGGTTAAGGGCTACTAAAAATAGCGGCACTTTACCACTGCCTGCGCCCCAGTGCGAAAGCTAAAAAAAAAAAAAATCTAGTGGAACCAAGTGCCTTCAGAATAATTAATAACAAGTTTCCGCACTTAGGAAGTGAATGAACTGCAGCCTCCCTATGTAAAGACTTCACCTTGGTGAAACCCAATTTTTTTTTTAAAAACTCAAAAAAGGGAAATGGCACTGTTCAGGGGTTATGCACAAAGAGCTTAACCCCTATTAGTGTAGTGAAATGTGAATAATGTACTAGTCCACCGTGTCCCAACTGTGAAATGATAAATGGCGTGTAGGTTGACTGAGCTAAACTTAGAGCTCTATGTAGTACAGCAATGCTTAAAATGTGGCATAGGAAACAAATAAAATAAGAATACATATACACTCAGAAGTGAAAAATGTAGCAAACATATAGAAGAAGGTGCTCTGGTCAGATGAGACCAAAATTTTACTTTTTGGCCTAAAAGCAAAACGCTGTGTGTGGCGGAAAACTAACACTGCGCATTACCCTGAACACACCATCCCCACTGTGAAACATGGTGGTGGCAGCATCATGTTGTGGGGATGCTTTTCTTCAGCAGGGACAGGGAAGCTGGTCAGAATTGATGGGAAGATGGATGAAGCCAAATACAGGACAATCTTAGAAGAAAACCTGTTAGAGTCTGCAAAAGACTTGAGACTTGGGCAGAAGATCATCTTTTCAGCAGGACAATGATCCTAAATATACAGCCAGAGCTACAATGGAATGGTTTAGATCAAATTATATTCATGTGTTAGAATGCCCCGGTCAAAGTGCAGACCTAAATCCAATTGAGAATCTGTGGCAAGACTTTAAAATTGCTGTTCACAGACACTGTCCATCCAATCTGACAGAGCTTGAGCTATTTTGCAACGAAGAATGGGCAAAAATGTCTCTTTCTAGATGTGCAAAGCTGGTAGAGACATCCCCAAAAAGACTTGCAGCAGTAGTTACAGTGAAAGGTGTTTCTATAAAGTATTGACTCAGGGGGGGCTGAATACAAATGCATGCCACACTTTTCACATATTTACCGGTATTTGTAAAAATAAATTGAAAACGATTTGTCATTTTTCTTCCACTTTATAATTATGTGCCACTTACAACCAAAAACGTAAATGTATTTTTTGGGGATTTTAACATGACAAAATGTAGAAAATTTCAAGTGGTATAAATATTTTTCAAAGTAAAAATTGCAGCTTACCTTTTTAGATACTCTGTTGTGGACCCTCTGTGGACTGTCTCTCCAAACAAACGGTTACATTTTTAGTTGCTAGGCTTCTTTCATTGTATGTTAATGAAGACAGACTCGGGACAGACTCATGCACGTTGTTGATAAAACCTTGCAGTCAGCTAGAACACCTTCTGCTGAGAAACAATGTAAAATGGAAGAGATATTTTTCCCAAATTTGACTGCAAATGTAGAAATACGATTTAAAGTGGACTTATATTTAAAATGAAAGTTGAGCTGCCTCATGCATACTGGTTTAGTTTAAACAAATCCTCCTACATAAGCTGTAAATGTTTATCTCCACCTTTGTTCTCTACATCTCTTTATGCTTCAGAATTTCCAAAAAGCAGGGGGCAGAGAGCTGAAATTACACACTGCAGAACTCAGTGAGGAGAGCTGATTGGAGGGAAGGGACACCCCCTTTCACACAGAAACAGAGCTGAAGCTGTTAATCACAGGCTGTGTGCTGGAGCTCCTTCCCTGTCACTTTTTTTTCTTTTTTACAGGAAGGAAACAGCAGACAGAAATTACACTTAATGGGCCAGATCCACAAAAACCTGGCGCAACTTAAAAAATCCCATTTAAGTTACACTGCCTTAAAATTTCTACCTAAGTGCCCGATCCACAAAGCACTTACCTAGAAATTTCAGGCTGTGTAACTTAAATCCGGCCGGCGCAAGGCGTTCCTATTCAAATGGGGCGAGTCCCAGTTCGCATGCGCGAAGTTACGTTACGCCGAGTTTTGTGGATCGCGCCGGGTTAAAAAAGTTGCGTCGGGAAAAAAAAAATGAAAAAAATTTGACAGCGTCGCTCGGCATGCATTCCTGAGAGGGAGAACTCCATGCCAATTTTCAAAGAAAAAACCGGCATGGGTTCCCCCCCCAGGAGCATACCAGGCCCTTAGGTCTGGTATGGGTTGTAAGGAGACCCCCCTACGCCGAAAAATCGACGTAGGGGGTCCCCCTACAATCCATACCAGACCCGTATCCAAAGCACGCTACCCGGCCGGCCAGGAATGGGAGTGGGGACGAGCGAGCGCCCCCCCCCTCCTGAGCCGTACCAGGCCGCATGCCCTCAACATGGGGGGGTTGGGTGCTCTGGGGCAGGGGGGCGCACTGCGGGCCCCCCCACCCCAGAGCACCCTGTCCCCATGTTGATGAGGACAGGACCTCTTCCCGACAACCCTGGCCGTTGGTTGTCGGGGTCTGCGGGCGGGGGGCTTATCGGAATCTGGGAGTCCCCTCAAATAAGGGGGCCCCCAGATACCGGCCCCCCACCCTAAGTGAATGGATATGGGGTACATCGTACTCCTACCCATTCACCTGGAGGCAAAGTGATAGTTATTAAACACACAACACAAGGGTTTTTAAAATCATTTATTAGTCTGCTCCGGAGGCCCCCCTGTCTTCTTTAGCTCTAATACCAGGGGGGGGCTTCTTCTTCCGCTCTCCGGGGGGGTCTTCTCCGCTCTCCGGGGGGGTCTTCTCCGCTCTCCGGGGGTCTTCTTCTATCTTCGCCGCTCTCCGGTGTTGACTCGGCGCACCCCGGTTCTTCTCCAGCTGTCCGGTGCCTTCTCCTTCAGCGCTGGCTGCCTGCTATCTTCGTGTGTTAGCTCAATTACTAGCAGGCAGCCAGCGCGGTCTTCTGTGACGTCATCTTCTTCTCTTCTCTTCTTCTCCCTTCTTCCGATGTTGACCCCACGCCTCTTCTCACTGTAATGATGGAAGCGCGTCTTGCATCCCATTTATATAGGCCTCACCGTCCCATCATGCTCCGGTAGGTACCCACGTGGTGGGTGCCTACCCACGTGGGTACCTACCGGAGCACTGGGTAGTAATGTTTAGCAACCTCTAGTAACCGAATGGTGGGCAGCAATGTATGGTAACCTATAGCAACCGAAAGCATAATTTACAGAACCCGGCTTGGGGTGCACACCCTGACCACATGCTGCTGGCCCAAAACTAGCCTGCCCAGCATCTATAAGGGAAAAAATTATTGGGGAAATATGTTTTTTGACTTAATATCTACCTTAAATGACTTTGCTGTGTATGTGTCAGGTAGGTCAGTATATGTCGCACAGTGTATTTTGAGCACAAAGCATTCCTGAACCCTGCATACTGAACTAATTTGGCTGAAATGTACATTTTTGGTCCTTTGGGGTTAATTAAGAGGGATGATCAGTCCCATCCTCTGTACAGAGACGATGGCAGGTTTAATTCTGTGTTGGCACTTTAAAAGAAATAAGTTGGTTTTGCGTCGCGGTTTGGGCACTCGGGCTCAAAAATGTTTGCCATTACTGTCCTAATACATTGATTTTATTATGACTTATCTTAATCATTTCAGGAACTACATGTTACACCCCCTTCCTGTCCAGGAAAAAAACATTTTGGTGGTATTTAATAATCACTGGGGGGTTTTTTTACCATATAAAGGAACAAAGACTGAAGATTAAAAAAAAAAACACTCCCTTACTTTCTTTTATAAAACATTTCAAATAAAAATGCCAGGATGGTACAAACATTCTTTAAATTACCCTTTTTAGAAAGTGGGCACCATTTTTTTGAATGAACAAACATACCAGTATTAAAGTGTTATAATAAATTAAGGTGCGCATAGCCTTCATGAGTTGCCCACTGAAGCCAAGTGCAAGTTTCTTGATCATACATCACGGGACACAGAGCCTTAATTACTTAATGGGTTATGTAGTCACCACAAGTGATTGGACACTGGCTATCCCAATTAGAATTTAGTTCCTCCCCTATATAACCCCCTCCCAAATGGAGAGTACCTCAGTTTTTTCGCCAGTGTTAAGGAGGTTGGTCACGTTCAACATGTGCTAAGAAGAAAAATGTTCTTTTGATGGTCTGGCTGCAGAGACCTAGGAGCTATAACCGGATCCATTCCTCGGGCTGATATCAAAGGCCTAAGATGGTTGGTACCCGGGCCTCGTGTAAGAAGAAACAAGGTTTGCCTGTAATGTCTGCAGAGGTCTGGACTCTGGGATCCAGACTTTGGTGTACTAATACATATGTGGCATGAAAAGTTTCTGGAAGAGTCTTCTACGGGTCAGGAATGAGGTTTTCTCTAATAAAACCCTTGGTAAACCTTAAGGTTTGCCCGCCGTGATGGGTGAAAGCTGGAACCACTTTAAGTAGCTTTCCTGCGGCGTGGATCAGGTAAGAAGAAGATTATTTTATTTATGTATTATCTTCTTTGGAGTAGGGTGTCTTCCTGGTTCTCCCCACTGGAGAGAGTAAGTGCGTAAGCCCGCCTAATTCAAACTAGGCTGGTAGGGGGCGTGTTGTATGTAAATGATTCGTGACCCCACGTAAATGACGCGATTAACGAACGGCGAATGCGCGCGCATGCTCAGTATCACGTTGAATTTTCAAAGTAAATTACGCCCACTCAATGCTTAGTCGACGAGAACGTAACCTACGTCCAGCCCCATTCACGGACGACTTACGCAAACGTCCATACCTAACATGACTTAGCCCTGCTTTATGATGGGTAACTTTACGCCGGTCAGACGCCTTACGTAAACAATGTATCTTGATCCGCCGGGCGCACGTACGTTCGTGAATCGGCGTATCTAGCTCATTTGCATATTCAACGCGGAAATCAACGGAAGCGCCACCTAGTGGCCAGCGTAAATATGCACCCCAAGATACGACGGCATAGGAGACTTACGCCACTCGTATCTTGGCCAAATCTATGCGTAACTGATTCTAAGAATCAGCCGCATAGATACGACGGCGCACATTCAGACTTATGACGGTGTACGAGGAGATACGCCGTCGTAAGTCCTTTGTGAATCCGGGCCCTGGTGTTTTCTTACATAGCCTTCCAGGAATACATGCTCAGTGAAGTCGGTCAAATATAACACGAATAACCTCCGTCCGCTGCAGGCTCTGCCACAATACGCATACAGGGGTCCACGAGATGCCCCACAGTAAACTCTTCCCCCTTTTCCTTGTCTCCTGGGTGCCGCTAGCGCGCTTTTACTGTCTGATTAGAAACATGGATGGGGAGGGCCGATGGTTGCTAGTGATCCGTGCGCAATGCAGGACACCTGTGTGCAGGCGCCAAGAGGCTGGTTCAAAAGCCCAGCACGCCAGAGCCTTCTGTGAGCGGCATGGACACAGAGCTGTGGGCTGTAAGCGTCCCTGTGGATTGAACCAGGCAAACCTAAGACTCCTACTCGGCATCAGATTGTGCAGTGAGCTGATATTTTTGTGTATTGTAAGACTATAGCACAACAGATTGCCTTTATATTTGTGGATAGTACCTTTGCTTTGCAGTAAGGACTGCCTAAGAAGAGGGTCTAGGGTGAGTAAAAGAGGCACAAGGAAATCCCTGCGTATGGCTAAGGATTCTGAACTTGCCTGCAGTTTACCATCCCCCTCTGTCAGCCTGATAGCAGCCTAACAGGATGAGCCCCTGTCTGGTTTTGCAGCTTCTACTATGGCAGCTCCTGTATACGTCACTGAGGATGCTTTAAAAGTTGCTTAGGATGGCTTGGTAATATTGCTAATATTGTCGCAACCTCCTTAAGAGATAGCAGAAAACGGGGTAGATCCCCTTTATCTGCTCTGGCTCTCTTTTCAGATGAGCCTTCTGAGGGTGAAAAATCCTTCTCTGGAGATGAGGATCATGTGCAGTCTGAGGACTCAGGGGATGAGAGGATTCCTGCGACTTCTCAGTCGCTAAAGATGCAGGTGCAATATTATGCAGAGATGGTGCGTGCCAATTACAAATTGCCTCCTGTTGAAGCTTCTAGACCCTCTGTTTCCTCTTTGGGATCCCGCAAATCCCCACAGGCTGCATGCGCCTTTCCAGTTCATCCCTTGCTGGATAAACTGATGTATGATGACTGGGTTCACCCAGATAAACTGTTTTCTCCTCCTAAGCAGTTCTCCCTCCTTTATCCTATGGAGGAAGGTTTCACCAAGAAATGGGAGGGTACCTGCTATTGATGCAGCTATTTCTTGTGCAAACAAAAACCTGACCTGTACTTTAGACAACACGCAGGGTTTTGAGGATCCAACTGATAAAAAACTGGAGTCCCTATTAAAAGTCCCCTCTGCCATGGCTAGGGCTGTCAATAAGACAGGAAAATGTATGGACAGCCGCACTCCAAAAAAACCTTTTGAGGTTGTCTTTAGTTAAAAAAAAGGATGAAACCGCACTACAAAATCACAGCAGAACAACAAGTCTCCTCTGCCATGGCTGGGGCTGTAGTACAACCTGCAGTTACAGCCATTGGTGTATGTCAGTTCCTCAAGGAACAAATGTAGCAGATGATTAACCTCCCCCTACAGAGGAGATTGAGGTTTATGAGGACCTTCCTCAGGCCTTGTGCTTTGCGACTGATGCGATTATGGACTCTGTTCAACAAGCATCTCGCTTGAATCTCCTGCAGGTACACATGCGCAGTTCCCTTTGGTTAAAACTTTGGGAGGGCGAGGCTTCCTGCAAGAAATACTTGGCTGTGTTCCCCTTTGAGGGAGAATGCCTGTTTGGGGATGATCTGGATAAATACATCCAAAAGATTACCGGAGGCAAGTCTACTCTATTGCCGGTTAAAAAGAAGAGTGAGGCCCAGATTTTCAAAGACCTACGACGTCGTATCTCCAGATACGCCGTCATAAGTCCGAATGGCCGCCGTCATATCTATGCGCCTGATTCATAGAATTAGTCACGCATAGATTTGGCCAAGTTCGCTTCCGTTGATTTCCGCGTTGAATATGTAAATGAGCAAGATACGCTGATTCACGAACGTACGTACGCCCGTCGCAATTAGTTACGCCGTTTACGTAAGACATACGCCGGCGTAAAGTTAAAGCAGGTCTCTAGGTGGCGCAGCCCATGCAAGGTATGGACGTCGGAACAAGCGTATCTTTTTACGTCGTTTACGTAAGTCGTACGCGAATAGGGCTGTGCGTAAGTTACGTTAACGTCGTAGGCAGTGTTCGACGTATCTTAGGCATTCTATCCGACGTATGCGCACTGGGATACGTCCACGGACGGTGCATGCGCAGTTCGTTTGAAGCGTCATTTACGTGGGGTCATGATTAATTTACATAAAACACGCCCACCTCTTCATCATTTGAATTACGCGCACTTACGCCGGCACATTTACGCTACTCCGCCGTAACTTAGGACGCAAGTGTTTTGTGAATACTGCACTTGCCTCTCTAAGTTGCGGCGGCGTAGCGTAAATACGATACACTACGCCCGCTCAATGTAACGCCGCCCTACGTGAATCTGGGCCTTTACTGTTGGCCTCAGAACACCTGTTGTCCCAAGGGGTAATCATAGAATTAGCCCCAGAGGATCAGGGGTCAGGATTCTATTCATACCTGTTTACGGTTCCAAAACCAAACGGGGATGTCCGTTCAGTTATTTCCACCCTTCAGGGAGGAGAATTCCTGGCATCAATAGACATCAAAGATGCATATCTACATGTGCCAATATTCCCCGCTCACCAAAGGTTTCTAATGCCGCGTACACACGATCATTTTTCGGGTTGTAAAAAACAATGTTTTTTTACAAATGTCATTTAAAATGATCGTGTGTGGGCTTCAGGGCATTTTTCGGGTTCTGAAAAACGGGCAAATTTTTTTCAGAACATGTTTTATTTTTTCACAACGTTTTAAACGATGTCGTTTTTCAGGTTGTAAAAAATTATCGTGTGTGGGCTTTAACGATGTGAAAAACCCGCGCATGCTCAGAAGCAAGTTATGAGACGGGAGCGCTCGTTCTGGTAAAACTACCGTTTGTAATGGAGTAAGCACATTCATCACGCTGTAACAGACAGAAAAGCGCGAATCGTCTTTTACTAACATGAAATCAGCTAAAGCAGCCCAAAGTGTGGCGTCATCCACGCTTTGCTAGAGCATTTTTTTTTAATGATCGTGTGTAGGCAAGGCGGTTTTAATGATGAAGTTGAAAAAAACTTTGTTTTTTCTAGAGCCTGAAAAACATAGTTTTTTACAACCCGAAAAATGATCGTGTGTACGCGGCATAAGGTTTGCGGTGGATCAGTGCCACTTTCAGTTTGTGTCCCTTCTTTTCAGGCTGGCTACAGCACCTCGAGTGTTCACAAAAATACTGGCCCCAGCCCTAGCAAGGCTAAGGGCACAAGGCATAGCAGTAACATCCTACCTGGACGATCTGTTGATCATAGATCAGTCCGCTGCACGCTTGGGCTACAATGTGCACAGCACAGTGGAATATTTAGAGTACCTAGGCTGGGTCCTCAATCTGAAGAAATCTTCCTTGCAGTCTCAAAAAAGGCTAGAGTACTTGGGCATGATTATAGACACATCCCTAAGCAAGGTATTACTTCCCAAGCCAAAGGCAAAAGCAATAGGAGACTTGGTCTGAGTGGTAAAGGCAAAGAGAAGGCGTTCCATCCGTCTATGCATGAGATTATTGGGAAAGATGGTAGCCTCATTCAAGGCTGTCCCTTACGCCCAGTTTTACTCAAGACCGTTACAGGGCAGAATTCTGTCAGCTTGGAACAAAGATGTTCAGGCCTTGCATCTTCCTATGATCTTATTTCCAGGGGTTCGTCAGAGCCTCAATTGGTGGTTGCTTCCGCAAAATCTGTCAGAAGTAAAAAATCCTTCACTCCAGTTACCTGGAAAGTGGTGACCAAAGACACCAGCCTTCTGGGCTGGGGGGCAGTGGCCCCAGCCAAAAAGCTCCTACCCATCAACATTCTGGGTATTCGGGCAATTCATCTGACCCTCATAATTTTGGTCTGGCCTGTTCGGGTTCAGTCAGACAATGCTACAGTCGTGGACTATATCAATCACCAAGGAGGCACCAGAAGTCTGGATGCCCAAAAAGAGGTGAATCACACCTTGGCCTGCGGTCTTCATTCCAGGAGTAGAAAATTGGCAGGTGGATTTTTTAAGTCCAGGAGAATGGTCTCTACACCCCGCCATGTTTCAGATCATATGTCAGAAATGGGGAACCCCAGATGTGGACCTGTTGGCTTCCAGGTTCAACACAAATTTGGACAGCTTTGTGTCAAGAACAAGAGATCCCTATGCTCAAGGGTCAGATGCCCTGACAATCTCATGGGATCAGTATTCCCTGATTTATGTGTTCCCTCCAGTTCCGCTTCTCCCACGATTCCTTCAGAGAGTCAAGAAGGAAGGAAAGTCAGTGATTTTGGTCACCCCGGCTTGGCCCAGGAGACCCTGGTACACAGAAGTCGTAAGTATGGCAGTAGGAAGACCTTGGGTTCTTCCTTTACGCCCAGACCTACTATCGCAGGGTCCAATTTTCCATCCTGCCTTACAAAGTCTAAATTTGATGGTTTGGCTGTTGAGACCCACATTCTGAGTTAATGTGGGCTCTCAGGGCCAGTCCTATCCATTCTGGTTAATTCTAGGAAGCCGGCCTCCAGGCTCATCTACTACAGAATCTGGAAGGCATATGTTTCCTGGTGTGAACCCAGAAAGTGGCATCCTAGAAAGTTTGCCATAATAGGATTCCTGCATTTCTTCAGTTGGGCTTAAATATGAAGTTGGCCTTGAGCACTTTCAAGGGCCAAATCTCGGCTTTGTCTGTATTTTTTCAAAGACCGCTTGCCTCTCATTTCCTAGTCCGGGCCTTTGTTCACCCTGCGGTTGAATCCACCAATTAAGTCTCCTGTGTGCCCATGGGATTGGAATTTGGTGTTGTCTGTTTTACAAAAACTACCTTTTGAACCTTTACACCAGGTTTCTATAAGTCTGTTGACACAGAAACAGTTTTTTCTTGTAGCCATATCCTCAGCTAGGAGGGTATCAGAATTGGCGACTCTTTAGTGTAAAGAACCGTATATGATTATTCATAAAGACAGGGTGGTGCTGCGGCCTCATCCGAATTTCTTACCTAAGGTGGTTTCAGGTTTTCATCTGAACCAAGATATAGTCCTACCGTCTTTTTTTTCCCCCAGATCTGCAGTCTGCAGAGGAAGAGAGTCTACACCCTCTAGATGTTGTAAGAGCGGTAAAGGTTTATCTGAAAGTTATGGCTCAGATCAGGAAGACAGATTGTCTATTCATTCTGCCACAAGGCCCAAAGAAGGGCCAGGCAGCATCAAAATCCACTATTGCAAGGTAGATTCGACAAGGCATTATTCAGGCCTATGGTTTAGAAAGGAAGATCCCTCCTTTTCAGGTAAAAGCGCACTCGACTAGAGCAGTTGGTGCTTCATGGGCAGTGCATCACCAGGCCTCCATGGCTCAGATCTGTAAGGCTGCTACTTGGTCTTTGTTCCATACATTTACTAAATTCTACCAGGTAGATCAGAGAGGTTACGAGGATGCCGCCTTCGGGCATAGTGTGCTGCAGGCAGTAGTGTAGATCCTCTGGGTCAATGGCGGTCTTATTCTGATCTGTCTCCCTCCCCTCAAATTTTAGCATTGCTATGGGACATCCCATTAAGTAATTAAGGCTCTGTGTCCTGTGATGTATGATCAAGAAAATATGATTTTTTAATACAGCTTACCTGTAAAATCCTTTTCTTGGGAAAACATCACGGGACACAGAGCTCCCACCCCTCTTCGGAGTTAACGTGGAACACTTATTGCTTTGCTACAAAACTGAGGTAGAGGTACTCTCCATTTGGGAGGGGTTATTTAGGGGAAGAACTCAATTCTAATTAGGTTTGCCAGTGTCCAATCATCTGTGGTGACTATATAACCCATTAAGTAATTAAGTCTCTGTGTCCCGTGATGTATTCCCAAGAAAAGGATTTTACAGGTAAGCTGTATTAAAAAACCCTATTTTTCCTTCCACAGTATAAAATTGAAAGTTTCCTGTAGATTGAAGTTGCACTGCACCGATTCAGTGTATTTTGTGTAATGGCTAGATATGGATACACCCAAAATGCTTTAAACACTTTAAAAGTAATCCCCAAAACAATATTATAATGATTGGTGGTAAGTGGCACTTTAAATCCCCCTACTCCTCATCACTGGTCAGCGGCACCTAAACCCCTCCTACAACACTCCAAATATTGGTGGTAAGTTGCTTTTTAAACTCCCCACCCCTTATCATTGGTGTTCATTAGCACTTTAACACAACCTCCCCCTAAAAAAAAAATCAATAAATTCCCACACCTAGTCACAGCTTTCCTATGCTGCAGCCAGAGAATTTAATGAATAGTTTCATTCATTACATTTTTCTTCTCCAGTTCTTCTGTTGTGAGGGGTAGAGGAGGGCTCACCAATGTAAACAGTGCTATAACTTTGGTGATCACTCTAATTCAGTGGTTCTCAACCTGGGGTCGGGACCCCCTCGGGGGTCAAATGACGATTTGCCAGGGGTCACCAAATCCTGGGCTGTTCCTGAAGCCCACACTGTTCTCCCAGCCTTTTTGTGGCCACCCAGCAGGGCTGTCCCTGGACCCTGTTGCCGCCTAGCTGGGATGTTCCTGGAGCCCGCGGCCGCCCTCTCAGCCTTTTTGCAGCCACCCATTCAGTTCACGGCATGGGTGAGGGGCAGAGATTGGAGGTCAGGTGACTGGTGAGGAATGTGAAGTGGGAGGGGCTGGAAGAGACCCTATCTTCTAATTTCGGGAAAAGGTGTCACTGCTGCGAGACACCACAGAGCTGGAGACACAATGAAGCCAGAGACACAGTGAGTAACACTACCTGTGATTATATTTGCCATTAAATGTCCCCACTGCAGTTCTTAGATCAGCAGATGACCTTGATCAAGAGCACCTAAGTTGGCTGACCAGAACTCCCCCCAGCATTGCCACTGATCCCACCCCCCACCAGCACTGCCAGTCACCCCATTCCCCCACCAAGGAGTAAGAGAGGGATTAAAAATAGAGAATACATGGAAGGGAGAGGAAAAGAGGGGAAGGAGCAAAGAAAAAGGGAGAGAAAGAAGAAGTGAGAACAAAAAGACGGCTAGAGAGAGAGATGGGGGGAACAATAAATTTGGATAGAGAGAGATAGAAGGGAAAGAAGGGAGAAAAATGGAGAGGGTGGTACACCCTAAAATGTACCATACAGGGTTTAAAATTGTACGAGTGGAAGGGACTTAGGGAGCGCTAAATGTCCGTAGGTTAGGGACGCAAATTACTTGTCTTGCCTTAGGTGCTGACAACCCATGCTATGAAAATTATTTTACTGTTAGGGGTCCCTACGGCACTAGAAAGGTTGAGAACCACTGCTCTAATCATTCATTACATCATCGCATTCATGCTCCAATCACCTCTGTGCTTTAGCTGTACTGCCTAATGAAAATGGGAGCTGCAGCCTTGTGAACATGTCCAGCGCACATAGCTAGCTACAGCCATAAGTGCCGGTTCACACAGGGGCAACCCGACTTACAGCGCGACTTTGCAAGGTGACTTCAGCGTGACTTCAGCATGATTTGGAGCAACTTACAACGCGACTTGACGTTGCCTCCAGGACAGGCGACTTTGGCTGTGGCCAATCACAGAATAATCAGCTCTGTGGGAGGGGTTTGCCTGAGTAAACAATGTTCTTTTCCTGTAAAGTTGCTTCAGTTAAGAGAGTGATCCGACTTTGGAGGCAACTTCCATTGAATTCTATGGGTACAAGCTGGATAGAAGTCGCCTTGAAGTAGTACAGTAACCTTTTCTGAAGTCGGAGTGACTTCAGTAGTGTACGTTAAGACGGCTCTCATTCACTTTAATTGATTTTCTCATGTCGCGTGACTGGGGGCGACACAAGTCGGATCCCAAGTCGCGGTAGTGTGAACCAGCACTTAGTGTTGCTTCTGCATTGCTTTATAAAACATTTACGCCTTAGTCCAAGTCTTTTTTTTTTATTGAATATCAAATCGTTCTCTGAAATATTGGGTGCTAAGATGTTTTTATTTCAAATGATTTATAATAAACTGAGAAAAAAAAGCCTTTGGTTAAAAGGTAAACATCTTATTATGAAACCTGGGTTTTTGTTAATTATCTTTACATTGGGCTTCCAGAAGCTGCTTCTGCAATGAAAATCTATGATATGGAATAAGGCAAATTGTCTGAAACATATTCTTTATGAACAATAAAATGTCTAGACAGGACATTAAATTCACTGGGAGAGTAAAATGCCTCAATGTGCACAAACCTCGTTACAACCTTGGATTCTTCTGACGCAGAATGCTTTGGTTTCTGTATAAATCGTGTAGCCTATATGGATATAAACAGCAATGCTAGACTATAGCTAAAAATCAACAGTGGCAGTTAAAGCACATAAAAACACTTTATAAGCCCAGTGGAGCAATAATGTTTAAAAAATAGCAAAGCTATTCTTTCCCTATGGTCTAGACAAGGGGCAGAATTTGTAGGCAGTAGTGCATTCTATTTCAATTATGGTAATTGTGGAAGGTGGAGGCATTTGTCCCCCGGACTAATATATGTTGGGCTACTAGCCATGATTGAGATACTACCCCATGTGGACATCAATCAGCGTGGGCTCCACAGTCAATTCACAGTCAATGACACATGCTGGCTATTATATAGTATATACAGGTTGACCTCATAAAATTGGAATATCATCAAAAAGTAAATTTATTTTTAGTAATTCAGTTTGAAAAAGTAAAACTCATATATTTTATATAGTTGCGTTACACACAGAGTGATGTATTTCAAGCATTTCTTTCTTTTAATTCTCATAATTATGGCTTACAGATAGTGAAAACCCAACATTCGGTATTTTAGAAAATTAGAATATTACATAAGACCAATAAAATATAGTATTTTTATTACAGAAATGTTGACTTACTGAAAAGTATGTCCATGTACAGTTTAGAATGCACTCAATACTTGGTTGGGGCTCCTTTTGCATGAATTACTGCATGAATGCAGTGTGGCATTGAGGCGATCCGCCTGTGGCACTGCTGAGGTGTTATAGAAGCCCAGGTTGCTTTGATAGTGGCCTTAAACTCATCTGCATTGTTGGGTCTGGTGTCTTTCTTCTTCCTCTTGACAATACCCCACAGGTTCTCTATGGGGTTTAGGTCAGGCGAGTTTGCTGGCCAATCAAGCACAGTGATTTCATGACCAGGGGTCCTTTTGCATGAATTATTGCATCAGTGTGCCGTGGAATGGAGACGATCAGCCTGTGGCACTGCTGAGGTGTTATGGAAGCCCAGGTTTCTTTGATAGCAGCTTTCAGCTCATCTGCATTGTTGGGTCTGGTGTCTCATTCCATGAGATCAGCATGTAAGGAAGCTCTTAGGGACACTAGCATGTCTTTCAGGGTTGTTTCTGACACCTGTCCTACATACTGACATGTCCTACATACACTGACCTGTCCTACATACACTGACATGTCCTACATACACTTACCTGTCCAACATACACAATCACTGACCTACCTCAGCCGTGGTGTGCCCGTCATAGAGATGCAGCCAGGGAGGCTTAGGAGCCAAGGAGGAGAGCCGCCGAGCAGGGATGTGACATGGCGCGGCAGGCAGCTGTGGTGTGCGGCGCTGGCGTGCCCAATGTGCCCGTCACTCATAGGAAGCCAGTCAACAGAGGAGGCTCAGGAGCCGAGGAAAGCTGCCAAACCGAGCAGGGAGCAGGAATGTCACATGGCGCACCGGGCGGCTTTGTAATTCCCGCCTTCTGAGCTTGCAGCGCCTATGATGGAAGTCACACGTCCTGCGGTCCCGGATTGGACCAGTGGGACGTCCATCATAGGCGCTGCAGCCTCCAGAAGACGGGACCTGCTGTGTCACTCGGCGGCGCTCGGCAACACAATGGTCCCTGCTCATCGGCACGCGGGGTTAGTTATTAAATACTGCACGCCCGAGACTCGGGGCTTTTCGGCAACCCATTCGGGGCTCCAGCTTCCCCAGCCTATTGACGCCCCTGGCAGGTGCCAAGTCCTGATGGAAAATTATATCAGCATCTCCATAAAATTGGTCAGCAGAGGGAAGCATGAAGTGCTCTAAAATTTCCTGGTAGAGGGCTGCACTGACTTTGGACTTGATAAAACACAGTGGACCAACACCAGCAGATGACATGGCTCCTCAAATCATCATGCATTGTGGAAAATGTTGTACTTATATTGAAAATCAAGGTCCCAGAGTCTGGAGGAAGAGTGGAGGGGCACAAAAGTCTGGCCAACTGATCTCCCTTCAGATGAAAATCCACAGAAAAGTTTATTTGGCTTTATTGTACTACTCAGCACAAAAGAGAAGCTGCTTCACTAACTACACTCACTGCCCATTCAAAAAAACGAAAATTACATCTGTGGCAAGGGATTTGCATTCTGTGTTTTGGGTCCTTTTTCTTTTGGTGTTTTCGGTCGTGTGTTCGTGTGACATCTGTGGCAAAAGATTTGCATTCTGTTGAATCCAAAATACGAACAGAAAAAAGGAATTCAAAATACAGGGTGCGGGTCTTTTGTTGTGGATGTCGTGTGAGCATACGACTGAGGGTGCGAACAGAGAAGGGATTCAAACAAGATAAAGAGTGCAAATCTTTTGTTGTGGATGTCGTGTGAACATACGGCTGAGGATACGAGCAGAGAGGGGATTCAAACAGGATACAGAATGCAAATCTTTTGTTGTGGATGTCGTGTGAACATACGGCTGAGGATACGAACAGAGAGGGGATTCAAACAAAATACAGAATGCAAATCTTTTGTTGTAGGTGTCATGTGGACATGCGGCTGAGGATACGAGCAGAGAGGGGATTCAAACAGGATACAGAATGCAAATCTTTTGTTATAGATGTAATTTTCGTTCTTTTGCCGTTTTCGTTTTGTCGTATTTTCGTCAGATCGTTCGTTCGTGTTTGCGGTTGTTCGTTATGCGGCTCATTCGTAATCCCGTCGTTTTCGTATTTTGGTGCTTTAATTTTTTCGTATGTACACATTATTCTGCGGGTACGAAAATGAACATTTTCGTACGAAAATAACATTCGTACGAACGGGAATGCACATATCTAATTGCTGGGAGCTGACAATTCATTATAGCCGCGAGTGATTTTAAATTACTTTTTTTCCTTCAGAATGTCATTTTGTGCAGGGACAGTTCTAACTACGGGAAACATAATTTACAGGCATACTATACCCCCCCCCCCCCTGGTACAAAATTAACTTTTGTTTCACTTTAAGCATAAAAAAAATTGCATTGATACATATCCCCTGGGGAAGGTCCCCAAACACTTTTTATGACAAAAACTTGCATATTAACCTTTAAAATGAACACTTTTGATTTCTCCCATAGACTTCTAAAGGGAGTTCGGCGGCTTTTACCTCGCCGGTTCACACGCTCCGGCGTACTAATTGAGCCATGAACCGGCGCAGCACATTGCTTATAGTAAATCAGCCCCACAGTGTAGGGAAAAATGCCATGCAAAAAAAAAGAAAAAATACACAGAACGCTGCCAAGTTTTTGCGCATGGAGGTAGTAGGGGTCTTGTAGGTGCTGCAGAAGAAAGCAGTGGTAGGGCCACATAAAATAGAGGAAAGACAAATCTGCCTTTCCTTGTACCAAGTGGCTGATCATATGACAATAGCTTGCTCATTAGCCCTACAAATGGCAAAAATTGAATAACAAGATTTTCTTCCTATGGTCTCCAGTGCCATTTGTGGCAACATTTTAATTTTCCCAATTTTGAACCTGCAAACCAAACCCATTGCTACTCTAACCGAGCACTTTGCTAATCATCATTACACACGAGCAGAAGTTTGTGGATTACAAAGATGTCTAGATATAGGTAACAGTTTGCCATGGTAGCGATAAGTGCACATACATGTGGACAAGCCTACATACAGGTATTTATGCACTGTGCAGACATTGCTGGGGCAATGGTAAAGCCAGGTTTATGGAATGTCCATCAAAGAACAATTGACTGCGAGAATTGCAGACATATTTGTGGTCTGTCATGGACCTTGGAATGCAGAAGTGTTCCTCCTTGAAATCTGTTACACAATGGGGGGTCTTCTGCTCTGTCTTAAGGCTCCAGATGGCTCCATTGTTCTGTGTCTGGCTATTGTGTACATTGATTGCCCCCTGGGGCTTCTGTCTCATTACACATAGCAGTCCTTCTATTCAAGCTATCGGACCAATCCCTGCTGACTCATTTTCAAGTCCTCATTTGCATGGCTAAGAGGACCTGAAGGAGAACTACATGTACTTTACAATTGACCAATAGGAATACGGTTGTTGGGAGAGGGATGTTCCAAATTCTGTATAAAAGTGTGTTGTGTGTTTCCAATCAAAGTCTTCGGGCCAGATTCACATAGGTTAGCGGATCTTTAGATCCGCATAACCTATCTGATTTAAGATCCGCCACTGCAAGTTTTTGAGGCAAGTGGTTAATTCACAAAGCACTTACCTCAAAACTTGCGGCGGCGTATCGTAAATCCCCCGGCGGGATTCAAATTCCGCGGCTAGGGGGAGTGTACTATTCAAATCAGGCGCGTCCCCGTGCCGATCGAACAGCGCATCCGGAAATTTTCCCAGCGTGTATTGCTCCAAATGACGTCGCAAGGACATCATTGGTTTTGACGTTTACGCAAATTACGTCCATCTGTATTCGCAAACGACTTACGCAAACGACGTAAAAAATTTAAATTTTGTCGCGGGAAAAACGGCCATACTTAGACCTCATAGACCCAGGGGCAACTATACGACGTAAAAAAAAGCGCCGGGCGGTCATTCGTTTCAGAATCGTCGTAAATGCTCATTAGCATATTCGACGCGTAAAAGACACGGAAGCGCCACCTAGCGGCCGGCCTGAAATTGCAGCTTAAGATCCGACGGTGTAAGTCACTTACACCTGTCGGCATATCTATGCGTAACTGATTTTATGAATCAGTCGCATAGCTACGACCAACGGAAATCAGAGATACAACGGTGTATCAGGAGATACACCGTCATATCTCTTTGTGAATCTGGCCCTTCCTGTTTGAACTTACATACAGCCTGCCTGGTGTTTGTTCTAATGGATTCCGAATGGCACATAGCTGTAGTTCGGATCCCAGGGCCTTGGATGACCGAACCATCAGACGTTGCGATCTGCAAGCTGACTCAATAGTAGCAGAGGACTGTCGGGGGAGCGGAAGCGAGCGAGCAAGGGTCTCGTTACATGGTCTATGTGCAAAACTAGCCGGATTAAGCAATGGTGGCCATATGTTACTGGGTACCTTTAATTACATCAAATTCTCAAGGTGACATATTGTGCAGTTTAAGGAAAATATTTCCAGCACACCATAGATCTTCATAATAACCTCCAAATGTTGGACATGTCACATCGCACACAGAAAATGTGTCTGGTGGAAATATTGGGCCAGATCCACAAAGCAGATGCGCTGACTTAACTCGAGATACGCGGCGTAATTGAAATTTACACCGCACGTATTTTTGCACCTGATCCTCAAAACGAGATACGCCTTAAAGTGGTGGTTCCCCCTTAAAAACAACTTTTTTTTATTCCACTGGCCCCCCACATTCCATCACGATTAAGGCTATTATTTTTTTTTTCCTGCTGTACATACCTTATTACAGCATCTTCACCCGTGCATCCGGGTTGCGAGTCCCGCGGGAGTGGGCGTTCCTCACATGTGTTTGATTGACATTTTGCCCAAAAACGAGCTCCCCCCCGTCGCGTAAGCCGCGTCACGATTGGCGAAAGGAGCCGAACGGCGATGCGCATGCGCAGTATAGCGCCGACTCGCCGTTCGGCTCCTTTCGCCAACCGTGACGCGGCTTACGCGACAGGGGGGAGCTCGTTTTTGGGCAAAACGTCAATCAAACACATGAGGAACGCCCACTCCCGCGGGACTCGCAACCCGGATGCACGGGTGAAGATGCTGTAATAAGGTATGTACAGCAGGAAAAAAAAAATAATAGCCTTAATCGTGATGGAATGTGGGGGGCCAGTGGAATAAAAAAAAGTTGTTTTTAAGGGGGAACCACCGCTTTAAAACCAGGTTTTTCCGTCCTACCTAAAATAATTACACCGGCGCTTCTTCGCACGCAAAATACGCTAGACACGCCGCTGTTTTGATAGGCAAAGATGCAAATAAGGGAGATAAGGCGATCCACAAAATTAAGTGTGTGCGGCGTAGATTACGCCCTGTGCGCTTCTGTTAGTTTCATGGTGTAAATTTACACTTTATAAAAGGTGCCCTAATTTTACACAAGCCGTGTAAAGGTCAGCTAAAGCAACACCATTAAGGAAGAGCTGAGCACACACACTTGCAGGACAACAATCTGTATGCCAACATGCCAGGGGCATCAATGCGCATAGCTAGACTAGTGACTTTAGTAACCGAGGGTACCCCCTCTTCTGAGGGAACAGCAGTCAGGAGACGCCTTGCAGAATGCATCTTGCACAGTAAACACACACATTAATTATGTCACAATGAGAATGCATGAATGCACACCACTGTGGTCCCTAGCACAGACACATCACATGCACATCGAATTGGATTAGATCCAAGTACCCCCCCAATGGTACTTGGGAGCAGTAACGACCCGCCACGGCTCCAATTATGTCACTGTGCATTCATACACCATTCAGGGACCTGGGATCACTTCTCCCTGGTCCTGGGGATCCCTAATCCACCGAAACTGAGGGTGACACCCTTATTTAATCAGGAATGCCACCCCCACATTCACACATCATTCACACACATAAAACAAATCATAAGTACAGTATACCAAACAAAATCATAAAAATAAAAAAACAAAAGTACCCCTGCAAACTTAATGGCGGTGGCGATTGCTACGCCTGGGCCGCCCACAGGCACGGCCACGGCCAACCAGAGGAGCCTCCTGGGGGGGGTGTGAGCAGGGGAAGGATGATCTTCATGGGGGGGTGTGAGCAGGGGAAGGAGGATCTTCATGGGGGGGTGGGTGAGCACGGGAAGGAGGAGCCTCCCCTGGTGACTGTCCTCCTGCTGGCCTGCCCTCCAAGGCCACTGCTATCCTGGTCAGACAGTTTGTGAGGGCAGCCGTATTGGCCTGGCCAGCCCGGGTATTGTCCTGGACAGCCTGGGTCAGGGCACTCACCTCCTGGGCCACGCCTGTTGTGGCTGTCTGCAGGTCACACAAGCATGTGATGACCGCCAAGGAGTTTGTGGCCCCATCAGTGATTGCCTCCTTAATTGCACCCAGGCGTGTCTCCATCTGGCTCAGAGTCTCTTTTATCGAGGCCAAAAGGACTTCCCTGCCAATCTGCATATCTTCGAAATTAATTGAAAATACCTCATGGATTGGGATTGTGTAGGCAACGCAAAAAGAAGTTTCAAAAATATATATGAAAAAATATATCAGTTTATTACAAAAATAGATACAGCATATACAAAAAAATAATTATATCTCGAAAATTACATGAATATACATAATACAAAACATAAATGATGCAAATACTGTCCGGCATACGGTACCATCACCAATTTGGGAGGTAAGTTGTAGCTGAAAGCCGACACGTTTCGAATGCTACGCATTCTTCATCATGGCATAAACAAGTATTACATCTGAAGTAGATCAAGAAATGTTGTAAATATTAAATACATTCACATTGTAACATTGTACTTTCTTCATTTAAATACAAAAACAGCACATTTATACCTGCTTCATCAAACAAAGAAAAAGCACAAACATTAGTGAAAAATCTCACCTATTGCTTAAAAATTCCGCGCCCAAGGGTGTGGAGCAAGAGGCCCCTCGATGTCCTGGGACCCAGATGTCTCCTATTGCAGGCTGCACCATACAGAGAGATCCCTATTTGATATCACTCATAGAGTGGATAGAACCAATTGGTTCAATTTAAGTGGCGTTGGAAATCCTATATAAAGGAGATAGAGTGGGGAAATGGCCCCCCCAGGGGAAGAGAGAAACATAAAGTTCCCATCAGTTTGTATCAAAATATGCCAGTGTTGAGCATCAATTCATTGGTTGGAAATTATATTCCAAGCAGTTCATGAAAACTCACCAGTAGTTGGGAATCCTGTATCCAAATCCGGCTGAATCCAGGTAAATCCTGAAAAGGATTTTTGGTTTCCCCAGGCAGGTTCCCCTTGGGGGTAAACAACAGCTCCTTGCTCTCCTAGATGTGGAGAGGGAATGACACCACATATCCCTCTTGGCCCTCCTTAAGTACCTACCTTGACTCTATTCAGGTGATGTGATCCTCCCCTTAATCACCACACTGATTGTCCCGGCTTGTAGTTGTTTGCTAGCCATGTGTGGCTCCATCTTACTGTCAAAAACGCCGCTTCTGAGAGGCACATTAAAGCGCCGTCATTGATTATGCATCCATTGGCGTCACTTCCGAAACCGGAAATGCCGCCACGGCCATTTTGGTAGTGGATTCGATTGCCAGTCGATCCGCGTCACTTCCGCAATCGGAAGTGCTACCGCGGCCATTTTCTTGGTTGGTTGTGTATGAGATGTCTGGAGACATCCCAACCGGATCCGGAAGTTCCCCGGCGGCCATTTTGGAAGAGGGCCCCGACGTGTATTAGAAGTCTGGCACGTATCTCCGACAGGGAGAGCAGCCAAATCAAAAAGATGAAATTGGAAAAATGGTGGGGAGATAAAGAGCTCAAGCAGTGACATTAATCACTGCTTGAAAAAAATAACAAAAACGGGCTAAGCCCAGGTTTGGATTATAGAGTAAAAATTGTTTAGGTTAGTGAGGTACTGTTCTCCTGCAGTTCTTTGGGGAACCACTGGGAGACACTTGCGGAGTAAAAAGCCACAGCTGCCTTTTATATTCACCTACCTCTGGCAAAACCGACTAGGGTTTCAATCAGGGAAGAAGAATTCTATCCCTGTTTTTGATTTCCTGGTAGACTTCTCTCTCAAGCATAACAAAGCTTCCCTCTTTACCCCACTGTGGTGGGTATACTAGATAATTTCACGTTAGGGCCAAATGTAAATATGACACTTAGAAATATAGTTTTTTTTTTTATTATTGTATGTATATATTTTTGGAATTGTCTTCTGCAATTGACATGTTATTTGACTCAATTTTTCCTCTTATTAAAAAGCTGCATAGGTGCAGACTGATTGGAGGGGAATTGAAGCTAAAATTGTGAATATGGACAATCTGTTCCTTTATTTAACCTATCTTTACTTTTTTGTTCCAAAGCTTGGGGATGTGGGACATTGGCCATTTACCCCGGTTAATGGGACATTGGTGTCTCTATGGTTCATTTGCAGGTTGTTTCCATCCTTTCCCTATTTTTTTGACTCATCAGCTGCCAGGGGAGACATTGGGCTTTGTACCCAAATGTCCTCAAAATTTACCATAAGTGAGATAGCAATATCTTCTTAGGTGAATATAAAAGGCAGCTGTGGCTTTTTACTCCGCAAGTGTCTCCCAGTGGTTCCCCAAAGAACTGCAGGAGAACAGTACCTCACTAACCTAAACAATTTTTACTCTATAATCCAAACCTGGGCTTAGCCCGTTTTTGTTATTTTTTTCAAGCAGTGATTAATGTCACTGTTTGAGCTCTTTATCTCCCCACCATTTTTCCAATTTCATCTTTTTGATTTGGCTGCTCTCCCTGTCGGAGATACGTGCCAGACTTCTAATACACGTCGGGGCCCTCTTCCAAAATGGCCGCCGGGGAACTTCCGGATCCGGTTGGGATGTCTCCAGACATCTCATACACAACCAACCAAGAAAATGGCCGTGGTAGCACTTCCGATTGCGGAAGTGACGCGGATCGACTGGCAATCGAATCCACTACCAAAATGGCCGTGGCGGCATTTCCGGTTTCGGAAGTGACGCCGATGGATGCATAATCAATGGCGGCCCTTTAATGCGCCTCTCAGAAGCGGCGTTTTTGACAGTAAGATGGAGCCACACATGGCTAGCAAACAACTACAAGCCGGGACAATCAGTGTGGTGATTAAGGGGAGGATCACATCACCTGAATAGAGTCAAGGTAGGTACTTAAGGAGGGCCAAGAGGGATATGTGGTGTCATTCCCTCTCCACATCTAGGAGAGCAAGGAGCTGTTGTTTACCCCCAAGGGGAACCTGCCTGGGGAAACCAAAAATCCTTTTCAGGATTTACCTGGATTCAGCCAGATTTGGATACAGGATTCCCAACTACTGGTGAGTTTTCATGAACTGCTTGGAATATAATTTCCAACCAATGAATTGATGCTCAACACTGGCATATATTGATACAAACTGATGGGAACTTTATGTTTCTCTCTTCCCCTGGGGGGGGCCATTTCCCCACTCTATCTCCTTTATATAGGATTTCCAACGCCACTTAAATTGAACCAATTGGTTCTATCCACTCTATGAGTGATATCAAATAGGGATCTCTCTGTATGGTGCAGCCTGCAATAGGAGACATCTGGGTCCCAGGACATCGAGGGGCCTCTTGCTCCACACCCTTGGGCGCGGAATTTTTAAGCAATAGGTGAGATTTTTCACTAATGTTTGTGCTTTTTCTTTGTTTGATGAAGAAGGTATATATGTGCTGTTTTTGTATTTAAATGAAGAAATTACAATGTTACAATGTGAATGTATTTAATATTTACAACATTTCTTGATCTACTTTAGATGTAATACTTGTTTATGCCATGATGAAGAATGCGTAGCATTCGAAACGCGTCGGCTTTCAGCTACAACTTACCTCCCAAATTGGTGATGGTACCGTATGCCGGACAGTATTTGCATCATTTATGTTTTGTATTATGTATATTCATGTAATTTTCGAGATATAATTATTTTTTTGTATATGCTGTATCTATTTTTGTAATAAACTGATATATTTTTTCATATATATTTTTGAAACTTCTTTTTGCGTTGCCTACACAATCCCAATCCATGAGGTATTTTCGATTAATTTCTAGTACTATGGGATGATGGCAACTACATGCATGCTACCATATGTGAGTTGGTATTTTTCCAAATCTGCATATCTTCTTCCTCAGCCTCCACCCCCTCATCCTCCTCCCCCTCAACCTCCTCATGAGGGGAGGTGTGGCCACTCCCCTCCCCTGGGGACTCCTGCCCTTCTTGGGACTCCTCAGCAGCCTGTTGTCCAGGGGATGGTGCAGCAGCCTGGCCTGATGGCCCAGCAACCTCCTGGTCATCTGTGGAGGACACAAAACAATCACAGGTTTGAGGATCCACACACTTGGCACATCTTCCCTTCCCCCACCCACACATGCTAATCACCAGATAGAAAAACCAAAAACTTACCTGGCCTCACAGGAACATCAGATTGATAGCCACGCAGGCCCACCACCTGCTGTGGGTGGAAACACTGGGCCACTGCCCATTCCTCCTCACTCAGCCTGACAGGGCAGGGTCCCCCTCCTCCAGTGCCCGTGGCATGGGCATTGATCCTGGCCATCTTCTCACGGACCTCACAGGCTCTTAAGATCGTTAATCTTCTTTTGTATGCCACTGGTGGTCCTCGTCTCCCCCCCCCCCGCCGCATTTATCTGATCCGTGATTTTTTTAATGATCTCCCTCCTCTGGGCCGGGGAGGTGTTCCGGCTCTCAGGGCCATGTAAAAAACGCCCATATTGGACGATGGCCGACCAAGTATTTGCTTCTCGATGGTTGAAAAATTGAGCTTCCTTTGCTTCGGTGCCATCACACCCACCACTCAACACCAACAAAAAACAAACACAACAAACAAACAAAAATACTCACACAACAAACAAACAAAAATACTCACAGAAGAAACACACACAAAAATCTAAACACACAAGCAGACAGCTACTACAAATGTAAAAACAAACACGCAAAAAACAAACAGAAAATACACTCAGAAAAAAACAAACAGAAAATATACTCAGAAAAAAAAACAAACAGAAAATACACTTAAGAAAAAAAACACCAACTACAATCTACTACTCCTCCAAAACTTTTATCTCACACACAACTCACCAACACACACCAACAAACGACAGAGCAGAAGCAACTTGCTCTAGGAAGGGGAACACAGGGATATACTTTTGCAAGGGAAGTGTGTTTGTCTGTGCCTTTTTATACACAGGGCGATCCTCAAACTAAGTACGCTTGGCCTTTTACCTATCTCACTGATTGCGCCGAGCCAAGTTCTGCACATGCCCAGTGAGCAGCAGATTTGTGCGCGCATGCGCAGTACGGCCGGCCCTTCATTTGCATGGGGTCATGGCTCATTACAATGAAGCATGCCCACTTCCTTCCCACTTGCAATAACCCCGCCTTACGTCTCGGAATTTAACTTACACTTGCGCAATTTTGGACGCAAATGCGCTGTGGATACGGCACTTACGACACAAAATTAGGGCGCCGTAACTTAAATGACATACGTTTTGAGTAACTTAATTTGCGCCGCTGTTTGTGGATCTGGCCCATTGTACATGATATATAGTCCAATTGGATGCAAGCTATTTTGTAGATGCAGATTGGTATGAATCTCATAGAAAATGGAAAAGTCAGTGGGCCAGATTCAGAAAGACTGGCGTATTTTCAGGGGGGCGTAGCGCATCTCATATACGCTACGCCGCCGTAACTTAGAGAGGCGAGTACCGTATTTAGAAAGAACTTGCGCCCTAAGTTGCGGCGTAGCGTGAATGGGTCGGCGTAAGCCCGCCTAATTCAAATTATCAAGGCAGTGGGCGTGTTGTATTACAATGAGCCATGACCTAATGCAAATTAGATACGTCGAACACTGCCTACGACGTAAACGGAACTTACGTACAGCCCTATTCACGTAGACTTACGTAAACAACGTAAATTTCGACAGGTGTTCCGACATCCATACGTTAACATGACTTACCCCTGCTTTATGAGGGGTAAAGTTACACCGGTCATACGCCTTACGTAAACAGCTTATTGTAATGCGCCGGGCGCAAGTACGTTTGTGAATCAGCGTATCTTGCTCATTTGCATATTTGAAGCATAAATAAACGGAAGCGCCCCTAGCGGCCAGCGTAAATATGCACCTAAGATACGACGGCGTAGGAGACTTACGTTGGTCGTATTAAAACAAAATTCAGGCGTAACTTGTTTTAAGAATACCGCGCATAGATACGACGGCGCATCTTTTAACTTACGCGGCGTATCAATAGATACG
The DNA here is from genome assembly GCF_905171775.1 of Rana temporaria. Lineage (NCBI taxonomy): Eukaryota > Metazoa > Chordata > Amphibia > Anura > Ranidae > Rana > Rana temporaria. The sequence goes on from NC_053500.1 coordinate 108,813,092, forward strand.
CCGGCGTAAAACGTTCCTGAATCTGGCCCAGTGTGTCCAAAGACATTTAATGTTATTAGGAAAGAATCTTACTGTCCACCACATACGTTATTTTGTCCTTATTGTCTGAGCTAGGCATTAAAGCGGAGTTCCGGCCACAATTTCACTTTTTAAATATAAATACCCCTGTAATACACAAGCTTAATGTATTCTAGTAAAGTTAGTCTGTAAACTAAGGTCCGTTTTGTTAGGTTGTTACAGCATTTAGACACTTTATAAAATAGAAATTGACTGGGGCCATCTTAAGTGTGGGCATCATGAAGCCAGACTGCATAACTTCCTGGATTTCAGCCTTGCAGATCTCACACATGCTCAGTGCTGCACAAGCAGTGTAATAGGTTTCAGATCAGGTTTCAGCACCTGTACTGTCCAAGTCACATGATTATTTGACACTGGGGAGTGCACAGACTCCTGTAAAGTTACACCCACTACATTCCCAGGAGTCTGTGCGGTGTAGGTTAGGAAGCTTAAGCACCTAGGTGCAGGAAGAGGGAAGATTAACTATTCTGCCTAGCAACAACACTTTGAAGGCATCTAAAAAAAAAAAAAAATTCTTAAAGGACTAATGACATTTTTTTAAAACTACTGATGTAATGTTATATTTATGGGTGGAACTCCACTTTAAGTCAACGTAGGTTTTCTAACCCGGTCCTTTGAAGTTTTTTAATGGTGGCTTTTTTTTTAACCATTGGAAACATTTGTCCCATACTAGCTGCAAATGTGTTGAAACTGTTTGGTAAATACAGCAAAACCTTGGTTTGAGAGTAACTTGGTTTGAGAGCGTTTTGCAAGACAAGCAACATTTTTTAATAAATTTTGCCTTGATATACAAGTGATGTCTTGATATACGAGTAGCGTCATGTCACAACTAAGTATAAAAATGAAGAGAGGAGCCTCTAAGTGTAGCAATATGGTTACATTTATTGAAGGTACAACATTTAGCAACTTATTGATACACTTAGAGGTGCCTCTCTTCTCTTTTATACCCTGTAAAAAAATGCTTTGATATACAAGTGCTTTGGATTACAAGCATGTTTCTGGAACGAATTATGCTCGTAAACCAAGGTTTTACTGTAAATATGTCTACAGGTACCACCATTGTCAACAGTGGTAGTGAATGAGATTCCTCATAGAAGGTTACCAAGAACTTTTATGCCGCGTAAACACCATCACTTTATGTGATGAAAAAAACAACATTTTTTGTGAAGTAAAAAAACGAAGTTTTTGAAACTTCAATTTTCAATTTTCAAAAACGACGTTGCCTACACACCATCGTTTTTTCAAAATGCTCTAGCAAAGCGCGGTTACGTTCAGCACTCTTTTCCATTGAAGCTTGCTTCATAACTTGCTTCTGAGCATGCGCGGGTTTAAAATCGTTGTTTTAAACGTCGTTTTTAGCCTTCACACTGTGATTTTTTGTGACACAAAAAAACGACGTTTTGAAAAACGACACAAAAAATTGAAGCATGCTTCAATTTTTTTTTTGTCGTTTTTCACAAGACATAAAACAACTTTTTCCCCACACACGGTCATTTTAATTGACGTTTTTTAAAACGTCGTTTTTTTTCATCACATAAAGTAATGGTGTGTACGCGGCATTTCAGCTAAACAAAGATCGTGGCTCGCTCCCTGACTGAGTATACAGCCAAATAAACATGATAATGTATTCAAATATGTTCTTTAGGGTAATTACTGGTGTCAGCACCTTGTGTTCTTCCGTATCTTCCTACATGATTTTTCTGTAGGCTACATTTGCACCCTTGAGCAAATAATAACCTTTGGTCACTCATTAATGCATATTGCATGTACTAGGCTTTTGCTGATTTCAATACTTTAAAAATGAAAAAAAAAAGTCCACTTGATAAAGATGACACAGTCTGAGACAGTAACAACGTTTTGGCAGCTAATGAAAAAAAATATTACAGCTATAGCAGGAGAAGGGGCAATGTAAGATTTGTGTGAAAAAAGAAACAAGACTTAGACCCAGAGGTGGCTTGTCAGTACAGTTTAAAGATGTCCAATTAAAGTTATAGCTGACATCTCCCGCTGCTGGTACAAATCTCAGTAGGGTGCCATGCGCCTGTGGCATACAAAGACCCCAGTACACTCAGCAGTCACTGCCCCATTATGATTAGGGTAGACATTGGAAAAGGACTGCATGCTGAGAGAGGCTGGATCAGACAGAATAACCAGTGGGAATTATGAGTGAGAGGAGTAAGAACAGCGCAAATTTGGGTCAGCATTATGATGGAGTCACTGAGTTTTAATATACTGTGGAACCTCTGATTTTTATTATACCGTCTTTAAGTGAAACTTGAAAATAAATTTGTAACTCTATACATTTAGGCTACGTTTCCACTAGTGCGACTTGTCATGCGACTTGGGACTGAAAAATCTCATGACAAGTTGTACCCCATGATTTCCAATGAGTACTGTTCATATCTGTGCGACTTCAAGTCGCAGTGACTTCAAAGTAGTCCCTGCACTACTTTGGTCCAAATTTAATGCGACTTGAGGTCCATAGACCTCAAGAATATACAGGCATTGCTTCAGTCTCATAAAAATTGCGTCAAAATTGGGCGACTTTCAGGTCACAATAGTGGAAACCTAGCCATAAACACAAAAGAGGCAATTGCTATTATAAAGGTTTTAGCATCATAAATGTCACAGGTTGATCTCTTGGGACTTGACTCATGGCGACAGCTGCTCTTGCTGCAGGTGTGGCTCAGCAAAACCAACCTGTCTTTTTTCCTGGTCTTAAAGCGGATGTGCCAGTATAAAAAAATATTAAAAGCCAGCAGGTACAAATACTGCAGCTGCTGACTTTTAATATTAGGACACTTACCTGTCCTGGAGTCCAGCGCCGTCCGCAGCAGAGAACGAGTGATCGCTCGTCTCTCTGCTGCTCTCCCCGCCATCCTCAGTGAGGGACCCAGGAAGTGAAGCGCTCCGGCTTCACTACCCGGTTCCCTACGGCGCATGCACGAGTCACGCTGCGCCCGCCGATTGGCTCACACGATGTGTGCTGGGAGCCGAGTGTTCCCAGCACAGACGGGAAGTCAGAAAAACCCGTCTTTTGCCCATAGCGTGTGGCTGGAAGTGGGTGCAAATACCTGTCTTTAGACAGGTATCTGCACCCCCTCCCCCCTGAAAGGTGTCAAATGTGACACCGGAGGGGGGGCGGGTGCCGATCAGCGTGAGTTCCACTTTAGGGTGGAGCTCCGCTTTAACATCTGCTGTTGTTTCCTCCTCCCTTAAAGTGGAGGTTCACCCTTTAAAAAAAATTCTGACATCACACGGAGTCGCGCCATCCTACCGACAGAATGCCAGTGTTTTTTTTTTTTCTCAGCACATACCTTTTAATCCCGATTTTCACCTCACGGCAATCCCACGGGAGTGGGCATTCCCAAGCACTGCCTGTGATTGACAGGCTTCCGAACGGCCCGTCAGAGGTTGCCGACAGAACCCGAACGTCGGTGCGCAGGCACCCTATAGAGCCGCACTGACGTTCGGGTTTTTTCGGCAACCTGTGACGCGCAGTATGCGCCGTTCGGAAGCCTGTCAATCACAGGCAGTGCTTGGGAACGCCCACTCCCGCGGGATTGCCGTGAGGTGAAAATCGGGATTAAGAGGTATGTGCTAAGAAAAAAAAAAACACCGGCATTCTGTCGGTAGGATGGCGCGACTCCGTGTGATGTCAGAATTTTTTTGGAGGGTGAACCTCCACTTTAAGCATGAACTCCTTCCTCTGTTGGAACTTCTGTTAGTCCTGCATTTTCACCTGAGCTCTTGTGCTCTCCCTACTGGTTTATGTTGAGAACTTCAGTCGGGGGCCTCTCCTGCGTTTCCTGTGATGTCATTTTGAATTGTCTGAGCAAAGACTTGTCTCCAGGTTCCTGTTTATGACTATTGTTGATGACTCAACTTTGCCACCTGCGCGTAATTGCAATCTCACCAACAATTTTTTACTTTGCATTGGCATTGTCAGCTGTTACCCATCCAAGAACCGCAACCTAGGATATGGACTGGGTATTGTGTTTGGAATGAAAGGATGGCACATCATTTGATGGAAATGAAAATTATCCACCTACAGAGGGCTGAATTCAAAGACACCCCGAAAATCAAAGTGAAAAAATTATGCAGCGAGCTAGTCCATTTTGCTGAAATTTCATTGCAACAACTCAAAATGGTCCTCAGTAATTTGTTTGGCCCCCAAGTGCTTGTATGCATGCCTGGCAACATCAGGGCATGCTCCTAATGAGACGATGGATGGTGTCCGGGGGTATGTCCTCCCAGATCTGGACCAGAGCATCACTAAGCTCCTTAACTGACTGAGGTGCAACCTGGCGGCACTGGATGGACCGAAACATAATGTCCCAGAGGTGTTCTTTTGGATTTAGGTCAGGTGAGCGTGGGGGCCATTCAATGGTATCAATTTCTTCATCCTCCAGGAACTGGCTGTATGCTCTCGCCACATGAGGCCGGGCATTGTCGTGCACCAGGAGGAACCCAGGATCCACTGCACCAGTGTAGGGTCTGACAATGGGTCCAAGGATTTCATCCCGATACCTAATGGCAATCAGGGTGCCATTGTGTAGCCTGTAGAGGTCTGTGCTCCCCTCCATGGATATGCCTCCCCAGACCATCACTGACCCACCACCAAACTGGTCATGCTGAACGATGTTACATGCAGCATAAAGTTCTCTGCGTCTTCTCCAGACCCTTTCACATCTGTTACATATGCCCAGGATGAACCTGCTCTCATCTGTGAAAAGCATGGGGCACCAGTGGCGGACCTGACAATTCTGGTGTTTAATGGAAAATGACAATCAAGCTCCACAATGTCCAGCAGTGAGCACAGAGCACACTAGCGGACGTCGGGCCCTCAGGCCACCCCCATGAAGTCTGTTTCTGATTGTTTGGTCAGAGACATTCACACCAGTGGCCTGCTGGAGGTCATTTTGTAGGGCTCTGGCAGTGCTCATCCTGTTCCTCCTTGCACAAAGGAGCAGATACCAGTCCTGCTGATGGGTTAAGGACCTTCTACGGCTCTATCCAGCTCTCCTAATGTAACTGCCTGTCTCCTGGAATCTCCTCCATGCTCTTGAGACTGTGCTGGGAGACACGGCAAACCTTCTGGCAATGACGCGTAGTAATGTGCCATCCTGGAGGAGTTGGACTGCCTGTGCAACCTTTATAGGGTCCAAGTATTGCCTTGTGCTACCAGTAGTGACACTGCCCTTGGCCAAATGCAAAACTAGTGAAAAACAGTCAGAAAAGATGAATAGGGAAAAAAAATGTAAGACACCTCCACCTTAAAAAACATTCCTGTTTTGGAGGTCATTTCATTGTTGCCCATTTGGTGCACCTGTTGTTAATTTCAATTAACAGCAAAGCAGCTGAAACTGATTAACAACCCCCTCTGTATACACCCCTCCCCCTCTGCTACTTAACTGACCAGATCAATATTCCAGGAGTTCTGATTCAAAAGTGTTCCTTGAATTTTTTTGAGCAGTGCATATATATATATATATATTATGAGGGGGTTTGCTCAGCAGCGGGTGTGTGTGACCCCCTGGATGGGTTTACTACACAAAAATTAGGCACAGCAAACAGTGAAGGTGAAACAAAGGTGCGGTTTATTTACAATGGTCCAAAAACAGCAGAACAAAAAGAAACATAAAAATAAATCCTTGCCAACTTGGCCACTTAATACACACAGGTTTCCCTGTCTATTAGCTAGGTGCATCCTTGTGCTGTCCCCAGCACCTATCTCCCTAATTACAGAGGCTTGCCACACAGGCGTTGTCTCACCGCACAGACAGGTATCACACTATCCAGTCTAAACAGGCACAAAACTGGTTCCAGGATGGAGCAACTCCCTTTGCATGCTGGGAGTTTTTGTAGAGGCCTTAATGAGCCAACTTAATTCAGCTGGGCTCCTTACCTCTACCCCTGCAGGACTCTCAGCACTTCCCCCTAGTGGTACAAACCAGGCGATTTTACCTGCCTGCTGTTACATTCACCTCCTCTCTTGTTTCAACCTTGAGGTTGGAACACAAGCAGTCAGGCATGCATGTACCCTAGACAAAAGCATCCACATTCCTCATTTGAACGCCAGGACGATGCTTTAACATAAAGTTGAATTCCTGTAGGGCCAGGAACCACCTATTTACCCTTCTATTGGTCTCCTTGTTTTGAGCCATGCACTTTAAAGGACCATGATCAGTAACCAGGTCAAAGTGCCTCCAGACACCACACCCACCGCCACGACAGCAGCTCTGATTACAGAGCCTGCTGGGAATGTGGGACCCGAGTCCCAGAGGGCAAATCCTTATGTGACCCTTGTTATGCCAAGGCGGTTGGAGAAAAAGAGGCTTAAAGCCGTCAAATGGAATCGCTAGTCAAGCGGGTGGTGCAGCAATCCCTCAAGAAGTTGGGTAAATCCCACACACGGAGCACGTCCACCACACAATCTGGCTCTCTGGTTAACAAGGCCCAGGAGGATCCAGACTAATTTCAGCCTTTTGATGCCTCCCCAGAGTCTTTGGACAGCGAATTTGAGGGAGATGAAAGGATAGACTTAACTTATCTAAACAAGTTCTTAAAATACGAAAGATTCAAAATGGAGACTTTGTCTACCATCCAACAAGCCGTGCAGCCAGGCGATTGGCTAATCTCAATCGACTTAAAAGATTTCATGTGCCTGTGTCAGAAGAATTCTGCAAATACTTCCGGTTCAGAGTCGGGCAAGTACATCTTCAGTTCACCTGTCTCCCTTTTGGATTGACAACCTTACCTTGAGTCTTTTCAAAAGTTCTTCTGCCTGTGGTGGCCCTCATCAGAGTAAAAGGAATACCCTTGAATCACTATCTCGACGACCTCCTGTTACTGTCTCAAGACAAGAAACAGCAATCGGTCCACAGGGAGCAGGTCATCTCTACACTGACAGAATTTGGGTGGCTCCTAAACCTTTAGAAAAGCCATCGGGAACCAGTCCAGCGCTTGATATACTTATGGGCCCAGTTGACACGGTGGAAGGCACCATCTTCCTCCCAGTGGAGAAAATCCCAGTCATTCGGGAGAAAATCTCAGGGACTCTGAGCTCCTCACTCCTAAAGGCATCGCAGTGCCTCAGAATCATCGGCACGATGGTCTCTACGATCCCCATGGTCAAATGGTCTCTGTGGAGGTTATGCCCTTTTCAGACAGGGTTTCTTCAACAATGGAATTCAGGGGACGACAATCAGCCCATCCACATAACATCAGTGATGAGGAACAGTCTCTTCTGGTGGCTCCAGAGCAGAAATCTGCTCACCTGCCACTCCATTGCTCCAGTCTCATGGGTCACGGTCATGACCGATGCCAGTGGTGACGGTTAGGGAGCCCTTTGCTGGTCAGAACTTACACAAGGCAAGTGGGATGCCTGTCTTCACAACCCAGGCTCAATCATCCTGGAACTACAAGCAGCCTGGTGTGCCCTTCAATTTGTCACTCATCTCCTGAAAGGGGAATCAGTTTTATTGAAAATGGACAACACCACAGTGGTCTCCTATGTAAAGAGGCAAGGGGACACTTGGAGCCCCACCTTGCTCCAAGAAGTCAAGCCCATCATGTCCTGGGCTCAGAAAAACCTGACCAATCTTTCAGCGGTCTTCGTCCAGAACGTCCAAGCGGACTTCCTGTCCCACACACAGTTGGACAACAACAAGTGGTCTCCCCATGTGTAGATATTCAAGTGGATTGTGTCCCTGGGAGTCAATGATGAAGTGGATTTATTTGCATCCCCTAGCAACTTCAAGATCAAGAAGTATTACACTCTGGGCCATTGCAGCTAGGCCTTCTGAATATATGCTCTGACAGATTAGTGGAGCTTCAACAGGGCATACGCCTTTCCCCTGCTTCCTTATTGGCCAAACAGGCCATGGTTTCCCCTCCTGACCCAGCTTAGTTTTCGGGATCTGGTACCTCTTCCTCTCAGGCCAGACCTTCTTTCTCAGATGGTCTGGTTCTTGAGGGAGAGGCTGGAATCTCTCGGGTGTGCTTCAAGAGTGATTTCCACCCTCATGAGCTCAAGAAAGGCAAACACAAATAAAGTCTATGGGAGAATATGGGCCAAGATTGCCGAATTCTCATCCTCTACACCAGGGGTGCCCAACCAGTGGCCCGGGGGCCACATGTGGCCCGCGGAGCCCTCTGATGTGGCCCGCGACCTCCTGCTCTGGGATGAAATACATAAAATAGAATACTGTTATTAATTTTAGTTTATTACTAAAATCACAGTGTGTGTATATATGGGCATATCTGTTCTGCAAAAACAACAGGAAAATGCCGCTAAAATAGCGGCGCTTTAATGCCGACGGCGCAACGCCTCAGTGTGCTGCTGCGCTGCCTTGCTTTGGGGATCCCCTAATTGCAAGTCTCCTCTCTGTCTTGTCCTACACAGAAACCTCACCTCATTTTACATTACACAGCACTGCACCTCTGGACCCCTTTTGCATTACACAGCACCGCACCTCTGGACCCCTTTTACATTACACAGCACTGCACCTCTGGACCCCTTTTGCATTACACAGCACCGCACCTCTGGACCCCTTTTGCATTATACAGCACCGCACCTCTGGACCCCTTTTGCATTACACAGCACCGCACCTCTGGACCCCTTTTGCACTACACAGCACCGCACCTCTGGACCCCTTTTGCATTACACAGCACCGCACCTCTGGACCCCTTTTGCATTACACAGCAACACTCTGCACCACTAGACCCCTTTAGATTTACACAGACACCCCCCCCCCCCCAGCTCTGTCCCTTCCTACATTAATCATGCAGAATAGGAGAGACAGTGAGCAACGCTGAACAGAGGGCAATCACCTGCTGGTTTACTTACGTTAGCTTCAGCAGCTGAGAGCTCTCTACTCAGCACTGCTCACTGTCTCTCTCTCCCCCCTGCTTACCGTGCTGGATGCTTCAGATCTGTAGAAAAACAAATTTGGCGCCGCTTTTCTAGGCTCGTTTGTGTGCGATTGGCGGGCGGCGGAGTGGGAGGCGCTGTGCCTCTGTGGTGATTGGCCGTATGGGACGTGATGCTGTGTTTACAGCAGGCCGGGAGACAGACCACCAGGCGAAAAAAAAAAAAAACAGAACGGAGCCCAAGTGAAGTGCTGTGCGGCTATAGTGCGGGAGGCGGCCACACGGTAGGGCGTTTTTAATTTCTTCCAAGCAGGGAGTTTTTTTTGGCCCCCCGCAGGGCCGGCGCTGGCGCTGTAAGGCAAGTGCCCATGTTGCCTTGCGCTAGAGCCGGCCCTGCTTCCATGGGGAAACAAGACTCAAGCCCCAAAGAAGACCAAGATTCCCCAAGTGGGATCTTTCCTTGTCCTCGACCCACTGTCTGGACTCAGTACCGCAGAATCTGCCCCGCTTTCTATTAAAGATCTTTCTGCAAGAGTCGCTTTCCAAGTAGCCATCAATTCAGCCAAAAGGGTTTCTAAGAAATACTGGAGCAATAACTGCAAGCTATTTCCTCTTTAGACGCTCCGACTATCCATACTGAATGAAATATGGGTTTATTCGATTTTTAAATCCTTACAGTCTGCGTTTTACACAGCATTACACCTTTTTTGGAATAGAGGTTGTAAATGCAGTATATATAGTAATTTAATAATTCCTCCAAAATAGAACAAGTTGCAACAAAAATAGATAGTGGTGAGATGATATATGAAATTTGCATTTCTTTAAGGAGGGGCAGAGTGAATGAGTTCAGTTTTTAGAGCAGAGTTTGTAATAATTATACAGGTAAGACTAGCACTTAACAAAATTACTAATTGGAGCCTTTCACTGCGACGTTAGATGAGACCCAAAACTAGCAATTATATCTTGATAACTGATGATACAAAACAGAAGATCATAGTCTCTTCTGCTTGTAGAGCTCAAACCCCAGCTTCCTCTTTTAGATTTTAATATTTAGTAAATCAGTTTTAATATTTAATGAATAATTAAAAAAAAATTGAAATTTTACGAATAATAGTATATAATCTGGTTGAAAAAAGACACAGCGACACAGATCTATCTAATTCAACCAATAAAAACGAAAAAAATATCATACAATCCTATACCCACAGTTGATCCAGAGGAAGGCAAAAAACAGTCATGAATTTGCTACAGCAGGGGATAAGATTCCTTCCTGATGCCCGAGAGGCAATTGTATTTTCCTTGGATCAACTTTACTATTAATGTTAGGAAAGAATCCAGGCCATTTTTAAAGCAGTAAACCCACTTGGTTATTTTTACCTACAGGTAAGCCTATAAAAAAAGGTAAAATGTAGGTAATATGAATATCTCCTAAACATGGTAATATGAATATCTCCTAATATGAATATCTCCTAAACATGCCGTTTAGGAGATATTCACCCTGGATGTAGCCAGTTACGTCACTGGCGCATGTGCCCTGAAGGTCCGGCATACCTCGTCTCACCTACAGAGCTTTGTGTTGGAACTGAGGGCTCCCGCGCACATTGGGGCTCCGGCCAGTCATGTAGCCAAAGTGCACAAACCCAGAAGAAAGACCAGGGGAAGATGTCAGCCGTCTCAGCGGTGGCTGTACAGGGCTGGAGGGCTTCGTTCCAAGGTGAGTATTTCATAATGTGCTAATTTGCAATGCATACTAGCACATTATGCCATTGCCTTGCAGGTGTTTTTTTTTTTTACAACAGCAGCAGTTTACAACCGCTTTAAAAGCAATCAACTAACTGAGCTGGCCAGAACCGGCTCTTCAAGCAGTCTATTCCACATTTTCACAGCTCTGACTGTGAAGAAACCTTTCCATATTTGGAGATTAAATCTCTTTTCCTCCATATGTAAAGAGTTCCCCCTTGTCCTCTGTGATGACCTTAAAGTGAATAACAAAACACCAAGTTTACTATATGGACCCCTTATGTATTTATACACATTGATCATATCCCCCCTTAATCTCCTCTTCTCAAGAGAGAATAAATTCAGCTCCTCTAATCTTTCCTCATAGCTGAACTCCTCCATTCCTCTTATCAGTTTGGTTGCCCTTCTCTGCACGTTCTCCAGTTCCCGATATCCTTTTTGTAAACTGATGCCCAAAATTGAATTGCATATTCCAGATGAAGTCTTACTAATGATTTGTACAGGGGCAAAATGATATATCTCTCTCTCTGCTGTCCATACCTCTTTAGAACAAGAAAGGACTTTGCTCGCTTTGGAAACTGCAGCTTGGCATTGCATGTTATTATTAAATTTATGATCTACCAAAACCCCCAGATCCTTCTCCATTATGATTTCTCCAGTTGTACTCGCCCTAGTATGTAAGATGCATGCATATTCTTAGCCCCCAGGTGCATATCTTTATATTTATCAACATTAAACCTCTTCTGCCACATAGTCGCCCAATCAAATGGTTGTGCTGACTACCACCATCCAATCACGTGCAAGCAAAAATGATGTTTTTTCCTTGCACGTGATTGGGTATTATTTGCAATGTGAAATTGTACCACATTCACTAAGCTTTTGGTAATATTTCCTTGCACAGTGCAACTTCCTTTGCAAATTGAACAGCCTATTTGACTTCAGTAAATCAACTCCAAAGTGCTTTGATCTTGAATTTTGGGCCCAAACTCTTGTGAGTCAAGCAGAAAAGAAGCACAGAAAAGAAGAGTATGTTGTACTGTAAAGATTGGTCCACATTGGAGATTTAGAGTCTCTCTTGAAAACATAGCTACTATGGTGTAGCAGCAGGGAGGAAAATGAAATGAAATTGCCCCCTTTGTAATTTGTAATCTTCATGCTTCAGCTGTCTTTTTTCAAATCAGAAGAACAAATTGAGGACTAGTGTCAACAAAGTGCTTAGGAATGTGAAGCAAGCTTGATGCCGGTCAGAGAGAACAAAGGTCAAATGCACTTGTCAATGAATTATGAATGATCTCGGAAGCGTTTGTTCCATCAACACAAGCCAAAAGCCGATCTACATAGGATCTAAATCGAATCCATTTAAACAGTCAGCTCATCCAAAAGTAAATCTTTATATGTAAGTGAAATATAGTGGACTTTAACATTTGCATTTTTCTCACATCTATGGGTAATGTACGCAACATTACTTATCCCTTGTTTTTTACATTCTTGGGAGGCAGGTCTGGTAGAGGTCTGGTACATACAGGTGTACAGACCTGGGAACTGAAGCACAGGAATTTTGCCAATGAAATCCAGCGCCGGCCGCTCAAGCAGGATGCAGGAGTGCCACCCCCCTAATCTACATGCATTGTGCATGTATTCCAATTCGTTTATTTTTTATTTTTAGAAGCACATGATTAGAGCCAGAGGCTTCAGTTGGTTTAAAAAAGGGTGGGCCTTGGGAGCAGAGCACTACACACAGAGCCCACCCAGTTGTGTGACATTAGCAAATACATTTTCGCTAATGTCTTCCTCTTTCTCCTCCTGGCCAATCAAGAAGCAGGTCCTGGGACCCAATCGGCCACGAGTCCTAAGACCCGATTGGCCACGGGCCAAAGTCCTGATTGGCCAGGAGGAGAAGCGACCGTTGGGACTCGGAAGGAGACAGGGGGAAGCCGCCAAAGCCATGACCTGGGTGGAGTAAGTGCACAAAAGGTTAAATACCATGCTAAAAATGTATATATATATATATATATATATATATATATATATATATATATATATATATATATAAAATAGGGCTGTGCAAATTAACTTTTAATTAATCGATTAATCTTAAATTTTTTTGATCGATTAAAATCTTTTTGATCGATTACATTTTTTTTGATTGGTACTCACCTCTCCGTCGGCTTCTGGGCTTTCAGGGAGTTCCGTCGGAGATCCAGTAACGTCACAGACACCGTCAGGGCTTGCCGTGTCCATCTGAATGGCTCCTTTGCTGTGCCTTCATATCTGCATGCCGGCGGGACCTCACTATCTGCCACATGCAAGGGCTGTTACACTTCCCTCTATCACTTCCCTCTATCAACCTGGGATTCTACAACCATCCACTGGGAGTTGTGATAGTTCCCTTCACATCTACATGCCGACGGACTGATGTTAATCTCTCCTCATCTGGATTCAGCAGTGGTATCGTTGTACACATTTTTATACCAGTATCATACTTGGCTACATGTTTTTATGACTGCTTTTAGTATTACTAGCACCATTTTTACAGTTTATGTAGCTACATCGATTTTATCTCCAGTGCAATATTTATTTTGTTACCTACTTGAAGACTATAAAAGTTTGATGCTATTCCCATTGAGCGCTGCCTTTGTGGGTTTTTTATATCCATCTATCCATTTTCCAGTGGTTGGTAGCTACACTGGGAATCAGCCTGCAAGGAGATCAGCTAAAAGTAGTAAAAAAAAAAACGATTAATCGAACAGAAAAATTTTGATCAGTAACAGCCCTAATATAAAATAAACAAATGAACTGCAGCAATTTAACTAGGAAAACACATAAAACAAAAAAATTGCGCAAATTGGAATTCAAATTAATTCAAAAGACAAAGTCAATAGGTGTTTTGGTGCTATAACACACTAATAAATAAATTCTATAGTGTTGAAGTTTAACCAAAGTGAATAATGAAACCACATAAATCTAAATTACACTTTTTTTTTTTACTTAATTTAATAGTCCAAAATATATTTTTCCACCACCAAAGTGACTTGATTGTGAACTTTTTGGTGACACACGACACACGTTAGTCAGGGACTCCTACCAAATTGTTGGTACCACCTATCTCTAGGATGGTCAAATGAGCAGGCAAAATACCTCTGCGGGTTAGGTTAATGGTAACAACCAATCATACAGGACAAGGCAAGAGTGAGTCTCCCCTCACATTGGGTTGTCAAAAGCATCCAGGGGTGGAAATGGGTCATAGAAAACAGAAGGCTCTAATAGTATAATACCTTATGGATAGGTTTATTGAACAAATGCCAATTGGCTACTTACAAATATTAAAAATGGAATGCGCATTAAAACAATTACCAGCAATTTCTTGTGAAACAAAAAAAAAATTACCAGCAAAGAGAATGAGCATACACCTGAGCTTCCGGAATCATGTGCGGCACAATGGCATCAGCGGGTAGCATTGCCCAACATGTTTCGTCACATGTGACGTCTTCCTGAGCCATCGCTATAGATAGAACTGGAACAAACCAAGCCTCGCTTTCATGCAGCGGCCATGTTAAACACAGTAAAAGAGAACCAAGCCTCCTTCCCATCTCTCTCCGTCTTCGAGATCACTAGGGATGAGCTGAACACCCCCCAGTTGGGTTTGCACCAGAACTTGCTAACAGAGAACAAATTTGTGCGAACATGCGAACACTGTTAAAGTCTATGGGACACAAACGTGAAAATTAAAAAATGCTAATTTTAAAGGTTTATATTCAAGTTATTGCCATAAAAAAAGTGTTTTTTGGGACCTGGGTCCTACCCCAGGGGACATCAATGCAAAAGAAAGGTTTTAAAACAGCCGTTTTTTCAGGAGCAGTGATTTTAGGAATGCTTAAAGTGAAACAATAAAAATGAAATATTAATTTAAATATCGTGCCTGGGTGGTACCCTTAGTCTGCATGTAACGTAACGCATTTTTCCCATGTTTAGAACAGTATGAACACAATACAAAAAAACAGGACACAAAATGACGCATGCGCAGTGTGTGCCGGCCGTGAAGCCTAAAGCTGTCACGGCCGGGATCCTACAGTGGCTATGACGGCACCGGCGGAGAGGCGCGACACTCCGGGCGGCCACATCCCTGGACCTTGGGGCAGATAAGTGTCTGTTTATTCAAAACTCCTCCTCAAAATCCATACCAGACCCATGCCGTTTTTTTCTTAATTCTGTCATAGGGCTCCTCTTAACCACTTCAATACACTATATTATTTATTGTACACTTCACTATATACCCTGCACTGTATTCTATATACTACACTGACTGCATTATATACTCTGAACTGCAGTATATATACTATACGGACTGCACTATTTACTCTGAACTGCAGTATATATACTATATGGACTGCATTATATACTCTGCTGAAAAATTGGGCCTTATACCGCATACACACGGTTGGAATTTCCAACAAGAAAAGTTTGATGCTGAATTTGGTGAGAGGTGACGATGGCAAGTGACAGGCTGAATCTGGTGGCAGGGGACGGGTGGCAATTGACACGCTGAATTTGGTGACAGGTGACGATGGCAAGTGGCATGCTGAATCTGGTGACAAGTGACGATGGCAAGTAACACGCTGAATCTGGTGGCAGGGGATGGATGGTAACTATATATATATATATATATATGCGCTACACTGAATGCGAGAGTATATACATATATATATATATATAAATAAACCGCCTGTAGTGTATTATATAATGTACACCACTGAATGAGCTGTATGTGTATATATATATGTATATATATATATATATATATATATATATTAAATACACTGCCTGCGCTGCCTGAATATAGAGTATACACTGAATATATAGTCTACGCTAAATGCAGTATATACAGTGGGGATCGAAAGTTTGGGCACCCCAGGTAAAAATTTGTATTAGGCCCCGTACACACGATAGAATCCATCCGCGGATAAATCCCAGCAAATGGGTTTCAGCGGATAGATCCTATGGTGTGTACACTCCAGCGGATCTGTTTCCGCGGATATTTATCCGTCGACTCGCTTTTCAGCAGATCGAATATTTGCTGACATGCTAAACAAATCTATCCGCTGCGAATCTATCCGTTGGTTAGTACACAATATCCGCGGATAAGAACCACGCGCATGCTCAGACAAAATAAGGGGATGGGAGCACTCGTTCAGGTAAAACTCTCGTTTGTTTGTGATATGGCACATTCGTCCTTTTAAATATCTAGTGTGTCGTTTATTGCCTCTTGTTTTTTCGTCGTTCTCTTGCTAGAATAAACCCGTTCTCTTGCTGATGCTATCTATCCAGATGTTGGAACTTTCTTTTTGTCCTCCACATGTCAATGTTTATTTTTTTTGGTTTTTAATTTAATGTTGTTTCTTTTTTTTTCCTTTTTTTTTTTTTGTGCAATTTATGTCACCATTGTTTTTTCTTGCATTTTGTTTTCTTTATTTTTTTGGTGCAAGTTATGTCACCATTGTTTTTTCTTGCACATTTTTTTTTTTTTTTTTTTTGTGCAATTTATGTCACCATTGTTTTTTCTTGCACATTTTTATTTTTTATTTTTTTGTTGTGCAAGTTATGTCACCATTGTTTTTTCTTGCACAATTTTTTTTTTTTTTTGTGCAATTTATGTCACCATTGTTTTTTCTTGCACATTTTTTTTTTTTTTTTGTGTGCAATTTATGTCACCATTGTTTTTTCTTGCACATTTTTTTTTGATTTTTTTGTTGTGCAAGTTATGTCACCATTGTTTTTTCTTGCACAATTTTTTTTTTTTTTTTTTTTGTGCAATTTATGTCACCATTGTTTTTTCGTGCATTTTTATTTTTATTTTTTTTTGTGCAATTTATGTCACCATTGTTTTTTCTTGCATTTTTTTTTTTTTTTTTCAATTTATGTCACCATTGTTTTTTCTTGCATTTTTTTTTATTTTATTTTTGTCAAGTTATGTCACCATTTTATTTAGGCGTGTGTTTTTCCTTTTTTGTTTTCCCAAGTTGGTACGCCAAATGTACCCCCCCCCCCCCCCCAAGGAGTTGGTGTCCTTTCTAAATGACACATATTATTTGCTAAAATGTTTCATGCCTAATCACCACAGTATTAAAACACAATAGACAAGGTATTTCAGTAAATCAAATAACCATTTATTTTGGCCATAAACAAAAATAAATTACCGAGAACGGCAGCACTTGATGAGATAGCAACATACATGCAGACTTGTGTTCCAGACTGCACAGGCAACATAGTCAAGGAGAAAATGGCAAACCTTGAGGACCACATACCGAGAACTAAAAAGAACAACCACAAAAACAAAAACCAGGAGCAGCAGCAAGTGAGCCAATGGAGCCCAGGCTGTGGTAGTCCAAAAAAAACAACGTTTTTGGGGGATCAAATGGAAGGCCGGGAATCATCTTCTCCTGTTCCTTGTAACCCTCCTTGCAGCCTGCATTGCAGCAGATCTTCCACGGACCCGTCCACGGCCCCTTGCAGGTCGGGATGATGTGGCAGCAGGAGGAGTTAGCAGGTGTTGGGCAGGATGGCCCGGGTCACTCAGCTCTGTGTAATTGGTCAGCCAGCCCTGGTGCAGCCATAAAAGCACCTGGTTCACCAGGTTCCTGGCACGCCTCTGACCGGCCTCCCCCGCTTGGGACAATTTGTGCGCCACATAGGCACTGTAGGCCTCAGTGGGGTTGAGGGGGGCCCTCATTAAGGCGCTAGCCTCCCGAATCATCTCGAGGCTCTCATCCTTCACTTGCCTCCTGCGCCTCATTAGGCCTGTTTGCCTGACCCGGGGGGGAGGGACTTGCCTGGTGGTGCTGACCCTGGGCCTGGGGCCCTCCTGACTGGTGCTGGGCCCGGCCTCCTCCTCCTGGCTGCCAATGACCCCTTCCTCCTGGCTGGCATGCATCTCAGCATCAGTAGCCGAAATTTCATGGCTGCTCCCTTCTTCCTGTGTCAAAAAAAGTGACATGGTTTACAATTTGGCACAAGCAAATCACACACATTTTCATGCTCTAGACTGGTTTGTTTTATCTTACTTTAAACTTGAATAGACTCTCCTGATCCCTGCACTTGGCATCCATGACCCCTATTTTTATGCCCATGACTTTTATAGTCCATTTTTTTGTTTTGGGATTACAATATCAACTCAATAAACAAACAAGAATTAGCAGCCCAAAAAATTTTATAAAAATACTCTACCTCATCAGAAGTGGAGAGTCGCAGATTTTCATGCCTGAAAGCCAGCCCCTCACCGTCCTCCTCCTGGCTGTGGTGATCCGTGGAAGGTCTGCTGCGATGCCGGCTGGAAGGAAGGCTTGACATTGATCGCCGGCCCTCCATGTGATCCCCCAAAAGCTCAAGCTCTTGGTAGTACCACAGACTGGGCTCCGTGGACTCGCTTGCTGCTGCTCCTGATCTTTGTTCCCGTAGTTCTCTTCTTTTGGTTCGGTATGCGGCCCTCAGGTTATTCATTTTCTTCTTGACCATCTCGCCTGTGCAGCCGGGAACCCATGTCTGCATATATGTAGCTATCTCATCAAGTGCTGCCGTTCATCGGTCCCGCTTCGAAAACAGGGGATGTTTTGAATCCCAAAGTAGGGGCATTTCCCTAAATTTTTCAATTAGGCGAGAAATTATGTCTTTTCCCACGATGTGTTCCATGTTTTTTTTTTCAATGTCAAATTTCAAGATTAACACTGTTAAACAAAAAATAATTAAGCATTAAAAAATGCACAGCATTCACATTGTAATAATATGTGGCCCCATATTTATCAAGTACTATGCAAACACAGTGTCTCCTGCAGCTAAAATGCTGGCCAGCTCTGCCCCATTGTTGTGACCAAAAATGAGTTCACATGCAGACCCTTTTTGAAAGAAGTTTGCTAAATACGTGTAATCTAGAACCATCCACAATTTTTTATATTTAGACCTTTCCTCAAGGCACTATTTCATGTGTACCTAGCATGCCCCTCATCATTCCTGACATATAAATACACTTCCTAATAACCTCTGGCCAATCAACACAGAACAATACTTGCATGATCACAATACACCTGGCAAAAAGTACAAATAGTTAGAGCATTCTTCACATCTAGATTTAAGTGATGTGTGAAAGAATTGTGAGAAGTAGATACCGTTTTGGGGACACAAGAAACATAACTAGCGTTAAAAGGGTGCAAACAACAGACAAAACCCCAATCCCATGGCTCTCAAGTTTCTAGGCCTCTGCTGATCCCATGTTGTAATTTCTTACCTTATTATCTCTAGCTCCTCGTGAAGCACGATCAAATAATCTCCGCGTAACCTACGTAATCACGTAGGTTCCCTTTTATACACTCCGCGTGTGCGTGACACACCGCCTTCGTCTCCATTGCCATGCCCCCTAATCAATGTTAACTCCAAAAATATGGCGTTAACTGTGTAACTTCTGTCAAATGTTCTACTAATCTCCGCGTAAGCTACGTAATCACGTAGGTTCCCTTTAATAGACTCCGCGTGTGCGTGACACACCGCCTTCGTCTCCATTGCCATGCCCCCTAATCAATGTTAACTCCAAAAATATGGCGTTAACTGTGTAACTTCTGTCAAATGTTCTACTAATCTCCACGTAAGCTACGTAATCACGTAGGTTCCCTTTAATAGACTCCGCGTGTGCGTGACACACCGCCTTCGTCTCCATTGCCATGCCCCATAATCAATGTTAACTCAAAAAATATGGCGTTAACTGTGTAACTTCTGTCAAATGTTCTACTAATCTCCGCGTAAGCTACGTAATCACGTAGGTTTCCTTTAATAGACTCCGCGTGTGCGTGACACACCGCCTTCGTCACCATTGCCATGCCCCCTAATCAATGTTAACTCAAAAAATATGGCGTGAACTATGTTACTTCTGTGAAACGGGCGAATAATCTCCGCGTAACCTACGTAATCACATCTTATTCATTCTCTACACTCCGCGTATGCATGAACCGCCGCCCTCGTCCCCGCCCATGACGGGACATTTCCTGTTTTCCACGTCCCTAATCTCTGTGGGAAGGAAAGATGGCGATGTCACACAAACATGCACGGAGCTCTCAGGCCGCAAGTGAGGTGACAGAGGCAGGAACGTCGCGATCCCGGCCAAAACGTTATAAGGCCACTAATATGTCTTTCGACGAAATGGTGGAGCTTGTAGACATTATGCGGAGGAAGGACTATGATGGGCAATATGGGCCATACAAGACCCCAAACCGCAGGAAGGGGAAAATTGTGGTGGCAAGGAAAATGCAGAGGATGTTTGGGATCACCAGGTCCAAGGAGCAGCTACGGAAGCGGTGGTCCGACTTGAAACTCCGTGAGCCACATCAATTGAAGAAAATAAAAAGAATTCAAAAAAAAAGTAAGTTCTTTTTTTGTTTGTGGGGGGGGGGACAATTTTATTATTTTAATGTTTGGTCACGTACATTTCTACATCTGTATCCTTGGCCTGGTTGTACTTCTGAACACATGTTGAAATAGTATTTTTTCTAAAAATATAATTTGCTTGGCCAACGAGTGTTAATAGGAAACCTCATTCACATCAGATTGCTTCTCACCAATACGATGTTGGCCCAGGAACAACACACCTGGACATGCCTCTCTGGCCAAAAACATTGTTTGTAAACATTGTGTAAAAATATATTTTTGTAAAATTTGAATCCTAGAATGGGAAATGCAAACAGTGCTACTAAGCAGGTGTTTTCATATCTGTAATCCAGAGCACCTGTGTCTCCCCCAAAATATTACACTAAAATTTGTATGGTCTCAGCTCAAAATTTGAAGGGGGGACATCCATGTGTGTCACTTTGCTAAAAAGGGACTGAATCAGAGCTTGGCCTAGAAGTCATCCAAAAATGTAGGTTTGGGGTGATAAGACAACAAAATTCAAACAAAAAAAAGCCTCTATACTTCTATGCAATGTGTGCGATTTCTGCTCTACAATATCTGTGTGCTGAGTATACCTTTTGTTTTTGTGTTATTTATAGGGGAAAGAAGACGCCAGCATTTCGAGGAGGCAGAGAGGGCCAGACACGCCCGGAATCTGCCATCTGGCCATGTGGAGGAGGAGGAAGGAAGAGAGGAGGATGTGGAGGAGGAGGATGAAGGAAGAGATGAGGATGTGGAGGAGGAGGAGGAGGAAGGAAGAGAGGAGGAGGAGGTGGAAGGAAGAGAGGAGGAAGGAAGAGAGGAGGATGGAGTAATTTTAAATCTGGTAGTTGTGGAGGATGAAGATGAAATTGAAGAAGATGATTTTGGTGATTTTGAAGATGGTGGATTGGTGGAAGAAGAGGAAAGGAGGAGTCGTGGAGGATGAGGGGGAAGTGGTTCAAGAAGGAGGAGTTATTGAAGATGGAGAAGTAGTGGAGGAGGAGGAAATCCGCACAACATCAGGTCAGTGCTTTATAGGGCAAAACAGATGTAGATAGGGTTGCCACCTCATCCCTTTATTCCCAAACACATATGGATTACACATGTTCTGTGGCTAATGTAATGCAGATATGGCACCAGGTGAGTTAAATTACCACCTTTTAATCAGCCACAGAACCTGTGTAATTATTATGTGTTCTGGTTTAAAGGGATGAGGTGGCAACCCTAGATGTATATAGGCCGGTAAAATTGGTAATTTTATATTTTTGATTCATTTTGTAGGGGATGAAGATGCTGTTCCACATTTTTCTCGCGCAAGTGCGGGAATAATTATCCAGCAAGTGATGGAGTGCAGCAGTGAAATGGAGAATATGCGGCAACAGATGGTTCTCATGGAATAGAATGTGAGAAATGTAATTGTGGAGTGCTGCACCGAGCTGGACACTATGCGGCAAAGAATGGTGGTTATAGAACAAAACTATAAAAACATCATTGACATGATGGGCCGTGTCAAAGACTGAACACCCCCGCCCATCCCATTTAATTTTTGACTCAGCAACACGCCAAAATTTGAAGATGCACACACAGTGTGTCAACATGTGCTATCTGCCATCACAGAATATCGAATATCTGTGCTTTGTGGGTACAACCCCCTCCTCGATTCTCAAGTCGTTTTCGAGGAAGGGTTTGCTCCCACAAAACACAGACATTGATCACCCATGATGGCAGATAGCACATGTCGCCCTTTGTCTGTGTTTCTATGTTGTAGAACTGACATTTGGCGAATTGCACTGAATGTGTGCATCTTCAAATTTTGGCGGGTTCAGGTGTGAAATCACACCATGACTGTTATTGTGAATGTAAAAGTGACACATTTGTGTTTTAACGTTTTTGGACATGTTTTATTTTTTTGTAGAAAAAAAATGGCTTCCAATCAACAAGCCTGAAAAATCATAAAAACTTAACAAACATTTTTTAAAAATACAAGTTAGTTAAAAAAGAAAAAATTGGGTAACACATCTATCCAAAAAATGTTACCAATCTTTTTTTTTTTACTAAAATTTTTTTTTTTTAAATTAATAAATAATTATTCAAAATTTAATTAAAATTTTAGGAAAAATATATAAAAAAAAAAAATTAAAAAAAATTTGTTGAACAAATATATTTAAAAAATGGTAGCAATATTTTTGCTAATAATTACCCCCAAAAATTTTTAAAAAAATTAAGAGATCAAAAATCTCAAACATATTTTGGGCAAAAAAAAAAAAATTATAAAAAAATAAATAAAACATTTGGTTAAGTTTACACTTGGTAAATAGAATATCTGTGTGAAAAATGGTACAATTGTACTACATTGTTTGTGAACACCAAAAAATTAAAAAAACATTGTTTGGACAAAAAAAAAAAAAATGAGAAAAAACACAAAAAAAAAAAAAAGCCTTGCAAACTAAAAATGTTGGCATGTTTATTACTAAAAATCTTCTTAAAAAACAAGGAAAATGAAAAAGCTGAAAATAAAAAAAGCTTTTCCAAAATCCTAAAAATTAGTGGCTTTATTCTTTTATATGCTGAATACCCAGTTTGGAGATGAGTGAATAATGTGCAATTGTGTTTATTTACTAAAACCTGAACCATACATTTGGCACTAGAAGTGCACTATTTTTGGTGAGAACCAGGAAGACAGATAAAAAGAGAAAAAGAAGTAATGACAAACAACTGTATAAAGTCCAATGGTCTAATTATTTATTAGTTCTGTGAATATTTCTTTCTTTTGGGGGCCGAATTAGAAAGAAATATGATCTGGCATAGCAATGGCCCCCCCACCCATGAAGTACTCAACATATTTGTCGCGTACCTCACGAGCTGATTGGGTGGCCAAGCCAGCGCGACCAGTGTCCAGCCCAGGGAGAGGATCTGAGAGTAGTCTTGC
The DNA here is from genome assembly GCF_905171775.1 of Rana temporaria. Taxonomy (NCBI): domain Eukaryota; kingdom Metazoa; phylum Chordata; class Amphibia; order Anura; family Ranidae; genus Rana; species Rana temporaria. The sequence continues at coordinate 108,836,121 of NC_053500.1, forward strand.
CTCAGAAACGCTGTCGGGTAGGTACGTCTGGGAGTGCCTGCATAAAAAGTTGTGCAAAATGCAGCAGGCAAATACAATGGTGTTCAATTTATATTCCGCCAAGTGTATCGCTGTCAGGAACAGGCGGAACAGGTTGGTGAGGATCCCAAAGGCATTCTCGACTACCCTCCGAGCCCTGGACAACCGATAATTAAACACCCTCCTCTCTGAGGTGAGGGTCCTCTGGGGAAAAGGCCGCATTAGGTGAGGTCCAAGCCCGAAAGCTTCGTCCGCTCGGAACACAAACGGAAGTCCTTCCACATTATCTTCATCTGGTGGCAATGCCAGACCACCAGTTTGTAGACGATCGTAGAATTCAGTCCGTGAGAACACTCCCCCATCTGACAGCCGGCCGTTCTTCCCCACGTCCACATATAGAAACTCATACTGTGCCGACACCACTGCCATCAACACAATACTATGATAACCCTTGTAGTTATAATAGTAGGACCCGAGTGGGGTGGGGGCACAATGCGGACGTGCTTCCCATCTATTGCTCCACCGCAGTTCGGGAAATCCCACCGCTGGGCAAATTGGGAAGCCACAGACTGCCATTCTTGTGGTGTGGAGGGTAGCTGTGGGGACAAACAAATAGAGATTTAGTACTTTGGCACATAAACATTGCAAACAAAATACAAAAACCATCATTGTGCAACATCAACAACAGGATTCACATTTCCTACAAGCATTGTGAAGTGAGTCTTTCTTTACAAAAATATAGGCCCACATAATTATCAGACTCCACATCCCTCTGAGGATAGAGCAAGAAACAATTTTCGGGGGGGAGGAGGGGGGGGGGGGTCAGAGCTACAATGGATTAGCCAAAAAAACACCAAAAAATTGGCTAGGTGGGTTTGGGCCTAGGAAAGCATGCTGGACAGGTTTATGGTGGGTAAGGACAAAATATGCAGGTAGGCCCAAAACAAACATGTATAAAGGCATTCGGCTGCCAACGTCGCGGGCGACCTGGACAGGTAAGTGTCGATTTTTTAAAAGTCAGCAGCTACATTATTTATAGCTGCTGGCTTTTTAAAAAAAAATTCTGGTGAACCTCCGCTTTAAGTAAAGTAAAATGGCTTCATTCAGCAAAACAAACAGAATAAACGACAGGCTTGTCTTGTAACACAGGTACAGATGTAGGAAAAGTTCAGTCTCTTTAGCCAACAGGCTGATATATAGAAAACGTACACAGCTCTAGCCAGAGCTACAATCTCGGATATGGTTTTTCTTACAGCAGGTACACACAATCCAGCAAAGAATCCTTTCACACAGTGTGCTGCTGTGTCTCTCTCCTACTCAAACAGCTCCCCTCTGACAATTTCAGCCCAGCGGAGCTTGGGATACGTGTCTGACTTGGAGACTTAATTTAACCTGCGGAAGTCATTGCAGAACCGCCAGGTTCCACTTTGGTTGGGAACAAGGACTATAAGGCTGGACCAGCTATTTGAAGACTCCTCAATGATCCCAAGGTCCAACATACTCTTAAACTCGACCGAAACAACCTTCCGGCAAGCTTCGGGTATGCTGTAGGGTTTGAGGTTTACCCAAACACCAGGGTCTGTGATGGCATTATTTTCAATTACCGAGGTCAGACCTGGTAGGTTTGAAAAAGTGTCTTGATTCCTCTGCAAGAACTCCCAGGACTCCTGTTTTTGAGAAGGGAAGAGAGCCTCTGCAATCCCTACTTTCTTAATCTGAGCGTCAGGATCTCCCGGTATATCTCAGTAAATGTCAAAACCTCTCTATCGTTCCACAGTTTGATCAGGTTGACATGGTAAATCTTGTATGGTTTACGTTTGGTGGGCTGATGGACTTTATAGTTGACCTTCCCAGCCCTCTCAACTACCTCAAAGGGTTCTTGCCACTTAGCGAGAAACTTATTCTCCACGGTAGGCACTAACACCAGCACCCAATCCCCAGTTTTAAACTCTCTAACCTTGGCAGATCGGTTATATACACGACTCTGGGCATTTTGTGCAGACTCCAAATGTTTCTGTACTATGGGCATAACTTTAGTTGTTCGGTCCTGCATTTGAAAGATGTGTTCTACCACACTCCAATACAGGGAAGCTTCTTGATCCCACATTTCTTTCATTATGTCCAGTAGTCCACGGGGTGTCTCCCATAAACCAACTCAAAGGGGAAGAATCCTGTGGAGGCCTGGGGTACCTCACTTATGGCAAACAACAAGGGAGGCAACATATAATCCCAATCCTGACCATCCTCCTCTGCTTTTTGTAGCATTCCCATTAAGGTTTTGTTGAACCACTCCACTAACCTGTCAGTTTGTGGGTGATACACTGAAGTTCGTAAGTGTTTACCCCAAAGCATTTTATAGAGTTCCTTCATCACTTTTGACATGAACGGGGTACCTTGGTCTGTCAAAATCTTGGATGGGAGCCCTGTTCTCATGAACGTCTGAAACAACTTTGGTGACACACCACACGCGGTAGTCGGGTACTCTTACCAAATCGTCTGGACCACCTATCTCTAAGATGGTCAAATGAGCATTGATCGAGCACTGGGGGGGGGGGGGCAGGTGGGGGTTAGTTGGTTGGTTGGCTGGCTGAAAAATAAGACCATCCGCTACTGCTGAAATCCTTAAAAGATGTGAGGATCTAATAATTTAAAACTGAATTTGAGGCATACAGCTAAACACACAAATGAAATACATACTGTATATGGCATCATCTTTCTTGACAAAAAATGTGTATTTCTGTCCAGCCGCCTATTTTATTGACATGGTTGTGCCACAAAGTGCAGTTCTTACTGGTAGGACAGGAGAATTGTTTTTTCTCCTCTGCAGTTAATGCAATATTAAAAATAAAAAAATAACAAGCATGTTATACTTAACGGCTCTCTGTAATGGTTTTGCTCAGAGCAGCACGGACCCTCCTCTTCTCGGATCCCACACCGCTGCTCCTAGCTCCCCCCTCCTGCTGAGTGCACCCACAGCAGGCAGGTTGCTCTAGGGGCACCAAGGCAGGTGTTCTCCCAAGCTACAGTTCTATATGTCCAATAACACACAGAGTCAGGCTTGGCCACACCCCCTCAGTCTCCTGATCGGCCCACTGGCTTTGATTGACAGCAGTTGGAGCCAATAGCTACCGTTGCTGTCAAAAGCCAATCAGGAGTCTGAGTCCCCGGAGAACCAAGGCTCTCGTGGACATTGCTGGATCGAGATGGCGCTCAGGTAAGTATTGGGGGGGGGCTGGGGGACCTGCTCACAGAAGGTTTTTTACCTTCATGCATGGTCTCCTTCCCTTCCCCAGGCTGTAATTGGATACTGAAGGAGAAGAAGCAGACTAATGAGCTTCCTAAGTCTTTCAAATCAAAATTTGTTAGCATATTACAGTGATGGCGAACCTTGGCACCCCAGATGTTTTGGAACTATATTTCCTATGATGCTCAACTACACAGCAGAGTGCATGAACATCATGGTAAATGTAGTTTCAAAACATCTAGGGTGCCAAGGTTCGCCATAGCTGGAATATGAGCACAATGCACAACTCCATGGCATCTTGTGCTGCTTCTCCCTCGCCCAGTCTAAGTTTTGCTGTATAAAGGCTTTCAGAAAACTTATAGTAAGTCAAATTTAGGTACTTACCCTGCTTGCATTAAATAAAATGCAGGAACAAAAATCAAATACCTCCCTCCCACCCCTCTCTGATCTTGGATTAAAAAAAAAAAAATCTAAATCCTTCTTTCACCTACCTTAAGCTGTGGTCACGTAATCTTCCGTGCCAGGTCCTTCTCCTCTATGTTTACTTCATGGATAGGTTCTTCTAAGCATATGGAAGAGGACTGACGTCAGACAGGATAGTGAAGGGAACTGTTTGGCAAGGGTCAACAAGCAGCACTAGACTGATGGCCCCTCTACTGGTGGACACAAGTGTCCCCAAAAGCACAAACGAGTCATTGAGGCACCTGGATAGAGGGAGTCAGGTGCACATGGCTGATTTTACTAATTAAGTGTAGCAAAGTCCCGGGGCCCCTGAAGCCCAATGGTGACCTTCAGAGTTGAGGACAGCTGACATCCCTCAGTGTAGAGTCGGTTACGAGGCATGGTGGATGTAATGCAAGATGAACAGGTGAGCGCCAGACACTTTTTGAATGCAAAGAAATGTATTGTCTCTTAAACAGAACTGTGGAGGAAAGGATTAGGGCCAGGAATTGCATCTCCCTTAGGTAGATGCAATGTTAACAGACTGTTTATTGAACCAAGTATCATTTTGTGGTGCCAAGTAATGCAGAAGGACCTTGTAACAGTATGGCCTGTGGGACCCAGAGGCTCTTAAAGGGTGTGGGGTACTCCTGTGTCAGCTTCACCAATGATTCTTGTGTCTAGGGTCATCCTATGTCCACTAGGGGCATAGGATGACTGAGAAATGATATCTCGGATTACATGAGATGGGACAGTAATGATAATTCATGAAATATCTTGAAATATTACAAGTTGTTGATTCTGAACCCAACAGGTCATTAGGAGAGTGACTCATTCAATGTGGAACATAGACTGTTAAGGGGGTAATTAAGTCTGCTACTGTCATATAAACTAGTCTTAGTCTGGCTTCTAAAGATCTTTTCATTGTGTGATGCTAATTAACACTGCTTTGTGTGAATTTCTATTGATGATAAATGCTGTAGCTAATTAGCTCATGTGGATTATATCGGTGCCAGAAAGTCTGACTAAAGACGTGTATTTGGCTCATTGTGTCATGTTGTGGGTGGAGTTGAGCCATTGTTATTTGGTTGCAAACTGTATATAAAAAGCATGAGTTTACCATTAAATTATCTATCCGTTTTGAACCAGAGAACAGAGCTGTGTGTGTCTCGTTTCTGGGGGAAATCCATATGGATCATGTTTGCTGGATTGTGGAGTGTCGATAAGCTGTCGTGGGTTGGTGGAATGGAATATCGTAAACGTCGTTAACCCCTGACCGTTACAGACCTGGCACTGAAAGATTATGTGACCACAGCTTAAGGTAGGTGAAAGAAGGATTTAGATTATTTGGCAGACTCCGAGACTTCGATAGGTAGACAGCTATACAAATGATGGCCTCCAGCCGGACACCACTTCTTTAAACGTAGGACCGCTGTCTCCTATGTGTAATCGGCGCCGTAATGCGTTCCACGTTGGAGAGCGACGCGGCGGCCTCGCAATGACGTCATCACCGGGCGCCATGTGCGTTCCAGCCTGGAACGCGGAAGTGTCGAGCGCATCAGTGCTCAATACGGCACACATGCCTCTCAACCTTAAATAGGACAGCGTGTTATACACACGCTGTTCTATTATTGTCAGCCGTAGCTCGGCCACGCTACAAACACAGGTACCATCGCTCCCCATGCTGAATCTCAAGCCAGGCTGCAACTCTATGGCCTCCAGCTAATGCCTTCACTGACTTCATGCTGCCTTTACTGGGGGACACCCTAAAGATACCTTGATTCTTGGATCCCTACACTACGGAATTCCATTGCTGCTAAACTACAAGACTCATCCTCTGCAAACGGATAAGTAGCCATTGTTTCACTTGTAGTGCCTTTAGAATCATCTACTACATATATTGCTTCTAATCAGTTGCTGTATTGAACTCTGGCTTACTAAGTACTAACATACTGCTTGAGATTGTCTGGAGTATCTTAAAGGGACATACACTCTCAAATTACCTGAGCTATATTTGCCTCTCTTACGCAACTACCAGTTGCCTACAGTTTGCTTAATTACTACGTGCTTGACATAAGTTGTAACCTGTTTATGGGCCCATGCCCCAAGTTACTGAACATGTTCGCCTTAACTTTTCTATGCTAGGGGTTGAAGGTATTTCATACCTCCTCCCTTAGTGGCCTAATACATTTCTTTATGTTAAAGTGATATGATGTAGAGAACCCCCAAACTCCTGTTCTTTGATTGGAGTGACGCCTGGGGTCCAGTACTGATAATCACTTGCATACAGAAGTGTATTGTAATCTTCACATGCATCATAATTGGAATCTTCACGTGCATCATAATCTTGTAACGCTAGGCATTGGACGCATGTTGTAATGCGTCCACACTTAGTAGTTCAATGCATTCCTTTATGTGAGAGAGAGATGATGTAGAGAACCCCCAAACTCCTATGTTCTGATTGGAGTGACGCTTGGGGTCCAATACTGAAATCTCACATAGAGACGTGCATTGAAATACTTGCTAGCCAACTATTTTTCCATTGAGCGCTAGGATCAGAATAATCCGTTGACTATTTCTGATATAACTTTTTTTCAATACTTCTACCTTTACCTACAGCGAGCATGGATTCTATTAATTATTTAAGCAAACGCGAGTTGAACTTAGAGTCAGTGTTTTCTAATGATGGGGAATAGGAAACTAATGACGATCATAATGCGACTTTAAACGCATTAGCAAACGCACTGGAAAAACAAGTGCGTACATGGTGGGACATAACCACATTTGAACACTATTCAAAGGAGAAAATTATTATGCGCAGTTTAAGGTGGGAGGTAGCCCCACAAGATGGCCTTGACCACCCAGAATCCACCACCGAATGGCTGGACTTCTTTAATGGAGTCGGGTTTAAACTGCAGCAACTTGTGTTGAAACGCAAGAAGAAAAAGATGGCTTTGCTTGAGAGGAGTATTGCTGAACTACAAACTAAACTTGACCCAATTAAGGGTACACAATTATTAACCAATTTTGACGCTGACATCAAAAAGAAATTGTAAAAAACTGATAAAGAAACCCAGAAGAAAAAAGCAAAAAAATTCAGAAGGGATGTTAATGACTTTAAGAAAGGCACTGTGTATTTGTGGCAAATGGGTGAGGAAACAGGTGTACAGAACCAACAAGGGATCACTACCCCATTGATTCAGAACACTGCTCCAATCACAAACAGAGGGCCACCTACTTCCCAGAGAGAAGTAAGAATTGCACCTGCCCCCAATAATCAAAGAGGCAGAGGCAATCAACATACTATAAGGGGACCTAATAAAGGATATACAAGAGGTGGGTATGGACCCCCTCAATATGGACATGGAACATCCAATCAAGGATATGATGACCACTATGAAATTAGTACACAAAACAGATATGACCCTCTTCAGGATACAAGGGGGAATACCTATTATGCACCATCACCCAGACCAGCTCCTTTTTTAGGGAGAGGCATGAGGGGCAACTCTCGGGGACGAGGGAGGGGCAATAGACCCTGGAGAGGACGAGGACAACCACCCCACAACCCCAACCTCATGAGAGAGTGGTGGAACCCACCACAACGGGAGAGCCATCACAGCCCAGCCAGGAACAACAGAACCACAACAGGAGAGGATGTCGAGCAGGGCAACGTATCCAACAAAAAAAGGCCAAGACAGGGAGATTAAGTGGAATATACAACCTATCAACAGCAATCTTGACACAGAAGGAATCTAATATATTAAATGCGGGGTTAAAATGTACTACCACAAAATCAATTAACAAGTTCAATGTATACATTGACATACAGAAATACATTAGAAAGATAAATATTAAAAGGTATTTCTTATCAAACAGTTTTGGTGTGAAAAGCAACAAGTACTCTGAGATGGTTGGGATAGACAGTGGTCTCAAGAACAGGTCACTCTTTAACCCACCACAGCCTAATAACCATCAAGTAGAGGTTTTTAAACAGCTAGTATTAAAAGATCTAGAAATCATGCCAGCTAAGAAAAGTTTAAACCCCAGATATATAGAGGAAGGCATCAAAGCCCTAGAACAACGGAAGGACATTATTATCCGACCGGCTGATAAAGGGGGAGGAGTGGTTGTGATGGACAAAACATATTATCACACACAACTGAAAGAAATGTTGGATGACCAAAATACGTACCAACTATTAAAGAAGGACCCAATGAAACAATACAGAGTGGACCTGCATGGGTATTACATGAGAGTGATAACAAAGAAAGAAAAGTTATACTTATGCCCAAGTTTCAACAGGACTCCAACGATATATACCGTCCCTAAAATACACAAACATCCAACACTGCCACCTGCGAGACCGATCGTAAATGGTATAGAGTCCGTCACAGCTAGGATTGGACAGTATTTAGATCACTTCATGCAAGGTAGCGTTATCACTACCAAGGACACTACAAATTTCTTACATAAAATAAAAGAAGTGAGATTCCCCAAAGATTCAGAAGTGTTCCTAGTGACTGCGGATGTCGCCGCACTTTATACCAATATTCAACACGATGATGCCCTCCTTGCCCTTAATTGGGCCATGAGTAAAAGAGAAGATTTACCTTTTGTCCAAAAGAAATTTCTCAAAATGGCGATAGACTACTGCCTCACCCATAACTGTTTCTGGTATGGGGGGCAGTTTTACACTCAGAAGATAGGTGTGGCAATGGGTGCAAAATTTGCACCCAGCCTTGCCAACCTATTCATGAGTGAATGGGAAGACAGATGGATATACAACAACAGGAAGCAAGAGTTGATTTTTTACCAGAGATATATAGATGATCTCTTCATCATATGGCAAGGAACGGAGGAATCGCTTATTGCATACTCAGAGTGGCTTAATGGTAATAAGAATAACATCAAACTGGAATTCTCCTGGAGTAAACAGGAAATCCATTACCTAGATGTCACGGTCATTAAAGGAGTAGATCACCTAACAACTAAGGCCTACTTTAAAGCAACAGATAGAAACAGCTTCATTCCAATACAGAGTGGACACCATCCACGCTGGCTCCGAAATATACCTAGAGGTCAGTTTATGCGAATCAGGCGTAACTGTACGCAAGATGATGATTACAGATCACAATCTTTACTGATTCAACAACGTTTTGTGGAAAAGGGGTATAAAGATGAACTTCTTGACAAAATAAGACATCAGGTGGGAGAAAGCTCACAGGTAGCATTATTACAACCCAAAGAACGTCCACGAGAACAAACACATGAATGGGGCTTTATATCTAACTATCATGATCAGTACCGTGAAGTGGAAATGATTTTTAAAAAACATTGGAACATACTAGCTATGGATAAAACATTAAAACCAATGTTACCTGAAACTCCGGTATTTATTTATAGAAAAACAGCAACCTTTGGTGACCAAATAGTCCATAAAGTCTTGGACCCTCCAAAAAAAGTGCAGATGTTTTGGAATAAAGCAGGATTCACAGCCTGTAGAAGGTGCAAATCTTGCCGCCAGGTATCAACTCACCTGAGGGGTATAACCAGCTTCACATCTACGGCCAATGGCAAAACTTTTGAAATTAAAGAATCGATAACTTGTGCAACAACACACGTGGTCTACGCTTTAGAATGCCCTTGTGGCTTAATGTACATAGGACGAACAAAAAGAAAACTGTCAAAAAGAGTGTCTGAACACATATATAACATTACCATTGGTTATGAGGAACATAGCGTTTCGTTACACTTTCTGAAGAAACATGACAAGAACCCCATAGGATTGAAGTTTTGGGGGATAGACCGTGTAGGCCCCAACTGGCGGGGGGCCAACATGATCCGAGAAATTTCGAAACGCGAAACACAATGGTTGTATATGACCAACACTCTCAGTCCAAATGGCTTGAATATAGATGTGGACCTCAATTGTTTCATCAGCAACCACTAGAAAGAGTGATATCAGAATAGGATTAAGGCAATCTTTCCTCATGATTATAAAATTTCAGGTCCTTCTTTAACTTAATTTTTAATTTTTATTTCAGTTTATTCTCAATTCATTTTCATTTTTATTTCAGTTCATTTTCAATTTTATTGTATACTATTTGAAGGATTCAGAGTGTCATTGCACTCTAGAACTGTTATATCACCCCACTGATGGTTACTACTGATGGTCATTATTCCTTCTATTGACCTTCATAGACTTCTGAATTTTTATGCAGTGATGCACAGTTTGAATAGCACATTCCAAGTAGCAGTCACTGCATACCATCAGTGGGGGACTTTTTGTGTACATTAACCAGATGGTAATGATGATCACAGTTTAGAGAATTCTTACCATTATCTTCTGTAAAATAAGTTATGTACAATTGTTGTGGATAAATATTAGAGGTTGTACTATAACTAGATGTACGATGGATGCTATTATTATCTTATATACAATGTTTTAATGTTTTCGGCTGATATAAGTGTCTGCTCACACAGTAATAGGGTGACAGCCTCATACATATTATTACCGAGATACATTTTTAATTCATATATAAGAAAACAGTTTTTATAAAATCTTAATACTTTTAAACTTTTTCTAATAACATGTGTATTTTTTATAAAAAAAATATATTTTTTAAATAATCTGTTTAAATAAAAAGAAACTCTGTACTACGCTCTCTCTGACCACGTGACCGCCGCGCACCAATCAGTGGTGAGCGGTACACGTCACGGCAAATAAACCCAGACGAACGGTGCCCAGCTGATGGGGAGGTTCCCCACAGTCCTGTCAGCGAGTGACCAATCAGGTCGAGAGAGGGGAGGTAACCGAAGGAGAGTTCCCCACTATAAATTAGACATACCAACACGTGTAGTCACGCCCTCTGAAGACGTGGACCTATCACGAAACGCGTCAGGGCGTGACTACACGACGATTCAGCTTGTGAGGCGGCTTAGCTTCTACCCGGGACTTACGAAGGAAAATTTTAACCTGAATATTGGAGCCATATTCCTGAGTGAGCAGAGGCAGCAGCCTCCATGACAAGCGTATTTTTATCTTTTATTGTGTAAGCATGAGCGGGTAGCAGGGGCTTTTTTGTTTAAATAAAAAGGATTTTACACCATGCAAAGTTTTCTTTTGCCTCCCTGCATGACTGCCAAGCTACACTGATTAGAGCACACGGACCATCATCACACACCAGAGGAGGAGAACCGATGCGTGATTGCTACAAGTGGATGTATCCAATGCTTTAAAGTACTACATTCTGGTGAGTACAAAATCTTAAGGGGGAAATCACAGAGAGTCCCTATCAGCATTTGAGCAGATAAGTGCCTACACTTTGGGATCACTTCCAACAAAGAATTTTTTACATTTGAGGAATTGCATGGACTACTACCAATGAAACTTTAAGGAGTGGGAACCCTTGTCATATATTCACTAGAGATATCCAACGTGGTGTATATACAGTCCTAAAGACATTTTCTCAATTAACCATAGCAGTACATGGGTGTTAGACTCATAAGCCAATCATAGGCTCCTTTTTAGCGCTGTTAATGTTTTGTTAATATCTTTTAATAACACATTGTTTTTTAGCCACAGTTGTGGTTCACTTCCGTTCACCGTAGTTTGTGACACTATGGCAACAATCTTGTAGCTGTTACTAACGGTAAAGGTATTCAACTTTCTGCAATACGAACAGTTCTCATTACCCCATACTCACTCACTGTGGGTCTTCACTCAACGAGCTCCTAGTCTCTCTCACTAGACTTTAGACCACTAGCCACTGGATCCCCTGTGCTCTTTCACTGTAGCACTCAGCACATAGCACATCAGGGCACATGACACATCAGGACACGGGACACAGGGCACATCAGGACATGGGGCACAGGGCATATCAGGGTACGGGGCACATATCACATCAGGGCACATAGCACATCAGGACACAGGGCACAGGGCACATAGCACTTCAGGGAACATGGCACATTATGGGGCACATCGTTTACCAGCCAGCATGCAGAGTAGCGCAGGAAGCGTGTGTAAGTTCTCTCTCATGTCACTCTGCTCCCCGGCGGCCTCTCCTCTCTTCTTGTCCTTCCCAGATGATGTCACAAGCAAATGGGGATAGACGAGGAGTGACATTGAGAGAGAACTTATTGCACACGCTTCTTGCACTACTCTGCATGCTAGCTAAATCTTGATCCAGCTGTCGGCGAATGACGGGTAGATCCGGCGCCGCCAAGCACCCACTGCCGCCCCAAGACCTGGCCTCGGTGGCCTTGTCTGGAATCTGGCCCTGGTTGTGGTGTCAACTGCTGAATCAGTAAGCCGGTGAGCACCACAACAAGCTTGCGAGTGCCAAGCTGAACTATTAGTAACACAAGCAATAGAAAACTCAGCTTAGCCTCAGTCAACTGTCAGTAACACAAGCAATGCAAAGTTTAGCCCAGCCAGCCTCAATCACTAACTTTGCCAGTTGCCACACAGAATCACAGACAGTCTCTCACTGACTCACGATTACCTGGTGTGAACAGCAGAATGCCAGCAGCAGAAGAGCAGTCTAAACAGTGGTAAGTCTGAGGACACTCTCTGAGACTAGGCCAGAAGAGAAAGAGGGACATACCTGGACAGGAGATCAGCAGTTCATCCATGAGGGGGGGGGGGCGGTGGCTACACAGCACTTTACAAGCACTCTGTGCTTCAGGGCCCAGCCAAAGCTCCTTTCCCAAGCCCAAGGTGGGAGTGGCACTGCAAGCCAATGGGAATACATGGTATGCAGTGGGCAGGACTACATGCACCGGCCTGGTGGTGTACCACAACATGTGTGCGGGTATGCCTAATGATCTATTACCTGATGTGAATGGTGCCTAAAAGTCTACGTATGGTAAAAAAAAATCAGCACAAGGGACATGACTTGCTATCAATCGGATGTGTCTCTTGTGCTGCTTGCTCCTTGTTTAGTTGAAAATGTCCTCCTCCTCCTCTGATCCACTGTAATTTTCTGGTGCTGCAGGGGTTATTAAGACCCAGGTACCTGTCATTTGCACTCATCAATAGTGCCAACTATGCCCATCCTTTCTTTCTACCTACCTTCTCCATTCATAGAAAATGTACTATAGCTTCTCTGAATGAAAAATTATCTCAGAATGGATGAGGGGTGGATAAATGAATAGTCTGCCTCCTCCATTCAAAGACCATACAGCTTTTGTAAATGGAGAAGGTGAGCAGAAAGGACACCAATAAGCAGCACAATAGTGCCATGACATCACTCAGCAGTTTTCACAAAGTGATAATTTCAGAAAATAATTCAGAAAGGCAGAATATAGCCACACCAAGATATCTCAACAAGCTAATGCATTTAACCACTTGAGGACCGTCGCACAACTAAATACGTCGGCAGAATGGCACGGCTTGGCACAAGGGTGTACATGTACGTACCCTTTAGGATCCCAGCCATGGGTCGTAAGAGCACCGCTGTTGGCGCGCTCACGACCCGGTCCTATTCCCTGTGACCATCCCCGTGGGAACAGCAGACCCAATCGCCGCCAGTGTCCCGTGATCGGGTCACAGAGAGGAAGAACGGGGAGAGATAAGTGTAAACAAATCTCTCTCCGTGCTTCCTAGTGAGCCTGTACAGCACTGACGGCTGGTTCCCTGTCATAGGGAACGACGATCAGTGATGTCACACGTCCAGCCACGCCCCCCCACAGTAAGAATCACACATTAGGGCACACTTAACACCTACAGCACAGAAAGCTCTATGTGTGGGAAAAAATGGACGCCAATTTTGTTTGGAAACCACGTCGCGCAATTGTCAGTTAAAGCGACGCAGTGCCGAATCGCAAAAAGTGGCCTGGTCTTTAAGCTGCATAATGGTCCAGGGCTTAAGTGGTTAATGTTCAGAAAACATTGTGTGGCCTGTACTATACTTTGAAAGTATAGCATCAGTGTGGGCCAATAATTCAGTTAACAGTCAATTAGGGGGAACACATCATGAAGCACTGCTCACATAGCGATGAGGGAATGTGCAGTGAGCTTATCGGTTCAATACACAATTTGTGAACCAGGTGCCAATGACTCCTCAGCATGGCTGACAAATGAACCAAGAATTGCATTGTGGAACTAATATGTACTACCCTTCATGTGCTTACTGGAGTAATAAACACTAATTCTACTCAGCAAGGCAGATTATAGGTAGAATATAGAAAAGGATTGACCAATTTAATTTTTTTCAATAGTTTGAACTATTGATAGCCCTTTATTGCCAAATGTGGAACGCATTAATCAGTGATATTATTATCGAAAGTATTGCTCAGCCATCACCTCCCTCTCAGAGACTGATGTGTTTGGCTTACTCTGATCAATCCTGGATAGAAATATAATACAGAAAATAAGAGATCTTTATTTTGATGAATGCAGAGATCCACAGAAAAGCTGGAGAAATTCCCTCGCAAAAAGCAGAAATGTCTTGTGCATTCATCCCCAGTATGAATCTTTTTAAATGAGCCAGTGGCTTTACCGTTTGTGCATAATATCTTCCATCAATGTTTATTTTAGGTTGCCCATGTGGCACACCCCCTAAGGAACTGGGATCCCCCCTAAGTTGAACTGGGATCCCCCACCCTGCACAGCCAGGCACACTGAATTTTCACAGGCACTTCAGAGGCAAAGAACAGTTTGTGACTTTGTTATTGTCGTTTATTGAGGGTTAATAACTTGGATGGTGATGGGAAATTATGGAATGCCCACTTGACTTCAACAAAAACACTTAAACAATGTCTTTAGGGAAATCTTCCTATGCACTTTGTCTATATACAGCAGTGGCGGCTGATGTTTTTTTTTTTGGGGGGGGGGGGGGGGCGGCAAACAAGCATCCATTCCCCCTAAGCGGCACCCACCCATGTGCTCATTTTAAAGGATTATATGTAAGTTATTGCCATAAAAAGTGTATGGGGACCTGGATCCTGCCCCATGGGACATGTATGAATGCAAAAAAAAAATGCTTTTTTTTCAGGAGCAGTGATTTTAATAATGCTTAAAGTGAAACAATAAAAATGAAACGTTCCTTTAAATATCATGCATGGGGGGGGTCTCCTTTGTCTTCCTGTAAAGTAACACATCTTTCCCATGTTCATTACAGTACCACAGCAAAATTACATTTCTAAAGGAAAAAATTGAATCTAAAACTGCTCGCGGCTATAAGGTATTGTTAGATCCTGGCAATAAAGATAAAAATCATTGAAAAAAACGGTGTAGGTTCCCCCCCCCCCCAATTAAAAAAAAATGGCGTGGGGTCCCCGCAAAATCCATGCCAGGCCCTTCAGGTCTGGTATGGATTTTAACCACTTACCCCCCGGACCATATTGCTGCCCAAAGACCAGAGTACTTTTTGCGATTCGGGACTGCGTCGCTTTAACAGACAATTGCGCGGTCGTGCGACGTGGCTCCCAAACAAAATTGGCGTCCTTTTTTTCCCACAAATAGAGCTTTCTTTTGGTGGTATTTGATCACCTCTGCGGTTTTTAGTTTTTGCGCTATTAACAAAAATAGAGCGCCAATTTTGAAAAAAATGAATATTTTTTACATTTTGCTATAATAAATATCCCCCAAAAATATATATAAAAAAAATTTTTTTCCTCAGTTTAGGCCGATACGTTTTCTTCTACATATTTTTCGTAAAAAAAATCGCAATAAGCGTTTATTGATTGGTTTGCTCAAAAATTTATAGCGTTTACTTAATAGGGGGTATTTTTATGTCATTTTTATTATATTTTTTTTACTAGTAATGGCGGCGATCAGCGATTTTTTTTTCGGTATTGCGACATTATGGCGGACACTTCGGACACTTTTGACACATTTTTGGGACCATTGGCATTTTTATAGCGATCAGTGCTATAAAAATGCATTGGATTACTATAAAAATGCCACTGGCAGTGAAGGGGTTAACACTAGGGGGCGGGGAAGGGGTTAAGTATGCCTGGGTGTGTTCTTACTGTGGGGGGGGGTGGTGGCCTCACTAGGGGAAACACTGATCCTCGGTTCATACATTGTATGAACCGAAGATCAGCATTTCCCCTGCTGACAGGACCGGGAGCTGTGTGTTTACCGAGCGATCGCGTGTGCCCGGCGGCGACCGCGCCCGCCGGGCACACGCACGGGAGTCGGGGGCGAGCGGGGGGCGCGCGCACGCGCCCCCTAGTGGCGGCTGGGAGAGAGGACGTCATATTACGTGCTCTCGCCCAGGAGAGCCACCTTGTGGACGTATAATGACGGTGCGCGGTCGGCAAGTGGTTAAGGGGAACCCCGTGCCAAAATAAAATAAATGGCGTGGGGGCCCCCCAAAATCCATACCGGGCCCTTATCTGAGCACGCAACCTGGCAGGCCACAGGGAAAGGGGGGATCAGAGAGCGCCCCCCCTCCTAAACCGTACCAAGCCACATGCCCTCAACATGAGGAGGGTGCTTTGGGGTCAAGGGCCTCTTTCCCACATCTCTTGCTTGGTGGTTGTGATGGTCTGCGGGCAGGGGGCTTATCGGAATCTAGAAGCCCCCTTTAACAGGGGGGCCCTCAGATCCCGGCACCCCCATGTGAATGGGTATTGGGTACATTGTCCCCCTACTCATTCACCAAAAAAAGTGTCAAAACAGTAAGAATGACAGGATACATTACAATACATCACATTAAATTACATTTTTCCTTTAGAAATGTAATTTTGCTGCTCTCATTTAATACACTATGTAAGGCTGTGCAAGCAGCCTTACATAGTGTGGGGCGTGGGTTTAGCCCCACACTATGATGATGATTGGCCAAAGGCACTCTACCTTTGGCCAATCATGGCTCTCACAGCAGAGCACGCTGTGATCATCAGCAGCCGTCAATGCACTGCCATCTTGGGTGGCTCGAATTTCCCACAGATAACCCATAATGTTCTAAATATGGCGAATGGGCAAACACTCAATGTTCTAGTCGAACTTACATTCGATTCAAACATAGGGCTCATCCCTAGTCAGAAGTAGTGCTGCTTTACTCACACTGTCCTCTACTTGCTCCCATGCCTTTGGGAAGGGCTTCCTCTGTGTGTTGTGACACACCTGAGGGCCACCGACAGCTTCCACAGCACTACATCTCCATCTTCCACCTGACTGTCCCTGCTGGCATGCCTGTTTATGAGGTGAACCTGCCCCTTGCCAGTCCTTTACAGTGGATTTCCTGAGGCCCTCATAAATATTCCAAACAACTCCTTCTAGTCTCCATCTACTAGCTCTAAAAGTTTCTACAACCTTCTAGACCAGGGGGAGGCACCAGAGAAGCTGCCAGGATGAGTTACCCAGCTTTGACTTGCTGAACCTAGACTCAGATTCACAGTCTTCACAGATTCACGTACACACGATCATTTTCCAGCATGAAAAAAAAAAAACATTGTTTTTCAGCATGTTGAAAAAACTTTGGGCCAGATTCACATAGAATTGCCCAGACGCAGCGTATCAGAGATGCGCTACACCGCCGTATCTTACCTGGCTCTAAGTCGAATCCAGGAAGATTTTGCGCCGTAAGTTACGGCGGCGTAGTGTATCTCTCGGCGCGTATTTCAAATTGGGCGGGTAGGGGGCGTGATTCATTTAAATGAAGCACGTCCCCGCGCCGATTGAACTGCGCATGCTCCGTTTTGAAATTTCCCGCCGTGCTTTGCGCGAAATGACGTCGCACCAACGTAATTTTTTGAACTTAGACGTGAGTTATGTCCTTTCCTATTCACGGACGACTTACGCAAAAAAAAAAATTATTTAAATTCGACGCGGGAACGACGGCCATACTTTAACATGTCAAGTCTATCTATACGCCGCAAAATAGCAGCTTTAACTATACGCCGGGAAAAGCCGATGCGGAAAAAGACGTGAACTCCACCCAGCGGGCGCCGAAGTATTGCATCTACGATCCGAAGGCGTACGAAGCCGCACGCCTGTCGGATCGAAGCCAGAAGCCATCGTATCTTTGTTTGAGGATTCAAACTAAAGATACGACGCGGCAAATTTGAAAGTATGCCGGTGTATCAGTAGATACGCCGGCGTACTTGCTCTGTGAATCTGGCCCAATGTTACATAGTTACATAGTTACATATAGTTACATAGTTAGTCAGGTTGAAAAAAGACACAAGTCCATCCAGTTCAACCACAAAAAACAAAATAAAAAAACACAGTAAAATCCTATACACCCAACTTCATACCCAAATGTTTTTCCAACTTCATCATTAAAACGACGTTGCCCACACACCATCGTTTTTAAAATATGATCTAGCAAAGTGTGGTGACGTACAACACGTACGACAGCACTATAAAGGGGAAGTTCCATTCGCCTTTGGGCTGCTTTAGCTGATTCCGTGTTAGTAAAAGACGATTCACGCTTTTTTGTCTGTTACAGCATGATGAATGTGCTTACTCCATTATGAACGGTATGTTTTTCAGAACCTGAAAATGATGTGAAGCCCACACACGGTCATTTGAAATGACATTTTTTAAAAACAATGTTTTTTTCATGCCGAAAAATGATTGTGTGTACGCGGCATTAGTCCTGAGCCAAACTAAATTTTCCTCCACTAAAAAACTTACACTACAATCCTGCACTACTTATTAGCACACACTAGAGGGTGCTACACCCAAATTACTTTACCTGTTATGATAGCTCAGATTGTAAGAGAGAGACAATTACATTGTGTTTTTAGGACATATCTCCTCATTTACCTTCTAGATCTTCCAGACCTTCCTCCTCCTTAAAGTGTAAGTTCACCTTTACAGAAAAATCTGTAAGGTGAACTTACACAGGACCCCTCCTCATCCCCCCTGTCCCACTGACACGCAGCGCGATGATCTCCCGTTCTGAGCCCCGGTATAGCCGCCTCAGGGGTCCGGGGCTTATAAGGTGTTGAGAAACACTGTTTCAGACAGTGGCGAAACGAGATTATGCTATTTCATTTTCCAAAATGTTTAAAATACATGAACACCTTGCAGCTGAACTGTTGTAACTGAGTCTACAATGTACTGTCAGGCAGGGATGTTCAGTCAGGGGAGGCAGGTGAGGCAGATAATAAAAAAAAAATCGAGCTTCGAGGATCGTAGCTCAGCGACCTGAGGTCACAGAAACACCAAATGGGTTAGGTAGCCTAAGTCCTACCCCACCACTGGTAAAAATTTGGGGCTCCTATGACCTATAGTTTCGGAGATACAGAGCTCCTTGAGCAGCCGGTCATAAGCTACATACAGAGTGGCCAGTTTAGGCCACTTTCACACTTAAGCCTCGTACACACGTACGGGTTTCCCGGGCGGTAACTTTTTACCGCCGAGAAAACTGAGAATCTGCACGGTAACTTTTTCCCCCTACACATGAGACGGCTTCCCGACAGGAAAACTGCCATGAGAGCTTTGGTCGGGAATCCCGGCCGTGTTTATGCTCCATCACAGTGTTTCCCATAGGAAAACTGACGGTTTAAAAACCGCCAGGAATCCCGGCGGGAAAAAAGAGAGCTGATTCTCTTTTTTTTCCCCGGCAGTTTTCCTATCAGGAAAACTGCGATGGAGCATACACACGGCTGGTTTTCCCAGCCAAAAGCTCTCATGGAAGTTTTCCCGACGGGAAAACCGGTCGTGTGTACGAGGCTTTAACCCCTTCAGCCCCGGACCATTTTGCTGGTCAATGACCGGGCCACTTTTTGCGATTCGGCACTGCGTCGCTTTAACTGACAATTGCGCGGTCGTGCAACGTGGCTCCCAAACAAAATTGACGTCCTTTTTTTCCCCACAAATAGAGCTTTCTCTAGTCAAAGGGAGGGGGCGAGCACGACACTCCACACCAGGGAGAAAGCCTTGCATTACTGTGTGGAGTTACAGATAGAAGAACAGGAAGTGAGGATTTCTCAGAAGAAATAAGGACATTTAAAAGCAAAATGGAAGGATGAGGTAAGTGAAGGAGGACTGCACTAAGGTAAAGGAATTAGGGATTTTTTTTTTTTACCTTTACAACCCCTTTAAGAGGGATAATAGGAATCTGATGCTGTTGAAAAGGTCCTGTTATAATAAAGATTGTTATAAGATACCGTATTTATCTTCATATATCGCGCCCCTGCGTATAGCGCGCACCCCCAACCTGGAAGGGAAATTTCAGGGAAAAAATAAAATACTTAGTTTGAATGCCAGTCGTCGGTGTCTTGCCCGGCGTCCATCGGCGGCCTTGTCCGGTCCGGCGTCCGTCTGAGGCCTTGGTGGTGTCCTCCCCGCTTCTCCCGCGCTGTTTTTGAGTCGATCCCCGCTTCCCGCGATGTGTTTGAACGCTCCCGCCGACATATACCGAGCGCAGTACATTCGGGCACGCTCGGCCACGCTCGGCTCCTCTTGCATAAAGGCTAGGAGGCGGCACAAGGCATGACCGCGAGGGGAGCCGAGCCTGGCCGAGTGTACCCGAGTGTACTGCGCTCGGTATATGTCAGCGGCGGCGTTCAAACACAGCACGGGAAGCGGGGATCGGCGTATATCGCGCACCCACGATTTCCCCCTGATTTTAGGGGGGAAAAAGTGCGCGGTATACGCCGATAAATAGAGTAATTTGTTATTTCTCTATTTACTGTGAAATTACTGGTTTGAAGTTAGAACTTTAATAATTTGTCAACTAAGCCACATGCTTGACTACAGTTTTTGAAAATATAGTAAATTACCTTAAAAACAATATATAATAACTAGGGCTGTTACTGATCAAAATGTTTCCGTTCGATTAATCGTTTTTTTTTTTTTTTATCGATTACTCGACTAATTTCGATTAATTATAACGCACATACAGATCCAACTACTTTTAGCTGATCTCCTTGCAGGCTGATTCCTAGTGCAGCTACCAACCACTGGAAACATGGATAGCAGGATACGAAAAACACACAAAGGCAGCGCTCGATTGGAATAGCATTAAAACTGTTATAGTCTTCAAGTAGGTACCAAAATAAATATTGCACTGGAGATAAAATCGATGTAGCTACATAAACTGTAAAAATGGTGCGAGTAATACCAAACGGTACCAAAATCAGCCATAAAAACATGTAGCCAAGTATGATACTGGTATAAAAATGTGTACAACGATACCACTGCTGAATCCAGATGAGGAGAGGTTAACATCAGTCCGTCGGCATGTAGATGTCCCGTGAAGGGAACTATGACAACTCCCAGTGGATGGTTGTAGAATCCCAGGTTGATAGAGGGAAGTGATAGAGGGAAGTGTAACAGCGCTTGCGTGTGGCAGATAGTAAGGTCCCGCCGGGATGCAGATATGAAGACACAGCAAAGGAGCCCTTCAGATGGACACGGCAAGCCCCGCCGGTGTCCGTGACGTTACTGGATCTCCGACGGAACTCCCTGAAGGCCCAGAAGCCGGCGGAGAGGTGAGTACCAATCAAAAGAATTTTAATCGATCAAAAAAATTAAAGATTAATCGATTAATTAAAAGTTAATTTGCACAGCCCTAATAATAACTATTTACATATTACGTATGGTAATTAACCCCTTGCCACCCAGGCCAATTCTGACACTTCTCTCCTACATGTAATAAACATCATTTTTTTTCTATAAAATTACTTAGAACCCCCAATGATTATATATATTTTTTTTAACAGACACCCTAGGGAATAAAATGGTGGTCATTGCAACTTTTT
This sequence comes from Rana temporaria, assembly GCF_905171775.1. Taxonomy (NCBI): domain Eukaryota; kingdom Metazoa; phylum Chordata; class Amphibia; order Anura; family Ranidae; genus Rana; species Rana temporaria. The sequence goes on from NC_053500.1 coordinate 108,857,494, forward strand.
ATGTTACACTGTATTTGTGAAGCAAATGAATAAAAAAAAAAACACTAATGATATTTTTTTGTATAACGTGAAAGATGATGTTACGCCAAGTATATAGATACCTAACATGTCATGCCGCGTGCACACCATAATTTTTCAGGTTGTAAAAAACTAAGTTTTTTAGGCTCTAGAAAAAACAACGTTTTTTTCAACTTGATCATTAAAACGGCATGAAATGACATTAAAAAAATCTTTGTTTTTTACAACCCGAAAAATGATCATGTGTACGCGGTATCACGTTTTAAAATTGCACACACTCGTTTAATGGCATCAAACTTCAGTACTTAAAAATCTCCATAGGCGACGCATTCATTTTTTTTACAGATTACATGAGTTACAGAGGAGGTCGTGTGCTAGAATTATTGCTCTCGCTCTAACAATCGCAGTGTATGTAACCTGTGTGTATCTGGCTCTGATTATAGCCAGTGCCCCACCAGCTACTGACCTCATCTGCTGTCAGGGGATTTTACATTAAAGTTGTCCAGGAGTGAAAGGCATAGACATTTACAAGTTTTTGAATTGCTAAAGGCACACATTTAAAAAGGTGACCTTTCTTGTGAATCGGGAACAGTTTATATGTATTTGCTTGCAGAATAGCTTAATGAAAAGAGACAAAACTATCCCAGTTTTGATATGTGACAAACTGTAATGTGCCTATTTCATCTTTGTTAGACTTACCATTGGAATCATTTACTAAAAGACGTAATTATATCATGACCGTGGCAAATTTGTATTGACACATGCATTTTTCTTCTACACCCACGACCATGTGAAATTGATTAATCTCTTATATATCAATATTAATATTCAGCCTTATATAGCTCATCTCCTTTGAACAGAGGTGACACAAGGAGGCTATATTTCAACATGAAACATCTATATGCTGTTACTATTACATTTTTTGCTGCCTGACAGCAATGTTCATTACTATCATAAAAACAGGTATAGCCCTCTTTTGAGGGGTTATTAAAAATTGCTCTACAAACAGGATAGTGCGCTAAACCTGTAAGTAAAAAAGAGAACCAGAACCTTCATTAGGTGGAAGAGTGTGTTTGATAATAAAGCTGACAGTGTCTTCAGCCAGGACAGGGCCTCTGTGAACAGAGGGGTACCCTTCCTGGGAAATTGACAAGTATTCCAATCAGTAATTAATAGCCGGATTCAAGTAGAGCAGCGTATATTTGTGCGGGCGTAGCGCATCTGATATGCGCTACAACGACGTAACATAGAGAGGCAAGAACAGTATTCACAAAGCACTCGCCCTCAACGTTGTGCCGGCGTAACATAATCTGGCCGGCGTAAGCCCGCCTAATTCAAAGTAGGAAGATAGTGGGCGTGATTTATTAAAATGAAGCGTGACCCCATGTAAATGAAGGGCCGAACGAACGACGCATGCTCAGAATCACGTCGCATATACTCCCTAAGATACGCCGGCTCAATGCCTACAACGTGAACACAACCTACGCCCAGCCCCATTCACGTACGACTTACGTAAACGACGTAAAATACGACGGCTGTTACCTGGTAGCATGTATGCATGCTAGTATGGAAAAATTACAAGATTTATATAAGATTTATATAAGAAAATAATAAAAATAGTACGTACATCCAAAGTACAAACAGATACTGTCAGCAAAGGGTCCAATAAGAGTCCAGGAGGAATTGTGCATTTACACCAAGGTATATAGTATATAGTTATTAAAGAGGTGTTCCAGTCTTCTGTGAAAAAAAAGTCAGCAGCTACAAAATCTGTAGCTGCTGACTTTTTTTTAGAAGAAAGGCACTCACGTGTCCCATGATCCATCGGTGTGCTCACCCCAGTCAGTTTCACCCGCTTTCTTCTTTCCTCAGCGCCAGCATCTTAACTATGGGCACCTGGCTGTGACAGTTTGCAGTTTCGTGAACTGAAGTGGAACTGTCGAAACTGAAGTGGGAGCTGGTATCTGTCAAAAATTGGTACCAGCTGCCCAACACCCCCCCAAGTGGAAATTCTTCAAGAGGAGCGGGGGACGGGTCCTTAAAGTGGAACTTTCCCTTTTGGATCTCCTGGGAGTCCAAGGAGACTGTGTACTCGATGGAGGGCTGTGTACTGTGCTGGGGGCTGTATACTGGATGGGGGCTGTGTACTGTGCAGGGGCTGTATACTGGATAGGGGGCTGTGTACTGTGCGGGGGGTTGTATAATGGATGGGGGCTGTGTACTGTGCAGGGAGCTGTGTACTGGATGGGGGTCTGTGTACTGGGTGGGGGGCTGTGTACTGTGGAAGGGGCTGTATACTGGATGAGGGGCTGTGTACTGTGATTCGGACTGGATACTGGATGGGGGCTGTGTAATGGATGGGGGACTGTGTACTGTGCAGGGGGCTGTATACTAGATGGGGGCTGTGTACTGCGCAGGGGACTGTATACTGGATGGGGGCTGTGTATTGTGCAGGGGGATATGTGGACTAGTGGACTAGATGGGGACCTGTGTACTGTGCAGGGGCTATGTACTGTGCAGGGGGCTGTGTACTGTGCAGGGGGCTGTATACTGGATGGGGGCTGTGTACTAGATGGGGGGCTGTGTACTGTGAAGGGGGCTGTGTACTGTGCAGGGGGCTGTATACTGGATGGGGCTGTGTACTGGATGGGGGGCTGTGTACTGTGCATGGGGCTGTGTATTGGATGGGGGGCTGTGTACTGTGCAGGGGGCTGCGTACTAGATGGGGGGCTGTGTACTGTGCAGGGGGCTGTATACTGGATGGGGGGCTGTGTACTGTGCAGGGGGCTATATACTGGATGGGGGGTTGTGTACTGTGAATGGGGCTGTGTACTGTACAGGGGGCTGTATACTGGATGGGGGCTGTGTACTGGATGGGGGGCTGTGTACTGTGCATGGGGCTGTGTATTGGATGGGGGGCTGTGTACTGTGCAGGGGGCTGTGTACTGGCTGGGGGGCTGTGTACTGTGCATGGGGCTGTGTATTGGATGGGGGGCTGTGTACTGTGCAGGGGGCTGCGTACTGGATGGGGGGCTGTGTACTGTGCAGGGGGCTGTATACTGGACGGGGGGCTGTGTACTAGATGGGGGGCTGTGTACTGTGAATGGGGCTGTGTACTGTGCAGGGGGCTGTATACTGGATGGGGGCTGTGTACTTGATGGGGGGGCTGTGTACTGTGCATGGGGCTGTGTATTGGATGGGGAGCTGTGTACTGTGCAGGGGGCTGTATACTGGCTGGGGGGCTGTGTACTGTGCAGGGGGCTGTATACTGGCTGGGGGGCTGTGTACTGTGCAGGGGGCTGTATACTGGATGGGGGCTGTGTACTGTGCAGAAGGCTGTGTACTGGATGGGGCTGTCCACTGGATGGGGGCTGTGTACTGTGCAGTGGCTGTATACTGGATTGGGGGCTGTGTACTGTGCAGGGGGCTGTATACTGGACGGGGGCTGTGTACTAGATGGGGGCAGTGTACTGTGAAGGGGGCTGTATACTGTGCAGGGGGCTGTGTACTGGATGGGGAGCTGTGTACTGTGCAGGGGGCTGTATACTGGATGGGGGCTGTGTACTGGATGGGGGGCTGTGTACTGTGCAGGGGGCTGTATACTGGATGGGGGGCTGTGTACTGTGCAGGGGGCTGTATACTGGATGGGGGCTGTGTACTGGATGGGGGGCTATGTACTGTTCAGGGGGCTGTGTACTGTGCAGGGGGCTGCATATTGGATGGGGGCTGGGTACTGTGCAGGGGGGTGTATACTTGATGGGGGGTTGTGTACTGTGCAGGGGGCTGTGTATTGGGGAGAGGAGCTGTATACTGGATGGGGGGCTGTGTACTGGATGAGGGGATGTGTACTGGGGAGGGGGGCTGTGTACTGTGCAGGGGAGGGGGACTGTGTATTGTAAAGGGGGCTGTGAAAAAAATCCTTAAAATTCGCTCTTAAAATTGGAGTGCGTGTTATACACCCGAGGGCGGGGCCACCCGTGAAGTGGACAGGTGACCACGCCTCCCTCTGACGCAAGGGGTTTCCGGCTGGGTCACCCGTCCACGGTTATAAAACAGCTGGCAGACGGGTCACACGTAATTCAGCCGGGAGCCTCCTATGGAGGCTGTATTGTTCGTAACAGCGAGTCGGACTCGTAGAAGGATTACGGCGCTGGAATTTATTTTTTATTTTTATTAAAGGACTTGCCCCAACTTTGTGTGTGTGTGGGGTTTTTTTCTCGCTTTTTCAGGTGAAATGGTAGGGGTACAATGTACCCCGTTACAATTCACATAGGGGGGCGGCATCTGGGGTCCCCTTTGTTAAAGGGGGCTTCCAGATTCCGATAAGCCCCCCGCCCGCAGACCCCCACAACCACCTGGCATGGGTTGTGGGGATGAGGCCCTTGTCCCCATCAACATGGGGACATCCTCCCCATGTTGAGGGCATGTGGCCTGGTACAGTTCAGGAGTGGGGGGCGCTCTCTCGTCCCCCCGCTAAATTATACATAGCCATAAATGCACTGATGGAAACTCTCTTACCTGTTCCTATTGGCTGTCCTATGGCAGGGTCCTCTCAAAATATTTTTTTAAATTAGGGCCTCATTCACATGAGCCCTTACGCCCATAGTTCATAAATTAACTGTGTCTTTAACCACTTAACTACCGGCCGCCGTCAATTGACGGCGGCACAGTAGCTCAATTGTTCTGACAGGACGTCATATGACGTCCTCGTCTTTTAAAGCCGTTAGGGCCGTGTTACTGGGAACACGATGCGCGTGCCCGGCGCCAGTAACTGAGCAGGGACGTGGAGCTCTGTGTGTAAACACAGAGATCCATGTCCTGTCAGGGAGAGGAGACCGATGCTGTGTTTCTTGTACATAGGGACACAGATCGGTCACCTCCCCCAGTCATTCCCCTCCCCCTACAGTTAGAATCACTCACTAGGCTACACATTTAACCCCTTTCTCGCCCCCTTGTGTTAACCCCTTCCTTGCCAGTCGCATTTATACAGTAATCCGTGCATATTTATAGCACCGTTCACTGTATAAATGTGAATGGTCCCAAAAATGTGTCAAAAGTGTCCGATGAGTCCGCCATAATGTCGCAGTCCCAATAAAAATCGCAGATCGCCGCCATTACTAGTAAAAAAATAATAATAAAAAAAATCATAATTATGTCCCCTATTTTGTAGGCGCTATAACTTTTGCGCAAACCAGTCACTATATGCTTATTGCGATTTTTTTTATTTTTTTTACCAAAAATATGTAGAAGAATACGTATCGGCCTAAACTAAGAAAAAAATTATTATTTTTTTTTTAAAATGGGATATTTATTATAGCAAAAAGTAAAAAAATATTGTCCCGGATTCACGTAGAAGAGCGCATCTTTGTGCAGGCGTAACGTATCCTATTTACGTTACGCCTCCGCAACTTTAACAGGCAAGTGCAGTATTCACAAACCAAAGTTGTGGCGGCGTAGCGTAAATAGGCCGGCGTAAGCCCGCCTAATTCAAATGTGGAAGATGTGGGCGTGTGTTATGTAAATGTATTGTGACCCCACGTAAATGACGCTTTTTACGAACGGCGCATGCGCCGTCCGTGAAAGTATCCCAGTGCGCATGCTCCGAATTAACCCACAAGAAGCCAATGCTTTCGACGTGAACGTAAATGACGCCCAGCCCTATTCGCGAACGACTTACGCAAACGTCGGAAAATTCAACGCTGGCCCAACGTCCATACTTAACATTGGTACGCCTCATCTACGCCTCATATAGCAGGGGTAACTTTATGCCGGAAAAAGCCTAACGTAAATGGCGTATCTGTAATGCGATGGCCGGGTGTACGTTCGTGAATTGGCGTATCTAGCTGATTTACATATTTCTAGGCGTAAATCAGCGTACACCCCCCTAGCGGCCAGCGTAAATATGCAGTTAAGATACGACGGCGTAGGAGACTTACGCTGGTCGTATCTTATACAAATTCTGGCGTATATGATTCTTTGAATCAGGCGCCAAGATACGACGCCTCAGACTCAGAGATACAACGGCGTATCTGGAGATACGCCGTCGGATCTCCTACGAGAATCTGGGCCTCTGTGTTTTTTTTCAAAATGTACGCTCTTTTTTTGTTTATAGCACAAAAAATAAAAACCGCACAGGCGATCAAATACCACCAAAAGAAAGTTCTATTTGTGTGGGGGAAAAAGGACGTTAATTTTGTTTGGGTGCAACGTTGCACGACCGTGCAATTGTCAGTTAAAGCGTTGCAGTGCCGTATCGCAACAAAGTGTTCTGGTCAGGAAGGGGGTAAATTCTTCCGGGACTGAAGTGGTTAAGTGATGTACATATTTTTTGTAACTGCTTTATTCTTTATTCTTCCAAATATAGGGCCAGATTCACATAGAACTGCGGCGGCGTAACGTATCGTAGATACGTTACACCGCTGCAAGTTTTCATCGCAAGTGCCTGATTCACAAAGCACTTGCGATGAAAACTACGCTGGCAGCCTCCGGCGCAAGGCGGGCCAATTCAAATGGGCGTGTGCCATTTAAATTAGGCGCGCTCCCGCGCCGGACCTACTGCGCATGCTCAGTTTTGCAATTCCTGTCGTGCTTTGCGCGCCGTGACGTCATTTTTTCGAACGGCGACGCGCGTAGCGTACTTCCGTATTCCCGGACGTGTTATGCAAACGACGTTAAATTTTAAATTTCGACGCGGGAACGACGGCCATACTTTAAACAGCTATACGATTGCTGAGTAGAGTTAGGGCAGGTCAAACGACGACTAACTTTGCGACGGGAAACTAGACTAGCAGCGACGTAGCGAACGCGAAAATCCGTCGGGAATCGCCGTAACTCCTAATTTGCATACCCAACGCTGGTTTACGACGCGAACTCCCCCCAGCGGCGGCCGCGGTACTGCATCCTAAGATCCGACATTGTAAAACAATTACACCTGTCGGATCTTATGGATATCTATGCGTAACTGATTCTATGAATCAGTCGCATAGATAGAAACAGAGATACGACGGCGTATCAGGAGATACGCCGTCGTATCTCTTTGGTGAATCTGGCCCATAGTACATACACATGTTATAAAAATGAGAGAGAAAGTTCCCTTTACCCCAAATCCTGCAATTGCCCCTGGCTGCACTATTACAAAAACGAGATCAAGGTTACACCAACATGAGTGAAAATCTCCATTAAAATTCTCATTTATTGCCTCTGAATAATTGATGGGTAATTAATGATGGGCTATGAATTTCTGCCTGGGAGATAATTGGCTCGAGAGACTAGTGCATTATATTTTTTACTCGGCTTCAATACTTCAAAACATGTTAGTGCTGTTTTCGATGGTGGCTTAGAGGGTTAATTACATATAAAAATTAGCAGCTAACTTGTAAGATATCATTTGCAATTTAAATGAAATTAGCATTAAAAATTCGATACTGTATAATTGTGGTTTTACATTACAGGCACTGAGACTGTGTTTAGAGGTTTACTGCCGTGGGTTATTTTGATTGAAAACTTCAAATGTGTCCAGTGATGGTGGCTTGAATCATCCTGACAGTGCAAAATGGGGGAAGAAGATGAAGTTTCCTTTGTGGATAATCAATAACCTGAGCCATTATACCAACCTGAACTGTATTTAAAAAAAATTAAGTACAACTAAAGGCGGCTTGTGTCTGATTATTTAAGTGGCTGAAGACTCCATAAAAAATCATTGGCCCAGATTCAGGTAGGGGCGCGCACTGATACGGCGGCGCAGTGTATAGTTTTTACGCTACGCCTCCGTAAATTACTGGAGCTACGCTGCATTCACAAAGCATTTGCTCCCTAATTTGCGGCGGCGTTTCGTAAAAGGGGCCGGCGTAAGCGTGCGTAATTTAAATGATCCCGTAGGGGGCGTGGATCATTTAAATTTGGCGCGTTCCCGCGCCGAACGTACTGCACATGCTCCGTCGGGAAAATTTCCTGACATGCATTGCAGTAAATGACATCGCAAGGACGTCATTGGCTTTGACGTGAACGTAAATGGCGTCCAGCGCCATTCACGAACGAGTTACGCAAACGACGCAAATTTTGAAAATCGCGACGCGGGAACGACGTCCATACTTACCATTGGCTGCGCCTCCTAATAGCAGGAGCAGCCTTACGGCGAAAACGACGTACGCAAACGACGTAAAAAACGAGCGCCGGCCGTGCGTACGTTTGTGAATCGGCGTAAGTATGCAATTTGCATACTCTACGCTGACAACTACGGGTGCGCCACCTAGCGGCCAGCGTCAAAATGCACCCTAAGATACGACGGCATAAGAGACTTATGCCAGTTGTATCTTAGGCTACAGTCGGCGTATCTAGCTTTCTGAATACAGAAAGTAGAATCAACAGGACTTTACTGGCATTCCAAAATAAGCATTCAGATATGGAAACTCAAGATAATTATTATTACAAAAGTTTGAGAACAGCATATTTGAAGAAAAAACAGTTGACAGTATCAAACGCTAAATCATATTGCTTGAGAATACATCTCCATTATTCCACAAACCTAATAACAAGACATAAAATCAGGGGCGGACTGACCATTGGGACTCTAGGGCACTGCCTGAGGGCCCCATGCCACTAGGGCCATCAGGGTTGCCAGGCTCAATAAAACCAGGGATGTATGTAAAAATATGTGTTTTTTTTTACATCTGTCCCTTATATGTCCGAAACCGACATGCTTCTGATGCGAAAATCCTGAGATTTTAGCTGCCCTTCCTCTGCACTGCCTCCTGGCGTGGTGGGCACCTGTAAGCCCATAATCTTCTATTGCCCGGGGGCCCCATGAGTTGTCAGTCCACCCCTGCATAGAATTCAATTGGAACCTCCAAAATGGGGTGTGTGATATTTTCGATGCAATTCGAATATTTTTTAGAGGGGGGAGATTATTCCTGTCTGCAAAAACATATGTAAAAAATTACAACTCATATCATAACATATCATATATATCTTAAAGAGGAAGTAAACCCTCTCTTTAAAAAAAAAAATTGTCCCCAAAAAATTTACGCTACGCCGCCGCAACTTACGGAGCAAGTGCTTTGTAAAATACTGCACTTGCTCCTGTAAGTTGCGTCGGCGTAGCATAAATACAATACGCTGCGCCGCCGTAACTAGGCGCGCAGGTACCTGAATCTGCCCCACTGAGTGTTGCAAAACTCCTCCCATAATTTCGGGCTAGGCCAGAAACCAGGAAGCAACTGAAGAAATGTTAAAAAAAAGTTCAAATCAAGTAAATATAATATACTGCACTATCTATTTACTAATGCAGCATAAGGATTAAAAACGAATAATATTGATTGAGAGAGTTTAGTTCCACAGCTATGCATCAGGGATCTCTTCTCACTTAGGCCCAGTTCACACTGGTGCGACATGCATAGCTTCCAACTTCCCCTGATTTCGAGGGACTGGCCCCATTCAGAAAAAAAGTCCCTTCATCCCTCTTTTTCATTTGTCCCTCATTTTGATCTGATCTATATAGTTGTATATACAACACACTCTTTATCTTTTAAAAAGTGTTCCCCAGTGCTAAAACTTTTTATCCAATTTCCAAATTGCTGCATTTGTAAGTTTCAAAAGCCAATATAAATAGTAGTGGTAAAAAAGAGCCTGTGGGTTTAACCTATCAAGTTTTTTTTTTGTACAATTCCCTGTTAAGGAGGGGTAACAGGGCAGGGGGTGTGTCCTATGCCTGCATACTTTTGCTAATAGGTGTCCCTCATTCCCGTCTCAGAAAGTTGGGAGGAGAGCACATGACGCACCCCATTACATGCAATGGAACCTCTCTAATAGGAGCAACTTTGGCATAGGGTTACCACCTCATCCCTAATTCATATGTGTAATTCACATATGAATTACACAGGTTCTGTGGCTGATTTAATGCAGATAAGGCACCAAGTGAGTTTAATTACCACCTTAATCAGCCATAGAACCTGTGTAATTAATATGTGTTCGGTTTTAAAGGGATGAGGTGGAAACCCTACTTCGGCACAACTTGCATTGACTTATTTTAACCACTTCAGATCCGTAGGACGTCCATGGACGTCCTGGACTTTGTGCGGTGATATCTGAATGATGCCTGAAGCTGCAGGCATCATTCAGATATCGCCGTCTTCAGCCGGCGTTTCTGTGCACCAGAAGAACGATCAAAGCGGCGGTTCCGCCGCTCGATCGTTCTTCTAGGCAGCGGGAGGGGACGTCCCCCCCCTCCCGCCGCCATCTGGTGCTTCTCCGTGCTCTCCCGTGCCATTGGGGGGCCTGGAGAGCGAATCGGCCGGCGCTCGTTGGTGAACCATAGAGATGACTGGTGACCAGACGGTCACAGTCATCTCTATGACCGTCGGAGGACCGGGCGCGACGTTATGACGTCACGCCCGGTACCCGGAAGTAAACAAAGCCGCAATCGCGGCTGTCGGCATGTAATCGGTGATTTTTTTTTTCACCGATTTCATGCTTGTAAGCCTGGAGGAGAGATGTGGGGTCTTATTGACCCCACATCTCTCCATAAAGAGGACCTGTCACAGTGATTCCTATTACAAGGGATGTGTACATTCCTTGTAATAGGAATAAAAGTGATAAAAAAAAAAAATGTCAAAAAAAGTGTAAAAATAAAAAAATTAAGTAAAAAAAAAAAATAAAAAAAATAATTAAAACGCCCCTGTCCCGGTCGCTCGCGTGCAGAAGCAAACGCGCATGCAAGTCCCGCCCACATATGTAAACACCGTTCAAACCTCACATGTTAGGTATCATCGCATGCGTTAGAGCGTGTGCAACAATTCTAGCACTAGACCTCCTCTGTAACTCAAAAATAGTAACCTGTAAAAAAAATTAAAGCGTCGCCTATGGAGATTTTTAAGTACCGAAGTTTGGCGCCATTCCATGAGTGTGCGCAATATTAAAGCGTGACATGTTAGGTATCTATTTACTCGGCGTAACATCGTATACAAAAAAATTCGGCTGACTTTACTGTTTTGTTATTTTTTAATTAATGAAACAGTTTTTTTCCCTAAAAAAAGGTGTTTGAAAAATTATTGCGCAAATACTGTGCGAGAAAAAAAGTTGCAATGACTGCCATTTTATTCCCTAGGATGTCTGCTAAAAAAAAAATATAATGTTTGGGGGTTCTGATTAATTTTCTAGCAAATAAATTGTGATTTTTACATGAAGGAGAGAAGTGCCAAAATAGGCCCGGTAACAAAGTGGTTAAAGAAGTAGGATGCAAGTTGTGTTGAAGTCGCGCTGGGAAGTCGGCAGTAAGTCTGCAACTGTCCGTAAATTTAAGGACAGACCGTAAATGTAACCCCCTTTTCGGGGTGCCCGTTAAAGTCCATTATGGCATTGGGTGCCCGTAAAAAAGATGGCCGTGAGCCGACCATTCAACTGCACATGCGCTGTTCAGAAGCTGGCTGGGCTTCAAAAGCTTGTATGCGCTTGGCCGGGCGGCGCATGTGCAGATACGCCATTTTTGAATAGATGATCAGGACTCGGGACACTATGGCGGTCGCTGGTCGGTGACTCGTGCAGTGCACTCGCCATAGGCAGAGGAGCCGAGCAGAAATGAGAAGGAGAGTAAAACTGGGGGGATATCAAAGTGAGAGGAGGACATCGCTGGGAGTCCGAAGGGTGAAGCCATGGCATGATTGGGAGGGACAGAGAATGATGTGCTTTTTCCACCATAGGGTGACCACATTTCCAAACTACCATTCAGGGACACCCTCCCTTCCAAAAATCAGCTTGTGCTTTAACGAATCACAGCACAGTGATTAGACACAAAAGGCGGGATTTATGATTTTTCCAATCACAAGCAGGGGGCAGGGATTGTGCTCCTCCAGGCATTCCCGGCCAGGACAAGTACTGTCAGTGAGTAAAGCGGTGATGTGGCGGCCTTTTTTGGGGGCATCAGATTGGCCCGGGGGGGGGGGGGGTGGCTGTGTCAGTTTCATTCCAGGACATTGTATTGTCCTGGAATGAAGGTGCCCGGGACAGACCTGTAAAATGCCGGACTGTCCCAGGCAATCCGGGACACGTGGTCACCCTAGTCCACCATCATATTACTTCTCCACATCATCAGTATGCTGTGTCCTCCTCCTGTGCCCCTTTCACCTCTCCACAGGTCAGGGCAGCATTGTGGTGCCCTGACCTGTGGAGAGGTGAAAGGGGCACAGGAGGAGGAGGACACAGCATACTGATGATGTGGAGAAGTAATATGAGGGTGGACAGAGGAGGAGGCTACTGTGATTGGGTGAGGAGGACACTATCATATTCGTAGCCTCTGTTCTCCTCCTGCAGTATATTCGCAGCCTCTGTCCACCTCCTGTGTCATGTCCGCAGCCTCTGTCCCCCTCCTGTGTCATGTCCGCAGCCTCTGTCCACCTCCTGCAGTATGTCTGCAGCTTCTTTCCCCCTCCTGTGTCATGTCCGCAGCCTCTGTCCACCTCCTGCAGTATATTCGCAGCCTCTGTCCACCTCCTGCAGTATGTCCGCAGCCTCTGTCCACCTTTTGCAGCATGTCTGCAGCCTCTGTCCACCTCCTGCAGTATGTCCGCAGCCTCTGTCCACCTCCTGCAGTATGTCCACAGCCTCTATCCCCCTCCTGTGTCATGTCCGCAGCCTCTGTCCACCTCCTGCAGTATGTCTGCAGCTTCTGTCCCCCTCCTGTGTCATGTCCGCAGCCTCTGTCCACCTCCTGCAGTATGTCTGCAGCTTCTGTCCCCCTCCTGTGTCATGTCTGCAGCCTCTGTCCACCTCCTGCAGTATATTCGCAGCCTCTGTCCACCTCCTGCAGTATGTCCGCAGCCTCTGTCCACCTCCTGCAGTATGTCCGCAGCCTCTGTCCACCTTTTGCAGCATGTCTGCAGCCTCTGTCCACCTCCTGCAGTATGTCCGCAGCCTCTGTCCACCTCCTGCAGTATGTCCACAGCCTCTATCCCCCTCCTGTGTCATGTCCGCAGCCTCTGTCCACCTCCTGCAGTATGTCTGCAGCTTCTGTCCCCCTCCTGTGTCATGTCCGCAGCCTCTGTCCACCTCCTGCAGTATGTCTGCAGCTTCTGTCCCCCTCCTGTGTCATGTCTGCAGCTTCTGTCCACCTCCTGCAGTATATTCGCAGCCTCTGTCCACCTCCTGCAGTATGTCCGCAGCCTCTGTCCACCTTTTGCAGCATGTCTGCAGCCTCTGTCCACCTCCTGTAGTATGTTCGCAGCCTCTGTCCACCTCCTGTGTCATGTCCACAGCCTCTGTCCCCCTCCTGTGTCATGTCCGCAGCCTCTGTCCACCTCCTGCAGTATGTCTGCAGCTTCTGTCCCCCTCCTGTGTCATGTCCGCAGCCTCTGTCCACCTCCTACAGTGTGTCCGCAGCCTCTGTCCACCCCCTGTAGTATGTCCGCAGTCTCTGTCCACCTCCTGCAGTATGTCCACAGCCTCTGTCCACCTCCTGCAGTATGTCCGCAGCCTCTGTCCACCTCCTGCAGTATGTCCGCAGCCTCTGTCCACCTCCTGTAGTATGTCCGCTGCCTCTGTCTACCTCCTGCAGTATGTCTGCAGCTTCTGTCCCCCTCCTGTGTCATGTCTGCAGCCTCTGTCTACCTCCTGCAGTATGTCCGCAGCCTCTGACCATCTCTTGTCTTTTATCATATCTTCAGTCTCTGAGGGGCCTCCTAGAAAGGAGTCAAGAGTGGGAGCTCCGCCAGGATGGGGGTCATGGGAAGAGACAGACATGTGTGGACTGTGGTGAGGAGACTATACAATAAAACCAGAGCCCCCAAGCTGGAGCCATCTGACTGAGCGCTGAGAGGAGATCAGTGATAGTGCAGCCAGAACAGTCTGAGGGGGGGGGTCACTGACCTAAGGAGGGGAGTAAATCTAATAATGTAAGGGGACACCGATATAAAGGTTTCCCCCTTATATTAGTAACCCCCCCTTACCTTAGTGTATTCACTTTGCGGAAGGTCGTCTCTATTTACCAGAGCCCCCCTCCACATGAGAGTTACCCCTTACATCATGATCTGCAGCGTTCCCCTTTACATAAGAGTTCCCTTGAACTGTGAGGGGGATCCTGCAGACTCTGATGTAAGGGGGAACTTTGTGCTGGCTGGGTTATAGTACGCTGACCTTCATGTAAATTGAGAAATATGTTTTTTTACTTTTGTTTAACTTAACACCTTTGAGGCGGCGTAGCGTATCCTATTTACGATACGCCGCCTTAAGTCAGAGAGGCAAGTGCTGTATTCTCAAAGCACTTGCCTCCTAAGTTACGGCGGCGTAGCGAAAATGGGGCCGGCGTAAGCGCGCCTAATTCAAATGAGGATGAGGGAGGCGTGTTTTATTTAAATGAATGGTGACCCGACGTGATTGACGTATCTACTCATTTGCATATTCTACGCCAAACTCAATGGAAGCGCCACCTAGCGGCCAGCGGAAATATTGCACCCTAAGATATCTTAGGTAGGTTTAAGTGTATCTCAGTTTGAGCATACACTTAAACATACGACGGGCATAGATTCCGAGTTACGTCGGTGTATCTACTAATACGCCGGCGTAACTCTTTGTGACTCATTGATAATAGTATTAGCTATGTGTTTATAGTTCAAATATTGATATTTGCACTTTTTAGCATTTAAAACTGTAATTTTAGGTACTTTTTTGCAGTGGCAGTATAAAATGTGCATCTGCCAGTAAATTTAATGCTTTTTTGTCAGTAAAAAAAATTGGTGCCGTTAGTAAATGTTGTCGTTCTGCCAGTAAATTTCACTTCGGGTGGTTGGCAACACTGGAAGTCGCAGAAATTTTAAACATGCCTTTCTGTTTTTACTATAGGACAGGAAGTGAAGGAAAATCTTCTCAATGGGACACAGATGGCATACAAAATAATGACAGGAGTTATAACCCTCCATTAACAAAAAAAAAAGGTTTTGCTTTTAATTTTACATTAAGATGATACTTCTTCAAATCCATACTTGGATGTCAAATACCTATTAATCCCGTGGGCTCTGGCACAGAGCGTCTCAACCTATGAATCATCTACCCAGGGGGTACCACTGACAGGTGTCAGATTCAAGGATTTTGAAATCGGAAGAAAGAAACAAAATTGCCTGAGTTTCCTCAAGGGTCCAATCATTTAGACTGCTACAGTGTGCGTTCGGGGCTGCTCACCGTTACCTGGGTCAAATTAAGTTGCAGTGTCCGTACAGTGTCTGCGTCCCCGTAGACTACCATAGGCTGTCTGCAGGCTGCACCTAGTAAAAATAGCCAATTCACAGTGTAAGGCCTCATAGTCTGTGTGAATGAGGCCTAAAAGAGAAAAATGTCAAGTAAAAGTTGCAATAGGGGACATGTACCAATGCCAATTTTTTATTTAACAAATATCATTTAGCCGGAGAAGAGTCTTTTCATACAGATTCAGTCGGCAGAAGGACACGGCTGGGCACAAGCACAAATAGATAGGTCTCATTTAAGAGCCCAGCCGCGGGACGCGCCCCTCTCTTATAGTGAGCTGGTTTAACCAAAAGCCCCCTTATTGTCACTTCTAAGCCTGCCATAGAACGCATTATGGTTAACCACTTCAGCCCCGGAAGATTTGGCTGCTCAATGACCAGCCCATTTTTTGCGATACGGCACTGTGTCGCTTTGCTGCGTCACTGTGCGGTCGTTCAGCGCTGTACCCAAACAAAATAGACGTCCTTTTTCCTTTGTCCCCACAAATAGAGCTTTCTTTTGGTGGTATTTGATCACCTCTGAGGTTTTAATTTTTTTGCGCTATAAACAAACATAGAGTGACAATTTTGAAAAAAAAGCTATATTTTTTATTTTATAAAATATGATAATAACTATCCCAATTTTTTTTTTTTTTTTTTCCTCAGTTTAGGCTGATATATATTCTTCTACATTTTTTTTGTAAAAAAAAATCGCAATAAGCGTATATTGATTGGTTTGCGCAAAAGTTATATAGCTGGATTCAGCTAGACTTACGCCGGCGTATCTATGCGCTGATTCTCTAAATCAGATACGCCTGAATTGTAGCAAGATACGACCGACGTAAGTCTCCTACGCCGTCGTATCTTGGGTGTATATTAAGCTGGCCGCTAGGGGTGCTTCCGTTGATTTACGCGTCAAATATGTAAATGAGCGAGATACGCCGATTCACAAACGTACTTGCGCCCGTCGCTGTAATCTACGTCGTTTACGTAAGGTGTTTTTCCGGCGTAAAAGTAAACCACCAAATAGCTGGTCTAAGTCGTTTAGGGTATGGACGTCGGAACTGCCGTCGGATTATACGTCGTTTACGTAAGTCGTACGTGAATGGGGCTGGGCGTAAGTTACGTTCACATCGTACGCATTGAGCCGTCGTATCTTAGGGAGTATTTGCGACGTGATTCTAAACATGCATGCGCCATTCGTACGGCCATGCATTTACATGGGGTCACGATTCATTATAATACAACACGCCCACTACCTGCCTACTTTGAATTAGGTGGGCTTACACCGGCCCATTTACGCTACGCCAACGTAACTTAGGGAGCAAGTGCTTTGTGAATACTGGCCTTGCCTCTCTATTTTTACGTCGGCGTAGCGCATGTGAGCTGCGCTACGCCCGCTTATATATACGCCGCTCTACCTGAATCCGGATAATAGCGTCTACAAAATAGGGGATAGATTTATGGTATGTTTCTTATTATTTTTTTACTAATAATGACGGTGGTCAGCGATTTTTTTTATCGGACACTTTTGAGACATCTCCCTCAGCCCTTTCCGTTGGCTCCCAGGCTTACCCGGGTGATCGGTACTGAGCCGGCGCTGGCGGCTGGACACAGAGATGTCACCCCCTAGTGTTAACCCCTTCCCTGCCAGTCACATTTATACAGTAATTAGTGCATTTTTATAGCACTGATCGCTGTATAAATGTGAATGGTCCCAAATTTGTGTCAAAAGTGTCCGATACGTCCGCCACAATATCGCAGTCCCAATAAAAATCACAGATCGCCGCCATTACTAGTAAAAAAAAAAATAATAAAAAAAAAAATAATAATTCTGTTCCCCATTTTGTAGGCGCTATAAGTTTTGCGCAAACCAGTCGCTTATTGCGATTTTTTTTTTTTTTTACAAAAATACGTCGAAAAATATGTATCGGCCTTAACTGAGAAAAAAAATAGTTTTTTAAAAAAAAAAATGGGATATTTATTATAGCAAAAAGTAAAAAATATATATATATTTTTTAAATTGTCGCTCTTTTTGTTTGTTTATAGCGCAAAAAATAAAAACCGCAGAGGTGATCAAATACCACCAAAATAAAGCTCTATTTGTGGGGAAAAAGGACGTCAATTTTGTTTGGGAGCCACGTCGCACGACCGCGCAAATGTCAGTTAAAGCGACGCAGTGCCGGAAGCTGAAATTTCGCCTGGACACGAAGGGGGTTTATGTGCCCAGTAAGCAAGTGGTTAAATAATTTTCTAGCAAAAAGGGCTGTTCACAGGACTGAGGATGAAAGAGTTGTCAGTTCCAGGCAGGGGTTGAGGTCGGCAGCAAGCAAGAGAGTAGCCAAGTAAATCTGAGTTGGAAACAAACAGGCAACTGGTTGGCAATTATTATAGCTCCTTAGCTCTCAGGTAGCTGGCGATAAAATACTGTATTGGTCAGAGGGCACAACCAGTGTAATCACTGGGAACTGTGGAAGCCCTGGCAGAGATTCTGCTAGTTACATTGGAAGTCTTAGCAGCCATTCTAAGAGTAAGCGTTCTAGAAATCCTGGCAAGGACTCTGAGAGTATTGTGAGTACCATTGAATGTATATGCAAAATTTGAAATTAAAAAAAATTGTAGCGCTGTGTTCATAAATCATATAAACATATATAAAACATGTAAAATATATAAATTAATTCACCACATGAAAGAGTGTTATGGTGATTAAACATGACAAAAAAAGAAGAGAAAAAATGTATGAAATGATATACTAAATATATGTATGATCTCTAAACAAATATTCACAAGTGTTCAGCCAAAATCCACGCCTAAAGTGTGAGAAAATTCAAAAAAATCAAGTCCATAAATTGTAGTGTTTTACCAGGTGTTCACACTTAAACAAACATTCAATCTTCTTAAAAACTGTGAAATAATTCTTCCACCACACCACTTGTGTTTCTGTGACTCCGCACCCTTAAAGCGGGAGTTCCGCGGCAAAACATTTTTTTTTAAATACCTTTTTGTAACGCTGGTGGTACAAAGAAAATAGTACTCACCAGTCTCATCCCAGCAGCCGCTAGCAGGACGATATCCCTCAGAAATAGATTTTATAAAATATCGTGATGGACATTGCCATCTTAACTGCGGGCACTCTGAAGCCCTCCTGTACGATCTTCCGGGATGCGGTAAATGCTGTCCCATTGCTGACCGGGTGCAGTCATGTAACGTTCGAAATCTCGCAAGATTTCTCCTCTGACTGCTGAAATGAATAGTGTCTCGTCATCGTCCAGAGACACACGTGATAGCTCCCAAAATCCTTTGCGGAGCAAAGCGACACGCCCAGTCCCGCAACCCTACAACCAGGAAGTGCCTGGTCGAGCTGCTAGAAAGAAGGTATGGAGATTTTTAGAATTTTTTGGAATAGAGAAATTGTTATGTACATCGGGGGCACTATTGAATCGGCTAAAGTGACTAAATCGGGTGAACCTCCACTTTAAGGATTTGCACTCAACACAAGAATATGCCTTGCATTCTCATGCTCGGCATTAAAAACTTAGTGAACTCTCCAAGATCTCCAAGCAATTCCAACAGTGTTCAGTGAACCAATGCTCTCCACATGTAAAAATAAATAAGTGCTTGCAATAGTGAAGTACTATAAAACCATTTATTAAAACAACACACGTAAATTCTTCACATATTGCACTCACATCCTTCCAAGTAAAAGCAAGGCACTTCAAACAAATCCCTAAGAAGCGAGAGGCTCGCAGCGGTGCACACAATATATAGCGGTCACAGTGGACCCGGAGCTGAACCTGATATTCTCACCACCGCTTTCCTGTCTCTGTGCTCCTGGAACAACTTCACACACATTGATCGGTAAATTAGGATGCTAAACACCACAGTTGATTGCCGTGTAGCTCTGCCCATGGGGGCCAATGGGCAGAGCTACACAGCAATCAACTGTGGTGTTTAGCGCCCTAATTTACAGATGAGAATGCAAGGCATATACTTGTGGTGAGTGCAAATCCTTAAGGGTGCGGAGTCACAGAAACACAAGTGGTGTGGTGGAAGAATTATTTCAATTTTTTTAAGAAGATTGAATGTTTGTTTAAGTGTAAACTCCTGGAAAAACACTACAATTTATGGACTTGATTTTTTTTATTTTTCTCACACTTTATGCATGGATTTTGGATGAACACTTATGAATATTTGTTTAGAGATCATACATATATTTAGTATATAATTTCATAGATTTTTTCCCTTCTTTTTTGTCATGTTTAATCACTATAACACTCTTTCACGTGGTGATTTTGTTTATATATTTTACATGTTTTAGATATGTTTATATGATTTATGAACACAGCACTACAATTTTTTTCATTTAAAAATTTGCATATATAGCCATTCAAGTAGCAGCTTTAGGCATATACAGGTGATACTCGAAAAATTTGAATATCGTGCAAAAGTTTTTATTTCACTAATGCAACTTAAAAGGTGAAACTAATATATGAGATAGACTCATTACATGCAAAGCAAGATAGTTCAAGCCTTGATTTGTCATAATTGTGATGATTATGGCTTGCAGCTCATGAAAACCCCAAATCCACAATCTCAGAAAATATGAATATTACATGCAATCAATAAAACAAGGTTTGTACACAGAACAATATCGGACTTCTGAAAAGTATAAGCATGCATACTGTATGTAATCAGTACTTGGTTTGGGCCCCTTTTGCAGCAATTTCTGCCTCAATGCAGCGTGGCATGGAAGCGATCAGCCTGTGGCACTGCTGAGGTGTTATGGAAGACCAGGATGCTTCAAGAGTGACCTTCAGCTCTTCTGCATTGTTCGGTCTCATGTTTCTCATCTTTCTCTTGGCAATGCCCCATAGATTCTCTATGGGGTTCAGGTCAGGCGAGTTTGCTGGCCAATCCAGCACAGTAATCCCACGGTCATTGAACCAGGTTTTGGTGCTTTTGGCAGTGTGGGCAGGTGCCAAGTCCTGCTGGAAAATGAAGTCAGCATCTCCATAGAGCTCATCTGCGGAAGGAAGCATGAAGTGCTCCAAAATCTCCTGGTAGACGGCTGCGTTGACCCCGGACTTAATGAAGCACAGTGGACCAACACCAGCAGATGACATGGCTCCCCAAATCATCACAGACTGTGGAAACTTCACACTGGACTTCAAGCATCTTGCAGTGTGTTCCTCCAGACTCTGGGTCCTTTATTTGCAAATGAGATGCAAAATTTGCTCTCATCAGAAAAGAGGACTTTGGACCACTGGGCAACAGATCAGGTCTGTTTTTCTTTAGCTCAGCTAAGACGCTTCTGACATTTGTTGTTCAGGAGGCTTGACAAGAGGAAAACGACATTTCAAGCCAATGTCTGTGTGTGGAGGCTCTGGATGCACTGACTCCAGCCTCAGTCCACTCCTTGTGAAAGTCCCCAACACTTTTGAATGGCCTTTTCCTGACAATCCTCTCCAATCTTCTTCAATGCTTCCGAGCATGCGTCAACTTGATTCTAAGCATGCGTTGATTTTTAACCGATGGATTTCCCCACAGACGATAGTTTTTTTCTATCGATTTTTTAACCATCAGATAACTTTAAAACAGGTTCTAAGTTTTTTCACCGATGGGGGAAAAAAAACATGGTGCCCACACACGATCGGTTCGTCTGATGAAAACGGTCCATCAGACCGTTTTCATCAGACGAATCGATCGTGTGTACACGGCATAAGAGTTCTGGTCCTAGATGAGATTCTAAAAGTACTGCGAGTACCATTGAAAGTCCTGGTAGTATTCTTAGGGTACTATGAGAAGAACTGGCAGGGATTCTGGAAATTCTGAGAATAAGAATTCTGGAAGTCCTGAAAAAATTCTGAGAGTATCCTAACAAACAGACATCACAATACAGCACTGCATTATAGGCGTGCGCACAGGGTATGCCAGGTGTGCCTGGGCACACCCTAATCACCTCGTGCAGTGCCAATTTCCCCTGCAGTGCTGCCAGCTCCCCTCCTCTCCTCCTTGGATCAGGGAAGGGGCTGGTAAATATTTAATTACCTGCCAACCTTTTTTGAATGAACACAGTCAGTGATCTGTACCAATCGCTCCTGTCTTCATTCTTAACATTCTGAATCATAGTAAACTGTTTACTGCATTTTGCAGAGAAAGTGACTGAGGAATCTCTCGGATTCACAAAGCACTTGCGCCGACGTATCTCAAGATACGCCGACGTAAGTAAAAATGTGCGAAGTCGTATCTATGCGCCGACCCACATACTAAGATACGCCTAAAAATAGGCTTCCTGCGAGCGACGTAACTTGCCTACGCCGTCGTATCGTGGGCGCATATTTACACTGGGCGCATTTGCAGCTCCCATTGATTTTCTATGCACATATGCAAATGAGGGAGATACGCCGATTCATGAACGTACTTGCGCCTGCCGCATAATATACGCGGTTTGCGTAAGTCGTACGTCCGGCGTAAAGTTATTCCCCATATATGAGGTGCAACCCATGCAAAGGTATGGACCAGGCAACACAAGCCGTCGTATTTTACGTTGTTTACGTTGGACGTGAATATGGCTGGGCGTAGGTTACGTTCACGCCGTAGGCAGTGATCCGTCGTATCTTAGGGAGTAGTTCCGACGTGATTCTGAGCATGCGCATTGGATGCGTCCACGGGAAGGCGCATGCGCCGTTCCTTATTCGTATCTTTATGGCGCTCGGCCTATCATTTGCATGGGGTCACGCCTCATTTGCATGGCTCACGCCCACTTACGCCTAAGAAACCCAGCGCAGATTTGGTGGCAAGTGCTTTGTGAATTCGGTGCTTGCCTCTCTGCGCTGCGTCGGCGTAGCGTAAAGAAGATACGCTACGGCGGCATAAATATGCGCCGATGTATGTGAATCCGGGCCTATGTCTTCAGTTTCTTTCTCTGTCTCAAAAATGAGACATAAGGGGGTCTGTTTAAAACCCTTGATATTTCACTGAAGCCCCATAACGGGGCTCCTAAAGATTCATTTTAAAAAATTAATTAAAATATTGTAAAAAATAATTTACAAAAAATTGAAAATAAAAAAGTACTGACACCTTCCACTGCCCTACTGACACCAATCTTTGCTCTACTATGCCATCCAATGCTCTGCAGATATACAGTACATGCATGTGTATTTGTGCTCTGGGGTGCACACCCTAATGGAATAGGCTACGCACACAAATGCACTGCATACAGTTGTGGCAGATATGTGAACTTGGCCTTGTGGCTGTCTCTACACATGCATATTTTTCATGTGACCACTTCTAAATATCATTTGCAATCTCCAATATTTTCCCTCTTTACAGCCCTTTACAAGTGTGTGTGATTTTTATTTATTTTTTGCCTGAGGAGACCTTTTTCTTTAAGTGGAAATGCCCTTCCTGCCCTCACACTTCAGTGCTCTATGCTGGCAGAGCTAAGTAACAGCCAATTCCCTCATCACAAGTGTCCTCTCACAGACTTGTATTGCTGTGTAATATGTGTGTTTCTGACCAGGCTGTTAAACTGCTGATTGTGCTGCATAGTGCATTCAAAGTGTGGTGTCTGCTAGACTGAACAATCATGTTTAGGCAACCTACAAAATAGTTATAACAAGAAAGTGGAGGTAAGAAATTTAAAAATGCCAGTATTTAGTACAAACCATTCAGATGTAATATTTATTTCTGTGACTATAGTCGGATTTTACAGCTTGTATAATTATAGCTGATCTCCAGGTATCCTAAAGTTGTTCTAACGGCTGAAGGTGTTTTACCTTAATGCATTCATTGTATTCATAAAAAAAAAAAAAAAAAAACAGTATCCAGCTTCTCCCAGCCCCCTTTATACTTACCAGAGCCAATCTAGATCCAGTCGTGTGCAGAGGCTCTCTTGGCTCTCTCCATCCTCATTGGCTTGAACACAGCAGCAGGGGTCATTGGCAATCACAGGTGAGTGGGGAGCCGAGTTGCACTATGTGTTTTATTGACACTCAGAGCCAGTGTTCCCTCTAATTAGGCGACCTGTCAGATTTGGAAATGGAATCACGCCCATCTTGGTACACCCTGCACTCGATCACACTAAGCCTACAGTCAGAAGGCGGCAAGCAGACATCTTTTTACACCCATCGAAGTCTTGCATTTGACATTTGTTTTTACCAATAAACTGAGCTTATATAGTGAAATACAGAATTCTGAAATCCGTCGGACTGCTTTGATGTTGAATTTTAAAAACAGCGATGTTCTGTCAGTTAGCAAACCTGCGAGATCAGAAGGCTTGCTGCCGCTTTTAAAATTCAACATCAAAACAGTTTTACAGACTTTTAAATACTGTATTTCACTATATAAGATCAGTGTACTTGTAAAAACAATTGTGAAATGCAAGACTTTGGTGGGTGAAAAAAGATGTCTGCATGCAAATCTGATGGTCACCTAATCCGATGGAACACCAGCTCAAGCGTTGAGCATGTATGAATCCCCCGAGAGCAAGCAACTTACTCTGGGGGCACTCAGAAGGGGGAGGAGCCAGGAGCACCGGGGTGGGGACCCAAGAAGATGAGGATCGATCAAGGCGACTCTGTGTAAAACTATTTCACAGAGCAGATAATTATAACATGTTTGTTATATTTTTAAATCTGAACATTTACAATCACTTTAACCAAAATCACCAAATTCTTGCCTGAAACTGCAGTCACATTATAGGCTGTATGCTCCCAGCTTTCTTATTTTAGTTTGTAGTGTGGGAGGGTACCTCTTGCAATACTCACTTTGCTTCTTAGTAATCAGCATGTTGGCTGTCAGAAGAATCCACCACAGAGATGTAACAAAGTCCTCTTAATGATGTCTTGATCTTGAATGAGAACACCCTGAAGTCTTCCAGTGGTGGCATCATCATATTAAGATATGAAGGAGCCACCATGAGAGGTTTGCTGAACAACAGAGCACATTCTGATGTCTTCCAATGGTCGTACCATGCTGCTACTATGCAGAAGAGCCAAAATGAGAATGGTTGGCTGGGCAGCAGAGAATATGGGGAGGAGCTTCCAATCACTTCTCCATTACTTGAAGAAGAACTGTGGAGGGTCAATTGATGAGAAAAACATTGGCTAGGTTTGGGTTTGGTAGGAATTGTTTTATTTTATTTTTTAACTGTGCTGTAAGATCTAGGCAAACCCATTTTTGGACAGGGTGAATTTGAATGGAATAGAAAAAGAAAAGGTTCATCAATTTTTTACTTCAATCTGTGTCCCTGTTGAGAAGATTCATCTTTCCATTTGCACTGGTGACTATTGTAGCCAAGAAAGCAGTGAGAATAAATCGAACATTATGAGTTGTCTCCAGAACAAGAAGTGAGGGGAAATCTTTCAATGGGGACACTGTCTAAGGCCCCATACACACGATAGAATCCATCCGCTGAAAAATCCCAGCGAATGGGTTTCAGCGGATAGATCCTATGGTGTGTACACTCCAGCGGATCTGTTTCCGCGGATATTTATCCCCTGGGATGGATTCCAGCAGATAAATATTTGCTGACATGTTAAACAAATCTATCCGCTGGAATCCATCCCAACGGATGGATCCGCTGGTCTGTATAGACTCACCGGATCCATCCGTCCGAAAGGGATCCCCCGCATGCGTCGTAATGATTCGACGCATGCGTGGAATTCCTTATATGACAGCGTCGCACACGTCGCCGCGTCATAATCGCGGCGACAGCGCGACACGTCATCGCCAGTGGATTTCGGCGCGGATTTCAATGCGATGGTGAGTACACTCCATCGCATGGAAATCCGCACAAATCCTCGAGAGGATTTATCTGCGGAAACGGTCCGCTGGACCGTATTCGCGGATAAATCCTCTCGTGTGTATGGGGCCTTAGAGGGGAATTCCCCTCATTTTGGATGATTACCTTAAACTTTCTGTTGCAATTTTAGGACAGAAAGTCAAAGGGAAATCTCCCCGATGGGTCACAGACAGCAAAAAAACACAAAAAACTCTTACCTACTCTACCCAATATAAAAAAAGGTTTGATTATACAAACATTTAAAAGGATGTTTTATGCATCACCTGAGGACATTCAAGCATGGGAAAATCTTCAATTCAATACATCTAGATTCTTCAATATTTTTTGTAAAAAAATAAAAATGTAATATGTTGCAGCTAACCAATCTTAAAAACTGCAAATGTTTTCTTTTTTAGGCTTTTTTTCCCTTTATTTGGACCTGGTGATCCTGCCAGTAACACACATCATTTCTTAGGGTGTCTCCACTCTACTGAGGAGCAATAAAGCCACCATTGGCCAACAGAATAGTCAGATGCACTAGAAAAATTGGATGGACTAACAACATACAACTGAACTCCAGCTAACATTTTTTTAAGCAGTTACAACAGTCCTACAGTTCATTAGTTTTCCTTTTGGGATAAAGATTTTCCATAAAAGCTGATCATTGTTAGCACTGTGGTAAATGGTTTGTCACAACTCTTTAACTGCCACTTTTGCTGGAAATCTTGGTCTGTTAAAAGAAGTTGAAAAACAGATGCACTGGCAAGATCACTAGGTGAAAAAGGAAAAAATACAAAAAATCAAATGCAGCTAACACATTGAATGACTGGTGAACTGTATATATATTAAATGTTTGCTTTTGGGTTTTATACTGCTTTAAGCTATTGGCAAATATTCAAACATCTTTTTTTTTATATATATACCATTTTTACTTTTTAAGATTTTACAGTAATACGTCTGACATTTGCATTTGTTACTGAATGTTACAATAAGGCAGAACTGTTTCTTAAAAACCAGTGTAAGATTTATTTCCAAATGAAATTCTGCCATCCTAGCAACAGTTACTGTATATCAGTATGCGGTATAAATGTCAAAGTATGCTTTTAGTCATTGAAATTGACCTTAAACAGCATATATGCAAGTGAATGCTTGAAAGTAACATCATTTTTTGTTCATGGAATCAGAGCTGAATTTGTACTTTGTGCTTTTTATTTAGTAAATAAATAGTAGTTTTCCTGATGTTTGCTGTTTTTGGTTTCATGCAGTCATATGATTTTTGCCAATACACAAAATTATTAGTAAATTAGCTCAATTAAAACTACTTTTGTTCTGGACCTTCATAATGCAGGACAAAGCAACAGCAATAGGCAGGCTCACTCTAAAAGACGTATTGCTTATCTTTTATGAAATTCCCCAAGGGATCAAGTGCATATAGTTCTTGGTACCTTGGTAATCCATCTTGTAGTTGCTGAGTAGCTTGCACCCTCCTCCCCACCACTGTCCATCCACGGTGCTTGCAAGGAGACAATTATCTAATTAGGGCTGATTGGCAGCATATGTCTCTGGCATCTGGCAATGTCAGGGAAGGATTTCCTGTCTCAAAACAGGTATGGCTTGCAGTGATCCACTGGTATGATCTGTTGAAATAAGCAGAGACACACAAACACACACTCACACACAGCTTCTGTTGGGCTGGAGCTGAAGCACAAAAGCAGGCAGACACAGGAGAAGCAGTAGAGTAAATGAAGGCAGAGCAGAACAGACAGACACACACACAGGGAATGCAGCAGGAAAATGAGGGAAGAGAGGGAGGCGGTCCCCTCATCTTAGATTTATTCACCGTATGACATCACAGAATACACACCCATCGATCCCTCCCATTCACCCTTGACCCCACCCATTTACCCTCCCATCTTGTAAGCACATGGCAAAATCCTATTGTTCAACCCTAATCATAGGGGTCTCTTGACGAAAACTGCAAGGGGTATAATGAGGTGGGCTGGAAAGGGGCTTGTCCAGA
This sequence comes from Rana temporaria, assembly GCF_905171775.1. Taxonomy (NCBI): domain Eukaryota; kingdom Metazoa; phylum Chordata; class Amphibia; order Anura; family Ranidae; genus Rana; species Rana temporaria. The sequence goes on from NC_053500.1 coordinate 108,884,519, forward strand.
AAAAGGCTCAAGGATAACGAAGTCCTCTGTTAGAAGTAGTCCAGCAAATCGTCCATTTAGAAATCCATACACAGGAAGCAAGGTTAATGCCTTTTAAGGGCATAAAACAGTCCAGCATCATGTAACAAGAATTCCTTACGGTGGGAGGTGAAGACAGGATGTGGGGGTGGGGAAGCTTCATATAGAAAAAACCCTTTCATTTCAAAACTGTGTTCACATATCATTTCTAATATAAACCTTTTTCAAGGAAAATAAACCCTTGTTGTGATACATATATTTCACACATGCATATATATATATATTTATATATAAAAAAGGTATCAAAAAGAATATGAAAAATAATACTAAACATTATTAATAATTCTAATAGAAAAATTAGCTCAGCTTATCAAATAGGCATTATTACAGAAATCTATCACAGCAACACGCACCCATTCAAGACAAGTGGGAAAGACGCCATTTCCAGTGATGTTGGGTCCAGCCCAGCAGTTGCGTTACTTCCAGCATTCTTCCGGAATGCAGGACGCTGTTCTTTTGTGTACGCTTGGTCTGGCACATGTGGGGAACGGGCCACCCTCCTCACCTTGGGGGTCTTTTATATGACATATTTTTCATTACATCATGACAGTGATTCGGGACTGGTCCTTGGGAAATACAAGGGGGTATATTGGATGGGGGGTGGCCATAGACAGACCCTGGTGTATTAGCTGCACGCTGGTATGTGACATCCTGAGCTCCAAGCAGAATTTGGTGTTTATACTTATTTATTACTTTTTATTAATAGTTGCTAAAGACAATTTGGAAGGTAGTCATCTTCTTGATGCGCTAAAGGAACCCTGGATGCTTGTTCAGCTTTCCTATATTGGTGGTTTGTCTGCACATTTCCACTATCCCAGGTGGGTAATGATCTTAGTTTGGCGTTTTTTATTTATATTCTTTTGACTTGATAGTGTTTTGGGTAGTTTATCTGTGCTGCTATTATAAATACTTTTATATTTACTGTATTTTCTGGCGTATAAGACTACCCTTTACACAAAAAATGGCCAAAAAGCAGGGGCCGTCTTATATGCCGGGTCAGCTGCTTGGATACCTGCTGGATGTGCGGTAATACTGTATGTAGCTTCGGCTAAATACAGTATATACCGCTTAGCCAATCCCATTGAGCGACATATTCAAATGAATACAGAGCCTGCTTGGATTGGAGTAACAACATCTGCCAATCTGAGCAGGCTACATACAGTAGCCTGCTCGGATTGGCTTTGAGAGTCAGAGAGCAGTGGGCTGATGATGTTACAGCCTCTGCCAATCCAAGCAGGCTTTGTATTCATTAATGAAATACATTGCTCGCTGTGATTGGCTCCAGCTCCAACAAGAAGGAAGAAGAATATGGCTCCAGCTTCAGCAAGAATGAAGAAGAATATGGCTCCAGAAGGAAGAAATATGAAGCATTGGAAGCCTCGGAAGGGGGGTCGTCTTATATAGTGAGTACAGGCAAAAAGTCTTAAAAAACTGTAAAATTAGGGGGTCGTCTTATACGCCCGGTCGCCTTATACACCGGCAAATACGGTATTATGTCCTTTTATCCCCATATCCTGCCTTCTGAGGTTCACCACAGGCCAGGAGATTCCTGACTACCCATCTAGGTGCCACATCTGTGTTGCAGGGTTGATTTCAGGTAAGAGTGTGATGATACAGGGATCATATGTGATGATATTTTTTTTCTTTCCCACTAGGGGAGAGACATGAAGTTCATGGTAAATAAAAAAAATAGTATTAATATATTATATATTGGATTGATGTTTTTAGTTTATTATTTATTTGTTTACTTCTATAGATTGATTTATGTTATTTTGAGAATTTATATGAAAGCACGTCCTTGGTCCTGAAGAAGTGGAACATTGGGATGTGTTGACCAAATTTCGAATGTATCTTGCAGTCCAACGTTTTTTGTATTCTGTGAATAGGGGATCTTAATAATTTTGTAATAAAAATAATATGCTTGTCTGTGAACATTTCATTCTGATGTTGAAAAAATACTTTTCTGTGATGCATATCTAAAAGTCCCTATGAACATTTTGCACTACTGTTTTGTCTAACCGGGACGAAAACTGTTTCTACATATCTGTACTCCAGTAGCTGCCAGCTCGGGTAAATCACAGGATCGCAACCAGGGAGTTGTCAGCTGCAAAACAGATCACCCCTTGTAGGGGTGCTCTGGTGAAAACTAGGCGGTTTATTAAATCCTGCACCATAACACCCCTACTAAGCAGTGATCGGTTTTGCAGCTGACAACTCCCTGGTTGTGGCCCTCTGATTTACCCAAGCTGGCAGCTACTGTAGTACAGATATGCAGAAACAGTTTTGGTCACATTAATGCCTATTCCGAGTGCCAAGGAGTATCCTGCTTTTCCAAGACTTAAATGGCATTCTGTGTCTCATCCATGGCCTACAACACCACCTAGCCCCAGATGCTATAACCAAATCCTGGCAAGCCAGGCTGCCTCCCAGCAGTTAATTGGTGGAGTGAGAATTATGTCTACATATACATTTATATTTCTATGCAAAAGATATCTGTGTTTGGATAAGATCAATAAATCTACAAGCAGCCAGCACCAAAAAGCTGATTACAAACGATAACAGACAGAATATAGGAAGGGTGCAGCGCGAAAAAAAAATCATGAAAATAAATTAATAACTTAAAATAAACCAATGTCATAAAATTCCAAATAGAATCCCTACACCAGTTTCTGTGAAATGGACATGCATGCTTACAGAAAGCATACGACCCTCAAATTCTAGAAAGGTCTGAAACAGCATGGTTAAGTCTGTAGACAGATAGAACTGTCAAACTCCCATTGGTTCCCAGGTACTACCCATCAATCCAGACTGCTGTGATATGGGAAACATATGGGCCCTTTACAGAAAGTCAGCACCTCCGCTGGAGAGGCGCCTCTGAAGACGTCACAATATGACGAAACGCACAAGACTAGAAGTGCATGACGTAAGCACGCCGTATGCCACGGCCATCTTTGGAATTTTTGCTGTGCCATGTTTTAATATTATTGCATGAGAGTGCATTTCATTTGAATAAATCACGATTTTAACTTTTGGAATGTACTGCACTATGGCACTGTTATTTGTATTCCTCTGAGGTATCATTGTGGGTCCTGCCATCACCATTGGAGGTGCTGACCTTCTGGAAAGGGCACAGAAGTTTCCCATATCACAGCAGTCTGGATTGATGACTAGTGCCTGGGAACCAATGGGAGTTTGACAGTTCTATCTGACTACAGATTTAACCACACTGTTTCAGAGTTATGACTAGTGTGCATGCACGTCCTTTTCACAGAAGCTGGTGTTGGGATTCTACGCCTTATATTTGTACTTTTATGACATTTGTTTATTTTATGTTGCTGCATGCTTCCTGTATTCTGTACATTATATTTCTGCCATTTATGTTTTCTTTGTGTGCAATGTTTTTGCTTGGCTTTAATAATGTGGTACCAATTTAAAAAACAAAACACTTCAGGTTTGTTTTTTACCCATGATGAGAGAGAGTTTCAGATGCATTCTGTTAGTTTGTCATGTGTAAATGATCAAGGCTGCATTTGAATGAAAGTAGGGGGAATGCAAGAGCGCCCCCTACCTATGGGAATAGGGAAAAATCAATAGGGTACTGCACTGTAAATTAAAAAAATAAAGTACAGTTATTATTGGTCACTTACCTGTCAGCTGACATTTAACTTCTAGAAGATTCTACAGTTGGTCAGGTGATTCACCAAACCTATAAGAAAAAAGAAGAGGTTATAAAAGAAAACAGACCAATGTTTTTTTTAGCAGAACAACGGCTGCAGCAGAAGAAGAGGCACCCCTTCCGTCCCCTTGTCGTGGTCCTTCCCCATTTTGAATATCCTTTCTGTTGAAAGGGATAATGGTTTGTGGTTATAAGTTGGTTGGTTCAAGTTTTTAAAGCTGAACCATTGTTATGTTAATTTATGTAAGCTTAGAAAATATTATATCATCAAAATAAACATTGGTTTTATTGGGTATGTGTGGTTATACCAGTAATAAAGGGCCGCGGACATTCATACCACAGTTTAAGATTATTTGTTTTATTATATTTAATATATTTAAAAATATGATAATATTGAATTTGGTCTCTAGTCCCATAAAACGTGTAACCCAGATAATTGTAATTGTTGTACTGCTATTAATGAAAACAAGGACTCTTTTTTTTTTTTAATGCTGGAATTGGGGCTGGATTTGGGGCTATTTGCAAATTTCAGTTTGCAAAATAGCAATTGGCTGAGATGTGGGTGCACTGGACAAGAAAAGAAAATCTAAATTTTTCAATACGTCAATGAAACATATAAGATATTACTCTAAAATATATGATTGTTTTATATATAGCGTTTTTTGAGTGGTAAACTGTCTAGTTGAAAATAAATTTACTTTAATCATAGGCACGCTCTTTCCAGGAAATGTAAAAAAAAAAACTTATGTAAGCAAAGGATTGTGCTGAATTAGTCAGAAGTGATTCAGCCATTAAATCAGGCAGAAAAAGACACAGCAACAATGTTGTAGAGTGATTAAGATACACATAAATAGTAAGAGAGAGCTCTGCCTCTATGATAGGCCACTTTGTGTATATATACTGTATATATATATATATATATATATATATATATATACACATATATATATATTGTAAGGGGTTAGCTCGGTAGCGGGGGTGTGTGACCTCCTGAGTGGGTTCACTACACACTGAATTATACAGAGAGGCAGCCGTGGGTGGTTGAAATAACAAGGGTTATGGTTTATTCTTCCATATTGCTGGAAACAAGTGCAAGCATCCAAACAGCATAAACAAAACAAAACATAAAATAAACCCTGGCCACTTGGGCCGTCTACCTTCACAACACAGGAACCTACCTATGGAGTCTGGCACAGCCTACTGCTGGTCTTCCAGCAGAAAACAATAGTCTTTTTGATTTTCTTATCACACAGCAAAAGTATCAACAACCACTTCACCTTCAGAAGTCTTCCTCAGCTCACTGCTCTCCTTAACTCAACAAGCCTCAGGATGCAGCATTGAGCAGTGTAACGGAATGACCCGGGACAAACAGAGACTTTGTAAGGATGAGGGGTACTCCTGTACCGGCATCACCAAGGAGTCTTATGTCTAGGGTCACCTTATGTCCGATAGGGCCATAGGGTGACTGAGAAATGATATCCTAAATTAAAGGACAGGGGACATCACTGATAGTTCATATTGCAGGATCTTGAGATATTGCAAGTTGTTGGTTAATTGTGACCCAACCAGTCAATAGTGACTCATTTCTATGATCAGCCCTGGCTAGTGACATGCTAATTGAGTCTGCTTCTGAAAGACCTTTACATTGTGTGATAACACTGCTTAAAGCCTATTGATGCTCAGAGGTGTGAATACCTTTCTGTTAAGCTGTATGCGGAGACAGAACGTCTGTCTAGGGATGTGAATTGAGAAGAGATCATTGTGTGATGGTGTTTTGTTTGAGTTTTGTTAATGAAGGAATGTGCAGTGATTAGATCATGATAATTATAGCCCGGCGCCGAGATGTCTAGAATGTTTAGCAATTAGCCATCTGAAGGTGTACTGAAGCCCCCCAGGGTGTGAGTGGATAGTTTGATTGTTCCTGTGCCTTGAAAACTGTATAAAATCTGAGAGTGAACCATCAAAGTTGTCTGACATTTGAAACCAGAGAACACGGAGCAAGTCTCGTTATTCTGGGAAATGGGATGCCTGCTGGTTTGTCTGTGTGTCAGATGAGCTGTCGTAGTTGATGGAAGGTCGTAAACGGTGGTGACCGTTACAAGCAGTAATCCTCTGAACAACTTATAGAGGCCTTAATTTCCTCATTCTGAACAGCTGAAGCTATCCAACGCCCTTAAACCTTTCTGGCTACCTCTGCAGCTGACACCTGATAGTAATTGGTGAATTTTGTAAACAAGGCAGAAATGTATCTCCCGTCTGTGACAACACCCCCAGATTTACCTGACTTCCTGTCACAATATATATATATATATATATATATGTGTGTGTATTCTGATACCGGGCTCGGTCGTACAAAGCTTTTACCAAATGAAAACTATGGTCTTATTTCATTTTTTTCAGAGGTAAAAGTGGTATTAAACCCTAAACCAAAAATGTAATATATTGCAGTTTACCAATTACTAGATATCGTAGCTGCATTCATTTTTTTTTTTTATCTTTGTTCTCACCTGGTGGTGATTTGGCTGGCCATTAACACACTGCCCATATTAGACTGCTCCCACTTTAAAAGAAGGATGCACCTTTGGAATGCAGCATTGTTAGGGGAGGGGAGTGGTTAGATGTACTAGCTGATTTAAATACACTAACAATTGAAGCTGAACTCCAGCACACACTTTATAAGCAGGTACAGCAACAAAAATATTTTTCCTTTTTGGATAAAGGATTTTTACATAAATAAAAGCTGATCATTGCAAGCACCCCTGTCAGTGGTAAATAGTTTGTTTCATCCTTGTCACTGAAACATTCTGCTGAAAAGCGTGTTCTTTTGAAATACAACAGACTAACTGGCTGGATTACCAGGTAAAAATAAAAGAAAGAAATCGTACACACGATCGGATTTCCGGTGGAAGAAAATCCGATGGAATTTTCCTTCTAAATTCCGTTGAAGCTGACTTTCATCAGTCTTGCCTACACACGATCAGACTAAATTCCGACCATCCAAAACCCGGTGACGTAAAACACTACGACGAGCCGAAAAAAAAAAAATGAAGTTCAATGCTTTCCAAGCATGCGTCGACTTGATGCTGAGCATGCATGGATTTTTCTCCGATGGAGTTCCACACAGACGATCAGAATTTACTATCGTTTTTTTATCGGAAACATTTAAAACATGTCCTATTTTTTTACACCGATGGAAAACAGTCCGATGGGGCCCACACACGATCGTTTTTTTCCGATGAAAAAAGGCCATCAGACTTTTTTCATCGGAAAAAACAATCGTGTATACACGGCATAAGAATTGGTAAGCTGCAATATAATAACAGTTTGCTTTCGGATTACTGCTTTATTGTAAAAAATCGTATGCATTTTAATCTTATCTTAAACGGATAAAGTTTACATTATATAGTTACATAGCTATATTTGCTTATTCCATTTGCAGGCTCTGCTTCCTACTTCCTACTCTTGACCTCCACCTGATGACGTTGATGTACCAAAACATGTAGGATGGAGCTACGACAGAGGAGAGAGTGTGAGATTTAATGTATTACCAGCACCTGTCATCCCTTTTCTCTGGTGCAGTTGAGTGACGGACACCAGAGAGGAGGCGACGGCTAGGTACTCTCCAATGAGCCTCTGTTTGTTTTATCCATGTGAGTGCATACAGGTTTTTAAATGAATAACTGTTTTTATTATGGTCTGCACCACAAGATTGTCTTTCTTTTCTAATTGATGTTAAGCTGAATATTAAATCCCATAAGTCAGGGGTGTCCAAACTTTTTTCAAAGAGGGCCAGATTTGATTAAGTGAACATGCGTAAGGGCCAACCACAGGTGTCACCTCTTATATGGCGTCTCTCTGGCTTCCAATGACACAGACCGCATCCAATCATAACACTACTTCAACTGGCCATAAATGGATCGCAAATTTGACCGGTTGAGCTATTACTATTGCTGAATATAGTGAATATTTTTAGAGCCAACATTTTATATTGTAATTACAAAAGCATTTTTCTGTTCTGGTCAGCCCTAATTGTCTTTTCTTCCCCAGAATTATGACAATAAAGTGCACCCGAGGATTAACACTCTGGAGATACCCAACCTAAGGATTGAAGAAGCCGTGGACCCTAATGTTTTCTTTGAAATCGATGATTGTGATATTCCTCATTTGGTTTTCTATGTGTAACTGGTCTTTAACCACTTCCAAACCGCCATACGTCTTTATACGGCCTAACTTTAAAGATTGATATCTCGGTAACGGCAGCAGCTGCTGCCACAACCGAGGTATCAATCTTTAGTGTCGGCGGTTCTGTTAACGATAACGGCGGTCTCCGTGGCGGATTCGCCGCGAGATCGCCGTTATCGGCGGCGGGAGAGGGCCTCCCGCCGTTGTCCCGCGCCCTCCGCCGCTTACCGGAGCCGTCGGTAGCGGCGGAGGCGATCGGGACCGTTCGGATGGTGACTGGAGACTGAAGGAAAAATCTCCTTCGCCCGTCCCCATAGCTCTGCTGGGCGGAAGTGACGTCAAAACGTCAGTCCCGCCCAGCCTCTTAAAGAAACATTTTTTTTTTTGTCATTTGAAAAAATGAGAGTTTCAAATTTTATTTTTTTTCTTGCATTTTAGTCTAATTATGAGATCTGAGGTCTTTTTGACCCCAGATCTCATATTTAAGAGGACCTGTCATGCTTTTTTCTATTACAAGGGATGTTTACATTCCTTGTAATAGGAATAAAAGTGATCATTTTTTTTTTCCAGTGTAAAAAATAATAAAAAAAATAAAAATAAATAAGAAAAAAAAAAAGTAGCGCCCGCATATGAAAACGGTGTTCAAACGACACAAGTGAGGTATCACCGCGATCGTTAGAGCGAGAGCAATAATTATAGCCCTAGACCTACTCTGTAACTCAAAAAATGCAACCTATAGAATTTTTTAAACGTCGCCTATTGAGATTTTTCAGGGTAAAAGTTTGACGCCATGCCACGAGCGGGCGCAATTTGTAAGTGTGACATGTTGGGTACCATTTTACTCGGCGTAACATTATCTTTCACAATATATAAAAAAATTGGGCCAAATTTATTGCTGTCTTAATTTTTAATTCAAAAAAGTGATTTTTTTCCAAAAAAAGTGCGCTTGTAGAACCGCTGCGCAAATATGGTGTGACAAAAAGTATTGCAATGATCGCCATTTTATTCTCTAGGGTGTTAGAAAAAAATAAATATATAATGTTTGTGGGTTTAAAGTAATTTTCTAGCAAAAAAAACTGTTTTAGTCTTGTAAACACCAAATCTGAAAAACACCCAAAGTAAAGAAGTGGTTAATGTTTATTCAGATGCCTGGAATCAGACATCTGTTGAGTTAGTGATGAAGAGGGAGACAAGAATACCAACTACACTTCCCCAATAAATTCCACCCCACCTGCCTGGGGAGATTGATGGAGGAAGGATCTACCTGCCCCCTCTGCTGGGCAGTTATCCTTTGCCTCATTCAGATATGTGTCAGGCATCAAGCAGTCTTTTCCCCAATAACAATCAACATTTATTGTTACAAAGTAAAGCGATTGTTTTTATTGACTAACATTTTGTATGTTCAATGTTTCCTTTAAATGAAGCTGTAATAAGTTATTTATTTTTCCCCAGGGTTATGACATTGGAAAATGTAGCAGTTCAGTTTTTGATCGAAAGATCACGTTCAAATGGACGTACTTGTCCCTGCAGCAGTCGTGGACCAACAGCCCACATTTTACTCAAAATGTAATGGCCAAACATAATAATAATGTGGTTATTGTTTGCTCCAATCCAGAAGAGAAACATCTGAAAGGATGATGGGAATCCACCAAAGTTGTTGTCAACAGAATCAGTTGCTTCATTGCTGTTTTCATTTATCTTATTATAAATAAATATATAAATTAGCATGATTTGGCAATCATTATATTTATTCTCTTCCCTTACATTGTGGGTCTGCACCTGTACCTGCAGCCACAACCACCCCCACAGAAAAAAAGCACTGGGTGCATGCAGGTGCCATTTGGTGCTTAAAGATCTTGACCAACTCAATATTAAAAACATTGAGCCAGATTCTCGTAGTTCGGTGTATCTTTGCGGTGGCGTAACGTATCCGATTTACGTTACGCCTGAAACTGTAAATACCCGTCGTTCCCGCGTCGCGATGTTTGAAAATTACGTTGTTTGCGTAAGTGAATTGTGAATGGCGCTGGACGCCATTTACGTTCACGTTGAAGCAAATGACGTCCTTGCGATGTCATTTGCCGCAATGCACGTCGGGAAAGTTTCCCGATGGAGCATGCGCACTACATTCGGTGTGGGAACGCGCCTAATTTAAATGATCCACGCCCCCTATGGGATCATTTAAATTACGCGCCCTTACGCCGGGCAGTTTTAAGGAGCGCCCGCGCAAATTACGTAGCTACTGCTTCATGAATGAAGCGTGCGCAGGTAATTTACGGAGGCGCAGCGTTAAAACGGTACGCTGCGCCTCCGTAAGAGGGCGCAATTCCTACCTGAATCCAGCCCACTAAGAACATTCTCAAAAAGAAAAGAGAACATAGTGTCCCTAAACACTATGCTTGTTTCCACAATGGGGACCCTACAGGTGCCCTATTTGTGGCAATTGATAAATATGAAGCACCACGGAGAGGGGGATCATTGAAGAGGGGGGTCTCTAGATTAGAGACCAAATGGATTTATGAAATAAAATCCTACAGTCCCCATGGTATGAATATTGAATGGGACATCAATGCCTTCATCAATAATGCCTAATCTTTTGTATTTTGAGTTTCCCACTCGCATTCTGCCATTTCCATTTTTCCTTTTCCATTAATTTATCAAATGTTGTACATTTATCCAGCAGGGTATTTTTTTCTGGATCGCTTTTCCAGGTTTTTCCCCCATTTTTGTTTTATAGACACAATCTATTATACTGCCTATTGCTCAGATATATAGGCAGCATATTTTAACAATTGTTTTACTTCTCACTGTTTTTTATATATATTTTTTTATATTTGCGCTAATGATTCATTATCATTATGTTTTTAAATTCTAGTAGGCTGACTATTATTTTTTATTTCCATACATCAGGCTTTTGTCGCTTTTAACATATGCAGTTCCAATCCGATGCTTGGATTTGTTATATGTCTGTGTCGCATCACGTAATACGGTATATTTACTTTTGAAAATGAGGCTGAGGCCCCGTACTCACGACCAAACATGTCTGCTGAAACTGGTCCGCAGACCAGTTTCAGCAGACATGTTTGGCCGTGTGTTGGCCCGAGCGGACCATTTTGGGACGGATCGGACAGGTTTCCAGCGGACAACTGTTTCCCGGACTTGTTTTAAAACAGTCCGCTGGAAACCTGTCCGCCCGGACATGTACGGTCGTCTGTACAGACCTACCGTACATGTCCTGCCGCCCGCATCCCTCGCATGCGTCGAATGACTTCGACGCATGCGTGGAAGCATATTTAAGGCGGCCCGCCCACGTCGCCGCGTCATTGTCGCGGCGACACCGCGTCATCGACGCGGCGACACCGCGGACACGCCCCGCGTAATGTTTACGCGCGGGCTTCTGTTCGATGGTGTGTATAGCCATCGAACAGAAGTCCCCGGGCAGTCCCCGGCCAGACATGTCCGATGGAAACGGTCTGCAGACCGTTTTCATCGGACATGTCCTGCCGTGAGTACAAGGCCTTAGAGCGCAACGGCTGCCATTTTCTATGATATTCGAGGTTTGATTAGTAACTTGCGGGATGTGGCGTGAAGCAGGAGGATTATTCCTCATTGCCACATCAAGGCTTGGTTCCTGGAGCAGCAATTTTTACATATTATGGACAGGATAATATCTCTGAAATTGGAGTCCGCCCCTGCTGGATAGATATAAATATAGGGCCATATCCTCAAAAGGGATACGCCGGCATAAGCCGTCGTATCCCTGGTTCTAACTTTGGAACTGATCCACAGAATCAGTTTTCCAAAGTTAGGAAGAAGATCCGACATGTGACTTACAGGGACTTACACTGTCAGATCTTAGGATGCAGTACCGCATCCGCCGCTGGGGGCATTTCGAGTCGAAATGCCGCCACGTGGGTACCTACCGGAGCATGTTGGGACGGTGAGGCCTATATAAATCGGATGCAAGGCACGCTTCCATCATTGCAGCGAGAAGAGGCGTCGGGTCAACATCGGAAGAAGGGAGAAGAAGAGAAGAGAAGAAGATGACGTCACAGAAGACCGTGCTGGCTGCCTGCTAGTAATTGAGCTAACACACGAAGATAGCAGGCAGCCAGCGCTGAAGGAGAAGGCACCGGACAGCTGGAGAAGAACCGGGGTGCGCCGAGTCAACAGCGGAGAGCGGCGAAGATAGAAGAAGACCCCCGGAGAGCGGAGAAGACCCCCCCGGAGAGCGGAAGAAGAAGCCCCCCCCGGAGAGCAGAGATGACCCCCCCGGAGAGCGGAAGAAGCCCCCCCTGGTATTAGAGCTAAAGAAGACAGGGGGGGCCTCCGGAGCAGACTAATAAATGATTTTAAAAACCCTTGTGTCGTGTGTTTAATAACTATCACTTTGCCTCCAGGTGAATGGGTAGGGGTACGATGTACCCCATATCCATTCACTTAGGGTTGGGGGCCGGTATCTGGGGGCCCCCTTATTTGAGGGGACTCCCAGATTCCGATAAGCCCCCGCCCGCAGACCCCGACAACCAACGGCCAGGGTTGTCGGGAAGAGGTCCTGTCCTCATCAACATGGGGACAGGGTGCTCTGGGGTGGGGGGGCCCGCAGTGCGCCCCCCTGCCCCAGAGCACCCAACCCCCCCATGTTGAGGGCATGCGGCCTGGTACGGCTCAGGAGGGGGGGGCGCTCGCTCGTCCCCACTCCCATTCCTGGCCGGCCGGGTAGCGTGCTTTGGATACGGGTCTGGTATGGATTGTAGGGGGACCCCCTACGTCGATTTTTCGGCGTAGGGGGGGTCTCCTTACAACCCATACCAGACCTAAGGGCCTGGTATGCTCCTGGGGGGGGAACCCATAACGTTTTTTTCTTTGAAAATTGGCATGGAGTTCTCCCTCAGGAATGCATGCCGAGCGACGCTGTCAATTTTTTTTATTTATTTTTTCCCGACGCAACTTTTTTTTACCCGGCACGATCCACAAAACTCGGCGTAACGTAACTTTGCGCATGCGCAGTACGGCCGGCGCGGGAGCGCGCCTCATTTAAATGGGAATCGCCCCCTGATGAAGAGGAACGCCTTACGCCGGCCGGATTTAAGTTACACAGCCTGAAATTTCTAGGTAAGTGCTTTGTGGATCGGGCACTTAGGTAGAAATTTTAAGGCACTGTAACTTAAATGGGATTTTTTAACCAGTTCCCGACCCCCGCATGTACATATACGTCCACAATATGGCACGTACAGGCACATGGGCGTACACGTACGTCCTCGCCTATTAGCGGGTGGGGGTCCGATCGGGACCCCCCCCGCTACATGCGGAGGTCGGGTCCGCTCGGGGAGCGATCCGGGACCACGGCGCGGCTATTTGTTTATAGCCGCTCCGTCGCGATCGCTCCCCGGAGCTGAAGAACGGGGAGAGCCGTGTGTAAACACGGCTTCCCCGTCCTTCACTATGGCGGCGCATCGATCGCGTCATTCCCTTTATAGGGAAGACACGATCGATGACGTCATTCCTACAGCCACACCCCCAAACAGTTGTAAACACATACTAGGTGCACCCTAACTCCTACAGCGCCACCTGTGGTTAACTCCCAAACTGCAACTGTCATTTTCACAATAAAGAATGCAATTTAAATGCATTTTTTGCTGTGAAAATGACAATGGTCCCAAAAATGTGTCAAAATTGTCCGAAGTGTCCGCCATAATGTCGCAGTCACGAAAAAAATTGCTGATCGCCGCCATTAGTAGTAAAAAAAAAAATAATAATAAAAATGCAATAAAACTATCCCCTATTTTGTAAACACTATAAATTTTGATAAACGCTTATTGCGATTTTTTTTACTAAAAATAGGTAGAAGAATACGTATCGGCCTAAACTGAGGAAAAAAAATGTTTTTATATATGTTTTTGGGGGATATTTATTACAGCAAAAAGTAAAAAATATTGCTTTTTTTTCAAAATTGTCGCTCTATTTTTGTTTATAGCGCAAAAACTAAAAACCGCAGATGTGATCAAATACCGCCAAAAGAAAGCTCTATTTGTGGGGAAAAAAGGACGCCAATTTTGTTTGGGAGCCACGTCTCACGACCGCGCAATTGTCTGTTAAAGCGACGCAGTCCCGAACTGTAAAAACACCTTGGGTCTTTAGGCTGCATATTGGTCCGGGGCTTAAGTGGTTAAGTTGCGCCGGCTTTTTGTGGATATGCCCCATAGCGTGGCATCAGCGGCACGTACATGTCCCTGATTAAGTCAATTGTGACAAAACATGTAGGGTGGAGCCTATGTATCTGTCGTTGTCACACTTGTCTTGCTGTGTACACAAACTTATCTACCTCCACGCATGGTCTATTTGTCCTGGATTTCACACTTGTTATTTCTTATGGGATGTGAGTATTTTTAATCCTTTTACATTATTAAAATTTGCTTACCATTTTACACTATGTGGAGGTTTTATGAACAATATTCATTGGATTTTTTTGATAAATTTTTGGGAAGTATTTGCTCACTATCTTTATGGACTATTTTGATTCATGTTTAATAATAGCGCTGCATAAATATTGTTTCAAAAGCAGGTGCCATTAATTCTAATGGCACACTACCTGCACTGGAAATCGCACCCGCACTGGGAACTGCACTTATGGTTCCTGTCCAGCCTGCAATTTCAGAAATGGTGCAGCCTGGATTGTGTAAAACGCAGCTCATAGAGCCATAGATGTGAACAGGGCTTAAAATATTGGCTACTTTAACTGTAAACACCATGATTAATTGTTGTCTATAACATCCTATGCCTGTAGATCATTCTGCTTAGTGCTTAACATTCAGCCATTCACCCCTCCAGAATCTGCTTTGGGTACTGCTTCCAACAAATATATACACAAATGGCATATATGCACTGTTCTACATACATATCATACTTTTTAGACAATCCTTCATACTGTATAGTGAATTTAACTGGTCAAATAAAGTGTCAAACAAAAGCATAAAGAAAGCTTAAGTTTGGGTATAGACATTTTGGATAGTTATATTGATCCCACTTGACCCAATGTAAAAATGCATGTGCCATGGCTGTGGCATCCCTGTGGAAACTGGAAATCACTGTAGTAGGCACTGCTGCTACTGCTGTTGCTACTAGATCTTGGGTCTCATGGCAAGTGGCTAACCTTCTGCTTAGTAAACACGGGAGGTAGCTCGTATGGCACAGGCAACATTTCAGAGAACACTTTACATTTTCTCAAGGAATATAAAACAGTCTTTGATTGGATGAGGTGGAGATTGTGACATCCCTATGCCGCCGCTCTAACTCATTAATGCAAAGCATTCTTTCAATGGCGCCCATGTAGAGCAAGTGACTTCCTGTGTTCACTAAGCAGCAGGGCAGCACCCAAGCTCAGGACTCAGAAGCTAGTGGCAATCACTGAAGTAACAGTGTCATCAACATTAATCACTTGTATCAACATTAATGACAACGAATTTGCCGCAAGATCACTTTCTTTGGTGGTGGGATATCAGTGGTGCTCCGTTGCCCTCCGTCGTTTTACCAGAGCCGCCGGCAGTGGTGGAGGCGATCGGATCCTTCTCCGTGTGTAGTATGGAGTGAGGGGAAGATGGCCCTCACCTAGCTCCATACCATTGCAGGGCGGAAGCAATGTCAAAACGTCACCGTCGTCTCTTCTCTACCTTTAATTATCTGCTTTTTCCCCCACCCCCTCTATCCACTAATTCACTCACTGCCCAAGAGATTGCCAATCACTTCAAAGATAAGATTGATGCAGAACGCGAGGACACCTCCACTGTACATACTTCTTCCCCACTCAACATACCATGTCTAACAGCACAGTCGACACTCTCCTCTTTTGAACTGATGCCCACCTAACCAGTTGTCCCCTGGATCCTGTTCCCTTACAACTACTAATACCCTCTTATTCTATGCTATACTTCCTCACGCACATCTTTTATCTCTCCCTCTCTAGTGGTACCTTTCCCTCCCCTCTAAAGCATGCATAGATCACTCACATACTTAAAAAGCCCTCACTGGACCATACCAACCTGAACAACTTAAGATCCACCTCATTGCCTCCATTCACAGCCATTGAAGAGGAAATGACCAACATTCCACAGGCCAATCAACAACCTGATCAACTCTATGTGAAGGAGATGTGCTGCACTATGTGAGACAAATGATGCTCACACTGACTGTGTGAGTTACACACTCCTTACCCCCTTGCTCTGTGCATTACACTCCTGACATCTTCACCCTGCACCTTATGCCCTCTTGTTCCCCTTTAACTCGCTCTTTGTGCTTTACATACTCTTAATCCCTACACTCTATGCTTTACATACTCCTGAACCTTCATTGATTTATGTACTCCTGACTAGGGTTGTCCCGATACCAGTATCGGTATCGGGACCGATACCGAGTATTAGCGGGAGTACTCCTACTCCCGCTAATACGGCCGATACTAGAATAGAATACTTCCCCCCCCTCCCCCCCGCCAACGCCGCCACCAACGCCGCCGCTACAACGTTAATCATCGCGGCGCGGGGAACATTACAGACAGCTTTCGTTTGAATAGCTGTTTTCCCCGCCGCGAATAGACACTCCCCCTTGGACGGATCTGTCCAATGGCGAGCAAGGGGGAGTGTCTATGCGCGGCGGGGAAAACGGCTGTTCAAACGAACGCTGTCTGTAATGTTCCCCGCGCCGCAGTGATTAACAGTAGGTACGGGGGACATGGCTGTATATACGGGGGACATGGCTGTATATACGGGGGACATGGCTGGACATACGGGGGACATGGCTGGACATACGGGGGGCATGGCTGGACATGCGGGGGACATGGCTGGACATGCGGGGGACATGGCTGGACATACGGGGGACATGGCTGGACATACGGGGGACATGGCTGGACATACAGGGGACATGGCTGGATATACAGGGGACATGGCTGGATATACAGGGGACATGGCTGGACATACAGGGGACATGGCTGGACATACAGGGGACATGGCTGCATATACAGGGGACATGGCTGCATATACAGGGTGTTAGGGTTAAGTACTCTCACGATCGGACCCCGTTGTTCCTTATCTCAAGGCGCAGCGCTGTGAAATCACTTCTGAACCCATAAATTGCACACTGAGACGAGTTCAGGGAATGATCTAATGGTATATCTTTATTCATGGCTTTTATAATATTCTACAAGCAATAAGATAACACAATAAATTAACCTGTTCATACATCAGGTGGAAGTACTAATATGGTCTTAGCATCTTATGGTACAACAACAAGTTTATCAGCAGACATGTTCTCATAACAATACATTGAAATGCGTCTTTAACACAGAACTCTGTCTATAAACTCCAAAACATAAGATAAGCGTTAAAGGTCGAATAACAAGCTATGTTCTATAAACAAATGGTTACTTAGAACAGGCTAGGACAGAGGAATAGAAGTAAGGTCTTTGGAGAGATGAATCTAAGATGGATACTTATTCCTAAGATGGAGTCACAGTGGCTCACATCCTTTCAATCGTCTCTTTGATTCATGAAATGAATCATAAATATACATGGTGACCCATCTTATATACACATATGGGGTGATACACCTGTAGTGCCCCCTTACTTTCAGTATGGGCACTACGCTAAATTAGTGGGAAAAGGGGAGAGCTTATTCAGCTCTCATTCACAATTTGCTAAATTTTGGGCCGCTGTCACCTCAGAACTGTCCTGTAGGTCAGTCTGCGTTCCAGGGGTGTGTTACCACTCCCGGGCGGCAGTTGGCGCTAGAGGGGTTCTGGCGGACTCACCTTCCCCAGCAGCCAGAGGAGTGGTTCCCCTCACTAGGTATGCTGGAGGAGGTCATATCCGGGGCAGCAGCCTTGGCTTGAGGCCTTCTTCTTCCGCGGGGTTCGAGTTCCAGGTACGGTACCCACATTCAGGGTGTGCGTATCCCTGGACCTCGCCGCTGTGGCCTACCCAGCCAAAGTTGCGCATCATGCAGAGCTCCATCCGGACATAAAGAGGGGTCCCAGTGACTAGCTGGGGCCTGAACCTCTCCAAAGAGGATCCTAAGCTGAGAGCTGCACGGTGGGGGATCGGCTTCTGCGGGGTAGCGCTGCACACCTAGTAATACAGAGAATTACAACTTATACATGATTTTTAATAACTACAAGTCCCAAGTCCCGCCACACCTCTGAAGGGGAGCGATGACTCGCAGTCCAAGGACCGCGGCTATGGGACGCTCTACTCACAGATATTTGGATGGACGTAAACCATCGGGCCTTCAGAAAAAACCTAAGATACATCTACTGTGAAACACGGCTAGACGATGATATTTGATACAGCGTCTCGAGGTGTTTCAGTATACATTCAAAGCGCTGTACAAGTTACTCATTTGGAGTGTCTTTAGAAACTCACTTGAACACATTTATACGCTTCCAGATACATTGCATAAGGCACTAGATCCTTGGGGGGCGCGAGGCCCCCTTTCCATTTATACAATTATGGCCCTGAGATTAAGAGTCTCATGCTCTACCGACTGAGTTTATACAACATTAAAAACATAAGTAAAGTATTACTGCAAAGATTAGGATCACTATTTCTATATGAGCACGATATCCTTAAACTAGGAGAAAAATACCACCAACTCCAGACCCATCCGCCCAAATCTTCAAATCTCTCTCTGTGGCATGTGTCTGGAGATTCAATAACCATCTAGCAGTGCCACTGTACCCATAGTACTAGTACTGGCATTTGGGTATGTGCTGGCTGCTCTAATAGCTGATTTTTCAATGTACAATGTACTCTAAAACAGAAAAAACTACACAAAGAACCCTTGTGTATATCAGGAAAAAAACAGTGGACGTCATAAATGACCTGGGACAAATGTCCCGCTGAGCAATGTATATATATATAGTCATGCTGTGACACTACCTTACCCTGTTCTCCTGCTCAATCCCAAAAAGGCATTATCAGTCCTAGCCTTTGGAATAACTCTGTATCTGCCCAAACTTTGAGCAGACAGGTGTTGACAATTTAGGTAATATTTATAGTTGGTCCGCCCAGGGTAAATGATGTTCCCATCCCCTACCACCATCGCTCAGGAGGTACACCTGGGACCTGAAACACTTCTGGAAAAGGAACTCCTCAGGGCAAAGCTTTCCACCACGTTCTTTTTGGTGAGGACACCTGCCATAATCCTACAATTGCCCCCTGCATTACAAACATAACGAGGAGGCCAAATCTGGGTGCTACAACCACAGTACTATTCAGATACCTTCACTCTGGCACCCGGATATATTTCTGATACTTGCGGAAGGGAGGTTCAGCGCCTGGTGACACCTTTGGTAGCAGGTAAAACAAGAAGTGATATAATATAAAACCAACTGTGGTGAATTTTACCCTCTTAGACTATGTTCATTCACCAGGGCAGCCATAACTGCTTGTGACTAAAGACACATTCCGTGTGTCAGGCTTCAGGGTTGTGGAGGGGCCAGCCTAGTGGGGGTTGTGGCAGCATCAGGGGTGACGTGGAGGGGCCAGAGTAGCTGACAGACATAAGAGATATTCTGAAGATGCCCCCTGCGGACCACTTGTTCTTCTCGTCCTGGGGTCCTTTAAAAGTCGTTATTTTTTCCAGCTATACTGGGCCAGAACTAGGTGGAATCTGTGAGTTTGCACAGAACCATCAAGTGTCCGGGACTGTTATGCAGCATCCTTAGCCGCCTGGCATGGCTACTGAAAGCTGGGCCCGGTCTGCTCCCACCGCTGCCACCACCTTGGGGCCTGGTCTGCTCTTCCGTAGAGGCTAGGGGCTAGAGGCTAGGGCCTGCGCTTCCACAAGTGAGCCTTAAAAGCTAGGATGGCTACCTCAGCAAGAACCTAAAGCTGAAAACAGCCAATCAATCTAACTTATTGCTTGATTGATTTACCTGCCGAAGTAAAACCACTTCTGGCCCTTTTGGTGAGACCAAAAGAAACCCTCTCTCTCTCTCCGTACAAACATATCCACTGACCTCAAGTAAAGGATCCAATGACTCTGAATACAGAGTGTCCTTCTGGGTGTAAACTCCACCCGTCCTTACAACCGGCCTCCAACGAGTAACTACATACTGTAGCAGGGCTGATCTATGTGTAGGTGTGTCTCTCAGGTGGGCTTGCAAATGTGGTCTGGAGCATAATTGCATAGACCCCAAAGGTACATAACCCGGAGGATATCATCCACCAGGTTAGTCATCAGCCGTGAAGGATACATTTCCAGAAGATTGGCTAGCCCACAAGGGAATCCACCAGGACGCTAAAACATATTTGCTGAACCCATCACTATGAAGTGAAATGGTATATGGCAGTGGTATGGCACATCAGATAAGACTGGTGCTCCAAGTACAATTAAACTATTAATTTCCCTCAAGTCCTGCAGCTACAGGGTTTATAGAGGTGTTCTGTTCTGGGATATCCCCTTTTATTTTTTTTTATTATTTTTTTTTATTATGCCATAGAACAGGGCTATGTACAGCATCACTACATTTACTCAGCTAATACACAGATTTAAACTCAATAAGCATTTAAAATGTTATGCTCCTCAACGGCTGTGCTTACAAAAACCTTTGTGATTTTTGGCCAAATGACAATATTTTGCACAGAGATACCCTGATATGTGGCTGTTAATGTGCAAAAATCAGTTTTTCAAAATAAACCTCTAGTCAAGAAAAAAATACCTTGCTGGACCCATATACAATCAGTTCCTTCTGCCTCATTTCCTTGTCCCCTATCTCCACATGTCCTGTTTCTGTCAGGAATGGTAGAGGGGGGGGGGGACTCTATATCCCTGGCCTCTTGTGATAGCTTGTCTACCTCCTTTCTATGTTGGGTGATAATTTCACAATAATCCGGGATCTCAACGGATGTATTATGAACCCAAGTGCAACACTCATAGCCCTTAGTGACATTACCTAGGCCCGTGAGTGCAGCACTTATGCTTTTAACGGCCAGGAATTCTAATTGCTCCTGATTGCTCTAGTTTCTATATTTAATTTGGAAATATCATCAGGATTTTCCTTCAGTACATCATCAATAATACTCATGTAATCATTGCGCCTCTTCATTCAACCTATTTCCCAATTTGTACTAGAAGGGAACCAGACCCAGGCCATATTATTAATACATTTTGAGAGGATGCCTGGGGTACAAACTAGCTTTAAGAAGGTGTCCTCTCTTACTATCACCTAATATCCCTCTCTACTGGGACCATGGCCGCTGACTAACACCATCACTGGGATTCTAAATAAGGATAATATAGATAATATCCTTGCAACAGATGTATGTATAATCAAAGGTTTAAAGGCAACCTTTGAAAAATTCTCCTTAGCTCATAAGAGAGACCGGAGAATGTCATACCTCACAACAATTGGCCTACTATAGAGGTGGGTTGGCGCCTAGGAATAAAGGGTCTGGGGTACAGAAGAAGGAGCTATACCGCGATGCTACTGGAAGTGCAGCATGTTGGCAAGTCGTAGACTTCTTGTGGAACTACCTAACTTAAAGCACAAACCTTTAAATCTATCAATGGCCTGGGTTGTCTACTCAAAGCATTGCTGTTTAACCACTAACATGTATGTTGGTCTGAGATTGTTCATAAAAGTTTGGATCATCAGACTGTGCCATCTAACACACCCTCCCCTGTCTTTTGTCTACAGGCGACTGAAATATCAGTAACGTGGAGTTAAGTTCAGGGGTGTGATAGAAAGAGGTGCTGTGGGAGAAGTTTAAGATAACTTGTGAAGGTGTCTGTCATTGAGAAGTTAAGGGCAGTGTGTTGACAGGCTTGGACCCCTCTTGTGGAGTTCCCTAACCTAAAACACCAATCTGGTGCATGACTCCTACCTGTGATCTGGAAAATAAGAGTATTATCAGAGTATTTCCTAGTAACACTTGTAAGGTGTACGTGGGGTGTACCTTTTAAGAGAGGAGTGAAATTCAAAGGTACGGCTATCAGGGGAATTCTACTGGACCCAGGGTGCAGCTTGCTACATATCCAGCAAGCTGGAAGCTTTCTTGTGACATCAGTAAGACAAACAAGTGGGGTACCATTTTAGAGGAGTAGTCTTAAAAAGGAATTTTAGTGGTACCCCTGGATTTTACTACCTATCCAACATTTGTAATATGATGATTTCCTACCATAAGCATATTTAAACTTAAACTTTAAAAATAACATTTTGTCGGTAAAACCTTCACCGATTTTCTGTCTTCATTCTAGCATGGCTTTCAGCATGGCTAGAGTTAGTTCTTTACCCACAGATGTCTTTCATGACACCTAAATCTTCTGGGTGATATATACAGTTAGTTATAATCCATGTTGGGGGAACACTGGAAGCATGGTCACCCCCAAGAGTGTCCAAGGTTTCTCAGGACCTGGAGCAGAAAACAAAGTCTTTTTGCTGTATTCGCTTTTCGAAGCAACTGAAGCTTTTAGCTGTGTCTTGCCTTGCTTCGCACAATCCACTTTGACCTTTTTTTTTCCGACTGGCATGGATCCAGGCTTGGGAATTCTCCAACAAACAAAGGTTAGGATTTCACCACTAGGATGGCTGTCCGGATCACCAGGACTTCTAGTGGTAGGAGGTCCAAAGGGATGTGTTGGTTTCTGTGAACAGAAAGAAGAGATGTGCGAGCAACATTTCCTTCAACTTGGACTCAATTATCTTTGACATTTTTCCCTCCCTTATCTGATCAAGATCTTCTAAGATAAGGGGTGTCCTGGCCCTTCCCATAAGAATCTCAAATGGAAACTACCCTGTGGCTCTACCAGGACATTCTGATCTCGGAAAGAACTACTAGCAATCATTTTATTACATTTATGGAATATTTGCAATGGACACCCTTACCCAGGAATGATTTCCTGCGTGAGTATATCTCTTGTGGATTCGAATGTTTCCACCCATCGTGAGAATATATCCACGATGACTAAAATGTATTCTTGCTCTGTCCCTTTCTTTGGCATGTGGGTAAAAATGATTCCAAAGAAAGGAGATTTAGAAGCAAAAACCAAAAGAATTCTGTATGGGAGAATACTGGCTAAATAGTATCCACCTGGTGGATAATATCAGCTAAACAATGTGTTCATCCGGGCAATAGAGTGAAGAAACAAATGCTCAGCAAGAAATGGAACATTAAAGTGTGCCATCTCAAAAATGGAATGCAAGGTTTACAAAAAATGAGTGCTCCCGTCTGAGCCTGCGCGGGTTTTGAACCGACGCTTTTCCGTACTAACCATCGGTTTTGGACCGAAGGAAAACAGACCGATAGCCTATACACACGAACACATCCATGATGACTGCTGCTGGTATGTGAGTGAAATTCATTCATAGACGAATGAAAGGTGTAGTACGGGATACAGGGGAGGTGTTCATATTTCACCCTGTGTGGTATGTTTGGATTATTCCCGATATATGTGATGTACTGTGACACATATAAATATATATATTTAACGAGCAGGTTTGCGATATAGCCAACCTCTATGACCTACCCCATGGTAGGTGCACTGGCTGCGGGGATGCATGGACCAGCTGCGGGGACTATCTTCCCCTCTTTCAAAAAACTATTAAGTTTATGTAATTGAAAGGGGAGGA
Source organism: Rana temporaria (assembly GCF_905171775.1). Lineage (NCBI taxonomy): Eukaryota > Metazoa > Chordata > Amphibia > Anura > Ranidae > Rana > Rana temporaria. The sequence continues at coordinate 108,908,074 of NC_053500.1, forward strand.
AGGGTAACAAACCCCGGGACTTTTAGACGGTGTCAGTAAGTAAAAAATAATATGATAAATAGAAAAATATATAATTTATTAGATAAGACACATACATAAAACGTGGAAGTGAACACAACCACACGGTATACAGATGTACGTAGCTTCAGAGAGAGCCACGTTCATGGCTTGTACATGGAATGCCCATTGCCCAACATGTTTCGCCCCAAACGGGGCTTCATCAGGAGCTTAATACAAGGCATGCTATAACGAGAAAATAATCATGTATGGGTAAATCAATATAACATCAAGACAGTAAATTAATAACAAGCTTAATGTGTAATCAACAGTACTCAGAACAGGTACAATATGCATAGATTATCGTTTTTTATCAAAAAAAAAAAAAAATACAAAAAAGGAAAATAATCACAATGAATCTAAAATGCAAAATACATAAATACATGAAGAAGCATTATATAATCAATGCTGAACAGAGACACTCACCCAGGAAGCAGCGGATCCACAATGCGCAGCAAGAAAAAATATATATTAAAATGCAATGAAGGTTGATGAAAAGAATATGGGAAATTTAAATTCCCATATATATGCCTCACACAGGATGCCTTCCAGGAATTGATCGATCCCACAAAGAACAGGATGGCTGCAGTAAATAAAGCAAAAAGTATGGATATATATAAATGCATCAAAATACTTCAATCCGCAAAACAAATGAGGTGAAGAAATTAATGATTTTTATGTCAAAATGACAGTTTATTTAAATGGGGCTACAGTACCTGAAGAAATATAGATAAAGGAGTGGAGTCACAAAAAGGCTGACTGTAGGGAAGAGAGATCCTCAAGGCTTATCAGTCTCCATGGTCTCCTCAGACAAATAGAGCAGCCAGAACAGTCCAGCCAATCTCACTGTTTGAAAACAAACAAACAGTGAGAGTCAAAGAAGCTGCACAGAAAGGTCAATATTAAAGTAAAAGTCAAGGCTAAACAAGCCAGAGTATTGTAAAACAATCCCACAGTCTGAGAAACACTCAGAGCAAGGGAAAAGAGGTTTAAAAGGAATTTGTTTCAAACACATACCTGCAGTGGTGGAGTATAACAGAGCTGCAACCTGCAGCAATGGATAGTACCTGGGCTTAGAGAGCCCTGTCAGTAATGTCAGCCGCAGCTGAGCTTTAAATACCCCCCAAAAAAGGGCTGGCGTCTGACATCACCAACCAGGGGCGGGCTTAAGATTGATGTCATGTGACATCCTGCAGCCACTTAGCCGAGGGGAGGCGTGACAGGCGCATATGACACAGCCGCTGCCCGCCCCGAAGGGGCGTGCCCAGCGCTGCGTCACATGCGTCCGTTCCCAGCAAGGCAGAGAGAGTGGCGCCGATGGTGCGGGCGCCATCTTGGAACCTGGAAGGAATGCCAGTACATGATGCTGGCGTCCTTAACAGCAGATGTCCCTCCTTTCTAAGGATGGCAATAAGGAAGGGGAAGGACACCGGAACCTAGAGGGAAGCAGGGATGGCACTCAGACATCATAAAGGGGATCACTCAGAAGGGAATTAGTGACCATTGTTCCCTATTGCCGAGTGCGCCCCTAGTGCCGTACAGCCAAATACATTGTGGGAAAGATCAAGGAGGCAAAAAGTAAATGCGGGGCATATAAAATACAAATGATAATTTGAGAAAAAAGATTTTAGCTTATACACAGAGTGGAAATGTATTAATTTTATTAAGTATTAAGTTTATGTATAAAAAGCAGGTTGTGGGGAGATATGTGAAAAGGAAAAAGGTACAGCGGGGAGATATATTCTGCGTGATATATCTGCGTGTTTGTCTGCGTGCTTGCTCCGGGGGCTCTATATGGGTTGTGGCTGGCACCTGAGGGCTAGGGGAACTGGAGGAATTTTGCCAGAAACTTGGCATCCTTTTAGGTTGGGTCCGAAGACAGAATTTCTTCTGCTTCAACCCTGAACTCATGTTAAAACCAGTGCTTTGCTATTTTCAACCCATCTTCTTCCACAAAAAACAAAAAGGCAAACAACTCTATATACATATATACAATGTATCATAGTACCTTATGTGCCATAAACAATACAAATAATAAATGCACAAATTCCCTTTGATATTCTGGCACGCTCAACCCGATTTCTTAATTCATTCCAAACTCCTCCTTCCCTTCACAAGTACGGAAGGAGGGGTGAGGAGGCGATGATATTTGAGGCGAAAAAAGCGGAAGAGGCGATTCACTGCGGAACCTCACTCATACCTCATACTTTTTCAAATGCTTTGTTTCTGTCAGCCAACGGACCCCAGACACTGATTGACTACTTAACCGCTGTCAACAAAAATAGAATGGCAATTAACCGTTTGCCACCGCGGCCGCTTTTCTGTAAACAGAGGGTTTCACCCGTCTTTTTGGTCTGGGGGTCCATTGACCCTTAACATCAGCATTTGCAATTTTACATATTTTACTCACAGTGTGATTTACTCATAGAACACCTTTGTTCGTAGAGGTACAAGACTCTCATGTACCCTCACATAATTACAAACAATCACTTTATATACAATATCACCTTTACACAAATACACAAATACCATTTTTTTTATATTTGTCACATGACAGAAAAGAACAGTGGCAGAGGTCTGTCTCCCAACTGCTTTAGGCCTAACAAAAGAAATAGCATTTCCTTTGAACCGTAAACAGCTCCCCTCTGTCATCCGCAAACTATATACAACCAGGGCGTTTTAGTGTTATTTACAATATCTTAGTAACAGAGCTACGAGGTCAAAACTGTCTTTGTTTAATGTTTTCCCAGTAAAAACTGTAAACTCCCAGAGTTATGCGTTTTCCAAAAACGCTTTGTGTTTCCAAAACACTTTATTTTACTATCTGACCTCTGTCTAAATTACACAGATGGTCGCAAAGACTCGTCTTTTTGCTGGGTTTGACCTGTAGATCACCCTTTACTAGACAGCTTTACCTTAAAAATGCAGAAGGGGGTGTAACTTGTAAGTCTGATTCCCCTTCTGCCCCCCTTACTGGTCCCTTGTCAGTGTCCATAGCTACTCCAGGAATATCCCTTTCTGCTACCGGGGCTGGGTATTTAGATTCCCTATAGGGACGGTCTGTGCACTATCTTGCTTTGCAGCTGATAACTGCGCAGCGGGCTTCTGTGCCAAATTTTTTGTCACGGGCTGAGCTTGGTATACTGCTGCAGCCGAAAATCCCTTATCTGATACTGTTAGCGTGGGGTAAAAACATTGCACATCCTCTTGTGGGGGTGGTTTTCCCATTATTTGTGAAATGTCACAGGGGTCCAGGTGATACAGTGACCGGGGGCAAACTAAAAGATTGTTTCCCCCCCTTTCTACCTGACCCCGGAGTCCTTCAACAGTTAACCCTTCCTTGAAAACAATTGGCACATGTAGGTTTAACCTCAGCACCTGGACTCTGGGTTTACCATTGCGAAATAACTGACCCTTTCCCATCCTTGACCGATAGCCACCTGGCATGCTTGCTAATAAGTATGTGTGGCTGCCACAATAACAAAACAATACACCCACAACACATTCAGAACATCTGCGAGACATTAATAATGTTCTTATACTCTAGAATATGTCTGATTTACTGTAATATCAAACCAATAGTCTACTTACATTATCCTGGGCACTTAACAGGCACTAAACAATATTCTTATTACTTCTATACAGGATTATACTTATACAAGACCTCAAAAATGTAGGGGTGCAGACTGGCGCCGACTGACTTTAGACAGTCCCAGCGTGTTTGTTCGGGCGGCTCCTGTTTGCGGGAGTTTTAATAATATAAACCGTCAAAACAGAGAATGAACTCCCGCAAATGGCCCAAAGTTTGCCCCATGAACTCTTGTGGTACAGGGAAATGGCAATTAAGTTTATACCATAACTGGCTTTCGCAATAGCGTTTTGGGCAGGCTGCTGTAGCAGATAAATGGTGATGTAAGTTATATGGTGTTTCACTAATAAATATAACAATGTGGAAGTACTGATTAAGACCTGTATGTTTCAGTAATATTCCACACCTACAATATTCACAAAGTATATTATGAAACGACATCTACGTTTTGTATCACAAACAAATTATCTTATTACTCTATGCGATAGAAAGATAAGCAAAGTAACCTGAGTTATCGGAACAACGTGCCAATCTATTTTGTGTATACACCTTAAAATTTATAGTCACCCTGGACTTTGATGCGTCCCGAGGAACGCTCTATGTGTTTCCAAAACACTTCATGCGTTTTCCAAAAACGCTTTGTGTTTCCAAAACACTTTCTTAGTCACCTAGGACTATGCAAAGACTTTCTAAAAGTCTTATTTGTGTGTTTCCAAAACACACCGTACTCCCTTTCCCACACAGATTTAAAAACTTCACATGATCGCGAGCAATATGTCACGGTAAGGTAAAAATAAATTTAAACACATACCTTGAATATTGCCGCCATCATCCTGCCGACTACGCCAAAACTGTTAGGGTTAAGTACTCTCACGATCGGACCCCGTTGTTCCTTATCTCAAGGCGCAGCGCTGTGAAATCACTTCTGAACCCATAAATTGCACACTGAGACGAGTTCAGGGAATGATCTAATGGTATATCTTTATTCATGGCTTTTATAATATTCTACAAGCAATAAGATAACACAAGAAATTAACCTGTTCATACATCAGGTGGAAGTACTAATATGGTCTTAGCATCTTATGGTACAACAACAAGTTTATCAGCAGACATGTTCTCATAACAATACATTGAAATGCGTCTTTAACACAGAACTCTGTCTATAAACTCCAAAACATAAGATAAGCGTTAAAGGTCGAATAACAAGCTATGTTCTATAAACAAATGGTTACTTAGAACAGGCTAGGACAGAGGAATAGAAGTAAGGTCTTTGGAGAGATGAATCTAAGATGGATACTTATTCCTAAGATGGAGTCACAGTGGCTCACATCCTTTCACAGGGGACATGGCTGCATATACAGGGGACATGGCTGCATATACAGGGGACATGGCTGGACATACAGGGGACATGGCTGGACATACAGGGGACATGGCTGCATTTGGGGACACATTTAAAAAAAAGTATCGGTATTCGGTATCGGCGAGTACATAAAAAAAAGTATCGGTACTTGTACTCAGTCCTAAAAAAGTGGTATCGGGAAAACCCTACTCCTGACCCCATGCACTCTTTGCTTTATACAGTTCTGATCCCTTAACTCTGTGTGTTACACACTTCTGACCCCAGCATTCTGTACACACGATAAACACACTCCTAATGATAGCACTCTTAATGCTTTATTGTACATTACATAATCCTGACCAAATTATTTCTTTAGCAGCTGTTGGTTACTAAGTAGTACCTGTCTATTTTATTGAAGCTCTATTTAAGAAGAGCTCAGAAAAATTATTAGCCCTATATTCTGTGTGCTGAGATTTATGTGTGTCTTTGAGACTGTCACTTGTGTCACAGTAGAACAAGCATATTGTATGGGTACAAGGATTGTGGTAAATGTGTGCTATGTATACAGTGAATAGCCTTAGGATCTATCCCTCATGCCCCTTAAGCTCCTTACATGGTTAGCACAATATGACCATGTTTAACATTCACCATGATGCACTACATGTTGTGCATCATCTCTCTTCTTAGGCCCCGTACACACGACCAAACATGTATGCTGAAACTGGTCCGCGGGCCAGTTTCAGCATACATGTTCGGTCGTGTGTAGGCGCGAGCGGGCCGAATTCCAGCAAACATTTGCCCGCCGGGCCTTTTCCCAGCAGACAAATATTCCTGCACGTGTTTTAAAACCGTCCGCTGGAATCCTGCCCGCTCGGACATGTACGGTCGTCAGTACAGACCTACCGTACATGTCCGAGCGCCCGCCGTCCCTCGCATGCGTCTAATGACTTCGACGCATGAGTGGAAGCCTTTAAATGGCAGGCCCGCCCACGTCGCCGCGTCATCGCCACGTCATCATCGCGGCGACGACGCGGACACGCCCCGCGTAATGTTTACGCGCGGACTTCTGTACGATGGTTAGTACAACCATCGTAGAGAAGCCCTCTGGCAGGCATGTACGGTGAAAACGGTTCGACGGACCGGTTTCACCATACATGTTTGCTCGTGAGTACCCGGCCTTAGGGTGCCCAAGCATGCCCCCAGTCTTTCACAATTCTATCCATTGGCGGCTGGTGCTCAATATTTGGGGGCAGCAAACAAACCTGCCCCCTTCACTCAGAAAACCACCACCCCTGCCCCTATCCCCCCAATCCCCACCCCTTGGGAGTGAGACAGGAAGTTGGTGATCGGCCGGCCTTACCTTAGGAGGCTGCTCCTCACTCCAGCTTGCCAAGGGAAGAGCCGGGGCTGTTGCTTCTCTTCCCGGCTGAACAAACGTTGCTTCTCCTCCTGGCCGAACAGGGAGTGGGTCCTGAAACCCAATTGGCCGGGAGTCCTTAGACTCCCTGGCTAATTGGGCCTCAGGACCCGCTTCCTGATTGGCCGGGAGGAGAAACAGGAAAACATTAGCAAATATTAATTTGCTACTGTCACACAATTGAGTGGGCTTAGGGCGCAGTCCATCCTGTTTTTAAGCCAATTAGAGCCTCAGGCTCTAATCATGTGCTTCAAAAAAAATAAAATGCACCCTGCATTTATATTAAAGGGACACTAAAGGTACATGTTTTTTCACCTTAATGCATCCTATGCATTAAGGTGAAAAAACATCTGACAATACCGGCCCCCCCAGCCCCCCCCCCCTGTTTTACTTACCTGAGCCCGTTCACCTGCGGCGCTTGCCCCCGACGTCCTCTCCGCCGCTCACCCTGGTCATTGATTGGATAGAGTGTATGGATTGAAAGCAGTGCAGCCATTGGCTCGTGCTGCTGTCAAGCACATCCAATGAGGCGGCGCGCCGGGGGCGGGCCCAAGTGATACAGTGAGCGGCTTTAGCCACCGGCTGCATCACGGTAGCGCACTCGCAAGTACTTACCACCATGCAAGCTCGCTCACATAAGGTGGAAAGTTCTTGCGGGCAGGACCAGAGACAGCCGCCGAGGGACCCCAGAAGACGTGGATCAGGGCCACTCTGTGCAAAACGAGCTGCACAGTGGAGGTAAGTATAACATGTTTGTTATAATTACAAAGAAAAAATTCTCTTTACAACCCCTTTAAGGGCCGGGTGCACTGATTAGGGGGGTGGCCAGCACTGATCCTAGCAATGCTATAAAAAGATTGTTGCTGAAAGAAATGGTTTGGTGACAGGGTTTATTAAAAAGCAGCACCAGCTATGCACATATTACTGTATTTGCTGGCGTATAAGACTACCTTTTACACTTAAAAACAATGTCCAAAAAGCAGGGGTCGTCTTATACGCCGGGTCAGCTGCTCGGATGCCTGCTGGATGTGCGGTAATACTGTATGTAGCTTCGGCTACATACAGAATATACCGCTAAGCCAATCCCAGTAAGCGATGTATTAAAATGAATACAGAGCGTGCTTGGATTTGAGTAACAACCTCTGCCAATCCGAGCAGTCTACATACAGTAGCCTACTCGGATTGGCTTTGAGAGTCAGAGAGGCGTGGGATGATGATGTTACAGCCTCTGCCAATCCAAGCAGGCTTTGTATTCGTTAATATAATGCATCGCTTGCCGTTATTGGCTCCAGCTCCAGCAAGAAGGGAGAAGAATATGGCTCCAGAAGGAAGAAATATGAAGCGTTGGAAGCCTCGGAAAGGGGGTCGTCTTATACGGTGAGTACAGGCAAAAAATGTTAAAAATAATGTAAAATTAGGGGGTCGTCTTATACGTCCGGTCGCCTTATACACCGGCAAATACGGTAGTTAGGTTTTTGGCAGAATACACAGTCTCTACTGGTTTTAATAAATATAGCTAGCATGTCTGCTTCATCCATCATCTATTTTCCTGATCATAGTATATTTTGTGTCTGCCATTATTGGATTTTTTTGTGTTGCTCTATTGTTCCATGTCTCACCTCTCCCTGGTATAAATCAAAAGTAAACATTTTCCTTTTCTCAAGAGCTGATGAAACTCTCCCTCCCCTACAGACATCTCTGTTGCGACTCCCTGTAATGACACTGTGCGTCTCTATGTCTCGGCGTCTATCTTAATCTATCTTGCCTTTGCACAGAGATTGCTTTTTCCCCATAAGCTCTGTCTGGTTCACCAAGCTTTTTTTTTTTTTTTCGCTCTTTGGCTAAGTATCACCTCTCAATCCATCTCAGAAAAAATGGTGTCTCGCAGACAGATATATTGCATATTTCTATACACCTTCAAGGGTAACGCCATCCAAAGACAGTGCTTGCCAGATATATGGATGAGTAATGTTTCAAACAAAAGAATGCACCACAGAAGCAGTTTTCTTTGCTAAAAATATTGTTTAAATGTTAAACCCATGGTACCAGATAATATTAAAAATGTTGTTTCTGGGTACAGAATATTTTTTCCCTGGGGTGGCTTAGCCTTGGGTACTCAGAGGACTGTGCACATCACAGTGAATGATAGGTCTGGTAAAACTAGTAAAATTGAAAAGACACAGGTGTAGAGAGTGAAGAGCGCTGCACACCCCGATATATTGTGGCATGGAAATTTTCCCCAGTGGGGTTTTTTGGCAGTGAAAATTTGAACAATTGCAAAATATATATTAAAAGAATTTATTGAATATGTAAATTCAAACACAATGATGACAGTACAAATTGGAACCTCCAGTTAAAAAAAAATATTACAAATACATAAACACAATAGAAAACACACCATTGCAAATACAGTTGTAAATGTATATGTTGAATTTCTGACTCATTTCGATCCCGTGGGATCTTCTTCAGAGGATATAAGGTTTGCTGTAAAAAGTTAATTAATTAAGTAATGAATGTCAATTCTATACCTAGGTGTATGTCCACTGGTTAGAAAACAAAACAGAATATATAATTACCAATCAAGTGTTAGTGGATACATTATTTGTGACTGGAGTTCCACCCAATTTGTAAAAAGGGATCCCAATAGTCTCCCGGCCACTGAGCCTCCCAGAACGCGGCGCCGCCAAACCACATGTGGCTTGCAAGGAGTCAGGCTGAGGAGAAAGGCATCCCAGGGAGCGCGCACGGAGGGATGATCTGCACCTGCATTGAAGCATCGAGGGCATTAGTATGGGATGCATTGTCAATGCTTCCTTGGAAAATTGTATAGATTAAAATAATGTATGGATGAACCAAAATTATACAGGAGTATGCCCTAAAGTTTATATATGTTGGTATATTATAGTAAGATAATTATTACTAATTAATTATAATTGTATATTGTAATAAAGTGATTATTAGTGATTATTATTGATTAATTGGTTGTGTGGATTGTATGTCTTGTGGAACAAGAAGGTAGCGATAAGGGAGAAAAGGTGTGTGTGAAAGTGATGTGCTAAGAAGTGGTTATATAAGGGATGTGTGACGATATGCGCTGAGTGGGGTAAAAATGGAAAAAAGAAAAATCAGAGAACTGAAAATAAAAAATAAATAAAAAAAGGGTGAACAGTGAGGAAGAATTGTAAAAGAGTGCAGGATGTGTGCGAGAGGAAAAAAAAGGATAAAATAGAATGATTGGGGTGTGAACAAGGTATGGTATTGGTTAAGAATGAACACTAGTGATGTGGTGGGATGTTAAATGAAATGGACGTGGGTGAATGTGTAGTACAACCAACCATATCAATATCAAAAGATGCTACTGTTTGGTGCTGGAGAGTTTCAGGCGACTTGTAAGTGTCAAGGAAAGAGACCAGTACCAACAGAAAGGTTCTAACAGTTGAAATGAATAGAGGTGAAATGTAGTATAATAAACCCAAGGAATATACCATACTGAATAGGCAACAAAATAACCAGTCTGAACAAGACTGGTATACTCAGGTATAAAAAACTGTATAGGCATCCATGAAAAGGGGATAGGGATCATTGTCAGATCCACATAGCTCCTATGTATTATATAAATCAGTATATTACCCTCAATTGGGGGAATGTCCCAGGATGCCTTGCAGGTGCCACGCCTCCGTCCACGCGCCAACCCTCCAGGATGACTTTGCCACAATGGTATCCCCCTGCATGGCTCCCTCGGCGTTCCAGAAGGACAGTTGTCCCCGCCCACTGGCGTCACCTCCGCCGCAAACACGCAACGTCATGATGTCACGACGGGTGCACGGCGGACCGCGCGCGCCGACGACATGTAACGTCTGGAGAGGATCGGGGACGCCGCTGGCAGGGAGGAACGCCCCATCGGACAGGCAGAAGAAATGTTGCCGCCTATTGGGCATGTTAGGAGCACAGAGCCCTGTACTCCGACCCCTGCCAGGAAGGCACATGGGTGGGCGGCGCCCACGTTCCCAAGGGCAAATGGCAGCCAAGAGAACCTAGAGGGAAACCCAAAGGAAAACAAGCTGGGGGAAAAAATCCATACGGGGAGCCAATTGAGTTGTCACAATATGCATACATGTGCGTTTTGCATACGCACTGAAGTATGAAGTATGAACATAGTAGTTGTGCTAGTACATGGTCATGATGTGGAAGTCTAGAAATAAGAATGTTGTACACTATATCCATGGATTGGTGGTTGAAAGTTATCTGGTCTGGTAAAACTGAGCTAACAATGGGAGGAGTTTAAAGCTTGACCCTACAAGTAAAAGCTTGATTTTACCTGCATCACAATCTAAAAAGTGATCCACGGTGGCAGGGCCCACCCCATCCTGGTGTCTTATGCAGAGTAGATACAGAGAAAGCTGCTCTGCTCTTTTGGCAGCTGGGTGTAAACGGACTTCACTGTCCATTTACACCCAACTGCCCTCCAATCTGTTCTGCCCAGAGGGAGGGGAGCGGATCTCCCTTCGGTAATTTTTAGCAGATCAGAACGGATTGGAGGTAGGTGTGTTTAAATGGACACAAGTCTGTTTGCATCCACTACTCCATTGAGGAGAATGGAGGGTCTGATTGGGCCTGTTTGAAAAATGGGCAGGTGACCCTGATCAGACTGATCATATAAAAGGGGTTAATGATCATATACTGTAGTGGGGAGTCAGCTGTTTTACTGCGCTCAAGTATTTGGAGGTGATATGAATGTATAGTGTGGGATCAGCATTCCTAGGCACGTATAGATGGTGTATGTTGTTCCTCCTGTCCCCTGATGTCTTCCTGTTTTAATCCTCTCCCCTCCTGCTCTCCTTCTATGCTGTGTGTGCCAGGGGAGCTGTCCCTTGTATGCCCAGTGTAGAGCTCTCTAGCAGGAAAGGTGTGAGGAAGAGTGGGGGGTGATAGAAAGTGAGAGGGGTGCCAGAGAGAGGGGGGTGATAAAAAGAGAGGGGGAGGTGACAGAGCAAGAGAGAGAGGGGGTGACAGAGAGAGAAAGAGATGGGGGTGACAGAGGGAGAGGGCTGCCAGAGAGAGGGGGTGATAAAAAGAGAGGGAGGGGTGACAGAGCAAGAGAGAGAGAGGGTGACAGAGAGAGAGGGTGGTGACAGAGAAAGAGAGTGAGAGTGAGGGGGTGACAGAGATAGAGGGGTGACAGAGAGAGAGAAAGGGGGTGACAGAGAGAAAGTGAGGGGGTGACAGAGTGAGAGAGGAGTGACAGAGAGAGGGGGTGACAGAGAGAGAGGGGTGACAGAGAGAGAGGGGGTGAGAGAGAGAGAGAGGTGGGAGAGAGAGAGGGGGGGTTGATAGGGAGAGAGAGAGAGGGGGTGACAAAGAGGAAGAGGGGTGACAGAGAGAGAGAGCGAGTGGGGGTGACAGGGAGAGAGAGAGAGGGGGTGACAGAGAGAGAGGGGGAGAGGGGTGACAGAGAGAGGGAGAGAGGCGACGGAGAGAGAGGGAGAGAGGTGACAGAGAGAGAGGGAGTGACAGAAGGAAAGAGAGAGAGAGGGGTGACAGGGAAAGGGGGTCAGAGAGAGAGAAAAAAAGGGGGTGAGAGAGAGAGGGGATGAGAGAGGCCCCTAGCCCTGTCTGTAGTCCCTCTTGTGCCCCATGTCCCAGCTCCTGTCTGCCGGAAGGTGTGTGTGATGCTCAGTACGGTACCTTCCATGCCAGCAGGATATTCAAGATGGCCAGCAGCATTTACGTGGTCACATAGGTGCTCTGCTCCTTGTTAGACATGTGCAATTAGTTTAGTTCCTAATTAGTTTTTAACGAATTTTGACAAATTAATTAATTCCGAAATTTCCAGTCTGATGTGGTTGACCATGTGTTTGCAGTTTGTCCTCTGAGAGCTGACATCTTCCATTTTACCTCTGGCTGGTGTACCCTTCTATCAATACCCAGGAGCCTAAGATATGATTGGTGTGTCTCTTCTCGCAAAGGATTATTTGATTCATTACCTATCAGTATATGGATTTAGGTCTGGATTTTGACTCCGCCATTATAACACATGAATATGCTTGATATAAACCATTCCACTGTAGCTCCAGCTGTATGTTTGGGGTCGTTGTCCTGCTGAAAGGTGAACCTCCACCCCAGTCTCAAGTCTTTTGCAGACTCTAAGGCCCCATACACACGATAGAATTTATCCGCGAATACGGTCCAGCGGACCGTTTCCGCGGATAAATCCTCTCGAGGATTTCGGCGGATTTTCATGCGATGGAGTGTACACACCATCGCATTGAAATCCGCGCCGAAATCCTCTGGCGATGACGTGTCGCGCCTTCGCCGCGATTATGACGCGGCGACGTGCGCGACGCTGTCATATAAGGAATTCCACGCATGCGTCGAATCATTACGACGCATGCGGGGGATCCCTTCGGACGGATGGATCCGGTGAGTCTATACAGACCAGCGGATCCATCCGTTGGGATGGATTCCAGCAGATGGATTTGTTTGGCATGTCAGCAAATATTCGATCTGCTGGAATCCATCCCAGGGGAGAAATATCCGTGGAAACAGATCCGCTGGAGTGTACACACCATAGGATCTATCCGCTGAAACCCATTTGCTGGGATTTTTCAGCGGATGGATTCTATCGTGTGTACGGGGCCTTACAGGTTTTCTTCTAAGATTGCCCTGTATTTGGCCCCATGCATCTTCTCATTAACTCTGTCCAGCATCCCTGTCCCTGCTAAGGAAAAGCATCCCCACAACATGATGCTGCCACCACCATGTTTCACAGTGGGGATGGTGTGTTTAGGGGGATGTGCAAAAAAGTTTAATTTTGGTCTCATCTGACCAGAGCACCTTCTTCCACATGCTTGCTGTGTCTCCCACATTGCTTCTCGCAAACTGCAAACAGGACTTCTTGTGGCTTTCTTTTAACGATAGCTTTCTTCTTGCCACTCTTCCATCAAGGCCAGATTTGTGGACTGCACAACTAATAGTTTTTCTGTGGACAGATTCTCCCACCTGAGCTGTGGATCTTTGTAGCCTCTGCAGAGTTTCCATGGGCCTCTTGGCTGCTTCTCTGATAAATGGTTACCTTTCCCGGCCTGTCAGATTAGGTGGACAGACATATTTTGGTAGGTTTGGAGTTGTGCCATACTTTTTCCATTTTCCATGAGATTTTTTTATAACCTAACCCTACTTTAATTTTCTTCACAACTTTATCCCTGACCTGTGTCATTTGTTCCTTGGCCTTCATGATGCTGTTTGTTCACTAAGGTTCTCTAAGGGCTTCACAGAACAGCTGTATTTATACTGAGATTAAATTACACACAGATGGACTCTATTTATTAATTAGGTAACTTCTAAAGGCCATTGATTCCACTCGATTTTATTTAGGGGCAGCGGAGTAAAGGGGGCTGAATACAAATGCATGCCACCCTTTTCACATATTTATTTGTAAATAAAATGTATCCAAATTTAACCATTTATCATTTTCCTTCCACTTTGTGTTGGTCTATCACATAAAATCCCACTACATACTAAATACATTTACGTTTTTGTTGTAACATGACAAAATGTGGAAAATTTCAATGGGGAATGAATCCCTTTTCAAGGCACTGTATAAACATATATACACACACACACACACACACGCACATGTTTGAACTTTGGGGTGCACATCCTACTAATGCAATAGGCTACATACACTACATACAAATGGAAGAAAGTAACAAAACAGACACAACCGATCCATACAGGGCATGAGGAGGAGTAGGACACGGAACAAGGGGAGCAGAGATAATAGGATACAGGGTATTGGATACAGTATAAGGTACAGGATAAAGCAGGGATCAGCAAGCAGATACTGTACAGAGGGGAAAATATTTTATTTGATCCCCTGCAGATTTTGTAAGTTTGCCCACTTACAAAGAAATGAAGGGTCTATCATTGTTATCATAGGTGTATTTTAAATGATAGAGACAGAATATCCACCAAAAATCTAGAAAAAAAACAACACACCATACAAATGTGTTGCAGTTCAGTAAGTAAAATAAGTATTTGACCCCTGCAGCCAACCATAATTCTGGCTCCCACATACTTGCTACATTATGTTCTCATGTGGCACACAGATTAGTCCTGTCGATTTAGGAAGGTGCTCCTAACGACAACTTCTTACGTGTATAAAAGACACTTGTCCACAGAATCTCTTTCTTCCATTCAAACTTCACCACCATGGCCAAGACCAAAGAGCTGTCAAAGGACGTCAGAGACAAGATTGTAGACCTGCACAAGGCTGGAATGGGCTACAAGACCATCAGCAAGAAGCTTGGTGAGCAGACAACTGTTGGATTGATTATTCGCAAATAGAAGAAATACTAAATAACTATCAATCACTCTCAGTCTGGAGCTCAATGCAGAATTTTGCCTCATGGAGTAAGGATGAACTCAAGAAAAGTGAGGCCCCATACACACGACCGAGTTTCTCGGCAGAATTCAGCCAGAAACTCGGTCCGAGTCGTATTCTGCCGAGAAACTCGGTCGTGTGTACACTTTTCAGCGAGGAAGCCGACGAGGAACTCGTCGGGCCAAATAGAGAACATGTTCTCTATTTTCTCGTTAGTCAATGGGAAAAGTCGGCCCGCCGAGATCCTCGGCGGCTTCAACACTGAACTCGACGAGGAACTCAATGTGTTTGGCACGTCGAGTTCCTCGGTCGTTTGTACGGGGCCTAAAGGATTAGCCCAGAACTACACAGGAGGAGCTTGTGAATGATCTCAAGGCAGTTGGGACCACAGTCACCAAACAAACCATTGGTAACACAATAAGGCGACATAGATTGAAATCCTGCAGCGCCCACAAGGTCTCCCTCCTTAAAAAGGCACATGTACAGGCACATCTGAAGTTTGCCAATGAACATCTAAATAATTCAGAGAAGGATTGGGAGAAAGTGCTGTGGTCAGATGAAACCAAAAGTGAGTTGCTTTTGAAAAGCAACTGACTTACTGGCCAACTCACCAGGTGAAAATAAAGGAAAGAAAGCCTAAAAAGGAAAAACGAATGCAGCCATAACAGCTAAGAATATATAATAAATGTTTGTTTTGGGTCTAATACTACTTTAATACAACACATATTTTCTTCTCGCATTTAATGCACTGACATTCACACGTGGGCTTTTTCTCCGATGTCTACGAGGTGGTACCTCAGGTCTATTCAAGGCTTGCTTTGTTAATATACAGGAGATGAATATATATAATTATCTTCACAAAGACTGCAAATGTTTCTGCAATCACAAGTAATTAATTAGCACAAGGTCATAGAAAATGTTACTTTCACCAAGTGAACAACTTTAAGCCGTTTGGGAAGTGAAGAACACAGGTGACATAATGCAATTAAGGAAATGCTGAGGTCTGTAAGAAGATGGTGTCCTACTGTAGACAGAAACATCGATATAACATTTAGCAGTCTTTGGTGTGCTAACATCACCACATTACTGGTGTTATGTATATTCAACATTCCAATATGGCCAGGGTAAACTGTTATTTGTAAGAAAAAACTCTCTGTGCTCGTGCTAATTAAAAAAAATTATCTGCCAGCACTAAGAGTTAATGATACCAAACTCACAATGTACCTATAAAATAAGTGCAGTGCTAAGATTAAATTGTGTGAATATCAAACATTTAAAAAGTCAAAATTTATAAAAATCAATCCACTTGAACATCCACAGGGGTACAGGGCTGCCTGACGACATCATCTATGACGAAACACATAGGGTAGAGCCTACAAGGGTGACATTATTATGCACATTCAAATGAGTGATGGCCTGGGCCGTACTGCTAGCCCACAGGAACATCAAGTTTCCAACAACATCTTGATGGCTCTTAGCTTTTTCCTTTTTCTTTTAATAAAGCAGATCTTTCTGTTTTACACTATGGGAGTGCTTTTTATGTTTTACATCTGCTGGCGAGAATGTCTTATGATCATTTGCATCTACAACGGTCACTGGTAAGTGGTCATTGGAGTCTGGTAAGGAGAAATAGCAGAACTAAACTTTTTTTAATTTTGGATAGATTAATTAAGGGTTATAACCCCTGTATGTTTTGTTCCCCAACTGATATTGAGATTTCCCCATTTGCCAGGAGGCAGTGAGAGGAGGAGAATAAAGAAGTCCAGGCGGACGAGTAAGTGGCAGATTAGGACGATCTGCCTAGTAACAGACACTTCTGTTAAGTATAGAAAAAAAATCAAATTTTTTGTAGCCTTTTTGGCTGTTTTTTTTTTTTTTTTGTTTTTTTAGGGTGGACTTCCGCTTTAAGGATTTAGAGAAGATCTGTAAAGAACATTGGGCTAAAGTCCCTCCTGAGATGTGTGCAAACCTAGTAACCAACTTCAAGAAACGTCTTACCTGTGCTTGCCAACAAGGGTTTCTCCACCAAGCATTAAGTCATGTTTTGCTTAGGGATCAAGGGCCAAATCCTCAAAAGGGATACGCAGGCGGAACTGCTGTTCAGCCTGCGTATCCCTGTGCTTATCTTTGGAACTGATCCTCAGAAGCAGTTTTCCAAAGATAGGCAGAAGATCCGACATCTGTAAGAGACTTACACTGTCGGATCTTAGGATGCAGTACCGCATCCGCCGCTGGGGGCATTTCGAGTCGAAATGCCGCTTTGCGTATGCAAATGAGGACTTACGGAGATCCACAAAGCTTTTCAGCTTTGTGTTTTCTGCGTAAGTTTACGTTTGCATACGTAAAATTAGTTCTGCTTTTACAAAGTGTAAACTAGTAACACCTTGTAAAAACAGATCTTTTTTTCGATCGCTGCGTTTTTTTTGAAATTTTGATTTTTTTTTCCCGGCGCGTAACTTTTTTTTTACCCGACGCAACTTTATTGTCCCGTCGCAATCCACAAAGCCCGACGTAACGTAATTTCGCGCGCTGCCCGTCGGGAAAATGACGTCACGAGCATGCGCAGTACGGCCAGCGCGGGAGCGCGCCTCATTTAAATTGTCATCGCCCCCTGCAGAAGAGGACAGCCTTGCGCCGGAGACATTTAAGTTACACGGCCTGAAATTTCTAGGTAAGTGCTTTGTGGATCGGGCACTTAGGTAGAAAGTCAGTGTAACTTAAATGGGAAAAGATAAGTTAGGCAGGATTTTTGAGGATTTGGCCCCAAATATCTATTTTACTCACTGAACTGCAACTCAATATATAACATTTGTATCATGTGTTTTTTCTGGATTTTTGGTTAGTCTCTATCATTTAAAATACACCTATAATGAAAATTATACACCCTTAATTTCTTTAGAAGTGGGCAAATTTACAAAATCTGCAGGGGATCAAAAAATTATTTTCTTCACTGTATATGGCTGACAGGCAAAACACTGAAGCACTGATGAAAATCAAAGGAGTGGTTATATACCTTCCCAGCAGCCAGCATCAGGTGGAGCCTACTTATTGGTATTTGCTAGCTGCTCTGAGACTGGTTGCCACCAGAACTGCACCCTTCAGGTTTGCTTATGGTGATAATAATAAACCATGCCTGCACATGAGAAAATCCTGTTGAGGGTGTCTATTATATAAAATAAATACAAGGATAAGATTGCCATTAATAAACTGGATGCTAGTGAACTAATTACGTTTTTCATTTTCTGGCCCTGAGACTTGCGATGTGCAAGTCTAAAGCCTCATACACACGCACGGGCTGGGAGAGCTTTCTGCGTAGAAAACCGTGTGTGTGTGTATGGTTTCTCGTCGGGAAAACTGCCGGGAATCTTGACGCGAAAAATAGGGATCCTGCTCTCTATTTTCTCGTCGGGATTCTTGCCAGCCTGTTTCCCGACAAGAAACCCGAGCTTCTGTATACTTACCTGTCGCCGTGGAAACCAGCGCATGCTCGAAATGACTTAGACGCATGCGCGGTAGCTTCCATGACATAGGTAGGGTGAAGCAAGATGGCGGCAACGGCATCGAATGTGACGAGCACATGCTCGTCATAGTCGATGACGTCACCGCGTTCTTGCCATTTAAAAGAACGGTGGTTCTTTTGAATGGTGTGTCTGTACACACGGCAAGCACGAAAGCTTGCCAGGAATCTCATCTCATCTGGTTTTTTCCTGACGAGATTCTCGGCCGTGTGTGCGAGGCTTCAGGGCCAGAAAATGTCAGTCTTAAGAAAGAAGAAGTAGTTGCAATTAGCTAGATGTGGATGAGCTATAGTGGATCAGCTACTGATGGACTGCAGCTGTCTGGCTGTAGGGTAGCAGCATCCTGAAAAGTGATGATGTGAAGGTTATGAGAGTCTATAACATGCTATGCCTAAATTATGGTAAAGTTTTATTCTACTAAATTGTTAAAAAGCTTCAATTTCGTATCCACATTACTGTTATGATAAGGAATCTCTATAATACAGGGGAAGAAAAATAGGACTGCGAAATAGCCTGCCAAGGAAATAGTCTGCAGATTAGACATGTACATGACAAAAATATTTGTTTTGTTTTGATTTGTTAATCTAGTTATTTAGTTTAGTTCAATTTGGTTTATTTGTATTTGGAATTTTCAAATTTTCTTAGAATTTACAGATTTTTTTTGATTCAAAACGTTCAAATCGATATATTTTCGAATCGTTCTAAATGAAAAATAGGATTTTTATAACAGCTTACCTGTAAAATCCTTTTCTTGAAGGCACATCACAGGACACAGAGCACCAGTAATTACTACATGGGTTATGGGCCACCTTCAGGTGATGGACACTGGCAAAATCAAGACCTGAAGTCCCCCCTCTATATAACCCCTCCCACATGGGGAGTACCTCAGTTTTGTAGCACAGCAATATATAATAATTCAAAAAGAGGGGAGGGACCTCTGTGTTCCGTGATGTACCTTCAAGAAAAGGATTTTACAGGTAAGCTGTAAAATCCTATTTCCTTCACAGTACATCACGGTACACAGAGCACCAGTAATTGCTACATGGGATGTCCCAAAGCAATGCCATCTGAGGGGAGGGAGACACCAACAAATAAAGCAGACCTCCGTCAGACATGAGGACCTATACTGCCACCTGCAAAACACTGCGTCCAAAGGCGGCATCCTGCTGTTGACCCACATCCACCTGGTAACATTTTGTGAATGTATGAACAGATGACCAAGCGGCCTTGCACACTTGAGCTATGGAGGCCTGGTGATGCACCAAGGTTTAAAATGGCAACTGTTCATGGATAAATAACTATTAGCCTCTACTGTATATTTTTAACATGTGTTTTTGTAATAATTTGATTTCCAACCAGGGTGATATCGAGATCCAGAAAATTCACCTGCTTATCACTATGTTCCAAACCAGTTTAATATTTTTATCATTATTATTGAGTTGACCCAGAAAGTTTTTAAGTGTATCTTTGCTCCCGTTCCATACAAAAATTAGGTCATCTATATACCTTTTATAAAAGGTCAGTTCGACCGGAGGGTTATTTTATACGGCACTCTCCTCCCATTGTGCCATAAAAGCATTGGCTATACTGGGGGCAAATTTGGCACCCATCCCTATGCATGTAATTTGCTTATAGTAGGCTTGATTGTGCCAAAAATAATTGTATTTAAAAAAAATTCGATACACTTAACCAAAAACGCCCTTTATTTACAAATAAGGGTACTGTATTCTCTTAATAGCCATTTGGTGGCATTTCAGACTTGGTGATGTTGCACAATAGTGTATAGCGACGTAACGTCAGCCGTGGCCAATAACAATCTTCCTTCTAGCACTGGAACTTCTTTCAAAAGTTGTAAAACATATTTTGTATCTTTGAGATACGACTTAGTTTGCTGTACAGCAGGCTGTATGAAATTATCAAGATATTGTCCCATCCTTGATGTGAGAAATATGCTTTGGGACATATTTCTGGGTCAACTCAATAATAATGATACAAATATTAAACTGGTTTGGAACATAAGTAATAAGCAGGTGAATTTTCTGGATCTCGATATCACCCTGGTTGGAAATCAAATTATTACAAAAACACTTTTTAAAAATATAGATGCTACTAGTTATTTATCCATGAACAGTTGCCATTTTAAACCTTGGTTATATAATATTCCTAAAGGCCAGCTTGTAAAGATTAGGAGGAATTGCACGAATGAACAAGATTTTATTTCTCAAGCAGCATTCATAGGAAACAGATTCAAGAATAAAGGCTACACTGAAGAATTTATAACAAAACAAATCAATGTTGTAAAGTCAATGGATAGAACAGTGATGCTACAAGGAAAAAAACCCCGGTCAACATAATACGGATGCCCCTTTTATAGTTTTATAGGTAGATTCAGAAAGAGTTAGGCCGGCTTATCAGTAGATAAGCCGACCTAACTCAGAATCTACGCCGACTTATGTTTAAGTGTATTCTCAAACAGAGATACGCTTAAACATATCTAAGATACGACGACTTGCGCCATCCTATCTTAGGTTGCAATATTGAGGCTGGCCGCTAGGTGGCGCTTCCATTGCGGTCGGCGTAGAATATGTAAATTAGTAGATACGCCGATTCACGAACGTATGCCTGGCCGCCACAGTACATTTACGCCGTTTCCGTAAGGCATTATCAGGCCTAAAGTCATTCCATCTAATAGATGGAATAGTAATGTTAAAGTATGGCCGCCGTTTCCGCTTCGAAATTCGAAATGTTTACGTCGTTTGCGTAAGTCGTCGGTGAATAGGGATTTACGTTGTTTACGTCCATGTCGAAATCAATAGGCCCGTGCGGCGTACTTAGCCGCAATGCACACTGGGAAATGGAGGCGTCCGGCGCAGTTGTAAAAAAACGTAAAAAACATAAGGTCAAGCCCCATTAACATAAGACACGCCCCCTTACACACATTTGAATTAGGCGCCCTTACGCCCGCCCGCTTTAGGCTACGCCACCGTAACTTAGCAGGCAAGTACTTTGAGAATCAAGTACTTGCCTCGCTAACTTACGGCGGCGTAGCCTAACATGCTAAGCTACGCCGCCGTAACTTTGCACCATTCTACCTGAATCTACCTATTAGATTATAACATTCAACCTAATGAAGTGAAAAAGCTAATTTACTGAGCACATACTGAAAAGTGACAGACATCTGAATCATATTTTACCAGATATACCCAATATAGTGTACAAATGAGCACCCACATTGAGAGATATTATCGTGAAAAATGTGGCTGAACCACCACCCTCCAGAGGATACACTTTCTTTAGAGGAAAGGGGTTTCATCCCTGTAAGTATTGTTTTGCATGCTGACACTCCAAAAAAACACAAATTAAAAGAAATGAATTTACATCCACTAACAGGGCTAGACTGGGACACAAATTTGGCCCTGGACTTCATCTAGACTGGCCCACTTTGATAGGTCTCTCCTATGGCGGCCGGACAACTCCCGCCCCCTACCCCCAGCCACCTCTCCCCCTTCACTAGCCACTAGCCATTCTACTTTATTAGTAAAACGGCTGGTACTGGTTCTCTTATAGGCAGTACCAGTGGGGAATCTAGACATTATTTCACCCGGGCAAAGAATCAGTTCGGTGCCCCCCCATGGGACAAGATCAGGCAGAAGTGAGAAACTCCCAGGCCATAGCTGTTGAGTCAGCGGTCTGTCCCCTCCCCCGTGCTCCTTCTGGTCCCCCCCATGCTCCTCTGTCATCCCCCCTGCTCCTCTGGTCCTCCCCCTGCTTCTCTGTTCCCCCCCCAGGTGAGCACTGCGGGGAGGGAGAGGAGGTGAGCACTGCAGGGAGGGAGAGACAGAGGAGCGGAGGGGGGCGGCGGTCCGCTGTCACTGAAGCCGGCCCACTAAGCCATCGGCCCATCGGGAAACTCCCTGTAGTCCCAATGCCCAGTCCATCCCTGTCCACTAACACCGGGCAAAATTATCCTATTAGGGATTTCATCAGCTGCCACATTGAGGGAGTAGTATATGTTATACAGTGCAGTTGTAATCTGCAATATGTGGGAAGGACCAAGAGAGCATTAATGGTCAGAATTAGGGAACATATCCAAAATATCATTAAGGGCTTCCCGAAGCATAATGTAAGTAAACATTTTTTACAGGTACATAATAAAGATCTCTCACAGCTACAGTTTTGGGGTATGGAGAAATATAACAGATCGTGGAGGGGGGCACATACAATTAGATCCATCAGCCAGAAGGAATCCAAATGGATACATTCCCTCCAGACTTTAGTGCCAGACGGACTCAATGTAGAATTTGACCTCAACTGTTCTTTAAGTAATTATTGATATGATACATTATTGTTTAATCCCCTCTATGCCTCATTTCCGGTTTCTTTTCTGATATAATAATTTTTTTAGTATTTTATATTTTTATATAAAGTTTTATCTAAAGCAACATGTAATACAGCAAGGCTCAGGTACCATCCACTTTTGCCTTTGTTTTGGCTTTTTGAATGGATCCAATCGTATAGCTCGCTGGCCCTGGCTAGGGTCCTTTTGGGGAGCATAATGTTAACCATGACCAATACATTAGACACTGGCGAAAAAACTGAGGTACTCCCCATGTGGGAGGGGTTATGTAGAGGGGGACTTCCGGTCTTGATTATGCCAGTGTCCATCACCTGAAGGTGGCCACTGGCCCATAACCCATGTAGTAATTACTGGTGCTCTGTGTCCCGTGATGTACTGTAAAGAAATGTTATATTGTTTTCGATTTGAATGCAGTAAAGTGAACATAAAAAAGAAAGATTTTCATCAAATAATTACAATGATTTTTTAAATCACCTTTGGCTTATAAAAAACAGAATTCGTTTAACCCTTTAAGTTGCATTAGTGAAATAAACTTTTGCACAATATTCAAATTTTTCGAGTATCACCTGTATCTACATCTCTCCCTTTCTGCTTGTTTTGATGTTCCCTATATACATAATAAACTGCATAATTGATTACAATTTTGAAGTCATACTGCAGTAGCAGCAGAATTCTGGCAAACTGCCTTGAATAACATGAAAATAATGCAAGTTATTCCTCATTATTCCAAGTGGCAGATGTTTCAGACTATTATTAAATCATCTGTAACTTTCCAATGTAATGTTTCCACATTGTGATGCAGAATGGTTTCGTATACAACATGGCAGTTTTCCCAGATTATTTCCATACCAACCAAAACCCGGACTATACTCAAATTAATGCATGAAATCAAGGGTATAATCAAGTAATAAAGATGTATGTATTTCATGTTTTAGCTTTAAGGTATAATACTTCCACATGTTGTTATCTTTTACATGTCTGATTTAGCAACCATGTACAATTTGGCCTTGTGGCTAGAGATGAGCAAATCAATTTTTAATTTAGCTGAAAAGGGCAAAGAATATTTGTCAAGTATAAAGCTGAATTCTAAGGAAACGGCTAAATATACAATTAAAAACAATTGTTTTACAAGCAGTCTTTCTTGACAAAAGATTTATTATTTTGATCAGACAGTTTTGTGCTACAGACACCCCTACCAGATATTGTAGCCAAGGCAATAACCTCACTTTCAATAAGTGGGGAAGAGGGCGCTAGTAAAAATGTATATACCTAGTATTGGGACACCCTCAGTGTGAGGATCCCAATGGTATAAGTGGGAAAGAAAATTAAATTAGTATTAAACACTCTAGTGAACATAGAAAATCATATATATAAATATACACTAATTGTGTACAATATGGATCATACAAAAACTGAAATGCATGCAGCAAAAACAAACATCTAATAAATATAAAATATATATATGTGACCAGTGATAGTGCAAACACCTCACTATGCAATTAAGTGTCTCTTGAGTGGACCTCAAAGGTCCAATAAATCAGAAAGAAACGAAAAGAACGCAGTCTATATGTGATTCTTCCCACAGGTGTGTTCAATCCAAAAGACCATTACAACATGCAGAAAGATCTTGAGTGTTACTGCAGCCACCACCATCTAATACGGCTTCAGCCGAAGTGATCTTGCCAAGAGATAGGCTTACCAGATGCAGCGGACCCCTTTCGTGAAAAATGGGTCTAATGAGCTGAGCAGGTTTAAGTGCCTGCACACTGTTCACCACCTTTCAAACTGCTATCGATCTTGCAACCAATGATATCCAGGAATCCAT
Source organism: Rana temporaria (assembly GCF_905171775.1). Lineage (NCBI taxonomy): Eukaryota > Metazoa > Chordata > Amphibia > Anura > Ranidae > Rana > Rana temporaria. Next base: position 108,932,559 of record NC_053500.1, read on the forward strand.
CCAAAAAAAATAAACAGGAGAGAGCTATAGTGCATTACCTTTTATTAAAATATAACAAATATAAAAAGCTGATTGGCCCCTTACTTGGAGGGTGCCTGCCCGGCACTAGGACTGCATGCGTTTATGTCAGGATCCAGACTGCCTCTCGTGGGTCTCTGGAAGGGAAAGGGCGCGTTTGTATTGCAGAGTATCAGCGCGGGATCAGCTGTTGTGTCCGACTAGCCTCCGACAATTGTTTCGTGGGTTACCACGTCATCAGTTTACTCTACTCCTTTTCAAGCTCACCATTACAACTTGGTCACAGCTGACTTGAAATTGAGAATGTATCACACTAATGAGATTATTTCTATACTAATTCTATTAGCAGGCACCTGATATTAGTGTAGCACTACCCCCGCAGGGGCTGCTGGTAACTGGTTCGCCTATTTCTGCACAGCCAGGCAACAAGCATTTTCCACTAACTAATTTTCCGCCCACTAACTTCTAGAAGCTTCTCCAAACTTCTAGATCCAGTGAGAGGTACCAGGGGCCTGCCTCTCTGGAGCCATGCAGCCTGACCTGCAGTATCCCTGACCCAATTTCAGACTCACAACTAACCATGTGTCATAACTTAAATTTGCCTGCACTTATACTAGTAGCACACTAGAGGGTGCTACATTTAATTCACAGCACTATGTACTATGCAGCAGACTAGAGTAATGACCATTCCTGCGCAAATCTTAAAGAGGAAGTAAACCTTCTTAAAAAAATCCAGGAAAAAAAATCATCTGCAAGAGAAAGGCATAATGAGCTAGTATGTATAGCAGACTAGCTCATTATGTGGCACTTACCTGAGATCGAAGCCCCCGAAGTGGCACTTACCTGAGATCGAAGCCCCAGAAGTGCTCCTTGTTCCGCTCCGCCGCAGCCATGCCTCCTCTGAGCTTCTTCCTGGTATTGCCACTCCGGCGCTGTGATTGGCTGGAGCGGCCGATGACGTCACTCCCGCGCATGCGCGGGACGGAACGATCCCACACATGCGCACGGGACTGGCATAATCCCGGCATGATCCCATTCAGAATGCTGGGATGCTCAGTGCGCCTACGTCGTTGTCTACGCAGGCGCCGTAGACATCGGTGCAGTGTTTTCTGCATATATCTCCTTAACCGTGTAGGTTAAGGAGATATTTCTTGCACCTACAGGTAATCTAGGCTTACCTGTAGGTGCAAGTTGTCAAAGTGGGTTTACAACCACTTTAATAGATGCATTTAAAATGTATTTAAACACTTACAATGATCTCCTCTTGTTTACTCCATTTGGCTGTTAAATAGACCATTGAAAGAATGTTGCCATATTTGTTTGTTAAGCACAAAAAATACCAGTTGATTCTGCCAGAAATCTTGTGAGCTGACATATTCCTGTGTGCTCTGCTTGTGCACACATGGAGAATTGGACATGTGGAGAGAGGGAAGATGCGTAGAGGTCTGTGTCCCATGTAATCCATCAAAATGAAGAAGGCAGGGCTGACACCATGTATGTGCTTAGAATTTCAGAGCCCAGAAGACATTGGGGGGGGGGGGGGGGTTCAGAAGGCATATTGGTGGGGTGGTTGAAGTTGTAAAACTTGTGCCAAATTTATTAAAACCCAATGATATTTTCATTACTAGTTAAACAACAATTCTGCCCTGTACACACGATCACTTTTTGTGATGAAATAAAATGACATTTTTAAAAATGTCATTTAAAATGATCGTGTGTGGGCAAAATGTCATTTTATGTCTTTTGAAAAATGACAAAAAAAAAATTCGAACATGCTTGAATTTTTTATGTCATTTTTTAAAATGTCATTTTTTGTGTCATAAAAAATGATCGTGTGTGGGCAAAAATTACGTTTTAAACCCGCACATGCCCAGAAGCAAGTTTTGAGATGGGAGGTAAAACTACCATTCATAATGGAGTAAGCACATTCATCACGCTGTAACAGACAAAAAAGCACGAATCGTCTTTTACTAACAAGTAACCAGCTAAAAGCAGCCTCAAGGCGAATAGAACTTCCCCTTTAGAGTGCCGTCACTTTGTTCATCATTTTTCAAAAACGATGGTGTGTGGGCAACATCATTTTTAATGATGAAGTTGGAAAAATGTCATTTTTTTTCATGATAAAAAATTAATTTTTTTTTCATCACAAAAAGTGATCGTGTGTACAGGGCATTAGTTTGCAACAATTTTGTTCTTGGATTCCAACACTTTTATTGTATGGCACTATGCTTGTGGCAAATTAAAAAAATACGTAGTTATATTGGTAAATAGTGGAGGTATAATGAGACAACGCTGCGACAAAATGTGTCTTTTAGCTCCTCTGGATCTAATATTTGACACATTTCCATTACTCACCCAGCTTCTCTAAATAGCTTCTCTACCTGTGAAACTCTGCCACTTTGCAGAGAGATGACAGATTCATATACACCTTACCAACACATACATGAATCTGCAAGTTCCACTATTTTTCGTTCTACTGCAAGACAGATTACTAAAGAGTATCTACAGTGAGGAAAATAAGTATTTGAACACCCTGCTATTTTGCAAGTTCTCCCACTTGGAAATCATGGAGGGGTCTGAAATTGTTATCGTAGGTGCATGTCCACTGTGAGAGACATAATCAAAAAAAAAAAATCCAGAAATCACAATGTATGATTTTTTTAACTATTTATTTGTATGATACAGCTGCAAATAAGTATTTGAACACCTGAGAAAATCAATGTTAATATTTGGTACAGTAGCCTTTGTTTGCAATTACAGAGGTCAAACGTTTCTTGTAGTTTTTCACCAGGTTTGCACACACTGGAGGAGGGATTTTGGCCCACTCCTCCACACAGATCTTCTCTAGATCAGTCAGGTTTCTGGGCTGTCGCTGAGAAACACGGAGTTTGAGCTCCCTCCAAAGATTCTCTATTGGGTTTAGGTCTGGAGACTGGCTAGGCCACGCCAGAACCTTAATATGCTTCTTACAGAGCCACTCCTTGGTTATCCTGGCTGTGTGCTTCGGGTCATTGTCATGTTGGAAGACCCAGCCTCGACCCATCTTCAAAGCTCTAACTGAGGGAAGGAGGTTGTTGCCCAAAATCTCGCAATACATGGCCCCGGTCATCCTCTCCTTAATACAGTGCAGTCGCCCTGTCCCATGTGCAGAAAAACACCCCCAAAGCATGATGCTACCACCCCCATGCCTCACAGTAGGGGTGGTGTTCTTGGGATGGTACTCATCATTCTTCTTCCTCCAAACACGGTTAGTGGAATTATGACCAAAAAGTTCTATTTTGGTCTCATCTGACCACATGACTTTCTCCCATGACTCCTCTGGATCATCCAAATGGTCATTGGCAAACTTAAGACGGGCCTTGACATGTGCTGGTTTAAGCAGGGGAACCTTCCGTGCCATGCATGATTTCAAACCATGACGTCTTAGTGTATTACCAACAGTAACCTTGGAAACGGTGGTCCCAGCTCTTTTCAGGTCATTGACCAGCTCCTCCCGTGTAGTCCTGGGCTGATTTCTCACCTTTCTTAGGATCATTGAGACCCCACGAGGTGAGATTTTGCATGGAGCCCCAGTCCGAGGGAGATTGACAGTCATGTTTAGCTTCTTCCATTTTCTAATGATTGCTCCAACAGTGGACCTTTTTTTACCAAGCTGTTTGGCAATTTCCCCATAGCCCTTTCCAGCCTTGTGGAGGTGTACAATTTTGTCTCTAGTGTCTTTGGACAGCTCTTTGGTCTTGGCCATGTTAGTAGTTGGATTCTTACTGATTGTATGGGGTGGACAGGTGTCTTTATGCAGCTAATGACCTCAAACAGGTGCATCTAATTTAGCATAATAAATGGAGTGGAGGTGGACATTTTAAAGGCAGACTAACAGGTCTTTGAGGGTCAGAATTCTAGCTGATAGACAGGTGGTTAAATACTTATTTGCAGCTGTATCATACAAATAAATAGTTAAATTGTGATTTCTGGATTTTTTTTTTTTTGATTATGTCTCTCACAGTGGACATGCACCTACGATGACAATTTCAGACCCCTCCATGATTTCCAAGCGGGAGAACTTGCAAAATAGCAGGGTGTTCAAATACTTATTTTCCTCACTGTATGACACTCCAGGAATTGTGTTGTCACATCAAAGAAGAAGCACACATTATTTCTGGAACATCAACAATTAGGGTCCTTTTACACGCTTGGTCATCTTTTCAGGAGGATCTGATTAGAAGCTCAATGTAAGTGTAGGGTGGGTGCATGTAAACAGATGTGCGTCTGTTTACATCCAATTACTTGAGTCCATCTAGCTCCAAAAAAAAAAAAAAGTTTGCCTCCTTTTCCATAAAACGGAATAAAACTGACATCCATTCTGTTCAGCTACAGTTCAGCAGGGTTCATTTCACCAAAAATTCAAGGATAATCCTAAATGGGCTGCCCCTTCACTGCAAGGATAAAATGCTTGTTTAGGTACAGGGGGGCACAAAAAGCAGTTTTACTTCCCTGATACTCCACTCCGGCAGACTCCCTCTTGACGTTTCACAGCCTCTTCTCCCCTAGGCTCCAGCAGTCACAAGTCCCCTGATGTCATCAAGTACAATTGAGCGCTTACAGCCCAATGAGGCATTTTTCTTTTCCCCAAAGATTAGCTTTAAGGGCCGGGTCACACCACAAAATGCACTCCAGATGTGTTTTTGCATGCTAGTTTTTAACACATTTTTTATGCATTCCTGGTGGGTTTCTGATGTGTTTCTGGATGTGTTCCTCGTGATTTTTTTCTTCTTTTTTTATTTTTTTTACTGCACTGGGGTCTGTGTTTTTTATGCATTTTGATGTGTTCCAGTGCTTTCCAGTGTGTTTTTGATGCTTTTTGTTGTGTTCGAGTACAGTACTGTGTAGGAAAAATGCAGCATGTTCTACTTGTTTTCTAGAACTATAACGCACTGGAACTTCAAGCACTGGTGTGAATTATGCTATTGAAAACCATCTAATCTACCGTATTTATCTGCGTATACCGCGCACTATTTTGCCCTGAAAATCAGGGCAAAATCGTGGGTGCGCGATATACGCTGATACCCGGTTTCCCGCCACGAGTTTGAATACTGCGCCGGCATATACCGAGCGCAGTACACTCGTGTATCTTCAGGCTGTCTCGGCGCCTCTCACACTGACGTCCTGAGAGTCACTCTGAATGACTTTTCTGAGGTAAATACAGTTATCCAAATTCTGGCCCTGTGCCCGGAGCTCGTTCACACAGACACCCCACTCCGACACCACAGTCCATCTACGTGTAAATGGTAACTGCCGGACTACTAGGCCCAAATAGTCCAGTGATATGGAAGTTGAGTTCCCCGGCCACAGCCTTCCATATTGAGTTTAAATAAGATTAGAGTCACTCCTTGTAATATCCTGCTCTGTAGGACTGACTGTGCAACATCCCGTCAAAGACATCCCCTTGTGTTGTTCAGTTACTAGGGGCAACAGCAGATATTCCCAAGCTCCTTGAACAGACTCCTCTGGTCCCATTACTTGCTGTAATGTACCCACTGACCTGTTCCATGGTCCATGGTCCCCGGTCCATGGATGAAACAAAGTTCAACTGCACAGTCCAGCAGTAACAGTTCCAGGATGCTTGATCTTAGTTTTTAGTTCTTCCTATGCAGTGTTAAAGAAAGCTGGTCCTCTTCAGCATCGGGTAGGCCCGCAGGCCTGGGACCCTCACACAGAGACTACTGCCCCATCTTCTCTCCTCTCATGACTGACCCCAGTGGCATGTTACCTCAGCTTAGGGTTGCCACCTCATCCCTTTAAAAAGGAACACATCTGAATTACACAGATTCTGAGGCTAATTTAATGCAGATAAGGCACCAAGTGAGTTTAATTACCACCTTAATCAGCCACAGAACCTGTGTAATTCAGATGTGTTCCTTTTTAAAGGGATGAGGTGGCAACCCTACCTCAGCTTATATAGCAGTTCCGCCCCCTGCCAATCCTAGTTGGGGATTGGCAGAGCTGCCTGTCTCTCAGAGCTTCCAGCTCCACCCTCCTTCCAGAAGACTCTCCTGAAGGCAGGGAGGAGTTCCAGAATCTCAGCACAGGTGGCCACACCCACTGCTACTCTGACAGTCCCAGTCTCAGATCAAAACAATCAGGCCTAGCTTAATGCAAAGGCCTGACTAAATTTACCTGCACTGACAGTTTAAAAAAATAATAAAACACTATTTATCACATACCAAAAGGTACATAGATACAGTGCAGTGATTGAGCATTATCATCCTAAGAAGGAAAAGCGTAAAGCCTCGTACACACGGCTGGTTTTCCCGACGAGAAAACTGCGAGGAGTTTTTCCTGGAAAACTGCCCAAAAACCGCCAGACAAAAAAAGGAGAACCAGCTCTCTTTTTTCCCGCCAGGAAAACCAGCAGACTTTTGCCCGGCGGTTTTTGGCAGTTTTCCTATGGGAAAAACTACGATGAAGCATACACATGGCCGGGATTCCAAAGCTCCATTGCAGTTTTCTGTCAGGAAAACCGTCCGTGTATAGGGGAAAAGACTGCCTGAGCAAGTTCTCGGCTTTACCCTCGGGATTTGCGGCGGGAACTTTTCCCGTCGGAAATCCCGCACGTGTGTACGGGGCATTACTGGGATTATCACCAAAAAATGAATGCTGTCACCACATCTAAAAACTGGTAAGCTGCAATATATTACATTTTTTGTTTTTAGATCTAGATATACTTTATGCATGCTATGTATACAGTCAGTGACGGCCCAAGACATTGTGCTGCCTGGGACCAAGAATGAAATGCTGCACCCTCCCCAAAAAAAAATCACGTCATGGCTCTATACATGTATAAAGAGGACCTGTCATGGCTCTATTCATGTGATAAAGACAAAATTGCTTAAGGAAAGCAACCAATGGTCAGACTTTATAGGCAACACAGACAGGAATAGTAAAAAATATATAATTTTATTACAAAGTAGTTACATAAAACAACATTAAAAAGAAAACCATACAAGATGTCAGGTATGTATGTTGCCTATAAATGTCCCCTGTGCGTCTACGCATTTCGCCATGAGGCTTCTTCAGGACAGACAAGAGAGGAAAATAGTCAAAGTCATCCGAACCACATAGGCATAGGCATAGATATATCCTGTACACAGGCTGTCTCCCGGGGGCAAACGCTGCTATCCAATCTGCCATAATGAGTAATAACATTGTAAAGGGGACACGCACGGGGACGGGGCGGTATTAGGATCATAAGAATTTGTGGGTAGAGTAGGAGGGAGCGGCAATGCAGAGGGCTGGAGAGGCGGAGTTCCGATCGGAGCCGAGAGCTAGGGGGAACAGATTCCGATGGGCAACCATTCTCGGCACAACAGGTTCCTCAGAGGGAGCGGCGCCTGCCTTTCTCACTCGCAGACTGCTCCCCTCCGGCTGTGAGTCTCCTCACAGGCAGCGGAGTGGACTGTCTTGCGGGCGGCAGAATGCTGCCTCCCTAAAAGTGCTGCCTGGTACCCATGGTACCACCCGGTCCCATCATAGGGCCGGCCCTGTATACAGTATGTATTTACCATGTTCTGGTAGTTTGTGAAGTGGCCAGAGGGATTGCTTTGACACAGTTGATCAGCTTAGACTTGCAATGTGATCTAGCAATAGAGGGGTTCTAATGCTGGAACAGTGTTAATCTGAAGGGAAATAGTAGATGAGAAATATGAACAAACACCAAACTCCTCTGAATTAAACATGAAGCAGAATGGGACCCTTCTGCTTTGCTCTGCATGCAGCTGTGCACCATCCTGTCCGCTGAGATGACTTTGACTGGAAAATAAATTTCTTCTCCGCTGCTATTGGAATTTTTCAGCCTTTTCTGTTCATGATGCCTTTGAAATACGGATTTCTGGTTTTAAAGGAATCAGGTTATTTGTTTTCCCATTACTTGCCCCTCAGGGGACAGGCCATCGACTCAGCCTTGTTAATTAACTTGCTTAGCAGCCATTGAATGTTATCCATCTACTAGAGAGCTTTCATATGGGTTAAATCAACAAAGCAAATCATCTTTAAAGCTCCTGGATTGTTTCGGCTGGCAGCAGTGGGTTTAAAAATAGTACAAAAATACAATATTTGATTATAATACAGGACAGCGTGACTCCTGTGTGAGCCTGAGATTGTTTGCCTTTTGCTTTTCGGTATGAGAATCAGCTCCCACGTGCTTGACAGCTCCATTTTTCACCGGTAAACATCGAACGCACTGAAAGAATCTTGGCTTGGAAATAACTAAGGGCTTCATAATGGGGACTGTTAGAAGATGAATCTGGTTGTTCATAGCAACCAATAAGATTTCCTATTTTTGTATTTCTTGTTGAGTGCTGGAGAACAAAAAATAATATATGAGTTATTGATGTACGTGTAGCATTACCCCCGGAGGAGCTGCTGGATGTTAGGGCGGCACATTACCTCATGGCTCCTCCGAATTCCTAGGGGTGAATGATGCGTATTGCATATAGTAGAAGTAAAGGAATGTCCACGACAGGTGCTCTTTGCTGTGCTCTTTATTACCCAGCCGGGTAGAAACAGTAAACTTGTGGTGAGGAAAGTGAATATGAAGAAGATAGGAGAATAGCAGATTCAGGCGTGATAGGGAAACAGTCCTGCTCCCAATCGTAACACTTCTCTGCGCCACTCCTGCCGGAGTGGTTTTAGTATACCCGGACAGGCCTCTCTCACTGACCTGGCAGCCGAAGTATCACTCGGACAATTGTAGGATGAAGTCTCTGCCACAGACCCTCCTTGGTGAACTTGAGGAAAAGTCTCTGCCACAGACCCTCCTCGGTGAGCCTCAGAAAGATACCTCTGCCACAGGCCCTCTCTGGATTGAATTCTTTGAGATATTCCTCCTTGGATGAGTTACGCCTGGATCTTCTTCAACTTGTCACCCAGGTACCGACTGATAGGTGATCAATCCCTCAGTGTCCGGCCACCTCGATCCCCGGTGGTTTGTCCAGGCCCTTTTGGACCGCCAGCCTCTCAACGGCACTCCTCAGACTGACTCCCCACAGAACAGCAGTACAGCTTGAGGTCCTCAAAGGTGGGAACACAGTCACTCACTGGGTTCCCGTCGCTGTTCAGATGCTCCGGGCCAGCATGGTCCCGGAACCAGGAACACCACGTGGTACTCGTGCCACAGCCGGGTAGGCCATAACGCTGGGGCGCCATGATGTGGCCACCCTAAAGGTGGGTGCCACACTGGACGAAGAAGACCCAGAACCAATGGCGCCTGCCTCATAAATACCCCTCCCCAGCATGCACAGCGAGGTCAAACCCTCCTGATTGGCTGCTGGGAGAGCACCCAAACCTTGACTCCACTGCTGCCACTTGCAGTACCGGGGTTGGAAGCACACCCCAGCACAACAGAATAAGCCCACAGCACAGCCAAGCTGAGACAGAGACCCTGTTTTGCACTTAACAATCATGATCAGAGCCTAACTACACTCTGATCTGACCCTTAAATCTAACTAGCACCATAAAGTACACAGGCGCTACACACGGATAGATGGATCCACTGATACCAACAATGAGGCATAATCCCCCTCCCCACTGAGACCAGTGACATGACACAATTCCTTCCAATGACACCAATGATGGGGCACAAATCCTCCCAATGACAACAACAATGGGGCACAACTCCTCCCAATGACACCAACAATTGGGCCCAGTGACACCAATGATGGGGCACAACTCCTCCCACTGACACCAAAGATGGGACACAACTCCTCCCACTGATACCAAACATGTGGCACAACTTCTCCCAATAACAATTACATTTTAGCCTCTTAGTAAAGGATACATAATCTTGTTAATAATAGTACCATCATTCAAAAAATCAATGTTGAATTCCTCCCAATAACACCAAAGATGGTGCAAAATTCCTCCCACTGACACCAAGGATGGGGCACTATTTCTCCCACTGACATCAAGGATGGGGCACAACTCCTCCCAATAACACCAAAGATGGGGCGCAATCCCTCCAATGACACCAAAGATGGGGCAATGCTTTTTTTCACTGAGGTTGGGACCTTTTCTACTCCCATTGGCCACAGTCCGGCCCCCAAAAAGTCTGAAGGACAGTAAACTGGCCCCCTGTTTGGAGACCCCTGCTTTAGATCATCTCTCAGCATTCACTTCCTGTAGGTCATCCCCCAGAAGCCGCCACTTCCTTGTTGCATCACAGAAGAGGGCATGATATGGTGTGTATGCACACCACTCTGGACCACACCTCCCTCATTACAATACAACGTTCCACCCACCCAATCCCTTGGCCTGCTTGGAGAGCCTATATATTTGGGTGATGCCAGGTGATCCAATGTTCTTGTGTGCCACCCAGACCGCTGTCTGGGTGGACGTGTTTCATCTGCCTCAGGCTGCTAGGCTAGGGATTTGGCCGATTCCAGGGGCATCGGGCTGCCAGGCTGTGTGAGGGCCTATCCAGAAGTAAGAGATCAGTGCAGGGATGGGACTGTGGCTTGCAGTCCAACCAAAAGTTACGGTTCTGCCGGCCGGACAATCTGTCGTGGTCAGAGGTAGAAGGGAAGCTGTTGCCACTAGGGGACCAACCACCTTTACCAGGGACCACAGTGGGTAATTGAAGCAAGTTCCGGAGCAGTATTCTTGGTGGAGAATTGGGAAACTTCAGGCGGTGATCAAGTCAGGGACCCAACCAGCAGAGGTGACGTTTGCAGAGCAGCCTTGTGTGCCAAGCTAGGGACCGAGCCAGTCAGCATGGATGAAACTTGAAGGTATCCAAAGTGCCAAGCTAAGGACCTAGCAGGCAAATGTGGGTGACACATGATGGAGATACCACCGAAAGCCTTGAGGAGCTCACGGGACTCAGAATCAGTGAATCAGAGGGTCCAGTAAGAGACCAGGAGCTCAATGGGCTGAAGAGCTACAAGGAGAAGTTGTAGTACAGCTAGGAGAATTGTTGTTTGAGTTAAGAACGGTTTAAGTACTGTTGCCATAGGAGACAGCAATCCTGCCCGTCCCCAATTCGCATTTTGCTGGGGCCTTTTCCTGTATGGCTGTCCTGTTGAAGTCTTGGAGTCTGCTATTTGAAATAGCAACTACTTAAAGGTGTCCTGGCCCTAACTTTCTTTCCCTTGCAAAATATAAAAAGGACTGTCAAAGAAATAAAACCTCTTTTACATCCAAGAAGTGTCTGCCGCCCAGTGACTTTTACCACCTTTTCACCCACTATGCCTCACAACCCACCACATATTGAAGGATGTCAGCTATCTTTGGCCTTGAAGGTTCTCATTAGACTGAAAGAAGTCAGGATTCTGCTAGAATTTTACTGATAATTTTTCTCTCTTTTTCTTAGCAACTAAACCCCCTGTTTTTCACATATGCTCTTAGATGGGGCTAATTTGTTTTTGTTTTTCTGCAGGCTAGCTGGTAAGTGTGCTGTAAAGTATCTGCAAAAACCTCTCAAGTGAACCTGCTACTTTGCCCTGAATGGGTCAAATACAGGTTCACTTCAAGTTCAGAGCCAATGTGTTTCAATGCATAAAAACAACTTTCACACATTCTGAAAATTCATAATAATCATATACTGTATATATCTATAAGGCTGAGAAGGTTTGATCTTCATGCTAAGCAACAACACTTCAGTTGCCAAGAAACAGTATTTTGATGTGTAGTAGGGTGATGCTGGGCAAGTCCCTAGACCAGCCATTCCTCTCTTGAAGAGCTTTCTATTTTCTATCGGCAACTACTTCTATCAGGGCAGGGTCTGCTTCTAAATGGTTTACCGCCTGGGGCAGAACACACTGCGAAAGCGCAGGCAAAATCCTGCACAAACAACTGCTAAACACAAGGAGAGATCCCTTAACGCACGGTGGGATGGAGAGAGAAGCTTCATCCTCCTAATTGAAAGCCTCTGTCAGACGGGAAATATGTTAGAGAGAAGAAGAAGAGCGAATGATGAGAAAGATGTACAGTCTCACAGCTGGTAGCAGTCAGCATACACTATGCCTTCCCTTTTTACTGCTCAACATGTCATGGCTACTCTGATATAGAAATGCAATGAAGAAAAAGGCTCAGAAACTCCAAAGTCTTAGTTATTCTTCTGCTTTATATCCTAACTCTATGGTGTGTATACTGATCAGTCTTTATTGTGTATTATTATATTACCTGCTGACATTTATATCTAAGCAGTCTATATATGGATTCGCTAGCCTAAGGGTTCTGTCGATAGGAAATATTGTTTGCTTTTCGGTGTATTCTGCAGCATTTGTCATCAGTTAGAGATGCTTCTGAGATAAATCACAGTTGATTGATCTGTACTAAAAAAACTGCAGTTGACCCGCTGAGCTGCCTTTGCATTCCTGTTGACATGTAATGTACAGTCAGAGAAGAAACATGGATACCGACCCTAATGCCGCGTACACACGATCATTTTTCGGCATGAAAAAAAACAACGTTTTTCAGCATGTAGAAAAAACGAAGTTTTTCCAACTTCATCATTAAAACGACGTTGCCCACACACCATCTTTTTTTTTAAATGCTCTAGCAAAGCACGGTGACGTACAACACGTACGACGGCACTATAAAGGGGAAATTCCATGCAAATGACGCCACCATTGGGGCTGCTTTAGCTGATTCCGTGTTAGTAAAAGACGATTCGCGAAGTTGTCGTTTTTCAGAACCCGAAAAATTATGTGAAGCCCACACACGATCATTTTAACCCCCCTGGCGGTATTCCCGAATCTGACTCGGGGTTACATTTCTGTGCTGCGATCGGTAACCCCGAGTCAGACTTGGGCTCGCCTCGCTGAATCCACAACTAGAAAACAGCGATAATAAATTATAATCACTTGCAGAATTGTGCAATAGCGATTTGTGGGGAAATTCATCATAAAAAAATAAGTAAGTAATGACAGCGACAATTCTGCAACTGAGCAAATTTCAGTAATGTTGAGTGGATTACATTATTGAATAATTTTTATTATAATTATATTATTATTTGTTATAATTATTTATAATTATTTATTATATTATAATTTATAATTTTGTTTTTAAAAAAATGTCATACCCGGGATGCCTACTAGACTCTTGTTTGGACAGCCCATCATTTGCATGGGGTCACGCCTCATTTGCATGACTCACGCCCACTTCCACATACGCCGGCTTACGCCTAGGAAACCCAGCGCAGATTTGGCAGCACTGGCTTTGTGAATCCAGTGCTTGCCTCTCTGCGCTGCGTCGGCATAGCGTAAAGAAGATACGCTACGGCAGCATAAATATGCGCCGATGTATGTGAATTTTTGTGAGTTTTTTTCATGCCGAAAAATGATCGTGTGTACGCGGCATTAGTGTAGGCAGGTGGTGGACTACAGCATATCTGCTAATCTAAATGTGCCACTATACTGTTACTTCAGGTAGGTTGGCAGGAGAACATAGAGGACTATTCTGTCAGCCATTATGAGCTCTACAAGGCTATCTTAGGGAGGCCTGCATCCCTTATTGGATGCTGAAACCCTGCAAGGTTTAGGTGGCCATCTTGTCTCGGAACTGCTTAAATAGCACATTCTGACCCATTTGGGAAGCCCACAGTGTGAGAGTAAGTATGGGACAGAGCATTACTCATTAGGGAGAAAGTTGAACAATCAATACATTTTAACAAACAGTGAATAACTATAATATCATAAGAAATCCTTAAAAGTTCATAAGCATGGGGGGGCGTGGCGACCGAGCTCCAAGATGGACGCATAGATCCAGAGCTCCGCTCGTCCGCCTGAGAACACCGCAGCCACCAAAGCATACCGGCGCAACCGACAGCCCTGCACTCCTCCGCTCGGTCCCGGCACCTCCGCTGCACGGATCGGCGATGCCCAGAAACCGCAAGAAGCCGCAGCAGCCCCAGAAGCTGGAGAGCTTCTTCGTCGCCATGAGGGGACCCTCACAACAGGGCGGAGGCGCGCGGGAACGGCTTCCTGGCACAGCAATGCCGCACAACAGCGGCGGATCACCTTCGGCTCCCTCCCGACTGGCACCCAGCGAGTCATCCTCCGGAACAGCCAGCCCAACGACACAAAGCCCGGTCAAATCTAGGCCGCGGAGGGACTCCCCGGATAGGCCACAGGCGGATCCCAGCATGGAGGTGAGCAGGCCGCATTCTGACATGCAGGGAGGGGATCCCATATCAGAGTTCCCCACTGCGGACAAACCAGTGTCTGACACAGTCCTAAAGGACATGCTCCTCTCTCTCAGATCATCCCTGCAAAACGATATGCTCAAAGGGATCACTGAATGCCAAAGAGAAGTCCAGGCCATAGGCCGCAGGGTCCACACTGTGGAGTCCAAAATGGAGGAACACACAGATGCATACAATCTGATGGTGGAGGCACACAAAGCTCAGGGGGAGGATATAACCTGGATTAAGGACAAGTTAGCAGACCTTGAGGACAGATCTAGGAGAAACAACCTCAAACTGACGGGGGTCCCTGAATCTGTCCCCCCTGCCCAGCTGCAACAGTTTGCCCAGACCCTGTTCTCCACCTTACTGCCAGAAGCAACGGCTCAGGATCTTCTTATAGACAGGATCCATAGGGTCCCCAAGCCCTCGTTCCTACCTGAAGAAACCCCCAGAGATGTTCTGATGAGGGTGCACTTTTACCATATTAAGGACCGCATCCTGCAAGTGTCACGCACTCCCGGGAACTTACCACAGCAGTATGCCGCTATCAGGTTCTTACCGGACCTATCCCGCCACACCTTACAACGCCGACGTAACCTACTAACGGTCACCAAAGCGCTACGAAACCATAACATACCGCACAAGTGGAAATACCTGGCCACCCTGTCCATCACTTATAATGGAGCCACTGTCTCAATCTCCAAACTAGAGGAAGGTTTGGGGGCACTACGCCAATGGGGCATTCTACCCGAGCAAGTCGCTCATCCACAACAACCAGCAGGCTTGCAGCCAATACAAAATGACTGGCAGGTAGTATCCCGCAAGAAAGCTGGTAAGAAAAAATCAGGTGATGCTCAATAACCACACTCCAATGTTACCCACAATGTTCTCAGGCGTCCCAGGTATCGCTATAGGATACCCTTTTGCACTGTCCCTTGCATTAGCAGCTACGACTGCACGAGGATCAGTTCTAAGATCCATTTCTTACACCGAGCATGTCTCATGACTGTCTTATTTTTTTATTTTTTTTGTTTTGTTTTCTACCTTCGCCCTTTCGATATACACAGCTACGATCGATGCACTCTGTCCTCCACCGCCGAAGACGACGAACTATGGCTGCCATACTCACCCCTGGTCGATACTTTCGTGAGAGCCTCCTATGGAACTGTGAGTACGTGTACCACCACACCATATCACACACCACCAGCCCAATATTATGACGATTAAGGTCTTATCCATCAACGCCCGGGAAATTGAACCACCCGGCAAAACGGTTCTCTCTCTGGAAGGAGGCCGGCGGACAAAAAGCCGACATTCTGTGCGTCCAAGAAACGCATTTCCAATTGCACAAAGCGCCAAATTGCTCACACAAAGACTACCCGTTCATATATATGGCCTGCTCGCCTAACAACAAAAAAGGAGGGGGTTCTACTGGCCATTAGGAACTCTCTGTCATTCCAACCCAAGGACATTGTTCTTGATGAGGGTGGCCGATACATTATTGTCACGGGCGACATCAACTCTAGACCATACACAATTGTATCAGTGTACGCCCCGAACTCACACCAAATCCGCTTTCTCAGGAAGGTCTTTGCCAAAGCACAGGCTATGAAGTATGGCAGCCTCTTCTTATGCGGAGACTTTAATGTGACTTCAGACCCGCTCCTGGACACGTCCTCAGGCAAAGCCAAGGGATCCCTATCCCTGCAATCTGTACTGCACAGAGAAGAACTCTTCGACGTATGGCGTTGCCTCCATGCCAACGAACGAGACTATACTTTTTTCTCTAACAGGCACCGTTCGTATTCCCGCATTGATATGTTCTTAACGGACAAATGGTTGTTACAAAATGTAGAAAAAACATGTATACATGACATCACTTGGTCTGACCATGCTGCTATATCTATGCACATAGCGGAAAAGGGTGTCTCCTCTTCTACCCCTGTCTGGCGTTGTAATACCAAAATTTTACAAGAACCACATCTTCAGAAGCCTCTTACACAACACATAACAAATTACTTCTCAGATAATACTGATTCAGTTGCAGACCCATATGTCCTGTGGAATGCACACAAGGCTTTTATGAGAGGTATACTCATCCAGATTGGCGCTAGGGAAAAAAAGAAACGAACATTAACACTAACGTCGACACTCGCGGAAATACACACCCTAGAATCTCAGAACAAACTGTCACCATCTGCACCCCTCACCGACAAATTGCAAACCCTTAGAGAAAAAGTTAGAGAGCTCCTGACAAGCCAGTTTGATAGACACCTCAAACACCTAAAATTTACACATTATGCCAATGCCAATAGGGCAGGTAAGTACTTAGCAAATAGACTCAAGGCAGCACGTGTTAGGACGAGGAAAGGATACTTAAATCACCCCTCAACTTCGCACAAAATTACCAACCCACAAGAGATAGTCAACCAATTTGCTGAATACTACAGCTCACTATACAATCTACGGGATGATCCCAACACCCTCCAACCGACGGCGGAAAAAATTCACAGCTTCTTACACAAACTCCACCTCCCGTCTTTATCCCGAGAACAATTGGAGGAAGTGAATAAACCAATAACGGCCCAAGAAGTGGAAAAAACCATACACTCCTTACCAAACGGAAAATCCCCTGGCCCTGATGGCTTTTCCAATGAATACTTCAACATTTTTTGCCAGGTACTCTCGCCCCACATGTCCTCAGTATTCACTAAAGCCACCGAAGTTGCATCTCTCCCACATGAAATGCTGACAGCACACATAGTCACGTTGCCAAAGCCGGGTAAAGACCCTACCACACCCTCTAATTTCCGTCCCATATCCCTCCTTAACTCAGACACCAAAATTTATGCAAAACTACTTGCTAGGAGGCTTACGAATATTATACCATCTGTGACGGTATCGGTATGATATCCCCGTCAAAGATTCCCTTCTTCCATAAGAACATCACCCCAATATTCCACTAGGAGGAATATTCCTGAGATCGCCCATTAAGCCTCACATTAGTCCAGGCTTACTGCTAGAACAAGACAGACTTTAATGTTATATCACACAGCTTATATGTCATTTCCAAAACTGTTACAATGACAAATCTCTGCCCCCTCACACTGGGGCTTCCATACAGATGATTAGGCAGACACGACGGAGCCGAGTCTGAAAACACATTTTCTTTAGACAATGACATCAGTGACGCTGAGTACTAGTTGTACTGAATACATTAACTAGACCGCTCGACCCCGCATATAGAGAGATAATTACCACAATGAAGCAATCAGAATAATTAACACAAGCCACTTAAACACAGATCTCCTTCACACAACACAATAGATCAATTAACCTTTAGAAATAGTGAGGGGACATTAGCACGTCAATAACCTGTTAGCCGAGGACAGAATTACACAGGGCAAGCAGGGAGAATTAGACTGAGACATATAGGCAAATGCATCACAATGGCCCCCCTTTTTCTCCCTGCTACGGCAAACCCGGTTGGACCTTCCCTGGTCCAGTAGGGTTGACGGGTTCAGAGCTTTTAGTCCGAGGTTAACTCCGTTTGGCGTGACTGACCTCCCTTGGCAACTGCTTCAGACTCAGGTATGCCACCGGGTCGTCAGATCACACACCGGTCAGTCCCCAAGTCTTTGTGCGATCTGCAAAGTCACCAGAAGTCAGTGTGAAGACGGCGAATGGGTCTGTGCGCCGCCATCTAGGTGTCCCGCTATGGGAGGGGCAGGTTATGACTCTGAAGTGACAATCACAGGAGATTCATAAAAAGAAAAAGTTATATTTGTTGAAATGCTGTAGCACTGGTGCTCAGAGTCCGGGGGGGGGGGAGAATCAGTGCCCCATAGGGTCAGCCACCCTCTGCTCCCTCCGCAGCCGCCGGTTCTCCTCTTTGAGCTTCTCCAGCTCCATCTCCAGTTCATGGAGCCTGGGGGGGTCAGCCTGCTGTGACCTCAGGTGGTTGTTCTCCTCCTCCATGCGGCTTATGCACTCCTCCAGCTCCATGTACTCACGGATCAGCTCCTGCTTGCTCATGTCCTGCAGGCTCTCCACGTGGTCCTTCATCATCAGGAACTGGGGGGTGGTGTAAGGGGCCACCGGTGGGCCCTTGGCGAACATCTCGGCCCGCATCTGGGACGCCCGCTGCGACTCCCTCTCCTCCAGTCGCTTCTTCTCCTCCCAGGTCAGCTTGTTATACGGCTTCCAGGACCTCTTCTTCTTGGGGGGTAGCCGGCGGTGCCTCTTTCTGCCCAGCTCCCTCCAGGGCCCCTCTGGCTCAGGGCTGTCGCCCATGACCAGCTGACAATGGTGTTCCCTGTTGTCCGTAATACCAGATTGTACCGTGAGGACTTCGTAAATGGTGTCCGATGGTTCTTCTGGACCCAGCTCCTGGAGATCCCAAGCCGAGTCTACACAATGGGCTGCTGCTGGTGGGCGGTACCCAGGTTGAGACCAATTTGACCTGGTGTTGTTGTTCATGGGGCAATTCTGCTTGAAGTGACCCAGCTGTTTGCACCGGAAGCAGCGTTGTTCGTTGTCCTCCTGGCGTGGATAGCGAGGGCTAGATGTCATCGGTCTGTTAGGTGGTTGGTATCTAGCGGCTGGTGGGTGTGAGGGCGCCGTTGGTCGTGGAGGTTGTACCCGTGGTGTGACCTGGTTTGTCTTGCGAGTATCCGCATATTCATCTGCCAACTTCGCGGCCTCTGGTAGAGTCATGGGCCTGCGATCTCTCACCCAATCTTTGACATCCGTCTGGATGTGATTGTAAAATTGCTCCAGGAGCATTAGTTGCAAAATGTCCTCTGCGGTGGTGGCCTGGCTGCTGTTAACCCAGTTAGAGGCCGACAGGGACAACTGGCATGCCCATTCCGCGTAAGAGTCTTTCGTGGTTTTGCGTGAGTCCCTGAACTTCTGTCGGTGGGACTCTGGGGTTACTGCATAACGAGCCAGGAGCGCTTCTTTAACCCGGGCGTAGCTATGGATATCCTGATCTGTCACGGTCCCGAAAGCATCAGAAGCTTTGCCTGACAGTTTGCCTGACAATATTGCAAACCACTCTCTTCTAGCTATTCGGTGCAGGTTACATTGTCGCTCAAAATCTGCCAGGTAGTTATCAATCTCACAGTCCTTTTCATCAAAAGCTTTAAAAGCGCTAAACGGGATCTTCCTTGTGTCTGCTGTGCTGTACTCACTGTTTGGAGAATGTGCGGCTGCTTGTTGGACTGCTGCCAGTTTTAACTGTAGCTCTGCGTCTCTTATTTGTTTATCCTTCTGTAGTTCTGCGTCTCTTATTTGTTTAGCCTCCTGTAGTTCTGCGTCTCTTATTTGTTTATCCTTCTGTAGTTCTGCGTCTCTTATTTGTTTAGCCTCCTTCGCTAACAGGTCCATCACTTTCAGCACCACATCCGGCGTTGGGTTCGGGCCGAACCATGCTAGCTTCTCTCTCATTAGCTTGTTGGCTGGCGATTCCTCCTCCTGAATCACTGGTGTCTCCATCTCTTGTACTGCTGGCGTTGCTGCAATCCCGTCCTCCTGGTCTAGCTCCATTGATTCTGCTATGATGACCCGCTTGGTTTTGTTGCTAGCAATCCTTCCACGAACTTCCAGTAGTTCTTCCAGTGTCTGCTTGGAATCCGGGTGTGAAGGGGAATAGAAGGGAAAATCCCACTGCTACCAACCAATTGTGACGGTATCGGTATGATATCCCCGTCAAAGATTCCCTTCTTCCATAAGAACATCACCACAATATTCCACTAGGAGGAATATTCCTGAGATCACCTATTAAGCCACACATTAGTCCAGGCTTACTGCTAGAACAAGACAGACTTTAATGTTATATCACACAGCTTATATGTCATTTCCAAAACTGTTACAATGACAAATCTCCGCCCCCTCACACTGGGGCTTCCATACAGATGATTAGGCAGACACGACGGAGCCGAGTCTGAAAACACATTTTCTTTAGACAATGACATCAGTGACGCTGAGTACTAGTTGTACTGAATACATTAACTAGACCGCTCGACCCCGCATATAGAGAGATAATTACCACAATGAAGCAATCAGAATAATTAACACAAGCCACTTAAACACAGATCTCCTTCACACAACACAATAGATCAATTAACCTTTAGAAATAGTGAGGGGACATTAGCACGTCAATAACCTGTTAGCCGAGGACAGAATTACACAGGGCAAGCAGGGAGAATTAGACTGAGACATATAGGCAAATGCATCACACCATCCCTTATAAAACGCGACCAGTTGGGCTTTGTGAAGGGGAGACAGACCTCGGACGCTACCAGGAGAATCATAAATATAATCCATCATGCTGAACGTACTCGAACGCCTTCTCTGCTGCTCTCCATAGACGCAGAGAAGGCGTTCGACAGGGTCCACTGGACCTATATGGAAATGGTGCTGCAGAAATTCGGTTTCCAAGGACCGATGCTAAAGGCTATTTTATCCCTCTATTGCTGCCCGACTGCCCAGGTATACTCTGCCGGTTTCCTGTCCTCACCCTTTAACATATCAAATGGGACCAGACAGGGCTGTCCCCTCTCACCAACCATCTTTAATCTGGTAATCGAACCACTAGCTCAGGCAATCCGCACAAACCCCTCGATCTCGGGCTTTCCATTGGGCCAGAACATGCACACCATCAACCTGTTCGTGGATGACGTAATTCTGCTTTTGACCAACCCGCTAAAGTCCCTGATAGAAGCACACGCCACACTCATATCCTTTGGAGAAATTTCGTACTATAAGGTTAATTTCACGAAATCACTAATTTTAGACCTAGGAGTACAACCCCGCGTAAAAAAATACCTACAAGATAAACTGCCCTACACCTGGTGTAAGGGCAGCATCACCTACCTGGGTATATTACTGACTAGCAAAACAGCCGCTCTAGCTAAAGCTAACATGATTCCATTGGTGGCCAAATTGGAAGCCCAACTCAGGGATATATCTAAAAAAGAAATTACATGGCTGGGTAAGATTAACGCATACAAGATGCTAATTTTACAGCAAATCCTATATGTGTTCCGCAACCTGCCTATACATATACCTCACCATTACTTGCACTGTCTCACAAAACTCTGCTGGACATATGTCTGGAACGGGAAGAAAGCTAGGTGCTCTAGAAATAATCTGACTTTGCACAAGAAGGCTGGGGGAGCGGGGTTGGCAGACATATTCGACTACCTCTGGGCAACACGCCTGGATCAGATTAAACACTGGTTCCAACGAACTGACACCCCTCACTGGGTTGATATAGAGACGCTACTGTCCCCTACCAATGACCTTGTCCTACTCCTCCTAGGAGATGGATGGGATCCTTGGAACTTAACAGCCTTGACACCCCCACTACGAGCCTCATTGCAAGCGTGGAGGTTCTTGCTGGGACAATCCCACGACGACCTACAGACCATAAACTATAAACTTCCCCTGACCATGTTAGAAGCCAAGATCCCAATGTTGGACGTAAAGGACCTAACTGACAAAGGTGTTTCATGCATCACAGATCTATATGATGGCCAAACACCCAAAACTGCGGAACAAATTGTGCGGCAATTTCGCCTCCCAGACACTAAACTTTTCAAGTGCCTCAGGATTACACATTTCCTGAAACATCATACCCACCCGTCCGTGACTGTTCCAAGCAAAATTTGGCATTACCTCTCCACAGTAAATAACAACACCAAGGGCATATCCTTCTTTTATAACTCGTTGCATGACAGAATGAGATTTATTAAAACAACTGCAATGCAAAAATGGGAGGTTGATCTGGGTATCACATTTTCGGAGTCACAATGGCGGCAAGCCTTCACAGAGGTACACAGGTCCTCCCACTGTGTTAAACACTGGGAACTAATGATTAAAATGGCTAACAGATGGCATTACACTCCCTTCCGTCTGGCCACATACTTCCCGGGACAGTCCCCAACCTGCTGGAGGGGGTGTGGGCAAGTAGGGAACCTCTTGCATATGTTCTGGCAATGCCCTAGCATAAGAAGCTTATGGAATAGAGTTTTCCAACTGATATCTTCCCTCACAGGGATTCTAACACACCCTGATCCTGCTATGGCACTATTGCACCTAAACATGGACACCTTCCCACACATAGTCCGACCAATCGTAACACATATTCTCCTTGAGACACGCCTGCTGGTACTATGCAACTGGAAATCTGACAAAGCCCTTAATATATCTGAAGTCGTTACTGCAGTCCATAGAAACTATACTTTTGAACGTCTAATAGCTATAAACTCATTAAAGTGTAGGGCATTTGACAACTGTTGGTCTATATGGCCTAAACTTGTATGATGTATGTATTTTTAAGCCTACATGTTGTACTACTGCTGAAAATCGTACTGTACTTCCACATCGATTATTGTGTATATCTATCCTCTTGTATCCCCTGTTACTTATAAAAAAAAAAAAAATTTAAATAAAAACCTATTGATTTAAAAAAAAAGTTCATAAGCATGTAAAAAGTGCTTTGAAAGTGCTCAAATGTAAACATATAGCTAGATTCACATAGAGTTAGGCCAGCGTATCAGTAGATACGCCGACCTAACTCGGAATCTGCGCCGTCCTAAGTTTAAGTGTATTCTCAAACAGAGATAGACTTAAACCTAGCTAAGATACGACAGCCTGCGCCGTCGTATCTTAGGGTGCAATATTTAGGCTGGCCGCTAGGTGGCGCTTCCATTGAGTTTGGCGTAGAATATGTAAATCACTAGATACGCCTATTCACGAACGTACGTCCGCTCAACGCAGTAAAGATACGCCGTTTACATAAGGCATTTTCAGGCGTAAAGTTATTCCATCAAATAGCTGGACTAGTAATGTTAAGTATGGCCGTCGTTCCCGCGTCGAAATTTGACAATTTTACGTCGTTTGCGTAAGTCGTCCGTGAATAGGGCTGGACGTAATTTACGTCCACGTCTAAACCAATACGTCCTTGCGGCGTACTTTGCCGCAATGCACACTGGGATATGTACACGGACGGCGCATGCACCGTTCTTAAAAAACGTCAATCACGTCGGGTCACAGTTAATCAACATAAAACATGCTCCCCACTTCCTCATTTAAATTTGGCGCGCTTACGCCGGCCTATTCACGCTACGCAGCCGTAACTTAGCAGGCAAGTACTTTGTGAATACAGTACTTGCCTAGCTAACTTACGGCGGCGTAGTGTAAATACGATACGCTACGCCTGCCTAAGGTTGCGCGCCCCTACCTGAATCTAGCTATATCAGTTTTCCTGTGGGTTTTTCTCTTCAGGTTTACCAAAACCATCTAATATGAGGTCAAACCTTAAGAGTTTCAATTTGTATGCAATCAGGCAGGCCTTTGCACTACATGGTTTTGGTAAATCTGAAGAGAAAAACCTGCAGGAAAACTGATAATGTGTATGGGGCTTAAGCCTCGTAGCAATGCTCTCAAATATAAGAGATCACAGGCGATTTTTATCCAAAGGAGGACCGATGCTCTCACCATTAGACTTCCAATTGTACTGTATTTGTGATCCCACCAGCAGGATGCAGCAATGATGTCCCCACAGCAAGAATATGTGGTTAAGCCCTCAAGCCACCAAACTCACGCCAACCCTGGTCTTAATTAAAGACTAATTTAAAGTTAGAATAATCCAGACTGCACGCCCGCAGGTCCCTTCTGTGTGCCCATGCGTGTTGACGTCACAGATCTAGTTCTGCCTGATGTATTTTTTCGTAATAGATGTCCTCTGGTATAGGAGGCTGACCTGGGACGTCACTAGCTCTCTACTTATAGTGTAAGTAACAATGGAAGCTGATGATAAAAACGATGATTTTTTTTTAAATAAATAAGAATTTAAAATTAATAGTAAAATTTACTCCAAATCATTATAAATACAGAGGAAACCCTAACTGTTATTAAAGTGGATGTAAATCCAATTTTTTTTTTTCTTTATTTTTTGATGTCACAATGTACAGTATAAGATTTCCTATCGTCTGTGCCCAGTCTTGACACACAGAGTTAATCCAGCTCTGAGCAATCCTCTTTTATTGTTTAGTGAAATAAAACAGACTTACAGAGAAAAACCTTAGTTCGTTCTGCCCCCTTGCTGTGAGTGACAGGTTATTTACATATCTTATGCACTAGCCTGGAGACAGGCATTATCTTTTTAATTCCCACCCCACTCCTTTTCTGAAGTCATGTGGTTACTTTTCTGGATTTTGACTGGATGTTAGTGATCATAGCAGAATTTAGTGTAAGGGGAGTGTAGCGGTGGGCGGGGAGTCTACTGACATCACGACTTCACCCACCGAGCTCTAGACAACAGATCCACCCACAGAATCTGCAGTTTTTCAGTTCTTATAACAGACAGAGGGAAGACATTTGACAGGTAAGGATACATGCAGGAGGCATGTATATCCCTATAGATCAACACTATGGCAGTGGTTTAGAAAGGATGAGAGTGGGTTTACATCCACTTTAATTAAGGAATTGACATCCCACTCCACATTGAGGCCCCAAGGCTGAAATGTTTTTAAATAAAAAACTAATTGAGTCTCTCAATATGCCTTTTCAAATTACTGCCTTGCCAGTGCGGAGTGTATTTCTTAATTCCAATAACTTACAGAGAAGAAGGATCCTTATTGTAGACATTTTTTCAGGCTCCATGAGTTCTATAACACTCAAGTTAAAGATGCCCTCTGGTTAAGGTCCATTCCGAAAGGACAATTTCAGTGTATCCGTAAGAATTGTTCCTACAAAGAAGATTATCTTATCCAGGCGGATGTCCTGAAGGAAAGGTTCCTCCAGACGGGATATCAACAAGAGATGTTAGAAAATGATTTACAAAAGGTCCTTGATTTACAACGTGATTGTTTTTTGGTCCTTAGAGATAGGACAGTAGGGGAATCCAATATACATGAAGGGTCTTTTTTTTACATCTTTTTCGACACAGCACCGTTGGGTAAATAAAATATTAAAGTGGTTGTTAACCACTGCAATAAAATCATCTTATCTCCTCTGTACCATAATAACAAGTGTCCCTGTGCCATGTAAAAAATAGGCAGCTCCTGGCGCACAGCTGCAGTGGGCAGGGCGGAGCACTTCCACTGACGTCAGCTGGGAGTAGAGGAAGAGAGGAGGGAGAGAGCTGACAGTCAGCTGAGCGCTGGGAGCCGCGCTCATATAGGTACAGATCGGAAGATTTTTTTGCATTATACAGGGACACTTGTTCGCTGGTACGAGTAGAGACAGGCAGGGAGGGGGGGAGAGGGGGGAGGAGACACAGGGGACAGATAGCAGGGCTGTGGATGATGGAATCACGTAAATGGACCACAGTGTCAGGGCTCAGTAGTCCTGATTATCGTGGTCAGTTTGCAGAGAGAAGGGTATAGCCAGGCAGTATAAGCCAGGTTTTTTAGGTGATACAGGGGTCCAAATGACACAGCACTGTTATGTATAACATACTTTAAGGGAACAGGATCTTGTTTTTTTGGGGTTAAAGAGGTTGTAAAGGTTCGTTTTTTTCCGAAATAGGTTCCTTTAAGCTAGTGCAGGTGCACTTACCTTTTTCTTTTGATTCCCCTTCTAAATGTTTTTTTTTCTTTGTCTGAATTTCTTACTTCTTGTTCCTCCTCAGTAAGCTTGCCCCCATCATCCGAGCCATTCTGGCTGGGGGTTAGTCAGTGTGCTCGCCCCCTCCCTTGGGACTACATCCCTGCGTGTTCACAATGGAAGTACTGGCAGATTTTGGAGGCAGATACAATTTTGGGCCCTTCGCTTCAGGATAAGCCACACATAATTTTCAAAAAGCCTGTTCTTATAAGGGTATGATTGCCCCTAACATAGTGGAACAACCTCTCAAAATAAGAATGTTTGGGAATTTAAAGGATCACTAAAGAATTTTTTTTTTTAGCTAAATAGCTTCCTTTACCTTACTGCAGTACTGGTTTCATGTCCTCATTGTTCGTTTTTGCTTTGAAGTTGCTGTAATTCTGCTGTGATCTCCACACTTCCTGCTTGTCTGGCTCCTTATGAAAAATCTCATGGCAGCTTTTCACTGTGGTCCAAGCTGTGTGTCTAAAACTCCTCAGAACCAATCAGATTCATTTTAAAAACAAAACACTGCCCTGGATTTGTTTGTTTTTGTTCTGTGGGTCTCTTTACTTTACAGAAACATGAAACCAGTTTAACAACTAAAGTGAAACTACAGGTACATTATATGATTGAATTTAATCTATTTTTAATCATTTTTAAAAGGAATCAGTTAACTTTTATGTCTCTATACCCTGTAAACAGTCATTTCAGCAAAAAAAAAATATTTCCTTTAGTGACCCTTTAAGGGGCTTTTACCCATGTGAAAAATGTAATGCTTGCAGGAACCCCCGACTCATCCATACCACATCCTTTATGTCTAGTGTTACATCTAAGCAGTATTCTATACAGGAATTTATAGCCTGTTCTACTAAAGGTATGGTATATCTTCTTCGGTGCTCGAGTGGTCTTATTGGAATTGAAAAATACACTCCCCATTGGTGAGACAGTGATTTGAAAAGGCATATTTCTTGCAGAGACTAGGTGGATTTTTGTTTTAAAAACTTTTAGCCTTGGGGCCTCAATGTGGAGTGGGATGTTAGTTCCCTTAATAAAAAATGTTAAAGCGGAACTTTAGTCATTTTTTCATCTTTCCATCTATTAAATCTCCTTGTTGTTTTAACTTTGGATAGTATTTTTTTTTTTCGCCGTTAAATACCTGTTTCTTGTCTGATAAAAAGCCTAGGCTTGTGACATCATGCACAGCTCTCTTTCTCTCTCACTTTTGTGAGAGTTTGCCAGAAAGGGAGGGGATGAGTCATAAGAGGGCCAATGAGAGCTGCAGAGCTGGAGGTGTGCCCCTATGAGTCTGTGTAAATCCAGGAAGTGAATAGGCAGCAGCTTCTGCTTCCCACAGGTAGAATGGTTGCAGCCAGACTCAGTGGAAGAAGATTTCTGAAACAACTTCGGCAAGTACAGAATCACAGTATATATAAAATAGTATGCAAAGTGGTTGGAGAGAAGCTTCAGAATGGCAAAGATTTTTTTATTAGAAATTATGTGAGCAGACGGCAGTTCCTCTTTAAAGCGGGGCTCCGACCACAATTAGCATTTTTTAAATGTATGTCCTTTCATCATGCGTTTTTATAATATAAATCCGGTCACTTACTATTTTACAATCCGCCACCGCTCCGCATAGTTATTCAAAAAAGATAGTTTATAAAACTATGTCCATACCGTTGTCATTTTGCTTGTGGGCATTGTGAAGCCCACAAGCACTTAGGGCCAGATTCACAAAGCACTTACGCCGACGTATCTAGAGATGCCTGGCATAATTTAAAAATGTGCCGCGCGTATCTTTGCGCCGTATCCTCAAAACGAAATACGCCTGAAAACCAGATTGTTCCGTCCGAAGTAAAACGATTACACCGGCGCATCTTGAAGAGCAAAATACGCTAGACACACCATTGATGATCCTCCTCCCCCTCATCCTCCTCCCCCTCAACGTCCTCATGATGTGAGGTGTGGCCATCCCCCTCCCCTGAGGACTCCTGCCCTTCTTGGGGCTCTTCTGCAGCCTGTTGTCCGGGGGATGGTGCAGACTGGCCTGATGGCCCAGCAACCTCCTGGCCATCTGTGGATGACACAAAACATATACAGGTTGGAGGATCCACACACTTGGCACATATTCCCTCCCCCCCCCCCACACATGCTACTCACCAGATAGAAAAAGAAAACGTACCTGTCCTCACGGCCTCCTCGGAGTCAAAGCCAGGCAGGCCCACCACTTGTTGGCTGTGGAAGCACCGGGCCACTGCCCACTCCTCCTCAGTCAGCCTGATGGTGCAAGGTGGTCCTCCGCCAGTGCCCGTGGCATGCGCTGTAATCTTGGCCACCTTCTCACGGACCAGGCTCCTGAGATCATTGATCTTCTTAGCGATCCCACTGGGGGTCCTCGTCTCCCCCCCCCTGCATTGATCTCATCAGTAATCTGCTGAAGGATCGCCTTCTTCCTGGCCGGGGTGGTGTCTCGGCTCTCAGGGCCATGTAAAAAACGCCCATATCGGGTGATGGCCCTAGCGAGGATTTGCTTCTCACGCACCGAGAAGTTCAGCTTTCTCCTCTTGGGTGCCATAACACCACACAACAATCAGCACCAAACAGACACAAAAATACACAGAACAAACAAACACCAAAAGACACAGAACAAACAAACACAAAAATCACACAGCAAAAAAAAAAAATAACTGACAGCTAATACAGACTCCAAAAACCACACAGAAAAAACAGACACAAAAAACACTCAGAACAAATAAACACCTAATACAAACTCCTCTAACACTATCCAATAACTCTTACCTACTACACTCCTACACAAACTAACACACAGCCACAGACAACAGAGCAAAAGCACCTCGCTTCAGTAAAGGGAACACAGGGATGTACTTTTGCAAAGGAAGGGCGTTTGTCTGGGGCTATTTATACACAGGGCGTATCTCACTAAGTCTGCTTGGCCTATTTCCTATCTCACTGATTGCGCCTGGCCGAGTTCTGAGCATGCCCAGTGAGGTGCAGATTCGTGCGCGCATGCGCAGTACGGCCGGCCCTTCATTTGCATGGGGTCACGGCTCATTTCAATGGAGCACGCCCACTTCCTTCCCACTTGCAATAACCCCGCCTTACGCCTCGGTATTTACGTTACGCGGGCGCACATTTGGGCGCAAATGCTCTGTGGATACGGCACTTACGTCACAAAATTGAGCACGGGGTAGCTGAGACTCATGTTAAATGTTTGTATTGAGGCATTAACTCTTTGTTATTAATATTGTATACACATGTGTTACATATTTACATTTTCCAATACTATTTAATTGTTTATACAATTTTATTGTGTACATTTAATAAACTTCAATTTTAAATATACCTGGTCCAATTTTCTTAAATCCTGAGGGGTTACACCATACCTTGAGCACTAGGGGCCAGATTCAGAGAGAATGGCGTCGGTTTAGGCCGGCGTAGCGCATCTCATATACGCTACGCCGCCGTAACTTAGAGAGGCGAGTACCGTATTCACAAAGAACTTGTGCCCTAAGTTACGGCGGTGTAGCATAAATGGGCCAGCGTAAGCCCGCGTAATTCAAAGTAGGCTGGTAGGGGGCGTGTTGTATGGTAATGAATCGTGACCCCACGTAAATGACGCGCCTTACGAACGGCGCATGCGCACGCATGCTCAGTATCACGACTAATTTTCTCCTTAAATTACGCCGGCTCAATGCTTAGTCGACGTGAACGTAACCTACGCCCATCACCATTCACGTACGACTTACGCAAATGACGTAAAATAGGACGCAGTTCCGACGTTTCCGACGTCCATACCTTAACATGACTTACCCCTGCTTTATGAGGGGTAAAGTTACGCCGGTCGTACGCCTTACGTAAACAGCATATTTTAATACGCCGGGCGCAAGTACGTTCGTGAATTGGCGTATCTAGCTCATTTGCATATTCGACGCAGAAATATACGGAAGCGCCCCTAGCGACCAGCGTAAATATGCACCCCAGGATACGATGGCGTAGGAGACTTACGCCGCTCGTATCTTAGGCAAATTCTATTGTAACTGATTCTATGAATCAGACGCGTCGTAAGTCCTTTGAGAATCTGTCCCCAGGTTTTCTGTTGCCTGTTGGAAGTGCAACAGCATGTACTATGTATGCATTCTGAACTTTAGATAGCGCTGTAGTGATTTACTAGTGTCTGTGTGTTTATATATGTGCTTGTATATTCTGCAGAGGAAGGACGTTTACATTTTTCTTTCTCTCTCTGCTCTCTCCTGTAAAGCTGTTCTCACACATGTATGCTGTTTTATGCAGGTAAAGCTAAATTCTACATTCAGATCCCAGTCCCCTACATACCCAACATCCCCAACCTGAAAATAATTGAGTGCAATTGTCAACAAATCCATACCTCCCTCATGTGGAATCAAGCTTTACAATGTCTTCATATCAAGAGTGAATAATACACATAACTTCAGGTTAAGTCACTTTGATACTAATTTATTTAATTATTTATTTACAGTTGTATTCAAAATTATTCAACCCCCACTGAAATTGATTGTTTTGCCCAGTTTGACATTGATTTTGATCATCCTGTCATCCTGCTTACAATTAAATCAAAGAGGCACGTGTAGGTCAGACAAATATAACATAACATTTATAATGAAATAACCACAAATGTCTTTTCTGTGCTCACATCATTATCAGTTTTATTCAACCCCCAGTTGACATTCAATCTTAGTACTTAGTACAACATCCTTTTACAGTTATAACAGCTTTTAAACTTGAAGCATAGCTTGACACAAGTGTCTTGCAGCGATTTACGGGTATCTTCGCCCATTCGTCATGGGCAAAAGCCTCCAGTTCAGTCACATTCTTAGGCTTGCGCACTGCAACTGCTTTCTTTAAGTCCCACCAGAGGTTCTCAATCGGATTTAAGTCTGGTGACTGCAATGGCCACTCCAAAATGTTCCAGCCTTTAATCTGCAACCATGCTCTAGTGGACTTGGAGGTATGCTTGGGATCATAGTCCTGTTGAAAGGTCCAACGTCTCCCAAGCCTCAGGTTTGTGACGGACTGCATCACATTGTTATCCACTATCTCCTGTTACTGAAGAGAATTCATGGTACCTTGCAGACGCTGAAGCTTCCCTGTACCTGCAGAAGCAAAACAGCCCCAAAGCATGATTGACCCCCCGCCATGCTTCACAGTAGTCAAGGTGTTCTTTTCATCATAGGCCTTGTTCTTCCTCCTCCAAACATAGCGTTGATCCATGGGCCCAAACACTTCTAATTTTGTTTCATCAGTACAGAGAACACAATCCCAAAACTTCTGTGGTTTGTCCACATGATTTTTGCATACTGCAGTCGAATCTTCTTATTCTTTGGAGACAGCAAGGGGGTGCGCCTGGGAGTTCTGGCATGGAGGCCTTCATTATGCAGTGCGAGCCCTATTGTCTTAGCAGAAACTTCAGTACCCACATCTGACAAATCTTTTCTCAGTTCCTCAGCTGTCACAAGGGGACTTTTCTCCACTCTACGCTTCAGGTAGCGCACAGCAGTCGAAGTCAGCATCTTCTTTCTGCCACGACCAGGTAGCGTTTCAACAGTGCCCTTTGCCTTTAATTTGCGAATGATGCTTCCTATGGTGTCTCTTGGTATGTTTAACATCTTTGCAATCTTCTTATAGCCATTGCCCTTCCTGTGAAGAGTAATCATTACCTCTTCTCTTGTCTTCCCGGACCATTCCCTTGACTTCACCATGTTTGTAACCACACTAGTAAATGTCTAGAAGGAGCCGAGTATCAAAGTAATTTGAAAGCTGCCTGATTGGTGCTTAATAGGCTTTATTGCAGCTCCCTGACATCCACCGGTGTTTTCAATACCTGATTGAAAACACTTCAATGAACCTCTGTTCTTCAGAGTGGTAGTCTTTAAGGGGTTGAATAATTGTGTAAATGAAGAATTCACAAAAAAAAACATTTACTACTGTATTACAAAACCAATTGATGTCATTTTAGTTGCATATGGTTCTTTAAGAAGTCCTTGTAGGATTTCATTCTGAATACAATTACAAATGTACACTAAATTCCCTAAAACCCTTTACAGCATTGGGGGGTTGAATAATTTTCAACACAACTGTATGTATTTATTTTTGTGAGAACATATTGACATCTCTAAGGTAAACTCCCTTTGTAGGTTTTGACCATGTGCAAAGTCATACCTGCACAGATCTCAGTAAGCTTCACTGCACCCACATGTGACAGCGTTGAAGAGTGATAGTTGCCCACTGATGCACCCAATGCTGCATTATGGAGAACGATGGAGTATGGAGTGTTACACCACACCAGGAAGTGTTGGGTATTGCTCAGGGTTCTAGCAGCAAAGCAGATGATGAAAGGAACAGGGAAGGGGAGCAAGGTCTGTCTATCATTGGCAAAGCACAGATTTTGCTTTCAAGCAGAAGAACTCCAGCCAAAACTAACACGATAACAATGTATATTTTATATTTTATATGCTCACCTTCAATACGGAGATTTCCCCTGCAGTGCTTTTTTTCTGTCACTAGCTATCCCCTCTGCAGGTTAGAATCACTGAAACTGTATTTTCTGCATTCAGGTCATTCAGAACCCCCCCCCCCCCCCAAGTCTGTAACTGGACAAGGAGAAGCAGCATAGTGATGAGTTCATATCTCTGTCACTCGTGCATATTGTCAGCCCATGAACAGATTAGCTCATTGCTTCTTTCTCTCATGCCTAGTACACATGGCCGGTTTTTCTGTCGGATAAAAAAACACGACGGTTTCTATAACAGAATTCCTCTCAGCCTGACTTGCATACACACGCTCAGACAAAAGTCCGCCTGTCCAAAGCGCGGTGACGTACAACACGTAAAGGGGAAGTTCCATTCCAACGGCGCCACCCTTTGGGTTGCTTTTGCTGATCCTCGTGTTAGTAAAAGTTTGGTGAGAGACAATTCACGCTTTTCAGCCTCGTGCTTTTTAGTCCATTACAGCGTGACAATGTGCTATCTCCATTACGAACGCTAGTTTTACCATAATGAGCGCTGGATCTCATACTTGATTCTGAGCATGTGCGGTTTTTTGCCCGTCGGAAAACCATAGAGACGAACGTTTTTTTCCGCCAGGATTTTTTCGTGACGGGAAAAAAGAGATCCTGCTCTCTTTTTTTGTCTAGCAGTTTTCCCCGTCAGAAAAACTGAGATGATACCTACACACGGCCGGGATTCCCGAAGAAAAGCTCTCATAGCAGTTTTCCTCTCGGAAGAAAACGTGTGTACGTGGCATCACACTCCAGCCCTTCTGTGCAGCTGTAAGGGAGTGCAGGAGGCTGATACCAGGTCACATTCAAGTACTTACACTACTTGCACTTAAATATTACATTTAAAGTGGAATCCCATGAAAAATGTTCTCTCTATTTTCCATTCTCCCGTCTCATTTCTGCATTAATTTGTATCTTAACTCAGCTTTGAGTTAAATGTAATTTCTAACTCCATGCTATTTATTTGTATAAGTACGGTGCATTCATTTTCTTTTCTTTTTTTTTCACTTTTAGAAAATATAGTTTTTGCCCTTTTTGATCTTTCTTTGTATCTCAGGGCTGTTGATGCTCAAAAGCTCATGTCGTTGATACATGTCATTGCTCAGGACAGGCTTTTTAATGGTGACGATGATGGGACAAGCCTGTGCAATGAGTGCTATCATTTTTTTTATTTTTTATTTTTTAAAGTGTAAATTTTATTGTACATGTCCATAGCATAACAAAACAGCATAATACAGTACACATTTTCACATCCCATGGGTCATAAGGAATTTCAGACAAATTCATAATAGTACAACACGTACACAGTATCCGACAAGCATATCAATCTTACCCTTTTTCCATTTTCTTATAACATAACCCCATAAACTTAACACAGAAAACCAGACAAAGAAAAAAAAAAGGGGAAGGGAGGGGGCTTATTTCCCCTGTGTCTCCTAGTGCCTAACACATTCCAACCCGGCCTTGTTCAGACCAGCAAGCTCCCACCTTATACGTCATTACTTACAGCACACCTATCATCTCCATTATACCTCCACATCCCCCGAGACCTTCTCAATCCATCCCGCCCACACCTTCTCGAATTTTTTTGGGCAACCTCTAGCTGCGTAAGTCAGTTTGTACATTGGCAGTGCATTATTCACCAGTTTCACCCATCCCTGCGGAGATGGGGGAGATGGTTTTCGCCAGTTAATGGCCAGGGCCTTCTTAGCATAGCAGAACAATATTTTCAATAATGTTTTCTTTGATACAGACAATTCCTCCTCCTCCAGGTCGCCCAACAGGCATCTAGCAGGGGAATATATATTAGGTAGTTCCAAGTTAG